>NC_133966.1:639694-1279389 GCF_031877795.1 Strix aluco
AAGGCGGGGAAGCGAGATGGGTGCTACAGCCTGCAGGGAGAGAGGGGCAGGAGTGGGACAGGGTAGAACAGCCTGCGGTGGGGATGGCCAAGGGCGCTGGCAAGGCTGGAAGGTGCCCACAGAACCCAGGTCTTTGTCCCCTCATGTCATGGATGAGTGTTTTAGATCACTTAAAGTATCATGGGGAAAGGTATTAGCAAAAAGTGATTTTAATGTGAATTTGCAACAGTGTGACTTAATGAAATTTGATGGCAAGTTTCACTCATTACTTACTACATGGAAGGAACACAGAAAGGGAAAGTGAGGTAGAATCGAGTTAGAATGATGTACGCATAGACCGAAGATGCAAAAAGTTAAGGGAGACCCTCCCATTGTGTCATGAGGTTCAGATTGGACCCCCTTGCTTTCTAAACTCCTCCTCAGAGAGGAGTCTAGGTGCAGCTAGATCCAATCTTAGTCCTAGACCTGGTCAAGGTTTTATGTCTGATGGAATTAATATAAAGAGTGAGGAAAATATCTTGTTGACTTGTTATGCTAATTTGTTGGGGAAGCAGTGATTATATATCCCACAACATCTTGAGGTAGCAGAAATTTAAGATTTATTAACACTAAGAAGGTAAACCACAAGATTAGGTTGAATGATTTTTGGCAATACTCAATCACTGGCTGATTATAAGGGTGATTTAATAAATTCATTATAATCAACATTATAAAGTTTCCTAAATCAAATAAATACACACACAAACACACACGCACAGGGAGGTATAGAGTTTAACATATGATAGTAAATTATTGGTACCAAATGATCACTGAAACTTAGCAAAATCTAATTGTAGTTAATTCCTCACTAGTCCCTGTCATCATTTCTCAGCAGAGAATTTTTGAACCCTTTCTCTTCATCGGCATCTATCAGCAGATGATCTTGGAAATCTTGATTAAATCTGTTCTTTGAAATCCTCACAAAATCTGCCCTAAGAGGCATCCCAACTCAGAGGGTGATACTGGGGCAGAGGTTGTGATCCCGTAGAGCTCAAAGGGTCACACTTAGGGTTGCTATTTAGAGGATCCTGAGATTGACTTTGGTCAGCATTTTTTTCATTTTGGTCACAATTGTCAGGTAATTCTAGTACCTTCCAGAGCGGGCTACGATCCAGGCAGCAGGAGTTTCAGGTACAATTAGGAAGTGCCTAATAGTCCTACCACACTCTAGTTATAACAAGGACACGAAAGTACCAGATTGTCCCAACTGGCTGCACTTCACTGCACTTGGAACCAAGACAAGAACACGATGTTGGCTGGTCCTGACATCGCAAGGTGGCCCGGGGGGGTCTGCAACACCACACCTTGGCTATGGCAGTTGCCTATGAGAAGACATGTCCTCATGGCACTGTGGACTCCCTGCCTCCTCACAGCCCCATGGGGAAGCTGGAAGTTGTTGTGCCCTTGTTGTCCTTTACTTGGCATTGCACCTCCCCTGTGAGGACAGATTGAGAGAGTTGCTGGTGTTCAGCCTGGAGAAGAGAAGGCTCCAGGGAGGCATTATAGTGGCCTTCCAGTACTTCAAGGGGCCTACAGGAAAGATGAGGAGGGACTCATTATCAGGGAGTGTAGGGACAGAGTGAGGGGTAACATTTTTAAATTGAAAGAAGGTAGATTTAGATTCAATACAAGGAAGAAATTATTCACCGTGAATGTGGTGAGACACTGGAACATGTTACCCAGAGAAGTTGTGGATGTCTCCTCCCCGGAAGTTCTCTAGGCAAAATGTTCCAGTGTCTCAACTCCATCATAGTAATAAATTTTTTCCTTATATCAAATTGTCCTGGTTTAGCCAGGATAGGGTTAAGTTTCCCCAGCAGTGGGGGGGAAGCTCTATCCGGGTTATTCATATACCATGCTGATGTCACGTCCTGGCGCCAAAGCGCGGCAGCGCGGGACAGTCGGTTATCGCGTGTGTTATGCGATTCCTCTGCTCTCACTGCTGTATTGGTAGATATTTTGCTCTGTTCATTGTTATTACTGTTATTCTTATTGTTATTGTTGCTGTTCGGTTGGTTGCTGTTGCACTGTTGTATTAAACCTCTCCTTATCTCAGCCTCGGGGCTTTGTATTTCACTCCCTTTGTGGGGGAGGGGCAGCGGCCGCGTGGTCTCAGACCCCGGCAGGGACTAAACCACCACACAAATCTACATCTACCCCATTTCAGTTTAAAACTGTAGCCACTTGTCCTGCCACTACAGGCACTGATAAAATTCTCACTCCCTCTTTCTTGGTGCATGACTATGTTTTCCTCTGCAAATATCTTGGAGAGTGCCCAGATATCTCCCAAGATGGCATTTGGAGGCCTCAACCTTATGACCAATATAGAGAGTCTGAACATCCTGGGCTCACTGCTATAGAGACTCAGCACAGAATAGTAGTAGACCAAGAGTGATTAAAGAGATATTTCAGAGATGGTGGAGTATAGTGGAATACTGGAAAACAGCATCAGAATGAAATAATGCCAGAAAATGCAGATGGGGAATTCCAGACTGGACACAAGGAGAAAGGAATTTCACTCCAAGGGCAGTGCTGCAGTGCAGGGTATAACTCAGAAGTCTGGACCAGCCCAAGGATTTTTCTTTCAAGGAAGAGCCATGGAGGATGGTGAGATATCAGTAAAGGAAGGAAGGTGCTCAGGTGAGAGCAAGGTGAGACAGCTGGGTGGGTGACTACAGCCTGCAGGGAAAGAGGCATAGGCGATACAACAACATAGGACAGCCTGTGGTGGAGGTGACAGAGGGTTGTGGAAAAGCTCAAAAGCCCCCAACCAAGTCAACCCCTTCCTGACTTTGGCTATGGCTGGTGTTTCTGCCAATGATGCCTATGAGGAGGCACAGTCCCCTGCAGCACTGGGGCCTCATTGCCCCCTTGTCCCTACTCAGGAGCCTGGCAGGTGCACGTCTCCATCGCCCACTGCCCCAGGAAGAGCCCTGAGCAATGTGTGAGGGACAGGATCTCCCTTCCCAGGGGCTGGGGGTCACGGCTTGGCCCTTTGCTTAATGGGGTCAGGGCTTGGCCCTTTGGATTCATGAAACACATGTAAGTTTCGTCAACATCAGAGCCACCTTTCCTTGCTTTTCCCTACCTGCCATCACTGCCCCCACATTTCTGCTCTAAGTGGAGCCTGGGGAGGCTTTGTCAACAGTGTCCCTCAGTGGGACCCATTAAAGCCACAAGAAACTTTGGAGTTTGCATCTAACTTTGACTCCCTCAGAGGTTTCTTCATTAGCTTCTCAGTGTCTGATGTTCATGGACTTGTCACCAAAACCACCTGAGGGGTCATTAAAATGCCTTGGGTTGGTCCTGTGCTGCGGAGCTGGGCTGGGCTCCTGGGACTGACGGAGCTCAGGGCAAGTGGGCAGCGCTGCAGAGAGACAGCTCTGCCCAGGAGCAGCTCCTCTGCAAAGCGCAGCATGGCTGAGGGCACTGCCTGCAGGCACCGAGGGCAGAGGAGCCTGGCACAGAGAGGGGAAAGGCAGATGGGAGTGGGAAGATGCTGAGAGCTCACTAGAGGAGAAATCTTCACAGCCCTTGACACAGTAAGTCTGTGGGTGCAGGGCAATGCAGCTGCAGTTGGTGGAGGGATCTGGTGAAGCCGGCACAGCTGCCAGGAATCTCCCTCCTGTCTAGAGGAGGAGGACATGCTCCAGAGCAGGGCTTCCCTGCTGCACTGTCAGAGGGACAGGCCATGGCGGCTGCCTTCTCCTGGGGATGGCTGCAGGGGTGTGCAGCAGTGGGTGCAGCCAGGGGTGCCCAGGGCTGTCCTTCAGAGTACGGTCCCTGCAGCCCAGGTGCTGTGTGCTGGGGCAGGGACTCTGCCGCCTGCCAGGGTCAGCACTCAGCCTGCCCAGGGAGCTCCCCACAGCGCTGTGAGGAGAAGCTGTGGGGGAAAGGAGAGACCCCCAGCAGGGCAGGGTCCTTCTGCAGTGGAGAGGGTACTGCTTGGGTCAGGGCTGCTCACAGCTCCAGATTATTCCCCAGGACACTGGCAGAGGCAGCTGTTCAAGAATCACATGAAAGCAGGGGCTACCTGGAAGGAAAGGTGCTTTCTGAAGTCTGTGCTTTCAGTTTCCTGCTGTACTTGTGGGGTACAGTAATGCAGCTGTCAGTTTTGGACAACACAAGGACACTCCTACCGCATTACCCTGACAGAGCAATAGGTATTTTAGGAACATGATAAAGTTCCTTCAAGCATTTATTTGCCTACAGAAAGTTCAGTCATCTCATCAGTGTTTTCCTGACCTGCTCCTTAGTCTTGGAGAAAGAGAGATGCCTCCATGCAGAGCCCTGCTGCCAGGAGGGGTGTGCAGGACAGAGCTGAGCACACAACGGGTGGGATGAGGGCTGTGAGCACTGACAGGGAGGACATAAGGAGAAAGAGAAACAGCTCCCCACAGGGACAGCTCCAAGCACCAGAGGCATTGTCATGGAATGAAACAGGCTGACAGCACAGGCTGGGCATGGGTGGTATTTGGTCACTGCCCTAGTAGCCTTTCAGTAAAAGTGCTGTTTATCTAACAAGCCCCCCTGGTGTCCTTCCCCCACCCAGCAGAGCCTCTTCCCTCCAGGCCCCAGGGTCCAGGGCAGGAGATACCTCCTCTGTAGCCAGAGCTGCAGCAGAGGAGACTCTCCAAGTGCCCATCTGTCCCTCCCTGGCCTTGCCTCCCTTGGCAGAAGCATTGGGGCATTGCTCCTTGGTTCTCCACCTGCCCCTGCTGCTGCTGCTCCTATTTTCAGGATTTCTGGGGATGGGGCTTTCAGCTGCAGCTCAGCAACTGGCCCTGCAGGTCCTGCCATGCAGATGTGTCCATGGGAGCAAGGTGCCCAAGCCCCTTTCTAGACTGTAGGTCTCTGGGCAATGCTGCCCATGGGCTGGGGATAAAGCTGGGTCCTTTTGCCAGACACCCCATCTTCAAGGAACTAAAAAGCTCAGAGACCTTTACTGGGGAGGGGAGTTTTCAGCTGGATTCTTCTGCTCTCAGCAGCATTCAATTTCCTGTCAAGGGAACAGCTGGGTGTGACCCTCCTCCAGATTCCAGAGGTGCAAGCACAGGGCAGCTGAGAGAAAGTCTGATGGACAGCCTGGCTCTCCTCACTCTGCACTAAGGCTCTGCCCGTTTGCACCCCTGGACTCTCAACGGAGCACTTGTAGTGTAACAGAAATGTCCAGGCTGTCTGCCTTCAGAACGCACTCCTCAGGTAGGACAGGGCAACAGGAGCAAAAGCAAGAAGAGCAAAGCCCCACAGCTCTGCTCTGCAGCCGGGGGCCCTGGGAGGGACAAGGCTGAAATCTCTTTGATTTCAGGATTGGAGTTAAGCAGTGATCACTGCGGGTTCCTCTCTGCCTGTTGGGGCACCACAGGACTGACTCCTGCAGAGCCCACAGCAGAATCCCTTGCTCCCCACTGCCCCCTCAGCCAGCAAACACCAGAGCTCCAGTGCAGGAGCTGCATGAAGGTCTTTCTGGAAGGACAGAGCTGGTGGGGGTGGGGGTTCTGCAGAAATGGAGGAAGTGTTGCACAATAAAGGCAGTCCTAACCCTGAACTTCATTTGGAAGGAGGAAGCAAATGTCCAACAGAAGCTTGGTGACTGGATTTCTCCTCCTGACATTCACAAACACATGGGAGCTGCAGCTCTTGCACTTCTGGCTCTTCCTGGGCATCTACCTGGCTGCCCTCCTGGGCAACGGCCTCATCGTCACCGCCATCGCCTGTGACCACCACCTGCACACCCCCATGTACTTTTTCCTCCTCAACCTCTCCCTCCTCGACCTGGGCTCCATCTCCACCACTCTCCCCAAAGCCATGGCCAATTCCCTCTGGGACAACAGGGACATCTCCTACTTGGGATGTGGTGCACAGGTCTTTTTCTTTCTCTTCTGTTTTGGAGCAGAGTTTTCTCTCCTCACCATCATGTCCTACGACCGTTATGTTGCCATCTGCAAACCCCTGCACTACGGGACCCTCCTGAGCAGCAGAGCTTGTGTCCACATGGCAGCAGCTGCTTGGGGCGGTGGGTTGTGCAATTCTCTCCTGCACACAGTCAACACATTTTCTCTACCTCTTTGCCAAGGCAACACCCTGGACCAGCTCTTCTGTGAAATCCCTCAGATCCTCAAGCTCTCCTGCTCAAACTCTTACCTCAGGGAAGTTGGGCTTATCGTAGTTAGTGCCTCTTTATTTTTTGGATGTTTTGTTTTCATTGTGGTGTCCTATGTGCAGATCTTCAGGGCTGTGCTGAGGATCCCCTCTGAGGATGGACGGCACAAAGCCTTTTCCACGTGCCTCCCTCACCTGGCTGTGGTCTTCCTGTTTGTCAGTACTATCATGGTTTCCTACCTGAAGCCCCCCTCCATCTCCTCCCCAAGTCTGGACATTGTTGTTTCATTTCTGTACTCGGTGGTGCCTCCAGCAGTGAACCCCCTCATCTACAGCATGAGGAACCAGGATATCAAGGATGCCCTGAAGAGGTTATTATGAATACACTTTATTGCAGCATTTATAATGTGCCTATGACACTCATGTAACTCCCATGAATTCGGTAAAATCCTATATTTTCTTCTACTGTTTCTTTACTTTGTAGATGTTTGTATTTGTTTGTTAAATGTAATATTAATTATAGTTATCTATTATTCATATAACTTCTTATGTTTTGAACCATTTTATTTTCTGTCTGGTTAGCCTAATGTACAGAAGGATTCAGGCTCTTTGCATAGCTGAAGAAGACAAAACTTAATCTTTTGTCTTTACTCCCATCTCTTAGATGTCCTCTGGAGCTAGGGGCCCAGCCCCAGCAGGCAGAATGGATTCAGGAGCCAAGGGCCCAGCTGCCACATGGAGGAGCAGCCTCAGCGCCCATCGGGGCTGTCCCTCACTGCCTCAGCAGGCACTGCCTCTCTGCTGCCTGTGAGCTGGGGCTGTTTCCCTCTTGGGAGGCCATGAGCCATGGACAAGGACAGCAGCAGGATGTGGTCTTTTCAGTGCTGGTTTCTCCTCACTTCCACAGTCCTGCTGTGCCCTTGCATTTTTGTCACCCCCAAGCTCTTGTGTAGCTTTTTACACTCCCATTGTGTCCACAGTGGCACACCTGTGGCTGCAGGCAGGAGCAGGCCTTGTGAACCACAGTGTCAAAGCTGGCCTCCATGCCAGCACCACCTTTGTCTTTTGTGCAATTCGATACACCCCATTGTCCTGCCCAGACCCATCCTTGGCCCTTGAGCCATTCAGGGATATATGGAAAGGGCCTCAGAAGCAGGGAACCCCGTCTGACTGGCTCTGCTCCCCACCCCCACCAGTGTGGTCAGTGCAGGGTCACCCCATGTCCCCAGGACACCACAGACCCATTGCTCTGCAGAACATCACACCACCTTGTAGTCCTGCAGGGAGCACAGGGAGGAAGTCAGGAGTGGCTGGGCAGGCCAGTACAGACACACTTATGTGGGGAAAGTGGGAATGAAATACAAACCCCGGGGTTGAGATAAGGAAAGTTTTAATACAACAGTGTAACAACAACAAACCGAACAACAATAACAATGACAATAACAGTAATAACAATGAACAGAACAAGAGATATACCGCACAGATACAGCAGTGAGGGGACCGACCAGACAAAAGCTGTTTCTGGTCTTCCCGCGCTTTGGCGCCCGGACCTGATGTCAGCATGGTATCGAATAACCCGGCTAGAGCTCCCTCCCCACTGCTGGGGAAACTTAACCCTATCCTAGCTGAACCAGGACATAATCCACCCCTTTATTCTATACCATCTGCGTCATGTTCAGCTGCCATGTAGTAATTAACAGTAACCAAAAAAAAAATCAGCAAAAAGCACAATATAATTCACGGTATGTTCTCACCCAAAATCACGTCCCCTTGTGGTACACATCGGACCTCTCCATCCTCTGCATCACCCACCAGGTGCTCCCAGGTCCTTGAGCAAAAGCAATCCCCTGGATGGGTTTGCCTTTGTCTGGTGCAGGACTAACCCAGACCATTTTTCCAGGAACATGCCTCATGCGCACCACAGGGACTTTATCCCCGTCTACAACACGTGGAAGTTTTGACTGAGCTGGGCCAGCTTGATTGCCAGATCCTCTTGTGTTGACTAACCAAGTGGCCTTTGTCAGATGTGTGTCCCAGTGTTTGAAGGTTCCACCCCCCATTGCTTTCAGTGTAGTTTTTAACAGTCCATTGTAGCGCTCGATCTTCCCAGAGGCTGGTGCGTGGTAGGGGATGTGGTAGACCCACTCGATGCCGTGTTCTTCTGCCCAGGCATCTATGAGGTTATTTCGGAAGTGAGTCCCGTTGTCTGACTCCATCCTCTCTGGGGTGCCGTGTCGCCACAGGACTCGCTCTTCAAGGCCCAGGATGGTGTTCCGGGCGGTGACATGGGACACTGGATAAGTTTCCAGCCACCCAGTGGTTGCTTCCACCATTGTGAGCACGTGGCGCTTGCCTTGGCAGGTCTGTGGCAGTGTGATGTAGTCGATCTGCCAGGCCTCTCCATATTTATATTTCAGCCATCGATCTTCATTCCGCTGGGGCTTCACCTGCTTGGCTTGTTTGATCGCAGCACACGTCTCACATCCATGGATGATCTCTGCGATGGTGTCAATGGTGAGGTCCACCCCTCGATCTCGAGCCCACCTGTATGTTGCATCTCTGCCTTGGTGGCCTGAGGTCTCATGGGCCCACTGGGCTATGAACAGTTCACCTTTATGCTGCCAGTCCAAGTCAACCTGAGCCACTTCGATTTTAGCAGCCTGGTCTGCCTGCTGGTTGTGTTGATGTTCATCAGTGGCCGGACTCCTGGGTATATGGGCGTCCACATGGCGCACCTTCACAATGAGGTTCTCCACCCGGGCTGCAATATCCTGCCATACTTCAGCGGCCCAGATGGGTTGACGCTTGTGTTGCCAGTTGTTCTGTTTCCATTTCTGCAACCACTTCCATGGGGCATTTGCCACCACCTATGAGTCAGTGTAGAGATAGAGCCTCGGCCACTTTTCTCGCTCAGCAATATCCAAAGCCAGTTGGGTGGCTTTCACCTCTGCGAACTGGCTCGATTCACCTTGTCCCTCAGCAGCTTCAGTGCCTCGTCCTGTGGGACTCCACACAGCAGCCTTCCATTGTCGATACTTTCCCACAATGTGACAAGACCCATCAGTGAACAGGGCATATCGCTTCTCCTCCTCTGGCAGCTCATTATATGGTGGGGCCTCCTCAGCATGTTTCACCTCCTGTTCTGGTGACATCCCAGAATCTTTGCTCTCTGGCCAGTTTGTGATCACCTCCACTATTCCTGGGTGGTTGGGGTTCACTATTCGAGCCTGTTGTGTTATCAACGCAACCCATTTACTCCACGTGGCATCTGTTGCATGATGTGTGGAGGAAGCCTTTCCTTTGAACATCCATCCCAGCACCAGCAGTCGGGGTGTCAGGAGGAGCTGTGTCTCAGTGCTGACCACTTCTGAGGCAGCCCAAACTCCTTCATACGCTACCAGTATCTCTTTCTCAGTTGGTGTATAATTATCTTCAGAGCCTTTTTATCCCCGTCTCCAAAAGCCTAGAGGTCAGCCTCGGGTTTCCCCAGGTGCTCTCTGCCAGAGGCTCCAGGTAGGGCCATTCTACCTGGCTGCAGTGTAGAGCACGTTCTTAATCTCCTGCCCGGTCCGGACTGGCCCGAGGGCTACTGCCTGGGCAATCTCCCGCTTAATTTGTTCAAAGGTTTGTTGTTGCTCAGGGGCCCATTTAAAATCGTTCTTCTTGTGGGTTACGTGGTAGAGAGGGCTCACAATCAGGCTGTAGTTTGGGATGTGCATCCTCCAGAACCCCATAGCGCCCAGGAAAGACTGAGTCTCCTTTTTAGTGGTTGGTGGGGCCATGGCTGTTATCTTGTTTATCACCTCCATTGGGATGCGACGACACCCATCTTGCCATTTTATTCCTAGGAATTGAACCTCCCTTCCAGGCCCCTTAACTTTCTTTCGCTTAATTGCAAAACCAGCCTTCAGGAGGATTTCAATTCTCTTCTTTCCTTTCTCAAAGACTTCCTCAGCTGTGTTCCCCCATACAATGATATCATCAATGAACTGCAGGTGTTCTGGAGCCCCACCTTTCTCCATTGCAGTATGGACCAGTCTATGGCAAATGGTGGAGCTGTGGTTCCACCCCTGGGGCAATCGATCCCAGGTGTACTGGATACCCCTCCAAGTGAACGCAAACTGTGGCCTGCACTCTGGTGCTATTGGGATGGAGAAGAACGTGTTAGCAATGTCAGTCATGGCGTACCACTTGTCTGCCTTCGACTCCAGCTCATACTGGAGCTCTAGCATGTCCGGCACTGCAGCACTCATCGCTGGCATAATTTCATTCACGCTACGGCAGTCCACGGTTAGTCTCCATTCGCCATTAGACTTTCTCACTGATCATATAGGGCTGTTGAAGGGTGAATGAGTCTTGCTGATCACCTTCTGGCTTTCTAGTTGTCAGATCAGCTGATGGATGGGGACAAGGGAATCTCGGTTGGTACGGTACTGCCGCTGGTGCACCGTTTTGGTAGCAATTGGCACTCGCTGCTCTTCAACCTTAAGCAACCCCACCACTGAGGGGTCCTCTGAGAGGCCGGGTAAGGTGGACAATTGTTCAACCTCCTCCAGGGCATCTATACCAAAGGCCCACCGGTACCCTTTTGGGTCTTTAAAGTAGCCTCTCCTGAGATAGTCTATACATAGGATGCACGGGGCATCTGGGCCAGTCACAATGGGGTGCTTATGCCAGTCCTTCCCAGTTAAGCTCACTTCAACTTCTAATAGGGTCAGCTGTTGGGATCCCCCTGTCACTCTGGAGATACAGATGGGTTCAACCCCACTGTAGCTTGATGGCATCAGGGTGCACTGTGCGTCAGTATCTACCAAGGCCTTATATTCTTGTGGGTCTGATGTGCCAGGCCATCGGATCCACACCGTCCAGTAAATCCAATTATCCCTTTCCTCCACCTGGCTGCAGGCAGGGCTCCTCTAATCCTGCTAGCATCACTCACCTGTCCTAAGAATGACTCCTGCAAGAATGAATTCCTGGTCCCCTCAAGAGGGTCAAGCATAACGTTGGCCATTCTATTCTGTCTGGGGGATTTCCGACTCGACACTGGAGCTGCATCTCTCTTGGAAGACTTCCCTTTCATGGTGGTCTTCCCTTTCAGTTGCTGTAGTCGTGCAGCTAGGGCAGAAGTGGGCTGTCCGTGCCACCTCCTCATGTCTTCTCCATGGTCATGGAGGAAGAACCACAGGGTGCCCTGTGGTGTGTACCTTCCACTACCCTTCTCCTTGGGTGGGGAAATGTCTGCTTCTAATTGCTGAGACATCAGCCCGTGCAGGTGGAATGTAGGACATGTCCGCTTCCACTTTCTGGAGCCTCTGAGACAGTTCCTCTACAGCTGAAACCCAGGCATGTTGGGAGGAAGGGAGATTTCCCTCATATTGCCGGAGCTGGCCAATCACTTTATCCACTGTTTGAGTCTGAGTGTCTCGCCACCAGGACGCTACTGCTAATGCTTTGGAATGTGCTTCTGGTGCACTCTGCAGGAACTTCTGCCACATCAACTATGTGCAAGGGGCCTGATCTGGATCCATGGGTGACCGCTCATCATTCAGATCACTATAAACCATATCAAACACAGCCAATTCCCTGACGTTCTGAATGCCTTTCTCCATGGTGGTCCACTTGCCTAACCAACATAGGACATCATCCTTGTAGGGGTACCTCTCCCTTATACTGGGCAGGAGTCCCCTCTAAAGGCTGAGGGTTTGAGACTGCCTCCCTATTGCCTTGTCAATGCCAGCCTCCCTGGACAAAGATCCCAGCTGCTTGGCCTCTCTCCCCTCCAGTTCCAAAACGCCAGCTCCAATATCCCAGCATCAGAGCAGCGAGGTGAAAATCTGCTCACCTGGAAGGCGGCTGACATCCTTCCGCATATCTCACAACTCACTCAGGGATAGATATCAGATGATTACCTCTGGCTCTTTCCCCTGTTCTCGTGCTGGGCCTGGCTCATCTCCATCCCCTACTATGCGAGCTGACTTCTTGGTATATTTGGTTTTCTGTATCGGGGCTACTGATACTGGCACTACTTGTCCCTCTGGCCCAACTGCTGTGCCGGTGGAGGCGACTGACACTGGCACTGCCTGTCCCCCTGGCCTAGTTGCTGTACCAGTAAGTTCACTTTCAGTTCCTACAACCCCTTCTCCCCCTGGAGAGCAGCAAGTAGTGTTAAAGATGACACGGTAGGCATGGGCAAGTCCCTAGCACATCGCAGCGAGTTGTGTCTCCCGGGGTTTGTCAGATTGGCAACACACCTTTTTCAAACACTCCACCAGTTTATCAGGACTCTGCATTTGTTCGGGAGTGAAATTCCAAAATGTTGGGGGTGACCCAGGCACTTGCCCATCTCTTCCCACACACCTTGCCATTTATAACTATCTGTCCTCAGGGCAGGGTTCCGGGTGGTGCTATTATTGGGGAAATACCGCATGGCCCAAAACAAGATCTGGCAGACACTCAGAAAGCATTGTGCCGCAAGCACACTGGCCTGGATGCTCCAAGGATAGCTAAAACTCTCAAAAACCAAGAGGATCTTTTCCCCTGGCTCACCCATAGAGGGGGTGAGGCCCCTAACAAAAGCCCAGGCAGCAAACAGGTACCGGTTCACCCCCACAAGCAGTGATGCAAGCACATTAGAAGCAGTCAGTAGCCAGTACAGCAAAACAAGACCCTTGGCACATTTTCCACCGAGAACTAACATCGGCACTGGGATCACACAGTGGATATAAGGATTAATCGAGCCCCACCACGCAAGCAAGTTGGCGAGCATTGTAAATGTTCCTTATCAAACAATACAAATAAAAGAAGAAAAATTGCACCTAACAGATTGCTCTAACACACTCTGGTCAGGGTTTGTCTTTTTTTTTTGTCCTTATCTCAACCTTCTCGTGCCCCACGTTGGGAGCCAAAAAGGCTGTGGTGGTTTAGGCCCTGCTGGGACCCGAGACCATGATGCCACTGCCCCTCCCCCACCCTTGGACCGGATGGGGCAGGGAGTGAAATACAAACCCCGGGATTGAGATAAGGAAAGTTTTAATATAGCAGTGTAACAACGACAAACTGAACAACAACAATAACAATAACAGTAATAACAATGAACAGAACAAGAGATATACCGCACAGATACAGCAGTGAGGGGACCGACCAGACAAAAGCCGTTTCTGGTCTTCCCGCGTTTGGGCGCCCGGACCTGACCTCAGCATGGTATCAAATAACCCGGCTAGAGCTCCCTCCCCACTGCTGGGGAAACTTAACCCTATCCTAGCTGAAACAGGACAAGCAGAAACATCTGATTTCATCCTCCTGTTGGGTTCCACCCAGAGCCTGGCCACCACTCAAGGGGGAAAACCAAGGGAGTTTCTAATAAGGTTAAATACTTGAGTTCCTAATTCTTAATATTGCTAAACAAAGAAAGTTGAATACACACATTCGTATAGCATTTCATCCTTATTAATAACTACATTTTCTCTAAGCTACAACTTTACTAGTGACTAGTAAACCCATATATTTCATTAAGGTGCTGCAATTACTGTTAGGATTTTCTCTTAAAAGAGTTGGCAAGTGTAGTGTGATTAAGGACAGAGATAGTGTATTTTGTCCTATTGCAGCAGCAAGCATTACCCATACATTCTGCTTAAATGATCAGTCAAGGAGACGGCAAACTGTCAGCACAGGGGCATCCACAGCACCCACAGCTGGCTCCTGAGTGTCCACCAAAAGCTGCCTCTCACACCTCAGGTGTGGTCGCACCCACCTTGCCGGTAACCACCGGAGACCGTGACCTGTGGAGACACAACATAACCTCTTCCCCAGGTTATTAAAGGATATGGTCCTTCCCAGTTAACACTTTCCAGGACTTGAACCTTGCCCTGGACTTCTTGTTGATCTGGTATCTGCGACGAGAAGTGACGCAATTTTGGTGGCACCTGTGAGACAGGGGAAATGTTTAAAAAGGTCATGACATATAATGCCTTATTTAGCCTTTCGTGAGGTGTAGATTGATACCCTCCATCTCCCCCTTTTTGTTGTTGTAATAGACACTTCAGCGTGCCATGCGTACGCTCCACAATGACCTGTCTGGTCGGTGAGTGGGGAATGCCGGTCAGATGCTTGACTCCCCACTATATGGCAGGATGCAAACACTGCTCCAGAAAAGGAATCAACAGGCACAGGTACATATTTTAACATTCCAAATGCAGCGAAGAGTGTGATGTCAGATTGCTATAATTCTGAGGAGGTGAGTCCCAGAGGGTTGACACCACTAGTTGTAGAGACGGAGTCCTTCTGGTATTCAGGGCAAGTCGCAATGATGTCTTTAGCCTGATGCCTTGATAAAGAAAACTGGTTTTGTATTGCCTTGGTGATTTGGTGGAAAAAATGCATGTGAAAACCGTGCTTGCTCGAAGACATTTGTATTAGTCACTGTAACATGTGCATAATAACCGGAACAATGATACACACAGATTCCTGACCAGCAAGTAATAGTAGGCATTGCCTACATTTCATGATCAGTTTGGCAAACATTTCAGGACGAGTAGTGACCGTCTTGTGCATTTGGTATGACAAAAAAACCCCAAACATTCAATAATAACAAGAGGGTCACTAAGCATTTCAACCCATTGAAACAGCAGAGCATATGGCTGCCCTGGAGGGTTAAATAATATCAGTTGATACGGATGGCCGGGCACACATCACGATGCTTGTCTTTCTGAGATGGCATTAGCTTAGTCCTTGCTCCACCAACGGCGCACACTCACTTCCCGAGGGTCCGTCTTTTTTATACCCTCCGCCTTCTGGTATCCGGGTCTCTCTGAGAGGCGTACTCTGCGTCTGCGCACTTTGCAGCTAGGGGGTCGCTCCATCCGGGTCTTCCTCGCGTCACCAATGCCTCGTATTTCCTGCTTTCCTGAGAGTGGCTCACAAAGCTTTTGTTTATATCTTACAGAATACAGACACTTCCCCTTTGTCCTTCTCCCCTTTGTCCTTCTTCCCTTCTCCCTCCTTTCAGTCTTTTGCACAATAGGAGTCCTTGCTTCAGCATTTCAACTTAGATAAGCACTTGCAGTCAGTTAGTCGTTATACAATGTAATAGTTAAGATTAAGTTTAGGCTTACATAGTTTATGGAATAACATGTCACGAGCTCCCAGTATCTTTAATGGAATTTGATGAACAAACAGTTTACTGTCTATCACACGCACCAGTATCTAAAATGCCTGTCAGTTCAACAGATTCTTCTGCTTTAGTGAGGGCACATTTTACCAGAGGTCGACCTTGTGTCACTGTCTGAGCCCAAAATATTTGAGGACTACCTGCTGATCCAAATCCTAATTCACCCCGACTTCTCGGCATACTGTTAGGGGGAGCTGCAGTAAGTTAAACAAGCTGAGCAATTTTTGACCCTTTTGTTACTGAACACAGGGGTCCAGGGGTCCAGGCCATAATTCTGATTTCCCCTTCATAATCGGCATCTATGACCCCTGGTAAAATGAACAACCCCCGTAAGGTTGTAGATGATCTTCCCAGTAGTAATGCACTTTTTCCATTTCCCAACAGTCTATATACTCCTGTTGGTATCAAGGGTACTGTGGTATCTAATGATGTTACTGACTCGGGGGCTGCTAGGTCCACGCCTGATGGATAGTGACTAAATTATTATAAACGACCACTGACTTCAATATTTTGTTAGTGTCTTTTTATTCACACTTGCACCTGGAGGTCCCTCTATCTTCTTCCAACGCTTTAAAATACAGCCTAGGGGACACTTTTTGACTCTTCCCCCACTCTGGCTGCTTCCCATCTCATCTACTTTACCTTAAACACTACCAAAGAAAGTTGACAATATCCCCCTCAGGCAGATAGTACAAAGGCGCACTCTCCTCACAGGGTATGCACCTAAATTCAAGACCACAATGAACACAGAATTACTGCCTCCCACTAGAGGAGATATTTCACCTGTGACACTTAAAACACTGAGCAAGAACAAACAGACAGCACCGATGACCCAGCGGGCGGGCACTAGGGCCCTCTGTACTAAGGAATGTTCACTGGTCCTGCACTACCCCCCCACTGGTACAGAGTCTGCTCTATGCTTCGTTCCTCTCCGGCCGCTTCCCTCGTGGGATAACGGAACTGCGGGTCGGAGAACTCCACACTCCGCAGCTGCAGCTGGGCTGCGTCTCACACACACAGAACAATCACACAACCACACAAAGGGGCCCCTTACACTTATTACCCACACAACATAAAATGACAAATACTACAAACATCAGAACACCATTAAGAATATATAAAGCCATTGCCAGTTGATTATGTGGTTCGTCCAGAAAATTCCCCCTTCTTTGTTTTTAAATCAAGGCCTTTAGTGTACTGACCATCAGAAAGGTTTAAAGTTAGTCCTTTTAGAATGGACAAGGGACTCCGCATCACAGTGTCAGAACCTTCTGTAAAAACTGCCGCTTTTGGTGTTTGGGGGAGGCGGGACAGACAATCGCGCGGTGCCAGATGGCCTCAGGCAGTCGCTCCACGGCGGCGGGGCTCGGGGAGGCCCAGGGACGCCGCCGCCAACTCCGCGCTTTAAGAGTGTCCGAAACCAACTTCCAAGTGGTCGCTAGCTCACTGGCATGCTGATCCCCTTTGGAAAAAGCATCCCACAACTGTTCACCCATTTCAGCCCATTTTGCTGGTTCAAAGGCTGTGAGGGTATGGGCAGGATAGTCGTGGTTTCTGCACCATTTAAGTAACCTTTGTACAGAAGTTTCATTATAAGTTATCCCTCTCTTAGAGGCCTGTGCTGGAACCTACATCTGGGTGAAGAATGGGTAGTTCCACAACCCAAGCAGAATGTCTGGGTAACTCTGGCAAACATGACACATCAGGAAACTTTGTGTCTCTCTACTGCAAGCCCTGAAAACTCATTCTTCACGTGCTTGGTGAGATTGCCAGTAGACACATGGCCGAACCCACTGCGCAATGTGGATCTCTGCAACTCTCCAAAAAGCTGTACGGACAATTGGGATTTGGTGTATGCTCACTTACCTCAAGTGATACAGGAACCACAAGAACTGGAACTACTAGGATCAGTAATCATGGACGCCTGCCTGTTTTTTAATTATACAAGTAGTACAAAATGTAAAGGACAGAATGTAAATGCCACTTTACTGATTTATCGCAATGCAACAGCTTGGTATGCCTATACCACTCCGAAGGTATCTCAGTCATTTGATGTTCCTGTTGCTCTAGCCCCTGGAATATTCTTGATATGTGGGGATAGAGCATTGGGAGGACTACCATTAAAATTTAATGGCGGCCCATGTAGCCTTGGTCGTCTTACTTTGCTAACACCTAGTATTACAATGATACACAAAAAAAGGAATACACACCAAGTTGCTGAGAACTGTGATGACAAAGTAACATTTTGGAATCCAGGTCAAATTATTGCATCCTCCTTTTTTGCACCAGGAGTCGCTGCTGCGGCTGCACTAAAGAAATGGACTGATTCGGGGTGTTGGCTGAGTAGGCAGGACAGGGCTACATCACTGGCACTTAGTGGGTTACTAACTGATGGAGATAGTGTTAGACATGCTACTTTGCAGAATAGAGTTGCCATAGATTTTTTGCTTTTAGCACAAGGACATGGATGCGAAGATTTTGAAGGAATGTGTTGTATGAATTTATCGGATCATTCTGAGTCGATCCATAAAAGCATACAGCAGCTAAAAGAAGGAGTAGAACATTTACGGGTGGATGATAATCTAGATTGGTTAACAAAAATGGTAAAAGCCTGGGGACTATCTGGATGGTTAATATCTTTGGTCAAGACTGTGGGACTAATTATCTTGATAGTTGTGGTTGTGTTATTGATGTTGCTTTGATTTGTCAGTTTGTTGCAAAGGGCCCTGCAAAAAACTGTTCATGCAATATTTTTAGCACAAATACAAAAAGGGGGGATTGTCGGGAAAGGCAGCTGGTCTGCTGATAACCTGATTGAAGAAGAGTTTGACCTTGACAAGATTCCGGAGTACCCTTGAGATAAGGAAGCTATGCTTAAAGCAAATAACTTTCAAGGAGCTGCTGACTACATAAGCAGGATGAAGCAAGCAGGGAGGAAATTGATAAAGGTTATCCAATGAGAATGTTAAAAACAACTTTTGGACCAATTACATTGTAACACTCTGGCACCTGAAATGTGTAAAAATACATGCTTTTAGTAATAAAAAACTAGCCGCTTGTTCACCCATGTGAGTGCACGTGTTGCTTTGTCTGTCTCTACAGCATCACAGACGTGTCTGATGTTGGGGGAGACCAGTCTCCTCCCTTTCTTCACCTACAAAGGAGTGACTCTTCATTTACCCTGGAGGGAAGTAAAAGGGAGTGTTCATGGATGATCCAGAGACCCCTTTGAGCAGACACTGTAACACAGATGTGTTGAGACAAGGGCAAATCTGGCCACCCAAAACCAGGGTGTTTCGCTGCAGTTGGTCACCCAGACTCCCTGTATCAGGGGAGAGAGCCTGCCACCTTAGTGGTGACTCTCTTTGTGCAAGGGTTGAGGAGTGACAAGGATGCTGCTGGGTGGGGAGGGGATTTGGTGTGCTGGGATCTCTGCAAGACATAGAAATATCTGTCTTTTATGTTTGTTGTGGTTTGAACTCAGCCGGTAGGTGGGAGAGGAGACCAGGGGGTGTTGTCTGGGGAAAAGCATGTTCACTGAAGGGCTGACAGAGAGGTGGCCAAATCCCCCCTCCCAGCCTTTGCTGTCAGCACTTTCACCCCCTGTCCCTGTCTTTACTGCCTGGAGCTGTCCCTGCCTGGAGCCATTTCTCTTTCCTCTTATCTCCTCCTGTCAGTGCTCACAGCCCCCATCCCACCCACTGTGTGCTCAGCTCTGCCCTGCAGACCCTTCCTGGCAGCAGGGCCCTGTGCAGGTGCATCTCTGTGTCTGCAAGTCCTACGGAGCAGGCCAGATAAATGCTGAAGAGACCATACAAACAATGGGCTTTTTGTAGGCAAAGGAATGGCTGAAGGGGCTTTATCAGGTTTCCCAAAGACCTACTGATCCGAGGGCTTGCTCGGAGGAAGGTGTCTGCATTCAAGGAGATGACAGGGACATTTACAAATCCTCCCTCCCATCACGTTTATAGTTGGAGTTTCCTATAGCTCTCTTCCCATGTCTCTGCTGCCTGGAGCTGTCACTGCTGGGAACTCTCTCTGTCCTCATTTTTTTTTGTTGTCAGAGACCACAGACCTCATCACCAGCTGCTGCCTGCTCAGCTCTGACGTGCAGAGACCTCCCAGTTTCAGACACTCCCTCATTGCCTCTCCCCATTTGCAGGCAGGAAGGAGCAGATCAGGCAAACACTGATGACGAGGAAAAAAAGATGATGCCGGTGCTCTTTGTAGATGAGGGAGTGGGTGAAGGCAGCTTATATGGTTCCTACCAGACTTACTGATCTCTCAGTGTAATGGTTCATATCTCTTAGTCTCCCTCTTCAAATTTAGCAGCTCCTTTTCCCTTTTCCCTGAATGAGCAGGAAACAAAAATCACAACTCTTTAAGGTAGACCCTGCCTTGATCTTCCTGTGGCAGGGTCCCCCCTGTAATGCCACGGGCAGCTCTGGGTGCACACCCTGGTTTCACCCCTTCACACTTGTCTAACATGAGCCCCTGGACTGGGAGTCCTCCTGACAGAGCTGTGGGTTATGATAGCTTTAGGAGACACTTCCAGGACCCCCAGTTGCATTGCCCTGCTCCCAGAGACTTACCATGTTGAGGGCTGGGAAGATTTCTCCCCCAGTGAGCTCTCTGTTGCCCTCCTACCTCAGACTGCCTTTAAGTCCTCTCTGCCTCACTCCTCCCACCTCGGTGCCTGCAGGCAGTGCCCTCAGCCCTTCTGGGCTCTGCAGAGGAGCTGCTCCTGGGCAGAGCTGTCCTGTTACCATGATCTCCCCCTGCCGCAGGAGCCCAGCCCAGCTCAGCAGCGGAGAACCAGCCCAAGGCAGCACTTTCTTGGCTCCCCCACCCAACCCTCCAGATGTCCCTGGGGCTCCTCAGGAACCTACTTGAAAAGAGACTGAAGTAATCACTGATGTTCCTTCTCTCAGATCTGCAGAGACACTTCATTCCAGCAGTGTCCTTTCTCCTTTCAGAGACAGAGTTAGGTGTGAGAGCCACCTTTACTCAACCCGTCATAAGACAGGAGAGCTGGACAGTGGCAGGCAGGGATCTTCTTTACCCCCGTTGAGGGAAAATATTCAGCTGATTCAGTCAAGACATCTCATGCTGGTTTTGTAGCCCTAGAGCTAAAAAGGGGACTCGGTTCCCCTGCACATACCAAACCCACAGGAGGTGGGGTTCCTCTTGCCTCAATTCAGATGTGTGTTAAAAATAACCTCCTGCATGTGAACTCTTTGTCTAAGTTCCCATGGTAATTGATGGAGGTGGAAACCAGGAGTTCAGAAACAAACAACCGGTGACATTTGAGGTGACAGAGGTGGTCCACAATATGGGAAAATGTAATGGAGCAATACTGAGAGATAGGGCATCATCTGGGGATGCCATCCTGGAGGGGAACTGCTTGGCCAACTGAAATGACAACAAAGACCTTACAGAAGTTCAGGTAGATGACATCCATTGCCTTTCTGCTGTCCACCGTAGCCATTGCATTGTAGAAGGCCACTGCAAGGCCACATCACTCATCATTAACTTACAAAGGTCATGAAGACTGGAAGGATTCTGTGAAGACTGGGAAAACCCAAATGTTGCCAGTATTTTTCAAAAAGGCCCTAAGGATGAGCAAGAGAACTAAAGGCTCTTTAGTCTCACTTGGGTTGAGGAGTGTGTCCCTTAGCATGTCCCCTTGGATTACATTTCTGGATGTCTGAAAAAGGAAGTGATTCAATTCACCATGGGTAGATCATGTATTTCTGGATGAGGTGAAAGTAGTGGATACCATTTACCTGGAGTTCAGCAAGGCTTTCAACACCGTCCCTTAAATGAACCTTGTATACAAGCTAGGACATTGCATTCTGCATGGGTGAATAAGTGGATTGGTGAAAAAGAGATTTGCTGGTTGGGCTTGTAGGGACATGGTGAACTGGTAAAGAATCAAATAGGAAAAATAAATAAAAATGAGTCATATAGAAAATAATAAGGCAAAAGATATGTACTATTGCACTTTACATATTTTAAATTCCTTATGCCCTTATCCTCCCCTCTTCGTTTCTTCAAAACTTTGTCTTGCAGGACAGAAGGGCTAGTTTGGTTTTAGTTTCGGGGTTTGTTTTTTTTTTTTTGTTTGTTTGTTTTTCTTTTTTTAATAAGAACAATTCTGGAAATTGGGCTGGCTTTAGTTACAGGATGTGGATGCCTGGTGCCACCCTCTGTCTGCAGCTTCAGAGGGCCCCAGCGTCCCTCAGTCCCACACGATCTCTCCCCATCCCAGGTGAGTGCATCAGGCACACCAGGCTTCCCAAACGGCACTGGATGCTGCTGGTCAGGGACTGGTCTTGGCCTGCAAAGCTGGCTTGTCTCAGCTTTTAAAGAATATAAGGGAATATTTTCATCAGTTGAAATGAGTGAATAAAGAGTGATTATTACTATCTCTATCATAGAGAGGTAATGTTTTCTGCTCATGCCCATATAGAATTTCCCAGGATGTATACTGCTCTCAGAAGAAGAAACATTGATCTTCCCAGCACTTGTGTGTCCACTGTCCTTTGAAGCGTATTGTGTGTTGAGTCTGATTAAACCGACCATTTCTCAAGTCATCTTCTCAGCAGACTGTCTGCACAACTGCATTTTCCAGTGTCCATCCAGTCTTCCCCTATCTGTTAATCTCCATGACCTCAGAACCCTCTCAAAAGCACCCAGGTGTTTATCAACACTGCCATGTTTACCCACCTGAAGCCCCCCTCCATCTCCTCCACATCCCTGGACCTGCTGGTGTCGTTTCTGTAGCTGGTGGTGCCTCCAGCTCTGAACCCCCTCATCTACAGCATCCTTGTCCTTTCAACTATGGCTGCTGTCTCTTCCACTGAGGTCCCTGAGAGGACGTCAGTTCCTCAGCCACAGCACTTCGTTGCCTCATCCCCCACTCTCCACAGAGCCTGGGGGGAGTCCTACCACTGTCCTGCATCAGCTTCACACCACCCTGCATCTCACTGACCCCAGGAAGAGCCCTGAGCATCCCAGGAGGGAAAGGATCCCCGTACCCAGGGTATGGGGGTCAGGGCTTGAACATCATATTGATGAAACACATCAAGGCCTTTCACAGTCACCTGAACATTTGACTTGC
The DNA here is from genome assembly GCF_031877795.1 of Strix aluco. Classification (NCBI taxonomy): domain Eukaryota; kingdom Metazoa; phylum Chordata; class Aves; order Strigiformes; family Strigidae; genus Strix; species Strix aluco. Next base: position 662,125 of record NC_133966.1, read on the forward strand.
AACCCGTAAGCAGTGCCTCTGAATTCCTGTTTCCCCAGCCCCCAGGGACAGGAACCTTCTCTCCTTATTCCCTCCCTGGCCTCTTCAGTCATGGCCCTCTCTGGGGATCACTAACACCCTCAGAGACTTGGAGGTTTGCTGCTGACTTTTCCTTCTCCAGAGGCCACTTCAATCCCTTTTCTGGACCTGCAGTTCAGGAACTTGGCACCAGAGGGCTCATTAACACACAAATCCCCCTGACAAGCCAAGTCTCTAGGCAGAACTTAATTCCTCACTTCTGAAGTGGTTAATTTGAGAGGTTTCAGTCTTTCAGTCAAAGTGAAAAGTTTTCAGTTCTACATGTCAATAAGAATCAATTTCTTCTTTTTCCACTATTCCTTATTTTTCTGCTTACACATTATGTGACAGCAACAAACTCCAATGGATATTGATCCTGAGCATCTCCTGATAGAGGCTGAATATGTCGGGAAGCCAAGACCCTCTATGTCAGACACTCTGTGGACAATCTTCGTCCCTACCTCCAACTCCACATTTCCCTCATCAGCCCTTTGGGACTTCCAGCACCTTTTTTCAACCTGAGCTTTCTCCACGACAGTCTATAGCTGCATCTTTCTGCCCGTTGACACGAACTCCCACCTGCTGTACTTGGATAATGAGCTGCATGCAGACATAGAATGATGTTTAATTGCCAAAAAAGCTAAATCAATGGCAGGCATGGCTCAACCAAAAATAAAATACACTCCTCTGCTGTATATTAACTCTACCTTACCTCCTCTGAAGGCCACTATCCACAGTGGAGATGGCTTTAGACCAGAGGAAAACACATTTTTTGTCAAGCAGAGACCCCAAGAACCCCCAAAGCACCCCCTGCCCCAGACTCTGCCCATATTCACTCACAGAGAGTCACACCCTGAAGTCACGAGCTCCCTCGAGCTTCGCATCTGCATCCCATCCCTTCCCATCCCCATCGGCAAACCCACCTGTTAAACAGGACTGGACTCAGTATTGGCCACTGGGGTTCACCACTGGTGCCCTGCTCCCAAGGGGACTTTGTGCTCTTGGCCATGGCCTTCTGGATCCGGCCATTCACCCTGTTTCCAGTCCACCTCACTCACACCTATCAGGATGTGATGGGACGCAGCATGAAAAGAATTGTTAATACGGAGGTTAAACACCTTCCCTGCTCTCCCCTCATCCACCAGCCGAGGCATCTCATTGCTGTGCTGGGTTAACCGTGGCTAATAACAAAACTGCCACCCAGCTGCTCACTCACTGCCTCTCCCACCCCAGCAGGATGGGGGAGAAAATAGGAAGAATGGGAATGAGAAAGTTCCTGAGTGGAGACAAGGACAGGGAGATCTGCGAGCAAGATTTGACTTGGGGGAAATTAACTCACTTGTTGTCAATTAAAACAGAGATATAATTATAAATTCAGGTAATGGGGGAAAAAAGACAAACATTAAAACAACACCTTCTTATTTCATATCCCAGGCTCAGCTTCCCTCCTTCACTCCAGGCTCTTCTCCCCTATCCTGAACAGTGTAGGAGATTTTGGGATTGGGGGTCATAACCAGTACATAACAGTTTTTCTCTTCTTCTCCTTCGTTCCCACAGTTTTTCTCTGATCTGGCACTAATCCTCCATGGGCTGCAGGGAAGATCTGCTCCACCATGGAGCGCCTCCTCCTCTTTCTCCAACCATGATGTTCCCCACATGGTTTCTCAGTGTATTTGTTCCCTCTACCTCTACTAGTTTGGTGTTTTCTGCACTTTCCTGAATATGTTTTCACAGAGGCACGACCAGTTTTGCTGACGGGCTGATCTGTGCCCTGTGTTGGGACCACTGTGGAGCTGGAAACAGATCTGTCTGGCACAAGGCAGTCCCTGGCCTCTCCCACAGAGGCACCTTGCAGCCCTCCAGCTACCAACCCCTTGTCACATACACCCCATACAGTCACTCACTGTGGAAATTGGAGGTGCGAAAAACTTATTTTTTTCTGTTGAATGATGGTTTCCTTTATTATTCTTTGTTGGTAAGTAAGAAACAACTTCCTGTGAGTGTGTGTGCAGGCAGTTCTCCAAATAGAGCAGGTGAGAATTTGTGCAAATGAGCTGCAACCTTCAGCTACAGACAGAAAGACTGGGTCTGAAAAAGTCCCGGGGGCTGAGAGACCTCAGTGGTGAGGACATAGTGACAAAGGTTGGCCATAGAATGTGTGACCTCCCTGAGCTTGTTTTTCCTGCATGATTTTTCAGACTCTATCAGGGCACACGCAAAGTCTATATAAATTAGAGAATGTAGATATTTCTTGATCTAGAAGATGAAAACTGGAGAAAATTGAAAATTGAGTCCAAGGGGGTTTTGTAGCATACTGGACCTCTCCACCAAACCCGACAAAGGCTAGGGCCGGATACTGTGATATCGCCGCTGATTGCGTTGGAAGCTGTTTGCAGAAGGGTAGGTATATTCTGGCGGGTTCGATGCCTAGGTGTCTTAGGGCGAGTTTTCTGCCTTTCATGATGAGGTTACCAAGGCACTTGACCCCTGGAGAGAATGCACGTGACGGTTTTCCCAGGACTATCCATTGTATTGGTTGAGCTTTTTCAGGGGGGCCTTGAGCTAGTGCTCCTACTCCCCCTCCTTCCGTGAAGTGTACGTACAGATCGAGTGGTATACCCGGGTTCCATCGGGCGAGCGTGCCTGACGATACTTGCTGTTCGATAAAGTCAAGAGAGTTCATTGCTTCGATCGTCAGGGTTTTTTGTTCCCATGGGTTCTTTCCTTTCAGAAGATCGTACAGGGGGGCCATGGTTTCGGGAGGGATCAGAACAATATTACGAAGCCATTGCAAGGACCCCACTAACTGTTGCATATCATGAAGCGTTTTGATATGCCGACGGATTTTTATTTGGGGGGGGTTACATAAGAACCTGTGATCCGCACTCCCCAAAAGCTCACACGTGGTCCTCTTTTAATTTTTGCGCTCGCGATTTTGAACCCGTTTGTTTTTAAAGTCTCTGAGACAGTTGACACCAGTTGGTCCACTTGACTCCCTGACGGCGTGGCGATCAGAATGTCGTCCATGTATTGAATGATAGTTGCGGCTGGGTTACTGTGCCGAACCAGTGCCAACGCCCAATCCACTGTGATCTGGCAGATAGCGGGCGAGTTGATCATTCCCTGAGGTAGCACTTTCCACTGGAAGCGTAAGTTGGGACGTTGGCTGTTCGGGAACACGACAGAAAAAGCAAACCGCTCCTTGTCTTCCTCATGCAGTGGTATCGAGAAAAAACAGTCCTTGATATCAAGGACAGCACAAGGTTGTCCCTCCGGTATCATAGAGTTCATGGGCAACAGCGTCTGGACAGGACCCATTGGTTGAATTCTCTTGTTTACTTCATGCAGGTCATGGAGAAGACAAAATCCCTCGCTGTTTTGCTTGGGTGTTACAAAAACCGGGGTGTTCCATGGGCTAGTGGAAGGCTCTATGTGACCTCGTTGTAATTCATGGTCAACTAGCTCGAGAAGAGCATCCATTTGAGGCTTCGACAGGGGCCACTGCTCAACCCACACTGGGTCGGACGATTTCCACGTCAGTCTAATTGGTGGAAGTGGGTATACGGCAGTGGCCCTTACAGTAAATTTGTCACCCTGGCTTTCAATAGGGCTAAGGCGTCCCTTCCCAACAGGGGTGGAACTGCTGACATGACGTACGGGAAGAGGGTGACAGTCTTCTCCGGTCCTTTTTCAGTGTGAAGTGTTATTGCTATTAATTGAACGCTCTTCCAAGCTCGGGTTAGTCCTCCGACTCCACCCACCATGGGGGCATTTTCCAGTTTCCAATGTGGGGGCCAATGTGTCTCAGGGATAACTGTAACATCTGCTCCAGTGTCAATCAAAAAAGGGACCCTGATGGTGGTACCATCTTGGGCATTATGAAGGGAACAGATCCCCCACACTACTGGTGTATTGTCACACTTTACTGCCAGGGCCACCCTGGGGTCTCGTCCCCAAGGGGTGATCCCTGTTGTTCCTGAGATATGGACTGGCTTGGCTGGGCCGTTGGTTGAACTGTAAAATTGGTCACTTGTCAAGGGGGCAGTGGGTTCGGGAGCACCTCGCCCCATCTGAGGTTGGCATGATTGGGCCGCCTCATATCCCAGGTGGGAGAGGGCCGTGCGCGGCCCGATTGCCCTCTCCCCTTCCTGTTTCCCTGCTTTTTGGATCTGCATTCTTTGGCAAAATGCCCTTTCTTTCCGCAGGCCCAGCACGGTCCCTTGGGTGGGTTTTGGCGCGGGGGGGGCGCTGTTGGGGGTTCCCCCAACCAAGGGCAGTTTGCTACAACATGGCCCGCCTGGCCACATTTAAAACATGTCATCACTTTGTTTATTGTAGTCTGAACAGCCACTTGGATCGGGGCCATATGTTCTTCATTCACAACATGCTTAATCATGTCCGCGATACTTGCACCCTTCGGCAGTGATCGCAGGATTTCTTTAGTTGTTGAATTACACTGCTGACGTAAACAATCTGCTACAACCGGGCCTTTTGCTTCTGCAGGCAGGGTTGAGGAGTCAACCGCTGCTTGGAGGCGATCCACAAATTGTGTAAAGCTCTCGCTTTCATTCTGTTTTATTGCGGACCACGGCGTTGGTTTGGTAATAATCTTAGAGGCTGTGCGAATAGCTTCTCTGGCCACACGAGTAGTTGTCAATAACCTCAAAGGCCCGCAGACTGTGGGCCTGCACCTGGGGGGTGATCATTGTTGGATCTGTACCCATTAATCACTGTAGGCTAGAGCCGTGTAGCGGGTGATCCGCCCCAGTTACTTGGGCCAAATGCCTCGCACAGTTGTCCTCCCATTCTTGTTTAAAAACAATCATTCCTGCTCCACCAAAGATCAATCTACAAGTTTGTTTTATATCGAATGGGAGCATGTTATCTGCCCCAAAAATACCATCTATGAGGGTGGAGACCATGGCAGAATTAAGCCCTTTTTCTGCAATTGCTTTAACAATCGCTTGTACATCCTTAGGATTTATTGGCGAGTGGACCCTTTGTCCCCGCTCCGTCACCCGGACCGGAAATGCCAGCGCGGCTGATGGGGCCCAGCTGGCACATGCCCTCTGTATTTTCCTCCAATCCGTGAGAGGGGTCTGTCCCCCTCGCAGCTTCCCTTTAAATTGGATGGGGGTATGATGGCTTTTGATTCTATCTAACCCCGTTTCCTCCTCCTCTGAATCAGTTGTGAGCCACTCGTCCCAGCTGGTGTCTGACCCGGAGTCGGAACTCAACTGACTGGTTACTTCCGGGCTCCGGTACGTTTTTGTTGGACTCCGGCCCTGCCTACTTCCCTTGTGGGCGGGCCATTCCCTCCCTCTTGGCTTGCCCCGCCTCCTAGTCGGCGGTGTGTTTGCCCTATAAGGGCATTTTTTCCGATGGGCGTTCTGATTGGCTCTCCGCCCCTCGCTCACACTCCCCTCCCCTTGCCGTTCTCCTCCCCATCCCGTTTACATGCACTTGTTAGTTCTGGTGCCTCCTCCCTTTGTTCGCCGGGAGCATCCGCGCCCCGCCCCCCCCCCCCCCCCCCCCGTTCTGGCTCGGCGCCATTATGGGGCGCATAAGGCGGCAGTTTAGCCCAGACTTCTACAGATTCTGATCTCTCCGCAGCGGCCCTGGCCTCCTCCGCCAACCCACCCCAGAAGGACTTTGCTTGTTTCTGTCCTTCCGTAAGTGGGTCAGGGTTCGGGGATTGGGGGGGCGCGTCGCCCTCCAGCGGATCTTTAAGCTCGGCCGTCTCGCTGTTATCTGGGGGGTGCGGAGTCTGTGTGGCCGCCCCGACTCCCAATTTCGGGGTAGCTAATAATTTTTTGCGGCCTTCCAAGTCTCCTGCTCTTGTATAGCCTTCTGGAGGGCCTGCTCAACTTTCCCCCACGACTTAAGGTTTTTCGCAGAACCCGAGGACATTGTTTCCTCGGCTAACGCTTTGGTGCATTTATCCCACACCTCAGGGTGGAGAATATCCACCGGCTGGTCAATGACCCCAAGTTGTAAAAGCCTCACAACTGCGAGAGTAAAATCTTTGGGTTTACAATCAATCCCCCACTGCTTATGTAATTGGGATACGACCTTCATAAGAGCTTTCCATCCTCCTTGCAGGTCTGGGAGCGTCCTCCCCACCGGGCTGGTCCTGCCGCTCCGGCCGCCGTTCACTCGAATCCAGGCGACGAGTCTCCCGGGTTTCGGCACCACTTGTTGCCTTTGTTGGCGTGGCGACCTGGTTCAGGAACGGCACGATGACCAACCCCAGGCCACTCGGGCCATCAGCACACAGACACCAATGTGGTGGATGGCAAATGGCATTTATTAGTAGATAACACAGGTTTATATAGCCTGGGTTTTACAACATCACTTCCGTCTGCTCACATCATGAGTTAGGCACCACTGGCTATCTGGACGGGGGTCCTGTGTTTCCGTACAGTGCGACATCTTCTGACCGCCAGGCCCTAACTACCTACACCCTCTTAGTCAATGGAAAGACAGGAGTTGTCTCCACTGAGATGTCTGGAGATCCTTTTCCTGGTGACCAGGGAATGCTCCAGAAGGGTTCTCATAGGTCCTGAGTCACCCTTCCAAGTACCCTGTGAGTACTTCAGCAAACCCAGGGCATCTCAAAAACAACAGCTGATGGATGTGGGCAAAAGAATTACTCAAATGAATTTGCTCCATCCCATTCCCAGGGACTGAGAGGAACTGACCAGCCTGTAGTTCCATGGGTGGTCCTTGTTGCCCTGCTTGAAAATGGGTGCAATGTCTGTCATTTCCCACCCTGTTTACCCTGACATTTCAAAGGCAAGCAGAAGCAGTATTGCAATGACCCCAGTCAGCTCTCAGAATCACAGAATCTTCAAGGTTGGAAAAGACCTTGAATATCATCCAGTCCAACCATTGACCTCACACTGACCATTCTCAACTCCACCAGATCCCTCAGCACTATGTCAACATGACTCATAAACCTCTCCAGGGATGGGGACTCCACCACTGCACTGGGCAGCCCATTCCAACACCTAACAACCTGTTCTGGAAAGAAATACTTCCTAATATCAAGTCTAACACTTCCCTGGTGCAACTTGAGGCCATTCCCTCTTGTGCTATCGCTTGTTACTTGCTTAAAGAGACTCATCCCTACCTCTCTGCAACTTCCTTTCGGGTACTTGTAGAGGACGATGAGGTCTCCCCTCAGCACCCTTGGGCACATCCCCTCTGGTCCTGTGCACCTGTGTGTACCCAAGTGGTGCAAGAGCTCCCCAGACAGACCTTCCTCTGCCATGGGTGCAACCCTGCCTGTAGAGATGTTGGTTCGAGCCTCAAGGACCAGGAAGGTTTGGGGGCAAATCTTACCAGTTGAAGAGGATGAGAAAACAATGAGCACCTCAGCCTTTTCCAGGTCTTTATTCACTACATGTCCTGCCCCACTGAGCCATGAGACTATTTTCCTCAGCCGAAAACTTGTTCTGCCAGCTGTAAGGAACTGTGTTAGACTTTGCTTGTCTCAACATTGCTGTTGCCCCACCACCATTTCCTGGCATCGTCACCCTGTGGCCATGGAGGAGTACATTCTGAAGGAGACGAAGGGTCCCCGACAAAACCACAACATCCACCTGAAGCTAAATCGGGGTGCGGAAGACATGCGGGCCAGCATGACCAGCGCCTGGGCATCCGCACATGGAGGACCACGGGACCAGGAGCCCTATGATCGGGGTAAGACGTGCAGGCTGGCATGAAATGGGCGGACTCTTTGGAAAAGGTTGAGGGGACTGGGACAACAAAAGGACTGTGTTGTGTACTCCTCCCTTGGGGCGCACCTTCTTCGACACCTGTTACTTGGAGCCAGGACCTCGGCGGAGCTTGGAGCTTGGAGTCACCATCACCTGCACCGAGCCTGAGCCAACAGAACATCGCTGGATCCCTGGTGGTGGTGGTAATTAGCTGCATATCTACCGTTTTCTTGCTTAGGGATTCTGACTTTCCCCTTCTTTTCCTCTCTGTCCTATCGCTATTACTAATTGTTACAGCAAATAAAGTAAACAAGGTTGTACGGCATCTGACCTCGTTTGTGTCTTAATTTCACTCCTGGGATCGTTTAAGAACCCTCCCCGATATCGAATCAGGACACCAGCGAACTTATAGAAGGCCTTCTGGTTGCTCTCCCTGTTCTTTGCTAATTCAAGCCCAGCTGGGCTTCAGCTTTCCTGCCTCCACCCCTGTACCCCAAGGCCATATCACTATCTGCCTCCTGGACGACCTGTTACCTCTTCCACCCCTGTGCAATGCCTTCTGGTGTGTGAAATCTTCAGCCAGAAGATTTGTTTCTGTCCTTACCAGCCTCCAGCTAGGCCCTGCAAAACTCCCAGAATATCAGACTGAGGTGTTGCTGTCCCAAAAGGTCGAAGAGGGCTCTATGAATCTTGGCTCTCCAGGATCCTGCCAGGCAGATGCTGAACCATGTGAAATGTGCTGTGCTGCAGGCCAAGGCTGTCATTCTGCTGTTTGTCTTTGTCCTCTGCCATGGTCACTGCAGCCACGGCTGCCCTCAGCATTCACATCCTCATCCAGTTCTGCCTTGTTCATGACTATCAGAGTGCAGCCCTAGTCAGGCATCACCTGCCTGTGTCCAAAAGGGAGGGGTGAGGCGGGGGAAAGGTCCCTGACTGGGTGCTGGCTCTGAGGACACCTCTGCTCCAGCCCCCCAACCAGCTGCAGGAGGCAGGAGGGCAGGCCACGCTCATGGACACCCTGCTGAACCCTGTCTGCTCTGGAGCAGACCTGACACCAAGCAGCATCTCCCCTCAGAACCACAGCTGGGACTGCAACTTGGAGGGGGCTCACCTGGGAAGAAGTCACCAGGAGTGAGCCAATACCCAGGCTGTGTGAGGGCTGGTCAGGTGCCTGGAGGCCCAGACAACCAAGGAACCAAGTGATTTAAAAGTGCTGTGAGGATGAATTACAGTGGAGGAGGTTGAAGACCCACTGTCAACTGCAGGAGGAGACTGTATGAGCAAGAGTGGACAGACACCCAAACAGCGGTTGTCTGAAACAAGGGGAGACAAATCCCAGGTGGAGTCCACGTGGCATGGGAATGGACCAGAAGGAGAAACACCGTACTGTCCATGAACAGTGGGAATGTATTTCAGTCACAGGTGGCATTCAGCTTCCCTGATTCAGAGAACCTACAAGTAGGAGCCTCAGGCTGCAGACCATGGCCTTTGGGAGTGTTAAAGCTGGAGGCAGTGAGGTGCAGGGGTAATGTAGAGCTGTCTGAGGCAGTGTCTCCCAGGCTCCCCTTGCAGTCAAAGCAGGGTCCATTATATGGTGAGACTTGGCTTCTGAGGGCTTGGTCCATCTGGATCTTGAAAACCTGCAAGGATGGAGGACTTCACAATCTCTCAGGGGGACCAACGCTTGTTCCAATGCTTGGCTAGGCTCATGGTGAAAAAGGTGAGGTCCCCCTGGCTGTGCAGTGGCCCTCAGCCATCCCTTCTGCAGGCTGAAGAAGCCTGTCAGTAGGAGCCCTTTCCCTGAGCAGAGGCCTGGGAGACCTTTTCAGTAAAGACAAAGACGGCGTTGGGTCACTCATCCCCATCTGCCTCTTCTGCTGTGAAACCCCCTCCCCATTCAGCAGCAACTCGCATGGGCCTTGTTCAGCCTTTTACTGCAAACACAGTGACTGAAGCTCTTCATTTTGCTCTGGATGGTGCCTGCAGCTCCCCTCAGCTCCAGGGGAGCTTTGACTTTCCTAAACACATTCCCTCAGTTCAGGTCAGATTTCTAAATTCATCCTTCACAGCCTGTCCTTGCTTCCACCTCCTGATCATTGTTTCATGGCCCCTAACTGAGACCCATCCCTGCACCAGTGCAGCCCCACTGCCTAACACATGCCCCCACGGCCCTCTCATCAGACACTACCCAGGACAGGGTGTGTTTGGGTTGGTGAAACATCCCCCGCCAGAGTCCCCATGCCAGACCTCAGTGTCCATCCCCACCAGCTGTTCTGTTTTGTAGCCCCCCCATGCCCAGCGTCAGCCAAGCCCCAGCCATGTCCCACACAAGGGTTTCCAGTCAGCCCTGCTCTGGCTTCTGCCAAGGTCTGGGCAAGAAGAGAGGCTGAGGCAGTACTGGCTATTCTTCCAGCACAGGCACCAAGACCAGTAGGAGGAAGGAGATGGGCACACAGCAATACCACCCTTAAACAGGAGTGGGTGGCTGTCCTGGTTTAGTCTGGGATCGAGCTGATTTTTCTTCTTAGTAGCTAGAATAGTGCTGTGGTGTGGATTCAGTATAGGATTTGGTGTAAGAAGAAAGTTGATAATACACCAATGTTTACAGCTGTTGCTAAGAAATCAAGGACTTTCAAACTGCCCATTGTCCTCCAGTGTACAGGTGCACAAGAAGCTGGGAGGGAGCAGAGCCAGAAGACAGACCCAAACTGGCCCATTAAATATTCCATATCATATAGCGTAGTAAAAGAACGGAGCTGTTAAGGTGAGAAGGCAGCCAGCTTCCACCTTCTCTGTGTTGCTTCCTCAACCTTCATTTTATTCAGGAGCTGCTTTCTCATCCGTGACAGCCTCCTGACACCTTTGCATGACTTCCTGCATTTCAGAGTGGACTGCTCTGGAGCTGGAAGAGATCCTTGGCCACCAAACATCTGTCTGCACCCTTCTGCTCTGCAGGGTGGTATCCCATGGGATTTTTCCAATCAAGTCCCTCAGAAGGCCAAAGCCTGCTCTCATGAAGCCTTGTTCCCTTCTCTCAGGAGCCTCAGCTCTACCTTCTCATCCCTGACTGTTGCATCCCTGACCACCTCGTCCTTGTTTGTAAGGATGAAGCCCCACAGGGAACCTCACCTCACTGCCTCCTCAGTCACACTTCTCAGGACAAGTCAACAAGATCCAAAATCAGCCTGTGTGGCTTGCGTCTTGCTCTGTTGCCCCTTCAGTAGATATGGGGATAGTTTTAGTCCTCCATGAGTGCCAGGGCCTGCCAACATGAGGTTTCTTCCAGTTGTCTGAAGAAGGCCTCATCGACTTCCTCTTCCCTATCAGGAGGTGTGGAGCAGACATGCACCCACCACAGCATTGCCCATGTTGTTCTTCCCTCTCATGTTGACCCCTCCTCTCCCAGCTGACTCCTCGTCCATCCCCAGACACAGCTCCATGCATTCCTGATGCTCTCTTCCATGAAGCACTATTTCCCCTCTGGGTCAGGACCTATGGCCTTATCAGTACCAGATGCCCAAGATGAGACAGTTTCTCCAGGAGGTGGTTTGGCCCACCTTACTCCAGCAACTACTTGCAGATCCTCTGGACTCTCTGTTATATGATCTAGTCTTAGGGTCTCAGAAATACTGGGCTCCCTGGCCTCTTCTACTCGCTGGTTGCTCTGGTTTGATGTTCACTACTGGTTATACCCACTGACATACACACCAACGTGACATGCACATGCACTGGTCTTGTCAGTTGCTGACCCCAAAAAACAGCTGGAAAAGGAACTGATGCCATTTACCTGGACTTGTGCAAAGCATTTGACACTGTCCCGCACGACATCCTAGTCTATAAACTGGAGAGACATGGATTTGATGGATGAACCACTCAGTGGTAAGAAATTGGCAGACAGCCTCATTCAAAAAGTTGCAGTCAGCAGCTCGATGTCCAAGTGGAGAGTGCTGACGAGTGGTGTTCTTCAGGGTCGGTGTTGAGACCGGCGCTGTTTAACATCTTTACTGGCGACGTGGACAGTGGGATCGAGTGCACCCTCAGCAAGTTTGCCGACAACACCAAGATCGTGGTGCAGCTGATATGCTGGAGGGAAAGTATGTGCCATCCAGAGGGACCTGGACAGGCTGGAGAGGTGGTCCCGTGCAAACCTCATGAAGTTCAGCAAGGCCAAGTGCAAGGTCCTGCACATGGGTTGGGACAATCCCAAGTACAAATACAGGCTGGGCTATGAGTGGATTGAGAGCAGCCCCAAGGAGAAGGACTTGGGGTTAGTATTGGGTGGAGGACTGACTGTAAGCCAGCAATGTGCACTTGCAGCCCAGAAAGCCAACTGTATCTTGGGCTGCTTCAAGAGAAGTGTGGCCAACAGGTCAAGGGAGGGAATTCTTCTCCACTAATCCACTCTCGTGAGACCCCACCTGCAGTGCTCTGTCCAGTTCTGGGGCGCCACATATAAGAAAGACATGGACCTGCTTAAGTGGGTGCAGAGGAAGTCACAAAGTTATGGGGGGACAGGAGCATCTCCCTCATGGGGACAGGCAGAGAGAGTTGGAGTTGCTCAGCTTGGAGAAATTAAGGCTCCAGGGAGATTTTATAATGTCCTTCCAGTACTTAAAGATTGCCTACAGGAAAGATGGAGAAGGACTCTTTATTAGGGGTGTAGGAATAGGACAAGGATTTATGAGTTCAAACTGAAAGAGGGTAGATTTAGATTACAGAATCACAGAATCACAGAATTACATCTATTTAACATCTTTATTGATGATCTAGACGAGGGGATCGAGTGCACCCTCAGTAAGTTTGAAGATAACGCCAAGTTGGCTGGGAGCGTTGATCGGCTCGAGGGTAGGGAGGCTCTGCAGAGAGATCTGGACAGGCTGGAGTGATGGGCTGAGCCCAACTGTATGAGCTTCAATAAGACCAAATGCCGGGTGCTGCACTTGTGTCACAACAACCCCCAGCAGTGTTCCAGGCTTAGGGAGGAGTGGCTGGAGACCTGCGAGTCAGAGAGGGACCTGTGAGTGTTGATCGACAGCCGGCTAAACATGAGCCAGCAGTGTGCCCAGGTGGCCAAGAAGGCCAATGGCATCCTGGCTTGTATCAGAAATAACATGGCCAGTAGGGACAGGGAAGGGATCTTACCCTTGACTTGGCACTGGTGAGGCCGCACCTCAATGACTGGGTTCAGTTTTGGGCCCCTCACTCCAAAGAGGACATTGAATGACTCGAGCGTGTCCAGAGAAGGGCAACGGAGCTGGTGCAGGGTCTGGAGCATATGTCTTATGAGGAGTGGCTGAGGGAACTGGGATTGTTTAGTCTGGAGAAGAGGAGGCTGAGGGGAGACCTCATCACCCTCTACATCTCCCTGAAAGGAGGGTGCAGAGAGCTGGGGATGAGTCTCTTTAACGAAGTAACAAGCGGTAGGACAATAGGGAATCGCCTCAGGTTGCACCAGGGCAGAGTTAGACTGTCTATTAGGAAGTGTTTCTTTCCAGAAGGGGTTGTTGGGCGTTGGAAAGGGCTGCCCAGTGCAGTGGTGCAGTCCCCATCCCTGGAGGGGTTTAAGAGTCAGGTTGACACAGCGCTGAAGGATATGGTGGACTTGAGAACGGTCAGTGTGAGATTAACGATTGGGCTGGATGTTCTAGTTTTTTTCTATTCCTTTTCTGGTTACATTTATACTCTACTAAGTTCCGTACACGCACTCATCTATCTTCTAATAGGCTACAGGTCATCTACACGCGCTGTTCACGCGCCTCTACAAGCATTTGCATTGGTTAATTGCAATTAGCACGTAAAGCCCAAAACTTGCCAAAACTCCCTTGTCTCATACCCTGTTTTGCTCAGACTTGTGTGCTTTTGCTGACCACAGGTGTTTCTCACTTATCTGCTATCTTGTGTGTTTTTGCCAGCCTTATTTTGCTGGCCTTGTCTTCGTCCTTGCATTCTTCTGTCTGCACTAACTTTCTCCCAGCGCGGCCCAGACTCCTACATCTCCCCCTTTTTTTTTTATTTTTTATTTGCTCAACCAAACTTTGCAGCATCCTCTGCAAACATTGGAACAAGCAAGGAAGAATCAACATCAAAAGCAGCAATACCATCAGTACCATCAATGCTCCTTTGACCAATGTTTGTAACCAACCTCTCAGTCTGAGATCAATGAGCCAATCTGAAAAGGAGCCATGTCCCTCTGTAATATGTTTCCTGTTATGTTGCATTTTCGCTAATCGTTGGTGTATGCTCTGTGAATGGTCAGACAAATTAAAGCAACACATTCCTTCAAAATCTTCACATCTATGCCCATGTGCCAATAATAAAAATCTACAGCAGCGTGATTTTGCAAAGCAGCATGCCTAACACTATCAACATCAGTAAGCAGCGCACTCAGCATTTGCAAAATTAGATTAAATTGCTTTTCACTCCAACATGTTAATCTACATATATATTTTTGCATTTATGGCAGCCATTCCTTGCGGAAAGAAGAAAGAAGTAGCTATAACAGTGGCTAATGAAGGTAGCCGCACCTTGTCGTTGCAGGTGTCGTCAAAGGTTCGAACAGGTCCGCGTGATCTTATCCTTGTGCACCTGCCAACTTCGAGGAACATTTATTCCAACACCACAGCTTCTATCCACTACCTTATTATTTTGCCTAATACATTGCAAAGCTAAGCGTTTACAAAACTCAAAACTAATTTCTGCTAAAACTCTTTGCCCAAGATCTTCAATTAGGCTTAAAGCCCTAGAAAACTGCTGTTGTTCTCTAAAACTCTAATCTGTCCTTCTGTACTAACAGCTAATCGCTGATATACTGACCTACCTATAAAATCAGACAACCAATCTGCTTCGGTAAAAGATAATCCGGTCAGCACACAAGTGACATTTATACACACTTTCCCGATCATGCGCACGTGTGACTCTCCAAGTTCCCCTGTCACACCATGCACAATGTATAAAAACCCAAGGTCGACAGTTTAGACCATGTTCCGTACTAGCTGTGTCATGTTCTTCAAGCTGTTTTATGGTGAGCGGCTGTGTTCGAATATCCTCATAAAATGACTACAGATTCGGTAAAAGACACAGAACTTCACTGTTCGCTGGACGTAGTGCCGTTAACAACGGCGTCAGGACCAAGTTCAATCGATGTTGGTGTCTCTGGAGTGCCTCGGGATGCAGGGTTGGTGTCGTCATTCTTTGCGATCCATGGTTTCACCCACTTTGCGGGGACCCATTTGGGTGGATCACTACCTGTGGAAACACAAGCATAACCTCTTCCCCAAGTTAGCAACTGCATAGGTCCCTCCCATTGCCCAGATTGAGGGGAATACAATTGCACTTGAACCTTTTGAAAAGAATAATCATGCTTGTTTGTTTGCATATGTATTTGCGCAGGCGGTTCATCTTGCCCTCCGCGTATATTAAGCCAATTTAAAACAAATAATGTTTTTGCCAATATCTCATGAGGGGAACCCCCCGTCTCCCCCTGTTTTTTCAAAATAACAAGGTGATGTTTCAATATACGATGGGCGCGCTCAACGATTGCTTGCCCAGTAGAGTTGTGTGGTACTCCGTGGAGAAGCTGAATTCCCCAATGTTGTAAAAAGGCAGTGGTGGAGGCTGCCCGATATGCGGGACCATTATCAGTTTTAATTTTCTTTGGACACCCCATAACCGCAATTGCTTGCGTCCAATGTTGACGAGCTGCTGCTGCCGAGGCAGAAGCATGAGCAGAGGCCCATATAAATGAGGAACAGGTATCCACTGACACATGTAAGTAGCGAAGACGCCCAAAAGGCGGAAATACAGTGATATCAGTTTGCCAAACTTCCCGTGGCTGTAAGCCACGAGGATTCGCACCACCGTCCTGTAGCGGTGTGAGAGTGGCACAGTCTGGACAAGCAGCCACTATCGCCCGTGCTTGGGTCTTAGGGATGTTAAATTGCTTACGTAATGCAGTTGCAGACTGGTGAAAAAAGGCATGAGATTTATAGGCTTCTTGAACAATGTTATGCTTGTCTGCTAAAGCGGCAACCAACTGATCAGCTCGAGCATTGCCTTCTACAAGACCTCCAGGGAGCCTAGTATGGCTCTTTATATGCATGATAAAAACCCGATGCGTGCGATGATTAACAGTATTTCGTAAGTCGACAAAAGCCTGAAAAAGGGTGGGATTGTTTACATGTCCTAACAAGGCCCTTTCGATTCGTTGTACTACACCTGCCACATATAAAGAATCAGTCACAATGTTTAAATCTTGAATGTTCCAGCGGTTAAGCACAGCAATCACCGCTTTAAGCTCCAAAATCTGTACAGATGTATCGCAAACAAAACGTTCTGATTGCCATATTCCATTCTCCTTCCAAACAAATCCTGCCATTTTGGTCTTGCTGCTGGCATCTGTAAATACTGTTAAAGCCTGTAAAGGTTGCCGACTAATGACAGGAACAGCAGTCATTGTTAAAGCAGTTTTAAATAGTGGATGCTTTGGATAATGGTTGTCAATTTGATAGGATTTGTTCATCACAGCCAGTGAGAAGGACATAGATGATTCACACATAGCCTGAATTAGGTCTAGTGCATACGGCACAACTACTCGATCCGGTTCCTTTCCAGCAATAGATACTGCTCTCTGAACACCTTTTCGGATAATACTTGCTATCGCATCCACACGTGATGTTATTGTTCTATGTCCTCTGGCTGATAAAAATAACCATTCAATAATTCTGAGGGGATTAGACTGTTGTTCACACCACTGTCCTAAAAAAGCTGATACTTCTGACTCTGTATTATATACAAACAATTGTAATGCTTGAACAGGGTCAATACGAGCTGCAGAATTAACACTCAATTTCAGGGAAATATTATCCAGGGCGTGTTTAGCTGATGCTGTTAGAGACCTAGGTTCTTGAGGATTACAATTTCCTTGCAACAACTTAAAGGCTGTAAATCTGTGTTAGTAATGCCACAAATACTGCGGATCCACTGAATATCTCCCACCAATTTCTGTAGATCATTTAATGTTTCCACTTTCTGTGTTATTGATAGCTTCTGTGGCCTAACAGTAGATTCAGTTAAAGTCATCCCTAGGTATTTCCATGGCTCAGTCCGTTGTACCTTTTCAGGGGCCACAACAAGTCCCATTATATTTAGAGCTTCTATCAGTTCCTGAATCAGTTCTTCAGAAATGGGTGTTTTTTGGCAAAGCAACAAATCATCCATATAGTGATACAAAATACAGTTGATATGATGTTCTCGAAAGGGTCGTAGAGCTAAATCCACATACCATTGACATATTGTGGGAGAATTTTTCATGCCCTGTGGTAACACTACCCAATGATATCTCTCAGAAGGTTTTGCTCTATTTGTAGAAGGGACAGAGAAGGCAAATTTTTCATAATCCTCTGGATGCAAAGGTATTGTAAAGAAACAATCTTTCAAATCAATAACTACAATGTCCCAGCCCTGAGGGAGCATGGATGGATTGGGTAATCCTGGCTGAAGTGCTCCCATGTCCTGCAGAACTGCATTAACTGCTCGCAGATCTTGTAACAGTCTCCATTTTCCAGACTTCTTTTTGATGGTAAACACAGGTGTATTCCACGGACTGGTAGAAGGGACAAGGTGTCCAGCATTCAATTGTTCTTGCACGAGATCCCTTAAATGAGCGAGCTTCTCAGTTGGTAGCTGCCATTGCTCCACCCATACAGGAGTATTAGTTAACCAGTTCAGTTTTAAAACAGGACGGGGGTCGCTCGCTACAATGGCCGCCTCTAAAAAGGTGTTTGTAATACACATCCCCACTGAGACAAGACATCTCGCCCTAATAACCAGAGTGTCGTATGTAGTACATATGGTTTCACTTGTGCTCTGAGACCTTCTTTGTCATCTATAATGGTAACAAAATGTGCACTTTGCTGTGTAGGGGATGCTCCTCCAATTCCTACAACCATGTTGGATGCCATAATCAAAGGCCAAGAAGGTGGCCATGCAGCATATGGTATAATGGTGACATCAGCTCCAGTGTCAAGCATGACCTGTTCAGAGCGGATCTTAACTCCATCATTCCCAAGTATTGTGACTGTTCTCATAGGCTTATTGTTGGTGATCAATTGTGAAAAAGCAACAGTCACTGGTCCAGTAGACCCAAATCCTTGATCGCCTCTTTCGCGATCTTGACTCTTAATAACATGTGCTTGAAACGGAATTAATTGAGCAATACGATCACCTTTATGCAATGTGGCTGGAGGGTTTAGAATTCTCACCATTATCCCAATTTGTCCAGTATAATCAGAATCAATTAATCCAGGAATAATCATAATTCCTTGCTTCGATGCTGAGGATCGTCCTATCAATAATGCACTAAGTCCATGTCCTAACGGTCCTGTAACTGCAGAAGGAACTACATGCACTGAATCATCTACTATTGTGATGTCGACTCCCACGGCCAGATCGAGGCCTGCACTTCCTCGGGTGGCTGCTGAAAGCTCGTCAAGGCAGCCGCCACTTGGGGGAATTTGAGTGTCTTGGCGCCCCCCGGAAAGGCGCTCTGCGAGGAGTTTCCCGGCAAGGGGCTCCCGTCTTTCTTGAATTTTGATCGACACTCGCTGGCCTTATGCCCAAATTTATCACATCGGTTACAGGTACCAGCAAATGGCTCTGTTATGGTAGCTTTCTTTGCCTGAGGACATTGTCGCTTAAAATGATCAGGTTTACCACACAAAAAACATCCTTCCTTTTTCCTAGCATTTTTAAGTCTAGGATCTCCTTTTCCCTGACTTGTAACAGGTCTTAAAGCTGCAGCAAGGGCTCTTGCGTGGATAGTAGCCTTTTCTTGCTCTTCCAATAATGATGGCAATCGTGAACATGCCTCAACCATCTGTGTCAGGGTAGCACCTCGTGGGAGACTGGCAATCACTTGTTGGCATCTTTGATTTGCATTTTGATATGCCAAATCTTTCCCCACTGCTGTTTTAGCATCAGGTGTAAGATTAGGTGCAGTATCCAGTGCCTCTTTCAATCGATCAATAAATTGCATATATGGCTCATCTGGCTTTTGCTTCACTTGATGATAAGGCAGTCTCGGTTTTCCAATTTGAGGCAGCTCTTGAAGTGCCTCTAAGGCCAGTGCCTGAGAGTGTTGTGTTATACGGGGGTGCAAGGCTGCCTGTGCTGCTCCATTACAATACTGTCCTGTCCCCATAAGTTGATCAAGTGTAACAAATCTTAAAGGATCATGTCCATCCAACTGATGGAGGTTGTTTACCATTGAAATCTCACATTTTTCATGCCATCTTTCTTTAAACAGCATAAAAGCAGTAGGGGGAAGAATAATCTCCAAAAGTGCTCTGATATCAGTTGGCACTAAATCTTGGTTGCGAAAGAAGGATTGTATCACGGTCATAACTTGTTTGTTATCATACCCAAAGTCCATGACTGTTCTTTGTAACTGAGTCACAGTCTTCCAGTCAAATGGATGCCACACCCGCTGGTTTCCTTGCACGACAACTGGCATTGCCATGACACTAGGTGGCAGCATCTGCCCTTCTATAACTGCATGTTCAATCACCCCCCTCCATCTCTGCCCGACAGTATAATTAGGGTCCTGTGGGGGGGGCGGATCAGGCACGGAAGGACCGGATGCCGAA
Organism: Strix aluco; assembly: GCF_031877795.1. Classification (NCBI taxonomy): domain Eukaryota; kingdom Metazoa; phylum Chordata; class Aves; order Strigiformes; family Strigidae; genus Strix; species Strix aluco. Next base: position 681,545 of record NC_133966.1, read on the forward strand.
GAAGCGGCATTGTTTTCAGGTCCTTTTCTTTCGTCTTTGCCCTGCAGCCATCCAGCAACCTGTTTTAATGGAGTCGTTGAACTAACTTCCCCTTCTCCGTTCTCTACCTGTTTATATTTTGCGTATGCTTGCTGTTCCTTTGATGTAAGCCCATTTCCAAATTTACCTCTCAGATAACTATCCGCCTCTTCTGGAGTCATCTCTCCATCCTCTAACAGCTGCATTACCCAAGCTCTGGCTCTTTTTTCCTTCTCTCTCAATTCCTCCTCAGTAATCTGAGTCTCTTGTGGGGGTCTCTCAGAATTATTTTGCCCACCGGGCACACCCCTAGCTTCTGGTGCACAGACGCTCTCTTCGACTGCTTTCAAACCATCCCTTATGGCTTGATGAGCCTTTCTATACGCCTCACGAATAGCCTGTTTGGCTGACCCACGATCTAGCCGTTGCATTTCATCCAAAAGGTCAGACATTGCTTTCTCTTGTTGTTTTAACAGACTAGCAAGGTGTTCAGAATGAGGTTTAGGATACACTGCCCGAGACGACTCATCATCCACCTCCATAGGGAGCGGCACTTTAACTGGGTCTATGGAATTTGACAAAGTACCAGGAGGAGGTGAACCAGGCAAAGGTGGGGCAGAGGGCATTGTTGGCGGCACCCAGGGTTCGATCTCAATCCTAGGACCTGCCCAAAATTCCCTTTCTGACACGGGACACACAACTTTAGAGGACGCAGGCACACCATCAAATAACAAGTTCTTTTCCTCCTTCTCTTTCTCCTCCTTGTCACTCTCTTTCCACTCAGTGGCAGCAATCGCGCGAGCAGCGGCAGCAGCAACACAAGCCTGACCTTTCATTGCTTCCAATATCACTCGCACACTTCGATAAGTAGGTGCTAATTTTCTCGCTTCCTTTTTCCCTGCTTGAATCGATTCCCACAAATCAGTCCCAATAGATTTCCAAACTTCTTCATCATACAACTGATCAGTATTAGTGATTAATGTCCTACGTCTACACCAGAGAAGCAGCGTGGCTAAATCCCCTTCCTTGAGATCCACCTCTGTCTCCTCTGCGAGCTGCATCAAAGTTCGAACTGCAGCCTTTTCTGTCGCTGATGCAGCGAGCCCCATGCTGTCGGTATCTAAGCCCCTACTTTCCCGGCTTAGCGCGGATCCGCTCCTGCCTCTCTTGGGCAGCCCGGCTTACCTCCGATAACGCCGGCCGACAGCCCCCGCCTTCCTCCGGCTTCTGTTCAAGCGATTCTATCAGAATCAGCGACGATTCTATCACGTCGTAAATCACGTCGATAGTAAATCACTCACATTGATAGCAGGTCACATCGGCATGCCGGCACGTCAGCACTTTGGCACGTTGGCACGTCGGGGTCACCATTTGTCGGAGTCACCATTAGCAGGGGTCCTTATTTCTCCGTGCGGGAACAGAAACGACGCAACACCAATGTGATGATCAGGTCGTCCATCTTTTATTATAGTTATTGTTCTAGTTTTTTTCTATTCCTTTTCTGGTTACATTTATACTCTACTAAGATCCGTACACGCACTCATCTATCTTCTAATAGGCTACAGGTTATCTACACGCGCTGTTCACGCGCCTCTACAAGCATTTGCATTGGTTAATTGCAATTAGCATGTAAAGCCCAAAACTTGCCAAAACTCCCTTATCTCATACCCTGTTTTGCTCAGACTTGTGTGCTTTTGCTGACCACAGGTGTTTCTCACTTATCTGCTATCTTGTGTGTTTTTGCCAGCCTTATTTTGCTGGCCTTGTCTTCGTCCTTGCATTCTTCTGTCTGCACTAACTTTCTCCCAGCGCAGCCCAGACTCCTACAGATTTATCAAGGGCAAATTGTGCCAATCTAATCTGATCGCCTTCTTCAACAACATAAACCTTCTGTCAGCATGAGGAGAGCAGTGGATGTTGTTTACCTGGACATCAGCAAAGGCTGTTTCCTACAGATTTCTTCTGGACAAATGGGCATGATAAAGATTGGAGGAGTGCTCTGTGAGGTGGGGAGGAAATTGGCTAACAGGCTGCACTCAGAGGGTGGTGATCAATGCTTATTACCCAGGCTGGAAGCCTGTAACAATTTGGATCCCCCATGAAATGATACAGGGCCCACACTGTTCAACATCTTCCTATATTATCTGTATGACGGGTTTGAAATCACCCTCACAATATCTGCTGATGACACTACAGAGGGTGGTGAGGTAGACATATCATAGGAAGAGCTGCCTTACAGAGAGACCTGGACAGGCTGGAAGAATGGGCCAGCACGAACAGGATGAAGCTTAACAAAGGGGTTTAGCCTGAAGTTTAGCAAAGTCCTGCCCCTGGGTGGGAATAACCAAAGAGTCCAATACAGGCCAAGATCTGTGTGGCTGGGTCCTGCAGCCTTGTTGAAAGGGACCTGTTCCTGGTGGACAGCAAGCTGAAGATGAGTCAGCAGTGCAACACTGCAGCACCAACAGCCAACAGGCTCCTGGGCTGCATCCACAGGGGTGTTACTAGCAGACACAGGGACTGGATTGTCCCAATCTACTCAGCGCTTGTCAGGCTACACCTGGAGTACTGTGTCCAGCTCTGGTCCCCACAATTAATGAAAGACATAGAGAGACTGGAGCTAGTCCAAAGGAGTGAGAACAGTCACTTGCTGGAAGAAAGTCACCAAGGAATGTGGTAGAGTCCTCATCACTGAAGGTTTTCAAGAAGCAATTGCCCAGGGTGTTAGACAATCTCATGTAGGCTCCCTTTCCCACAAAAGCTTGGACTAGATGACCTGTCGAGGTCTCTTCTAATCTGAGCTGTTCTACGGTTCTATGATTCCATGAATATCTCTTAGGTCAGTTGGGGTCAGATGTCTTGGCTGTGTCCCATCACCCCCAACTTCTTGCCCACTCCCAGCTGCTTGCTGGGAGAAAGAAGAGTGAGAACCAGAGAAGACCTTGATGCTTTGCAAGCATTGTTCCACAACAAACAAAACACAGCTCTGTGATCAACACTGTTTTAGGCTCAAATGCAAAATCAGCCACCATAAGGGCTGCAACAATGAAAGTTAACCCCATCCCAGCCAGACCCAGCACACTTGAACTGGGGGCCCCAAAACTGGTACAACAGTGTACAGGTGGTCTAATGTGTGCTGTGTGGGGAGTAAATCACTTCTTCCACTCTTCTGGCAGGATTCCTGTTTAAATGCTCCAGGACGTTGCTGGCTGCCTTTGCTACCAGGTCACACTGGATTGTGTGGACCATTTCTGGATTGTGTTTTCTTGGTGTCCCCCTGCACGACCAAGGCCTTGTCCCCAGAGCTGCTCCCCAGCCAGGCAGTCCCCTTCTCCTGCCACTGCAGGGTGTCAGTCTCTCCCAGGTGCAAGATGTGGCCTTTGTCCATCTTCTGTCTCATGAAGTTCCTGACAGAACAGTCCTCTTGCCTGGCAAGTTTCATCTGAATGGCATCCCTAGGGCACAGGAATGGTCCTCTCTGTTTAGTGTCATTGACAAACATGGCCTGAGATATCTCCTCTGGGTCATGGATACCGTTGTTAAATTGCCCAGGTCCCAGGAGAGTCCCCTGTGCTTCCCCAGAATGCTCCAGTATCTCCTATCTGTGGTGACCCCTTCACCACTGCTCTCTGAGCCTCGTCCTCCAACTGGTGTTTTACCCATCTCTTTGACGACCCATCCAGATTGTAACGGTCTAACTTGGGTACGAGAATATTGAGGGAGACCATGTCCAATGTCTTGCTGAAGTGGAGGTACATGACACCCACTGTTGTCCCCTCACGTACAAATGCAGTTACTTCACCATGAAGGCAATCAGGTTGGTGAGCCATGAAGTACCCTTGGGAAGTCCATGCTGACAACATTTGGACAGAGTCTTCTCTTTTAAATGCCCAGAAATGTCACCCAAGAGGACTCATTTGAAGGGCCACTCCTCACCAAAGAGAGCTTGTGCAGCCTGTGGTTCACTGGGTGGCACTTTCGGCCTCTTTCAAAGGTGGGTGCACCTTTGGCTTGTCCTCACTCACAAGAGACCTCTCCCAATCCCGTGACCTTTCAAAAGGGATATTCCAAAGAAATATTGATCTTCCCCTGTAACTTCATTGCCACTTTTCTGCTGTTATATGGTGTATCTAATTTCTTTAATCTTTTATGTATTTTCACCTGTCCCGATAGAATGACCATTTCTGAAGTCATCTTTTCAGATGCAAACTCTCTAGAAAAAGGGCCTTTCCATTAGCCGTTAGTTTTCTCATGCCCTTACTTTTTGTTCATTCAGATTCCTCTCAGCTTGCGAGCTGCTGCTTTGAACTTCAGGCAGTTAAAAGCTTGCCTGTCTTTCAGTACACTAATTGTCTCCTTAGTCAACTCTTTCACTATGTTTATATCTACCTTTTTCTATCTGCCAACCTAAAATATTTCTCATGAGATTACCCCTTGTAGAAAGGCAACCTCATCGGAGACAGCTTGTACTTAACTTCTGGGAGAGGAATGTGTTTTATTATATACGAAACTTGATTATGCTTGACTTTTCCTTGCTTGAAAATAGCAGAAATCCTTCTGCGCCCGTGTGCAGCCAGTTCTCTAAGGAGAGCAGGTGGGAGATTGTGCAAAGGAGCTGTAACCTCCAGCTGCAGAGATCAGTGGAGAAATCTGATGTAAGGAGAAATGATTCAAGTCCCAGGCGGCTGATGAGAGAAATGCTGAGACCAGGCAGGTGAGGACAAAGGTTGTGATACTGTGTTGGACCCCAAGGGACTGTCCAGGAGACCTCCTGAGGAGATACTCTGCATCAATATCAATCAGAGAATGCTGCTATCACCTCTTCTCTAAATGGTAAACTAAAATAATGTGCTCTTTAAAATAAAGAATATTTTATATTAGGTGCACTTTGGAATCATCATTCTCAGCTACACTATGAAATTAATTCAATTAGCTGTACAAGTCTTGAAGACTTGAAGAAAATTACAGCAAGAGAAATGACTCATTAGGACATTCTGTATTTTAATGAGCCCCATGGTGTATTTGGCCCCATGTCCATGATCCTCAGATACTGAGAGGAGACTGAGCAAACTACTCAAGAAGTCAAAGTCAGAATCAATCCCAAAGAAACTTGAAGCACTGATTGGCCCCACTGAGGGCCACTACTGACAAAGCCTCTCCAGGGACTCGTTAGAGCAGATAATTGGAGGCTGTGATTGCAGGTAGGCAAAGGCACCATGCAGGTGGCTGTAGTGCTGTGAAAACCCTTGGTTTGTTTTATGAAGCAGAAGGTCCAAGCCCTGACCCTCAGGCCCTGGGAAGGCAGATCCTGTCCCTCGTGCGTGGCTCAGGGCTCTTGCTGGGGACAGGGGGGTGTGAGGGTGAGCAATGCCAAGTGTAGGAAAACTGTACAACACATCCTGGCTTGTCCACGAAGGGTCAAGGAGGAAAACATAGTCCAGAGCCTCAAAGTAAGGTTTATCCTGGTAGGCCGCCATGGCAGAGGCAACTGCCATGACCAAGGGGACAAAGAGCTTTGTCTTGTGTGGCCTTTCAGCCCTTCCAGAGCCCTCAGCCATCTCTTCTGCAGGTTTACTTCTACTGTCCCCTTCATGCACCTTTTTCCCTTCAGGCTGTTGACATCCATCTTTCACAGAATCATCTAGGTTGGAAGGGACCTTGAAGATCATCTAGTCCAACCGTTAACCTAGCACTGACAGATCCCAACTACACCATATCCCTAAGTGCTATGTCAACCCGACTCTTGAACACCTCCAGGGATGGGGACTCCACCACTGCACTGGGCAGTCCATTCCAATGCCTGACTACAGGTTCTGTAAAGAAATACTTCCTAATATCTAGTCTAAACCTTCCCTGGCGCAACTTGAGGCCATTACCTCTTGTCCTATCACTTATTACTTAGTTAAAGAGGCTCATCCCCAGTTCTCTGCAACCTCCTTTCAGGTAGTTGTAGAGGGCTATGAGGTCTCCTCTCAGCCTCCTCTTCTCCACACTAAACCCCCCCAGTTTTCGCAGCTGCTCCCCATCAGACCTGTGCTCCAGACCCTGCACCAGCTCCGTTGCCCTTAACTGGAAACGCTCGAGTCATTCAATGTCATTTTTGGAGTGAGGGGCCCAAAACTGAACCCAGTCATCGAGGGGCGGCCTCACCAGTGCCAAGTACAGGGGCAAGATCTCTTCCCTGTCCCTGCTGGCCATGCTATTTCTGATGCAAGCCAGGATGCCATTGGCCTTCTTGGCCACCTGGGCACACTGCTGGCTCATGTTCAGCCGGCTGTCAATCAACACCCCCAGGTCCCTCTCTGACTGGCAGCTCTCCAGCCACTCCTCCCCAAGTCTGTAGCGCTGCTGGGGGTTCTTCTGGCCAAAGTGCAGCACCCAGCATTTGGCCAGAGTGAAACTCCTCCAGTTGGCCTCAGCCCATCACTCCAGCCTGTCCAGGTGTCTCTGCAGAGCCTCCCTACCCTCAAGCAGATCAACACTCCCACCCAACTTGGTGTCATCTGCAAACTTACTGAGGGTGCACTCGATCCCCTCATCCAGATCATCAATAAAGATGTTAAACAGGAGTGGCCCCAAAACCGAGCCCTGGGGGACACCACTCGTGACCAGCCGCCAACTGGATTTAACTCCGTTCACCACCACTCTTTGGGCCCGGCCATCCAGCCAGTTTTTTACCCGGCAAAGTGTGTGCCCATCCAAGCCTCGAGCAGACAGTTTTGCCAGGAGAATGCTGTTGGAAACGGTGTCAAAGGCCTTACTGAAGTCAAGGTAAACTACATCCACAGCCTTTCCCTCATCCAATAAGCAGGTCACCCTGTCGTAGGAGGAGATCAGATTTGTGAGGCAGGACCTGCCTTTCATAAACCCATGCTGACTGGGCCTGATCATCTGGTTGTCATGTATGTGCTGTGTGATGGTACTCTGGATGAGCTGCTCCATCAGCTTCCTGGGTACCGAAGTCAAGCTGACAGGCCTGTAATTTCCTGGATCATCCTTCTGACCCTTCTTATAGATGGGCGTCACATTGGCCAGTTTCCAATCTGTCGGGACCTCCCCGGTCAGCCAGAACTGCTGGTAAATGATGGAAAGCGGCTTGGCGAGCACCCCAGCCAGCTCCTTCAGCACCCTCGGGTGTATCCCATCTGGTCCCACAGACTTGTGTGTGTCTATGTGATGCAGTAGGTCACTGACTGTCTCCTGGATTGCGGGGGGGTTGTTCTCCCAGTCTCTGTCCTCTGGCTGAGGAGGCTGGATTCCCTCACTATAACTAGTCTAGTTATTAAGGACTGAGGCAAAGAAGGCATTAAGGACCTCAGCCTTCTCCTCATCACTTGTTACCATGTTTCCTCCTGCATCTAGCAGGGGATGGAGACTCTCCCTGGTCTTTCTTTTGCTACTGTTATGCTTGATTGCTGAAGCCAGGGTAGTTACCAGCTGGGCTTTAGACCTCCTGATTTCTGCCCTGCATAGCCTCACAGCCTCTTTGTAATCACTGTGAGTGGCTAGTCCCTTCTTCCAAAGGCTGTAAACTTTCCTTTTCTCCCTGAGTTGCAGCCAAAGCTCCCTGTTCAGCCAGGGTGGTCTTCTCTGTTGCGGGCTTCTCTCTCAGCACCTGGGGACTGCCTGTTCCTGAGCCATTAACACTTCCTTCTTAAAGAGTGCCCAGCCTTCCTGGACCCCTATACCCTTCAGGATCATCTCCCAAGGGATCCTTTCAAGCAGGTGCCTAAACAAGACAAAGTCAGCCCTTTTGAAGTCCAGGATGTCAGTTCTGCTTAGCCCTCTCCTGGTCTCTTTCTTTCCTACCTAGCTCTCATCCCGGCATTTCCACACCTTCACTGATGTCTCTCCACACTCACTGGCTGTTCCTTGAAACACAAAGCCACAGGCTGATCCAGACTCCCTCTGGGTGACCTCTTACACCACAATACCAGCCTTTGATTGAGATTTCTTTTTCCTCAACTCCAATCTGAACCTTCCAAGCTGTACTTTGTTGAGGTTTCCTTCTCTTCCCACTACCAAGAAAAGCTCCCTTATCTCTGAAACTCTCCTTCAAGCAGGTACAGGTGACTGCTGTAATGCCCTGAGCCTCCACTTCACCAGGCTAAAGAGGCCCAGGTCCTTCAGCCTCTCCACAAAGGCCCCAAACCCCATCCTGACAGATCTCCTTTGGAGCTTCTCCATTTCCTCTCCATTCAAACAGAACAGGAAGCCTCTCGCCGTCACAGTCTAGAGGTGGCCTCACCAGTGCTGAGTCAAGGGGGATGATAACACCCTGGTTTGGTTTGTCATACTCCTCCTAATGCAGCCCTGTAGGCAGCTGTCCTTGTTCATGGTTACCATGCACCACTGACTCATATGGAATCCCTCTTAATGCCCAGGCCCTTCCTCTCATGAGGGTCAGACCCGAGCTGTTCAGGTCCCAGCCTGCCCTCATAGATGGGGTTATTCTGTCCCCAGGAAAGGGCTGGCATCTTCTCCTTGTAAAACTTCATATCCCAGAGTTTCTCAAGGTCCTGTGGGAGTGAAGCCCTCTTTTGCAAGTGGTTAATGCGTGTGTACAGTTGGCTCACCAGATCTGTGGTGCCTCTGACAAGATAATAGTATCAGGAATTAGAGTACACTGCAGATAACAGAAGGAGGTACTGGTTTAATGGAACTGCTGACCAAAGTAGGAATCCCCATGGAGAAAACCTCAGAAACACCAAATGAGGGTACAAAGGAAGCCAAACTAGGGCCAGGGAGGATTTCTTGTGATATCCAAGAAGGTATGGGAAGGCTGCTGTTAAGTCTCCCCAAAGTCTTGTCCTCTCCTGCCTTCACACCTTTGAAGCAAAGGTGGACAACGGCATCCTGGGCTGCATTAGGAGGAGTGTAGCCAAGCAGACCAGGGAGTTCTCATCCCCCTTGACTCAGCACTGCCAGCAGGTTATTGGAGGTGATCCTTCCTCTCTGCTCAGCACTGCTACAATTTGCCTTGCTCACTTCCCCCAGGGTTCTCTACCCTAGGACCACACTCGCACTGCTGCCAAAGCTGCCCTCCTCATCTTCCACCAGTTCGGCCTTGTCTTCTTGTGAAAAACTTACCCAGGAGAGCATTCCCACCATGCTGGTTCAGGGATTACCTTCTACCTTCCCTTCAACCAAGGCCTTCTAGCAGAGGCCCATGGTCTTCAAAGTCCCCAGGGATTACCAGGGCCTAAAATTGCAGTGCTTCCTCTAGCTATCTAAAGCAGATCTCATCATTTTCTTAACCTTCATCACACAGTTCAGTGATCCTGACCAGAAGACCATTGTACATTGAGGAGTTAGAGATCCACATAACAAGCACCTGAGCAGTCCCAGGGCTGTGCTTTGCTGTGCTCCATGCACAGCTTGGCCTTCAGGCTGTCTTGTGCTGAGCACATCCCTGGGTTGCAGAATAAACTGGATTGCAATAGAGAAGTCTACAGGAAGCTCCCACAGGCACCAGAGCCAACTACAGGTCCTTACCTTTATCTAAAACTGCAACAAGAAATTCCTGTGTGAACAGCCTCTGCTGGGGGCAGCAGAAATGATGATTTGAATTTTTTTCTTTGTAAGAAAATACTGAAAGTGATCACAGGAGCAAAGTGGAATAACCCTTCTACAGACGGGATCTGCAAGACTCGCTGCACCAGCTGACCAGAGAAAAGTAACCCCACCGTGATCTTCCAAGCCACGTGCCTGCTGCCGGCCTTTCAGCTTCTTGGATAGACACAACCACACTGTGTGCTGCTGCTGCCCCTCAAGTACTCAGGTGGAGGTGACATGACAGCCATATCCAAGCCCCCTTCCTGGATGGGCCGACCAGGTGCTCAGGCAAAGGGATCCCACAATCACCTTGCCAGCCACGTGTCTTCTGCTGACCTGTCAGAGACCCTGGCAGATGTGAGCACAAAAGCAGATATCCCAGCCATGACTACAAGAGGCTGACCTATCAGCTACTTCACAGAGAGGGTGATCTCACAAGCCCTTTCCAGCCATGTTCTTGCTGTTGGTCTGTCAGGTCCAGAGACAGCAGTGTCCTCACAGCCACCTTCACAGCCTTGTGCCTCTGGCTGCCCCATGAGATCCTGAGGCACAGCTGACCTCAGCAGAGCATCCCCACCCATCTCCTCCTTGTCGCCTGTGAGCTCATTATCTGCATGTAACCTCCCACTCCTCTTCCAACACCACGGGACAGGACTGGCACATCATGATCCCTGCCCTGTCCCCAATGGCCACACAGCCTTAGTTAGGGTTAGGAATGGTGTTGAAGGTGAGGGGATTAAAGCATGGGAAAGAAGAACTTTGGGGGTTAGGCCTTCAGGTTAAATATTAGGGAATAAAGTTCATTTTTCAGGGTTAAGTATTAGGCAAAGACTCATGGGGAGGGTTTGATGCTCTGCCGAGGGTGTCTGTTTAGTGTTTAAGTATGGGCTGGCTTTGTGGGTTAGGGCTTTGTTGAGGCCTGGGCTAAGGTTTAGGGTTCAGACTGGCATTTTGATGCTAGAGGTATGGACTAGGGATTAGGGTGAGCGATAGGGTAAGAATAAGGAGGTGTGAGTTTGCACTTTAGAGGTAAAGATTCAGGTTAGGGCCTAGAGTAGTGGATTCTTTTCAGCGTGAAGGGTGTCATTTAGGAGTAGGGTTAGGACTTAAGGTTACTGGTTAGAAAAAAGGTAAGGTCCTAACATGGAAGTTTTCACAGTAAGAGTTGTAGTGGCATCAAAATTACCTGAACACATCTTTCCTCTTCAAAATCTTTCATCTCTGTTGGACAAACCACTCTTTCCTCCTCCAAATCTCCCATGTCTCTTGTCCCAGATTTCCCTGACCTCCCCAAATCTTTCATCCTGAGGAGAGAACCTTTGTAATGGCTTTCAAGACCTCCAAGTGATTGTCTCCCCACTGTTGGCCAGGCAGAAGTGACCTGGCAGCCAGCATCCAATGGGACACAATGTGCTGCTGTACTGGAGAGGCCCCTGCTCAGCCACCCCAGAAATGCTGGAGGCAGATGATGCCCTCCACCACCCCACAGGTACTCTACCTAAGTTGGTTGAAGTGCTGGTCACTGAGGGATGTCGCTAGTGTCTCGTTGCCGGGAAGACTCCTTACCACTGATGAAATCTGGGCCTGATTACCCAACTAAACTCCCACCCACCCCATCATACACTTCTTCAGCCGAAGTATCACCAATATGGGTATAAGGAGACCACGGGAGGTCATGTCTAAGGCCTTGTTAAAGTCCAGGTACACAACATTGCCTACTTTCCCCTCCCATACATGTTCACCAATCTTCTTTTCCTTCAAGTGCCTGGAGTTGGCTGCAGGAGGACTTTCCCCATCACCTTCCCAGGGACTGAGGTGAAGGTGGCCCGCCTGTAATTCTCACAAACTCTTTTCTTGCCCTTAGGTGAGGTTTGGTATTTGCCTTTTCTGAGTACCATGGAACTTCCCTGATTGCTCTGGCTTTTCTGAGATGTTTGAGAGAGGAGGTCTCACAATAATGCCAGCCAGCTCTACCACCACCTCTCTGCCCTTTCCCACACCCAAAGCCTTCTAAATATCACACACTTCCAGAGGAATGCCCACAAAACAGCACACACTTGCCCTGGTCCTCTGGGCTTGTTCACAAGACAACCAGAAAGGATTTCTTCCAGAGGCCCACCACTCTGATGGGGTCTCTGTGCAGCTCATAGCTTTCCTGGGAATTTTTCTCAGTGCCCTCCTTCCCCCCCCCCAAAATCTCTGGTCCACAGGCTGTAGATGAGGGTATTGAGCAGTGGCCGGAGGATGCTGTAGAAAAAGGGGTTTGTCAGACTATGTCAGGAGGGCTGTTCTGGGCATCACACAGACAAGGATGAGGGTGACATAGAAACAGTGACACTAGTGAGGTGAGAGGAGCAGCTGGACAAGACCTTCTGTCTGCCAACGCTGGATGGCAGAGCTGCCCAAGGCTGGCAGCTCTGACGCACAGAGAGGATGCCCATGTGAACAAGAAGGGCAGACTGGATCTAAGAAGAAGAAGGTTATGGAAGCAAACACCATGAATGTCACGGTGTCACTGCAGGAGCGCTCCACTCAGAAGAGATGGCCCACTCCACTGGGGCCACAGAACTCTATCTGTGACAAGAATGCAGTGATTGCTGTAGATGACATAAATACCCCTAGCTAAGGTACAGCTGCCTTCTCAGGACAGACCTTCCAGTCTGGAAATCTTGCAGAGAGAAGCGGGTGGCACACAGCCCAGTACTGATCTTTGCATGTGGCCACCAGTGGGAAACAGCACATGTAAAAGGTGCCCAAAATAGCACTAACATTACTGTGAGCAGAGGTGATTCCAGTGAGGAAGAACATTTGTTTCTTTGTTAGTTGGTTAAATAAATCAGAAAGTGCTGGAGATTGGTGCGGGAGATAAAGGCATGCAAATGATCACACAGTGATTAAGCAATGCCTACTTTAATATGGTGGACAAGCCTTTTATAATGCAGGTGAAAATCACAAGATACAATCACATGGTACAATTCTTTCTGACTGGACAGTTAGCTTTGCACATCCTCCTTAAGCTCTCTTCTGATTGGATGAGAACTGCCACATTGACATTGTACAAATTTCTTCTCTGCCCAGGCCAACACCCTGAAGTTGTTTACCTTCCTGGGTTCTTCCTCATTCTTCCAGGGTGAGTCCCTCGTCACATCCTTGCTCATATGCAGGATTGCTCACACGTCCATTTTCTTGCAGGGACTCCTTCCGAATCCCCACAAAAAAGGAAGTTCAGAGAGGTGAAAGATGAAGGTATGTGTGTCCCTGAGTGCATTCATTCCTCCTAGATGTGCTCTGTCCCTTCTGAAAGCTGAGAGATGACTTCTTCTAAAGGGCAATGTCGATCACACTTGCAGGATTACTTCTGACTGCCCAGGCGAGATGCTCCACAGGTGAGCTTCTTTCATACTCTGCATTTGAAGGACCGGGCCGGACAGCCAAGGAAGAGTGATGGAGAACACAGAGGCTTTTGCAATGACCCTGTCCAAGGCAAGGTGAGATAAATCTCATAGGGATTGTGGGGGTTGTTCCTGGAGTCACACACAGAAGTCTCAGGGCTCCGTCAGGTGCCCACTACTCAGCTGGCCTCGTGCACTCATCATACACACAGGGACATTCAGGGACAGGAGTCCTTCCCTTGCACACGCAGAGGCAGTGCAGTGCAGGAGTCATAATGCCACTCTGACCTCCTGCTGCCACCCCCAGAGGCTGGGAGGCACCTCAGCCCTGCAGTGATCTCCCTGCTCTGTACAGGTCTGAGATGCCCCAAGGCATGAAGAATGGACACAGGGACCTCGGTTCAAGGAAACACATCCTAGAGCTGCATTCAGGTGGTCTCCCAGGGGACGTTACTCTCAATGTGAATTGATCTCAAGACACTGTTGGTCCCACAGGCCTTCATGGCACCCCCAGGAATAGCTGATGGCATTTGTGCTCACTTGGGTTCATCTCTCCTCATCTACATGATGTGCATGTTTACATCTTCTCCCTACAATGCAAACATGGGCTTCTGACCTAGTCCTTCAGTGTCCCTCTGTGGAGGCACAAAGAACCTCTCCAAGTGGGGGTGAGAGGCCAGTGGTGGTTGTGAGAGGCTAGTCCATTATGATTGTCCTGGGGCAGCTTCCCCAGGGTGTCCAGCCAACACGGGCACAACCCACCCCTGCTCTGCTGGTCCTTCAGGTCTCTCGCAGGAGGCCTGGCTGTGCAAGGACACTGCTGCGTGCCCCCACCCTGCACACTCACACTGTTCAGCTGCTCACTGGTGTTTTCATCTGCAGGCCACTTTCCTGGCCACCTTCTTGAGAGCAGCTTTGGAACAAGACCTACGCCTTCAAGCAGTGCACTGAGAAGATCACCTTGCTTTAGGGAAATGCTGTTATGGAGGCTGGCTCTGTCACAGAAGTGCCCACTGCCTGTCCCTGCCTGCGGTAACAGAACTCCCATGCAGCAGGACCGTGACCAAGATGCCAGAGCTCTCAGTCCTTACACCATTACAAGGGCTGAGAAGAAGAGAGCAGAAATGGAGAGCAAGCAGCTCAGGAAAGACCAAGCACTGGTTCTCCCTGGCAGTGCTGCTGTGTCGGGACACTTTTCCCCTCCACCTCTGCACACAGACACTGCCCCTGAGGAGTGCGTTCTGAAGGCAGACAGCCTGGACATTTCTGCTGCGCTGCAAGCGCTCCATGGAGAGTCCAAGGGTGCAAACGGACAGAGCCTGGGTGCAGAGTGAGGAGACCCAGGCTGTCCATCAGACTTGCTCTCAGCTGCCCTGGGCTTGCACCTCTGGAATCTGGAAGAGGGTCACACCCAGCTGTTCCCCTCACAGGAAATTGGATGCTGCTGAGAGCAGAAGAATACACTGAAAACTCCCCTCCCCAGTAAAGATCTCTGAGCTTTTTGATTCCTTGAAGAGGGGTGTCCTGCAAAAGGATCCAGCTTTATCCCCAGTCCATGGGCGGCATTGCCCAGAGACCCACAGGCTAGAAGGGGGCTTGGGCACCTTGCTGCCATGGACACATCTGCATGGCAGGACCTGCAGGGCCAGTTGCTGACCTCCAGTTGAAAGCCCCATCCCCAGAGAGCCTGAAAACAGGAGCAGCAGCAGCAGGGGCAGGTGGAGAATGAAGGAGCAATGCCCAAATGCTTCTGCCAAGGGAGGCAAGGCCAGGGAGGGACTGATGGGCACTTGGGAGAGTCTCCTCTGCTGCAGCTGTGGCTGCAGAGGAGGCAGCTCCTACCCTGGACCAGGGGCCTGGAGGGCAGAGGAATCGGGAGCTTCGAGGAGAGGTGAGGGGATCTCCAAGGACTGTGTGTGAGTCTGGCGGGGCAGTGAGTGTCACCTCATAAAATGAGTGACCATCCAGTGTGGATTCTGCTGGAGAAGAGGTGAATTTGAGGACACCATGAGCTACCGAGGGCCCTGCAATACCAGGAGAGACTTTGAGGAGCCAGCAGGCAAAGGGAAACAAGACTGGAGAGTGGTTCAGGACACCCTCTTGGAAAGCCCATGAGCTGGATCTGGTGCAGCCCTCCCTTGTCTTTTGTGCCACTGGAGACACCCCATGGTCCTGATCAGCCCCATGCTTGGCCCTTGAGCCATCCAGGGAAGATGGAAAGGGCCTCAGCAGCAGTGAACCCCATCTGGCTGGCTCTCCTCTGCAGCCCCACCAGCGTGGCCAGCGGAGGGTCACCCCATGGCCCCAGGGCACCATAGTCCCCTTGTTGTGTGGAGCAGCACTGCCAGCTTGGGGCCCTGCAGGGAGCACAGAGCCAGGAATGGCTGGGAAAGTCAGCACGGACACACTCATATGGGGAACTGCTCTCTGGGGAACAGGGATGTCACTGGAGAAGAGCAAGGGAGCATTTCTGTGCTTGCAGGGAAGAATCCATGAAAAAGAGAAACCTCTTTCATCAGGCACCAGGTCAGGGCAGGCCGCTCTGTCACTGGACCCGGATTTTTGTGCTGGCCTGGGGTGAGAGAGGCAGGTACTGAGGGGTCAGGGACTATCGGTGGTGGGCATCTCTTGGACCTGAGACTAGAAGTCCTGCAGTTTCACTGACCTCCATTTCCTCATGCTACAGTGAAACTTCAGATCCAGGGCTGATGGGGATGCTGAAACCCTTCTCTACACCCAAGCAGCTGCTGTGTCCTTCAGAGGGGCTGGGGCTGTGGGGTGAGTGCCCAGAGCTCTGCAGCACGCTGCAGCCCAGTCTGGGTTTCTCTGGGGGGCTAAGCTGGGGAGTGGGCAGGGGAGATGAGAAGAGCTGGGGATGGGCTGGTCTGGGTTGGAAAGTGCCTGGTAGAGGACAGCACCAACGTTAGATGAGCTGTGTCAAGACGCAAGGAAAGGACATGCTCCAGTGGGTTTGTGGTGCAAACCCAGATATCATGGAAGGGAGATGAGACATGCAGGTTCAGACAGAGGAGTCTGGACTGTGCCCTTGGTGGCATGGACAGACCGACAAGGTCCCCTGGGGCATTCATCAATCCCCAGGGTTGCCCATCATCCATTTCCAGCACTGGCCACTCACCTCAGTTTATGGTGGTTTTGCTCTGTGCCCATCTCCTTCCTCCTGCTGGTCACGGTGCCTGTGTCGGGGTAAAAGCCAGCCATGCCCCAGTCTCTCCCTTTTGCCCAGACCTTGGCAGACCACAGAGCAGGGCTGTCTGGGAATCCTTGTGTGGGACACAGCTGAGGTTTGGGTGGAGCTGGGCAGTGGTGACTGAACAAGTCATATGTGAGTTGCTGCTGAATTGGGAGGGGGTTTCACAGCAGAAGAGCAGATGGGGATTTGTGACTCAACGCTGCCTTTGCTTTTGTCTTTCCTGAAAAGGTCTCCCAGGCATCTGTTCAGGGAAAGGGCTCCTACTGAGAGGCTTCTTCAGCCTGGAGAAGGGAAGGCTGAGGGCCACTGCACAGCCAGGGGGGCCTCACCTTTTTCATCATGAGCCTAGCCAAGCATTGGAACAAGCGTTGGTCCCCCTGAGAGATTGTGAAGTCCTCCATCCTTGCAGGTTTTCAAGACCCAGATGCACCAAGCCCTCAGAAGCCAAGTCTCACCATATAACGGACCCTACTTTGACTGCAAGGGGAGCCTGGGAGGCACTGCCTCAGACAGCTCTACATTACCCCTGCACCTCACTGCCTCCAGCTTTAACACCCCAAAGGCCATGGTCTGCAGCCTGAGGCTCCTACTTGTAGGTTCTCTGAATCAGGGAAGCTGAATGACACCTGTGACTGAAAGACATTCCTGCTGTTCATGGACAGCAAGGAGTTTCTCCTTCTGGTCCATTCCCATGCCACATGGACTTCACTTGGGATTTGTCTCTCCTTGTTTTAGACAACTGCTATTTGGGTGTCTGTCCACTCTTGCTCATAAAGTATCCTATTGCCATTGACAGTGGGTCTTCGAGCTCCTCCACTTGGAAATCACTTGGTTCCTTCATTGTCTGGGCCTCCAGGCACCTGACCAGCCCTCACACAACCTGGGTGATGAACAGGGAGTGTTCATGGATGATCCAGAGACCCCTTTGAGTAACACTGTAACTCAAATGTGTTGAGACATGTGGAAATCTGACCACCCAAACCCAGGATGTTTTGCTGCAGGTGGTCACCCAGCTTCCCCATTTTAAAAAATGCCTGCTGGCAGTGCGGGTGTTCTGGGCCCCTCTGCCCAGCCTCTACCAGCAGCTCCCAAGGCGCTCTGGTCTCCTGCAGTGATCTCCTGGTGTGTGTGACAGTGGCCAGTCCCAGGCAACTACGTCAGATACACCGGCGCATCTGCAAGGGGCACTTGATGTCCGTGGTCAGACAGCTGAGCTCCACCTGGAAACCAGAGGAACTCCGTGAGACTTAAAAAACACCTGAGCACCTTTTTGTCAGCTGAGATGACTGAAAACTTTGAATAAAGTGATGGTATTTTTCCACCATGACCAAATGGGAATTTCTAGGAAGTCTATTAAATGAATCTGAAGCTCTGAGCTTCAGGGAGTTAGAACCCTGCCCTTGTCTTTCAGCAGTCTAATTCTCTCTTCAGCCACCTCCTTCATTGTGTTCATGTTTCTCATTTCCCATCCATCTGTCTGAAACATTGCTAGTGAGGTTCTCCCCTGGGGATGGTGAACCTCAGTGGAGGCAGCTTCCCCTTAGCACACAGTTGAGCAGTGGGGGTTGTTGTTTGTTAAACTTTCCCATGTTTTCCTTCTGTTTGTTTGCAATGAAGATAAATTCTGCTGTGCCTGTGTGCAGCCAGGTCTGTGAGAGAAGCCAGCGGGAGCTGGTGCAGAGGAGCTGTAACCTTCAGCTGCAGTTTGCGTGGAGAAGTCTGATGTCAGGAGAAGTGCTGCAAGTCCCAGGGGGCCGATGGGAGAAATGGCCGGGCTGGAGAGGTGAGGAATCAGGTTGTCCATGGAGTGTCTGACCTCCAGGAGGAGCTGGTCCTACCCCTCCTGACAGCAGTAGGAGACCCCCTGCATCAACATCATTTAAGAGAATGCTGCCATCACTTCTTCTGAAAAATACTACAAGATACTTAACAGTAAAAGATACTTCTGTATTAAATGCTCAGTGAAATCTTCCCCTTTACGTACACTCCAGAGACCTCTCCAGTTAGCTACCCAAGACTTGAAGACTGAAGAAAATAATTGAAAGAGACATGGCTTTTTGCATTTTAATGTGCCCCATGGTGTCTTTGGTGCTGAGACCATGAGCCTCAGACACTGAGAGGAGCCTGAACCTACGGCTGAAGAAGTCAACGTCAGAAGCAACACCTACAGATCCAGGGAATGTTAATGGGTCCCACTGAAGGCCATCCCTGACAAAGCCTCCCCAGGGGCTGGTTAGAGCAGAAAGGTGGAGGCAGGAATGAGAGGTAGCAAACACAGTGTAAAGGTGGTTCTGATGCTCAGTCTGCCTTAATATGTTGAAGCCAAAGGGCCAAAGCCTGACCCGCAGCCCCTGGGAAGGGAGATCCTGTCCCTCACACATTGCCCAGGGCTCTTCCTGCAGCAGTGTCATGTGGCAATATGGGATGCCAAGGGCAGGACTACGGTATGTCACTGATGGGTCTGTCCTGTGTGGGGCAAGGAGGCCATGAGCTCCTGGTGCCATAAGGCTGAGGTTTGTCCTGGTAGGCCTTTAGCTGAAGAGGCGACAACCATCAAAGGGGGAAAAGTCCTTGGCTCTGTTGGGGGCTCTCAGCTATGCCAAAGCCTTCACCTGTCTCTACCACAGGCTGTGCTCAGTGTTCCACACCTGCAGCTCTTTCCCTGCAGGCTCTCAACATCACCATTTTTGCATATAGCACATACTACAGTGTAGCACATGTGGCTCTGCCCACTAATCCATTGTTTCTCAGCTGACACATCACCTCTTCCCAGGCACAGCTCCATGCATCCCCACTGCTCTCTCATGTGCATGGCAACTCCCCTTCCTCGCCTTTTCAGTGTGTCCTTCTATAACACCAACATCCATCCATCGCAGCACTCCAGTGGTGTCAGCAATTTCCCACATCTTTGTTATACAAATGAGACTAGGGCTCTGTAAGCACACGGGCATCTAATTCCTGTTGTTTGTTCTCCCTGTCACTCTGAACCAGAGGCCTTGTTCAGAGCTGCTTAAACTGTATGAGCTTGCTACATGAAAACGAGACCTTCTTCAAGAATTTCTTAAACTGTATGTGCTTGTTACCAATGGGAAAGAACTGTTTACCTTGAATTGTAGGCTGCAAAACAGTTTCTCATCACACATTACAGTCCCCACAAATGCTTCCCATCATGCCCAAGGCCACTTAGTAGGTACTGTTATATATACAAGTGTTCCTCATCAAACACAAGAACAAATTGGACGTATCAACCTGTTCCTCAAACCATCAACAATAATTAACAAGGAACTTCTAATCAGAAGCTACAGTCCTCGAAGAAGAGAAACATCCTGGGACATGGAAGCTTGTTAAAAGTGTCTTATGTAAATAAGCTTAAGACCCCTGCCCGGACACAGACCCTTACCCTCAGAGCTTGCACAGAAGTTTCACAAACACACTGGAAGTTACTAAACAATAAGGGATAGGAGTGACAACTAACTAACCAATAATCATTATAGGAAATATGTAAACACCTAGACTGGAGTGTATAAATATTGCAATTCTTTAGTGTGGGGTGCTTCATTTGTGGATATTTTTCAACCTAGCACCCTGCAGAGAATAAAGCAATATCTCCTCTCTAAATTGATCTCTGGTTTTGAGAGACTTTATTTCAGGTACCATCCACGCTATGAGAATTACTGTGCAAACTCTCAAAAGAAGTGTCCAGCCATGCCGATCTCCCAGAAAGGGCAGGAGAGCATTTCCATCGTGCTGTCCTGTGGGCATCTCCTTCTTTATGTGCATATGTTTGAGGTGTTTCCTCCTAAGCTCTGTTTTCTTTATTACCATGTTCCTTCTGACCTCATCATACAAGACACTTTCCTTTAAAACCTGTCCACCACTTCCTCATGTAATTATTGGAAAATGTCTCCTTTCATTCACCCTTTCAGTTTAAAGTCTTCTTTCCAGGTTGCCCAGCCTGTTAGCAAGGATAGTTTTGTCCCACTTCATCAGCTGAATCCCATCTCTGCCTCAGGGAGGCTCTCAAGGTCATAGAAACCCATTACTAACACCAGTGGCACAACCAATCGTCTACCTGCAGGGTCTGTTCCCTTCTCAACCCTTTTCCTCTCACCAACAGGGCTGAGAAGATCACCTGTGCCCAAATGACTTTCAACATTGTGTCCAGAGTCAGGTAGTCATGCTTGACACATTCCAGGTCTCCTGGGGCAGTATCAGTGGTGCTTGTGTGGAAGAGCAGCTGGGGTAACATTCCAAGGGTTGGACAAGCTTCAGCAGCCTCTCAGCACTGCACCCTTGGATGAAGGAGAGCTGACAGGACTCCTTGGAACCTGCTGGAGCAACCAAGGCAGCAACGATGAAGAGACATCTGTAAAGGAGGGTGTGGGAGACAGGCAAGTTGACATCGGCCTGCCAGCTCTGCGCAGCCCCTGACAAGCAGCTAGGCTTTGATGAGAAACAGGCCTTGGGAGAAAGATAAGAAACCACTGAGTTGTGCCACAGTGGCAGGGAAAAACAACGGAAGCTGCCACACCGAACTGTGGAAATGTACTGCACTGTGAGAAGTTACCGCTGTATGAACAGTGAGAGAACAAGAAGTTGATTGGTCTGCACAGCGCATGTTAGAGTGGTCTTATGCTGATAAGAGAAAAGGTTGATAGCTGTCTAATTGCTGATTTGCTAATTATGAAGTAAGAACTTTAACCATAGCATAAATATGTACTATGGCAATAATAAAGTGTCTTTCCTTTTGCACTTCATGGAGGGTCCGTGCCTCAATTGCCACAGGACGGGAGTTGCTGGGGTGACAGAGAGGTGGGGTAGTTGCGTAGGTGTCTACAGCCTGGTGAGAAACAGACAGAGATGCAAGACACCGAAGGACAGCATGTGGTGGAGACAGCTGTGTGGTCTAAAAAGAAACATCTCTGTGCATAATTTTTATTAATTATTTAATTCTTGCAAATAGAGAAATTTCCAGAGTATAGGCTAAAAAAAGAGGATTTACATATTAAATAATAAAAAAATATTATTTTTAAAAAAAAACTGGTTTTGAAATTATGTTCAGTTTTCACCTTCCAGATCAAGAAATATCTACATTCTCCAATTTACACTGACATTGCGTGTGCCCTGATGGAGTCTGAAAAAGCATGCAGGAAAAGCAAGCTCAGGGAACTCACACACTCTATGGCCAACCTTTGTCACTATGTCCCCACCACTGAGGTCTCTCTTCTCATACCCCGGGGCTTTTTCAGATCCAGTCTTTCTGTCTGTAGCTGAAGGTTGAAGCTCATTTGCACCAGTTCCCACCTGCTCTATTTGGAGAAATGGCTACACACACTCACAGGAAGTTGTTTCTTAATTGCCAACAAAGAATAATAAAGGAAACTATAGTTCAACCAAAAAAAAAAAAAAAAGTCTTTAGCACCTTCCCTTTCTACAGTGGGTGACTGTATGGGGTGTATGTGACAAGGGGTTGGTAGCTGGAGGGGCTGCAAGGGTGGCTCTGTGGGACAAGGCCAGGGATTGCCCTGTGCCAGACAGATCTGTTTCCAGCTCCACAGTGGTCTCAATGCAGGGCACAGATAAACCCATCAGCAAAATTGGTCATGCCTCTGTGAAAACATATTCAGGAAAGGGCAGAAAACAATAGACCAGTTGAGCTGGAGGGAACAGACATATTATGAAATGATGGAGGGAACATCAAGGTTGGAGAAAGAGGAGGAGGCACTCCGTAGTGGAGCAGATCTTCCCTGCAACTCATGGAGGATTAGTGCCAGAGCAGAGAAAAACTGTGGGAAAGAAGGAGAAGCAGAGAAAAACTGTTATGTACTGTTTGTGACCCCCAATCCCAAATGCCCTTTCACTGCTCACGATGGAAGAGAGGAGCCTGGAGTGAAGGAGAGAGGCTGCGCCTGGGGCAGGGAGGAGGAAAAGTGCTGTTTTAATGTTTGTCTTTTTTCCCCATTACCTGAATTCATAATTAAATCTCTGTTTTAACTGACAATAAACTGAGTTACTTTCCCCTAAGACAAATCTTGCCCGCAATGGGAACTGGGAAGTGATCTCCCTGTCCTTGTCCCCACCCAGTAGCTTTCTCATTCCCATTCTCCTTATTTTCTCCTCCATCCCGCTGGGGTGGGAGAGGGAGTGAGCGAGCAGCTGGGTGGCAGTTTGGTGATTCGCCATGGTTAACCCACCACAGCAATAAGATGCCTCAGCTGGTGGATGATGGGAGAGCAGGGATGGTGTTTAACCTCTGTATTAACAATTTTTTTCATGCCGCATCCCATCACATCCTGATAGGCATGAGTGAGGTGGACTGGAAACAGGGTCAATGGCCAGATCCAGAACGCCATGACCAATAGCACAAGGTCCACTTCAGAGCAGGGCACCAGTGGTGAACCTCAGGGGCCAATACTGAGTCCAGTCCTGTTTAACATCTTCATTACTGACCTGCTGTCACGGTCCACTCGGTGGACTCGTGATGGTTCGTTTGCAACAATCTCAAAAGTGCAAAATTAAGGTGACCAACACCAAAGGGGATAGCAGTAATCAAACAGTGAAACTTTATTGGGTTGCCTGTGAAGAGGCACGTGATAGTTAGAGATGGGTGAAAGAAAGGAGAAAAGTAAAGTTAAGTTTAGAGAGAGGAGGGAGAGAGGTTATGGCTACCACCGCTGATATCACGATGTCCTAATGGTCCCAGGTCCAGCTGATGCTGCGTCGTCGATCGTCGTGGTCCTTGGTGGGGAAGCTTCCAATTTTCGTTGTCCAGAAGTCATCTTTTATGCTTAGTGACACACCTTGCTCCACCTCTGCCTCAGGGGTCTCCGCCCTTCTCAGAATTCAATTATCATATCTCCGCCCTTCTCGAGTGAGTCCATCGCGCGTGAGCAGGGGGGAGTGTTCGAGGTGTGGTCAGTCTTGGAGGCGGGGAACCTTCAACCAGGAGGTGTGTTTTGGTATTATAATGAAGCAAAGTTCATGATTTCTTCATCGATGTTATGGCAACAGTCGCGATCCATCTTTTTGACAGTGGCTATGAGATTATCTCTAACAGCTCCGGCTGGGCCCAGGTACCCAACAATAGCACAGCACTCTTTGTACTGCATGGCTCAGGCACCGAGGAACAGCACTGCACTGCCTGCACCACACGGGTCAGCGCTCAGGAGAACAGCACTGCATTGCCTGCACCACACGGGTCAGCGCTCAGGAGAACAGCACTGCACTGCCTGCACCACACGGGTCAGTGGTCAGGAGAACAGCACAGCACTGGCTGTGCCACACAGTTCTGCATTCAGGAGCCTTTGCACCACATTCCACTCCAGGGATTGGCAACTGTGCTCCAAACAGGCCGTTGTCGGGTACCTCACTGTCCATGTCCCCAGTGACAATGTTGAGACAATGCTGATCTTCTGACCGACTCTTACACCTGCACAACATGACAGAGTTCACCCTCACAGAAAGTCTACAATTTCACAAGTTTGTATGTTTGCAGATGATACCAAACTGGGAGGAGTGACTAACACAGAAGGTGGGTGTGCTGTCATTCAGAGGGACCAGGAGAGGCTGGAGAACTGGACTGAGGGGAACCTGGTGAAGTCTGACGAAGAGATATGTGAAGGGGAGAAATAGCCCCAGGCACCAACACATGCTAGGGGCCACCTGGCTGGAAAGACACTCTGCAGAGAAGGCCCCAGGGGTCATGCTGCACACCAATCTGATCATGAGACAGCAACGTACTACTGTGTTAAAGAAGGACAACAGCCTCCTGAGTTGCACTAGAAAGAATATTATTATTAGGCCAAGGAAGATGATCCCTCTGTACTCAGTGCTGGTGAGGCCACACCTGAAGTATTGTGTCCAGTGCTGGGCTCCTCCCTACAAAAGATATACTAGAGCAAGTCGAGCAAAGGGCCACAAAGCCAGTTAAGGGATAGAAGTGTCTTTCATGTGAAAAAAGGCTGAGAGTGTTGAGCCTGTTCAACCTCGACAAGAGAAGGCTCAGGGGGATCTTCTCACTCTTTCTATATCTCTGAGGGAGGCTGTTAAGAAGAGGCAGTCAGGCTTTTGTCAGTGGTGCCCAGTGACACATCGAGAGGTGATGGGCACAAACTGAAAGATGGGAAATTGTAGCTGAATGGAAAAAAACACTTTTTCCCTACTAAGGTGCCTGTCCACCGGAACAGGTTGCCCAGAGGTTGTAGAGCCACCATCCCTAGAGATACACAAAACCCAAATGGATGTCATCCTGGGAAATCTGCTGTAGCTGACCCTGCTTGGGCAGGTGGTTGGACTAGACAGTCTCCAGCAATCCCATCCAACCTCAACCTTTTCTGGGATTCTGCAATGCCTGGCAGCATTCTGAGGACTTTGCTGTAGTTTTCCCACACCTGTTTGACTCCTGTCACCCACAGGACAGTGTCTCCTCTTGGGAGGTGAAATCCTGAGGACATGGTTGACCAGTGTCAGCAAAAGCCACTGACAGAAGTGTGCCCTGTCCCCAGCTCTACTTTACAGCCTTTCATTTGGGTCAGAAGGGACTTCTGGAGGTGTCTAGTACCACCATCTGCTCTGAGCAGGGATAATTTCACAGGTAGATGAGGTTGAACAGTGCTTTCTCTAGCTGAGCTGGAGATCACTAGCATGGAGATTTTATTTCCCCTTAAGCTAGCACGGAGATTTCAGTGAGTCCCATCCCGACCATTGGGAGCTGCTCTGGCTCCAGAGGGACTGCTGGGACTGCTGGGACCTGCACTGCCCTGCCTGCCACCCCTGGAGACTCTTGGATCCTGGTGCTCTCACAGCGAGCAGGCCCTGTCTGGCTGTGGGCTGGGTGTAATCCTGAGGACCTGGCAGTGGTCCTTGGAGGGACTGGGGAGCATTTCCAAAGGCACCAGGTGGATCTCCAGCTCTATCAGCTGTACTTTACTAATGGTGACATGAATCACTCTCCAGCCTCCCTTCCCTATGCCTGCTGGGTCTCTTTTGCCTCTCCCAGGGTTGCAGAGTCCTTGTTCGCCTGCAGAAACTGGGACTGAACACTTTACTTCTGGGTGACTTGACCTCAGAGAATCTCACACTTTGTGGGGCTCCATTCCCTGCCCACCCCAGGCACACACTGACCCTGGAGATCCCACACACTCTCCAGCCAGCTCCAGGTTCCCCTCCTGAAGGGCATTACCTGTCACTCCCATGTGGAACAGGCCTGAGTATGTTCCTCAGTGCCCACTCACCATCTTCACTGTCACAAGGTGCTGGCAGAGGATGCTGAAATCCAGCTGCCAGCCTCAATGGGTCACATGGTGACTGGGAGCTCTTTGCTCCTGAAGCCATGGAGAATCATAATAAAAAATCTCTTTTCAGAGTGTAATTCTTTGAACCTATTTTGGCATCCACATTGGAAGAAGAGCTCAGCCTTGAAGTGTTCTACTGGTGAGATCTAGTTTTACTAAAGAGATGGTGTGAGAGAATTAGAAATATTTTTACATGGGCTCCGGGTGAAAGAAAAGATTAATGCCTCGGCAGAACTGGGATGAATCAAAACATTTGTGTAGGAACATAAAGACACTGAAAATTATAGTTATGTTGAAGATAATGATGATTACAATAACTGAAATAGTAGCAGAAATAATAATAATAATAATACAGGCAAAAAAATCCCAAAACCAAACCCTAACAATTCAGCCCTGCTGTGCGATACATTGGAAATCATTTGTGGAGAGAGATGAGCACTTTATCACTGCTGAAAAATGTCCATGAAAACAGCTTCCTCAGGGCATCCTTCACCTCCTGGTTCCTCATGCTGTAAATTAAGGGATTCATTGCTGGAGGCAGAACCGTG
This sequence comes from Strix aluco, assembly GCF_031877795.1. Classification (NCBI taxonomy): domain Eukaryota; kingdom Metazoa; phylum Chordata; class Aves; order Strigiformes; family Strigidae; genus Strix; species Strix aluco. Next base: position 707,562 of record NC_133966.1, read on the forward strand.
TACAGAAATGACACCACCAGGTCCAGGAACAGGGAGGAAAAGGAGGGGGGCTTCAGGTAAGCAAAAAATGAAGTGCTGACAAACAGGGAGACGACAGCCAGGTGAGGGAGGCACGTAGAAAAGGCTTTGTGCCGTCCCTGCTCAGAGGGGATCCTCAGCACCACCCGGAAGATCTGCACATAGGACACCACAATGAAAACAAAACATCCAAAAGCTAAACAGGCACTAACAAGAAGAAGCCCAACTTCCCTGAGGTAGGAGTGTGAGCAGGAGAGCTTGAGGATCTGAGGGATTTCACAGAAGAACTGGTCCAGGGTGTTACCTTTGCAGAGTGGTAGTGAAAATGTGTTGGCCGTGTGCAGCACAGCATAGAGAAACCCGGTGCCCCAGGCAGCTGCTGCCATGTGGACACAAGATCTTCTGCCCAGGAGGGTCCCATAGTGCAGGGGTTTGCAGATGGCAACGTAGCGGTCGTAGGACATGATGGTGAGGAGACAATACTCTTCTGATATGAAAAAGACAAACATGAAGACCTGGGCAGCACATCCCAAGTACGAGATGTCCCTGTTGTCCCAGAGGGAATTGGCCATGGCTTTGGGGAGAGTGGTGGAGATGGAGCCCAGGTCGAGGATGGAGAGATTGAGGAGGAAGAAGTACATGGGGGTGTGCAGGTGGTGGTCACAGGCGATGGTGGTGATAATGAGGCCGTTGCCCAGGAGGGCAGCCAGGTAGATGCCCAGGAAGAGCCAGAAGTGCAAGAGCTGCAGCTCCCGTGTGTCTGCAAATGGCAGGAGGAGGAACTCAGTGATGGAGCTGCTGTTGGATATTTGCTGCCTCTGTGCATGGGGACCTGCCCAATGAGGAAAAGGCAGTGAGAAGTTAGGGCAGAGTTCTCTGAGTAAAACTATTCCAGATCTCATGGAAACCCCTCAGCTGCCTTGACCCTCACAGGGAGACCTTTGTCAGGTCCCTTTTATGAGCTCTGTTTGGTGCTGACCATGGTGCCGTAAGGAGCACGTGTCTCTGTTATGTCATGCCTGACCTACAGCAATAGGTAACAACAACATGGGGTGATCTCAGATTAAAACCACTTTTAATACCTATGAGCTGTTCAGTATTGTTGCTCCCATTTCACCTGACAGCAGAGAAGAGGTGAGGGGATTTTAGTTTTTGTGTTTTGTTCTAGTTGCCTCACCACACCTGATGAGTATTTTTAAGGCAGAAATCCTTGGCATGTCTGCTGCACTCCAAGTGCAATGTTGTGGGTGCTGGCAGGCAAAGGGACTGTCCCTTCATGCAGTGTGGAGAGCTGGTCTGTCCATCAGCCCTGCTCTCAGCTGCCCTTTCCTTGCAGCTCTTTGAGCTGGAGGATGATCATACCCCGATCTTCCCCTGAGAAGAAACTGGGAACTTCTGACAGCAGAGGAATCCAGTTTCCAAATGCAGATCCCCAAACCCCTCCCCACCATCTTACCATACCTGAGGAGGATCTCTGCTCCCCCCTGCCAGGCACGGACACATAGGGGTCATTGCAGCTGCCCACACACAGATGATGAGCTGCATTGCCATGGACTTAGCGCCAAGTTGTCTTCTCCATGGGGTGCAGAGAGACCACAGGAGAGCTGTGCCCTTCTGGAGGGCAGCCTGCAGCCCAGTGAGACCCCAGGGAAAGAGTCAAAGCCCTGAAGATGGGCTGTCCTTAAGTGAGGGTCAGTTAATTGCCAGCCCCACACACTGCAGTGCCCAGAGCCCCCAGGTGAAGGTGGGGACAAAGGCAGCAAAGACAGGTGGGGAAACACAGAGAAACGCCCCAATGCTCCTGCCAATGCAGGAAGCACAGGGACAGACAGACAGGAACTCAGGGGTTTCTCCTCACTGAAGATTAGTCTGCCAAGAAGATGACTCAGTCTAAAACCCCACAGACCTGGGGGCAAAGGCTGTGCTGAATGGGAGAGGAGACCAGGGGGGTGCTCACTGAAGGTGTCTGTGTTGCCAGGGATGTCAGGGAGGTGCCCAAATCCCCTTCCCATGACATTTATGGGAGCAGCTCCCTCTTCCTCATTGCCCATGTCTCTGCTGCTGCCTGGAGCTGCCAAAGCCCGGAGCTGTTTCTCTGTCCCCAACTCTCCACCCTTTCAGTGCTCACAGCACCCAACCCAACCACCGTGTGCTCAGCTCTGCCCTGCAGACCTCTCCTGGCAACAGGGCCCTGCTCAGGGGCTTGTCTGTGCATGTAGTGAGTCAGCAGCAGCTCAGAAAAGTCCTAATGAGAACTAGAATCTCAGTATCCTCCCCAGAGCAGAGAAGTAAATTGCATTCCCCCAGCGCACAGTGAGACAACCAAGAGGAGAAAACTCAAAGCACAGGATACTATCCTTTTAGGTAATGCTCATCTAGATCTTCTTCTTGAAAAGTCCCCTTGGAAATTCCCTGGGGTTAATCTGAAGTTCTGAGCATCCCTGAGACATGCAGCACACTCTCCACAGCAGGAGGACCCTGTCTTCCCTGATGGGACTCCCTACTTCCCCCCATAGCTTCTCCCCACAGCGCCGTGGGCAGCTCCCTGGGCAGGCTGAGTGCTGACCCTGGCAGGCGGCAGAGTCCCTGCCCCAGCACACAGCCCCTGGGCTGCAGGGACCCTGCTCTCAAGGACAGCCCTGGGCACCCCTGGCTGCACCCGCGGTTGCACCCCTCTGCAGCCGTCCCCGGGAGAAGGCAGCCGCCATGGCCTGTCCCTCTGACAGTGCAGCAGGGAAGCCCTGCTCTGGAGCACGTCATCCTCCTCCTCATTGCAGAGAGATCTCTGTAAGCGATGACAGAGTTATGGGAATGGTCCAGGAAACTAAAGTTCATTGCCATGTTGTGAGAAACTTACGGTTTAGAGGACTGTGAAGATTTCTCCTCCAGTGAGCTCTCAGCATCCTCTCCCTCCAGTCTGCCTTTCCCCTCTCTGTGCCTGGCTTCACTGCCCTCGGTGCCTGCAGGCAGTGCCCTCAGCCCTGCTGCGCTTTGCAGAGAAGCTGCTCCTGGGCAGAGCTGTCGCTCTGCAGCGCTGCCCACTTACCCTCAGCTCCCTCCATCCCAGGAGACCGGCCCAGCTCCACAGCAGAGGATCAGTCCAGGGCATTTTAATGACCCCTCACGTGGGTTTGGTGATGAGTCCACAAACCTCAGACTCTGAGAAGCAGCTGAAGAAACCTCTGAGGTTAGATTCAAACTGCAAAGTTTCTTGTGGCTGTAATGGGTCCCACTGAGGGACACTGTTGACAAAGCCTCCCCAGGCTCCACTTAGAGCAGAAATGTGGGGGCAGTGATGGCAGGTAGGGAAAAGCAAGGAAAGGTGTCTCTGATGTTGACGAAACTTACATGTGTTTCATGAATCCAAAGGGCCAAGCCCTGACCCCATTAAGCAAAGGCCCAAGCCGTGACCCCCAGCCCCTGGGAAGGGAGATCCTGTCCCTCACACATTGCTCAGGGCTCTTCCTGGGGCAGTGGGCGATGGAGACGTGCACCTGCCAGGCTCCTGAGTAGGGACAAGGGGGCAATGAGGCCCCAGTGTTGCAGGGGACTGTGCCTCCTCGTAAGCATCAGTGGCAGAAACACCAGCCATGGCCAAAGTCAGGAAGGGCTTGACTTGGTTGGGGGCTTTTGAGCTTTTCCACAACCCTCTCTCTTCTCCACCACAGGCTGTCCTATGGTGTTGCATCACCTGTGGTTCTTTCCCTGCAGGCTGTAGTCACCCACCCAGCTGTCTCACCTTGCTCTCACCTGAGCATCTTCCTTCCTTTACTGATATCTCACTGTCCTCACTGGTTCTTTCTTGAAATGTTGGGTTTTGGTTTTTGAAATCTTCTGAAAGCCTTGCACTGATCCAGACTCCTCCTGCGTGATGTGTTGCAACACAGCACTGCCCTTGGAGTGAATACATTTCCTCCTTGTGTCCAGTCTGGACTTCCCCCGCTGCAATTTTTGGCATTATTTGTTTCTCCTGTTTTCCACTATGAAGAAATCTCCACCATCTCTGAAACCTCTCTTCAAGCACTCTTGGGCTACTCTTATTCTGTCTGGAGTCTCCACACCATTGAGCCCAGTGTATTGAGTCTCTCTATACTGGTCATGTGCTTGAGGCCTCCAAACGCTATCTTAGGAGATATCTGGGCACTTTCCCAGGTGTTTGCAGATAAAACTGTAGTGGTCATAGTCCAGGAAAGACAGAGTGGGAGTTTTTGCCACTGACTTAGTGACAAAACAAGGGGCAAGGGCTTTAACCTGAAAGAGAAAAGGTTTAGATTTGATGTAAGGAAGAAATATTTTATGATGAGTGTGTTGGGATGCTGAAATATGCTGCCAAGAGAAGTTTAGGGAGGGGACATCTGCAACTTCTCTGGGCAACACGTTCCAGTGTCTCACCACCTTCACAGTAAGAAATTTCTTCCTTATAACTAATCTAAATCTCCCCTCTTTCAGTTTGAAGTCATAAGCCCTTGTCCTATCCCTACACCCCTGATAAAGAGGCCCTCCCCATCTTTCCCGTAGGCCTCACTGAGTACTGGGAAGCCACTCTAAGTTCTCCCTGGAGCCTTCTCTTCCCCAGGCTGAACAACCCCAACTCTCTGCCTGTCCTCAAAGGGGAGGTGCTTCAGTCCCCCTATAACTTTGTGGCTTCCTGTAGACCCACTCGATCAGATCCACGTCCTTATTATATGGGGGGCCCCAGAGCTGGACACAGCACTGCAGGTGGGGGTCTCTAGAGAATGGATTAGTGGAGGAGAATGCCCTCCCTCGACCTGCTGGCCACACTGCTCTTGATGCAGCCCAGGACACGCTTGGCTTTCTGGGCTGCAAGAGCACATTGCTGGCACACAGTCAGTCTTCCATCCACTACTAGCCACAAGTCCTTTTCTGCAGGGCTACTCTCAATCCACTCCTCGCCCAGCCTATATTGGTGCTTGGAATTGCCCCAACCCATGTGCAGAACCTTGCACTTGGGCTTGCTGAACTTCATGAGGTTTGCACAGACCCACCTCTCCAGCCTGTCCAAGTCCCTCTGGATGGATCTGTTCCCTCCAGCATGTTGGCCAAACTGCACAGCCTGCTGTCGGTGAACTTTCTGAGGGTGCACTCGATCTCTATCTCTCCTTGTAGCCAGTAAAGATGTTAAACAGCATCGGTCTCAACACCAACTCTGAGGAACGCCACTCGTCAGCACTCTCCACTTGGACATCGAGCTGCTGTCTGTAAGTCTTTGAGGAAGACTGTTCAGCCAATTCCTTATCACTGAGTGGTTCATCCATCGAATCCATGTCTCTTCAGTTTAGAAAAAAGGATGTTGTGTGTCAAATGCTTTGCACAAGTCCAGGTACATGACGACAGTTTCTCTTCCAACTGTTCTTTTGGGGTCCAGTGACTGGCCAGACCGGTGTGTGTGCATGTCACGTTGGTGTGTATGTCAGTGGGTATAACCAGTAGTGAACATCAAACCAGAGCAACCAGTGAGTAGAAGAGGCCTGGGAGTCCAGTATTTTTGAGAGCCTAAGACTGGACCGGGTAACAGAGAAAACAGAGGGTCTGCAAGTATCTCCTGGAATAGTAAGGCTGCCCAAAACACCTCCTGGAGAAACCGTCTCATCTTGCGTGGCTGGTATGGCCTTATCAGTAAGGGCATAGCTCTTGATCCAGAGGGCAAACTGTCCTTTATGGAAGAGAGCATCAACAATGCATGGAGCTGTGTCTGGGGATGGACGAGGAGTCAGCTGAGAGCTAAGGGGTCAACATGAGAGGGAAGAACAACATGGGCAATGCTGACGTGGGTGGATGTCTGCTCCACACCTCCTGGTCAGGAAGAGGATGTAGGTGAGGACTTCTTCAGACAACCGGAAGAAGCCTCATGTTTGCAGGCCCTGGCACTCATGGAGGGCTCACACTATCCCCATATCTGCTGAAGGGGCAACAGAGCAAGGTACAAGCCACACAGGCTGCTTTTGGAGTATGTTGGCTTGTACTGAGAAGTGTGACTGAGGAGGAAGTGAGGTGAGGTGCCCTGTGGGACTTCGTATTTACAAACTTACTTAAAAAAAACCCAAACAAACAACCTGGGTAAAAAACTGGCTGGATGGTCCGGGCCTAAGAGTTGTGGTTAATGGAGTTAAATCTGGCTGGTGGCCGGTCACGAGTGGTGTCCCCCAGGGCTTGTTTTTTGGGGCCACTCCTGTTTAACATGTTTATCGCTGATCTAGACGAGGGGATAGAGTGCACCTTCAGTAAGTTTGCAGATGACACCCAGTTGGGTGGAAGTCTTGATCGGCTCGAGGGTAGGGAGGCTCTGCAGAGAGACCTGGACAGGCTGGAGCGATGGGCTAAGACCAACTGGAGGAGTTTCAATAAGGCCAAATGCTGGGTTCTGCACTTGGGCCACAACAGCCCCCAGCAGTGCTACAGGCTTGGGGAGGAGTGGCTGGAGAGCTGCCAGTCAGAGAGGGACCTCGAGGAGGGGTGATTGATAGCTGGCTGAACATGAGTCAGCAATGTGCCCAGGTGGCCAAGAAGACAAATGGTATCCTGGTTTGTATCAGAAATAACATGGCCAGTAGGGAGGGAAGGGATCTTACCCCTGTACTCAGCACTGGTGAGGCCACACCTCAATGACTGTGTTCAGTTTTGGGCCCCTCACTCCAAAAAGGCCATTGAATGACTAGAGCGTGTCCAGAGAAGGGCAATGAAGCTGGTGCAGGGTTTGGAGCACAGGTCTGATGGGGAGTGGCTGAGGGAACTGGGGTTGTTTAGTCTGGAGAAGAGGAGGCTGAGGGGAGACCTCATCACCCTTTACAACTCCCTGAAAGGAAGGTGTAGAGCTGGGGATGAGTCTCTTTAACCAAATAACAAGCGATAGGACAAGAGGGAATGACCTCAGGTTGCGCCAGGGAAGGTTTAGACTAGATATTAGGAAGCATTTCTTTACAGAACAGGTTGTTGGGCATTGGAATGGGCTGTCCAAGGAAGTGGTGAGTCCCCATCCCTGGAGGTGTTTAAGAGTAGGGTTGACATAACACTTAAGGATATGGCGTGGTTGGGAACTGTCAACGTTAGGTTAATGGTTGGACTAAGTGATCTTCAAGGTCTTTTCCAACCTTGATTCTATGAAACAAGGACGAGGTGGTCAGGGATGGAACAGTCAGGGATGAAGGTAGAGCTGAGGATCCTGAGAGAACGGAAGAAGGCTTCGTGAGAGAAGGCTTTGGCCTGCTGAGGGACTTGATTGGAAGAATCCCACAGGATACCACCGTGTAGAGAAGAGGGGTGCAGACAGATGTTTGGTGGTCAAGGATCTCTTCCAGCTCCAGAACAGTCCATCCTTATATGCAGAAAGTCTTGCAAAGGTGGCAGGAGGCTGGCATGGTTGAGACATAAGCTCCTGACTGAAATGAAGCATGAGGAGGCAGCACAGAGAAGGTGGAAGCTGGCTGCCTTCCAGCCTCAAAGGTTCTGTGACTTTGCTGGAGAGAGACATTGGTGTGCGTGTGTGTGTGTGTGTGTGTGCTTGTCTGTGAGTGGGGGAACAGAGGGACAAGGGGATTCCGGGGCCAGGTTCTGGAGAGATGGATGATGTAAGACCAGCTCTTGGAGGGATCCATTTTGTCTGTGTATCTATGCAGGTGGGTATCTTGCAGTAACAGAGTACAGCATACCAACAGCCCACCCTTGTTTTCCTTTCTCCACTGACCATGGTTTTGATTGGCCTAGAAACCTTTCCCGGCACCACGGATCTTCCCTTGACGATATTGCCTGTGTGGGGCAGGGAGGCTGGGTCAGGGCAGGGACAGGGCTGGCTCTGACAGGGGACAGGAAGCAGCTGCCAGGAGGTGACAGCAAGGACAGTTTACAGGGGAGAAATTTATAGAGATTGACTTCAATGTTTTTAGGAAGGCAAAGCTTGCCTGGAACTGGTGGCAGCAAGGAAAGTCAAGAGCAAAAAGGGAAGCTTCAGTGGCTCAATAGAGAACAAGATTGAACAAGGGAAATACAGGTGTAAGGAACTGTGTTGGACTTTGCTTGTCTCAACACTGCTGGGTCAATCCAATCAGACAATGGCTCACTTTTCACAGCCAAAGTGGTCCAGGAGTGGGCAGCCCAGGAGGGAATTTCGTGGGTGTTTCATACCCCGTATTACCCACAAGCAAATGGAATTGTGGAAAGAACAAATGGTCTATTAAAACGCTTCCTCAAACCGCATAAGCCAGGATGGGCTGAGCGAGTGTGGGATGCAATGACCAGCGTCAACAGTCGCTGGGGAGTAAATGGATGCCCAAAGATCACAGCATTCTGTCCAAAACCTCCAACAATTATGCCAGCCCCTCATGGTCCTGATCACCCTAACAATCCATCTCATTTTCCAGGACAACCTGTCTTCGTTGAACTTCCCACAGTGGGCAAAGTGCCACTGGTGTTGGACACACCCTTTAACAAATACACCTGGAAGGCAAAAGATGCCTGTGGAAAAACTCATAGGATTCACACTAGATGGATTGTTCCCTCTTTCTAACCCGAGAAGTGAATTTGGTTTTTGTTTCATTTTCAGGAGGAAGCAAGCGACACAGACACACCCACAGAAGGAGTGAAGCAGATGCAGACTTTAGTGTAAATTGGTTAGGATGTGTATGTTAATTTTTGCTATATTATTTTGGGGATCTACCTATAAAACTGCAGGGAAGCCAATTCCCCCACCTTTACCCAACCATATAACCCCCTTGAGGATAATGAATTTGTATTGTTAGCAAAACCTGTAAGTCAAACCTTTAATCTAAGTCACTGTTGGGTTTGTGGAGGACCTCTAGGATTATCAAGCTGGCCGTGAGTTTCTATACCACTTTTCCCATCACAGATTGTAAGCAACTACAGCGACATTGCAAATACTACCTGGGATGATAGTGGAACATGTCCAGTTCAGTTTCCTAATAAGGGTAAATTTTGCTTGAATTGTACTCAGAAAGGAGGACTTGATGTGGGGGAAAGTAGGTGTCAATGGACACTTACACATAAATTGATTAACAAAGATAGAGGTATTTATATATGGTTGTGGCTTAAAGAACAAGGATGCAGCAGGGGGTTCAAAGGGGTTTGGTCAAACAAAAATGAAACCGAATATGCCAAATTACAGGGAAACAACTTTTATAATCAAACTTGTGAATGGAAAAACGATACTGGGTCCTGGTATTGTACCATCCGGATAAATAATCACCTGAATGAGGTCTTCAGCCCTTTGGGAAGTGAAAACACAACTTATTTTCAAACCCCAAGGACTGCAGATGGACCATTTGCCAAAGGCACCAAAGCCAAAAAGGGCCATTATTGGATATGTGGACATACTGCCTACAAACAATTACCAGCGAATTGGTCAGGGATTTGCTATATAGGGATTATCCGACCTCTGTTTTTCCTTCTTCCAGAGGCGGATGGTCCTCAATTGGGAATAAGACTATATGATAAGCTAGGAAACAAAAGGATTGTCTGCAACAAGCAATCTGTTGAGTTTGAAATAGGTGGAACTCAAAAGTGGGGGGAAAATGAGTGGCCCCCTGAAAGAATTATTGAGCATTATGGGCCTGCCACTTGGAATCCCAGTGAACCGATATCAGGGGCAAGAGAACCAATTTATAATTTGAACCATATAATTTGACTACAAGCAGTCTTGGAAATTATTACTAATAAAACTGCTAATGCTATAGACCTTTTAACTCAACAATCTCAACAGATGTGCACTGCAGTCCTTCAACATCGCATGGTTTTAGACTACCTACTAGCTGAAGAGGGAGGAGTATGTGGAAAACTAAATGTCTCTAACTGTTGTTTGGAAATAGACGATGTAGGTGAAGTAGTCCTTCAACTGACCACAGATGTTAGGAAACTAGCTCGTGTCCCTGTTCAAACATGGAACGGCTGGAGTGGTGATTTATGGTCTTAGTTACCCAGAGCACCATGGGTAAAGCAGCTTCTATTTTATCTAATATGTGCATTTGCCGCCTTGATAGTTTTACCATGTATTACTCCTTGCTTTGTTCAGTTAATCCAATGTGTTGTTTCTAACATGCAATTTATATCTACTGTCGCACCTGATGGTGTAAAGCAAATTCGTATCATTCGCCAACCAAAGCCTGTCGCTGTATCAATCATTTTGGCAGATCCCCGACTCAGGCCAGTCAGACCACCTTCAGCTCCACAGTCTGCGACAGCAACCAGAATGTATACCCTTTTAATACTGAATTTTGTGGCTGTTACTTTGTTAGCTCTTGCTATATTTTCTCTTGCGGTATGTATGTGTTCGTCCTGTAAGTCTCCATGTAAACCGTCTTGTAGTTGTACCTGTTCCTGTAAACAACCACCTCCTTCCCCTCCCTGTTCCCAAAGACCGAGAGCACATTCCTCGGCCCGGTCTGAGACACATCTTGTTTAACTTTGTTTAGTTAAAAAACTATTAGTTGATAGTGTTACTGTTACCTTTTCATATGTTTGTTTAGAACATTGTTAACATTGTTACAGATAGTGTTGTTTATTTACCTTTGTTTAAAATTGGAAAAGAAGTTTCTAGGCCAAAATGATGCATGCGCTTTAGGATAAGGGGGCATGAAAAGGGATTTTCCCGCCGCACATGCTAACCCCAACTCCAGCAGACTGCGTGGACTGCCAGGGCCTCAGACATTCTGTGGTATTTTGTTAAGAATCACAGGAATATGTTAGTAATAATTTTAATTTACTTTATCGCCTTAGCCTTGATAGTTATTCTCTTATTTGTTCTTATAATACATCTTTTTTGTCCCTGTGAATGTCAGTCATGTGAACAACCGTCGTGTTCTTTTGTTGATTCATCGGAGCCTTAAAATTGGTTTGTAAGATGTTTTGGTTTTATAAAGTTAGTTAGTTTTAAGCATGATTGAAGTGCTAAGGCTTGGACAATAAGCCCAAGCCAGAGTTGACCTATAGATGAATCCTGTATGTTTTATAATTGACAAACATTGTGTCAATAGGTATTGTACTAAAATTATAACAAACCACCTGTCCGGATGTAACAGGTGGGAATATTGAAACCTGAACAATAAGTCTTGAACCGAAATTGCTAACTCCGTATGTAGTCATTAGTGAGATATGTATAGAAAATGTGACTTAAACATCATAAAACATGTATCCTTCTTTGTGTGTGTAAACAAGGTAACAAGGCCACAATAACAGGGCCACAGAGACAATTGTCTGGCCCTGTGACCTGGTGTGTGACCTTGCTCATAAATCACCTAGATAAGCTGGGAAAACTCCCTTAGTTTTTTCCCTGAGCCCCAGCCAGGCTCTGGGAAAATCTAATGTGAGACTGACTTCAGATATTTCTGCTTAAAACAAAAGGTGCCAGCTCTTCTGGCTTACTGATTTCAGGTATATAAGGCTGGGCTCGCTCACAGCGACTTTGGAAGCCTCACCTACGGGTGGACGCACCATGTAGGATTTCCCACTTGCCGGGAAAGGTTCTCCAAATCCTCGCTGTAACCGGGGCTCCCCAGCGACTGTGGATCTGGATGATGGTAACGTATGCAAGCGGTGATGTATTTTTCTTAATCACTATTCTCTCTCTCTTGTAGTAACGATTTGATGCATTACCCTGTATTTTCCTATTTGTTTAAGCGCACTACTTTGTCTTTTCTTACTGTATGTTTTCTATATTATTCTGTTATATTATTTAGTTATTTCTAGTAAATACGCCTGCTCTTTTCACTCTGGTGTCTGAGTTTAATTGATATCCCTGATCAGCAAAACAATGATATATCTGTTAAAGAATGTTATCAGTTATATGTTTGTTAGTTAAAAATGCTTATATTTGTTAAGGATACTTTTAAGGACATGTTTATAGAAAGAAAATTTGCTAGAAATTTTGTTTGTTACTGTATTTTGCGCTTTTTCTAGTCTCTCTCTCTCTCTGTACTGTTATCTTTAACGCCACCACGAAGACAGCAATGTTGAGCCATGGGGTGGTGAAACAAACTGTGTTAGACTTTGCTTGTCTCAACACTGCTGTTTCGCGACAACCACTTCCTGGCCTCAGCATTCTGTGGCTCTAAAGGAGTATGCTTTGGAGGAGACGCAGAGTCCCAGACAAAACCACAACATCCGCTCAAGGCTAGAACAACGACAGCCTTGGCAGTGCCTGCCAATTATACCTGCGCGCGAGCTGGGTGAAGAGGAAGCCGGGATGAGGAAGGCTGGGTGAAGAGGAAGTCGGGGCAAGGGACATGCAAAGGCTGTGGGGACTGCAGGTCGACCCCCCCCCACCACCAGCACGTCCACCATGAATACCTGGGCATGCGCGCAGGGAGGACCATGGGGCGGCACATATTACAACGAGCTCCGTGGAAATGGGCAGACTCTTTGGAGAAATCGTGGGGACTGGGACAATAAAAGGACTGCGTACTCCTCCCTCGGGGCGCACCTTCTTTGACACCTGCTACTTGGAGCTGGGACTTCAGCAGAGCTTGGAGCTTGGAACACCATCACCTGCACTGAGCCCGAGCCAATGGAACATCGCTGGATTCCTGGTGGTGGTGGTAATTAGCTGCATATCTACCGTTTTCTTGCTTAGGGATTCTGACTTTCCCTTCCTCTTCCTCTCTGTCCTATCGCTATTACTAATTGTTATAGAAAATAAAGTTCACAAGGTTATACAGCATCTGACCTCGTTTGTGTCTTAATCTCGCTCTTGAGATCGTTTAAGAACACGCCCCGATATTGGATCGGGACAGCAGGGCTGTTGCTGAATGGGGAGGGTGATTTAACAGTAGCAGACACAGGTGGGGCTGGGGGACTCAATGCCATCCTTGCCTGAGTCTTTATTGAAAAGGTCTCCAGGCCTCAGTGCTCAAGGAAAGGGCTAAACGAGCGGGAGAACACATTCTGGCAGGAACCTCAGGAAATGCAGCAAGGACAAGTGCCAGTGTGTGACCCTGCAGGACACCCCCTGGCAATGGCACAGGCTGGGGGCTGCCTGCCTGGGAGAAGCTCTGTGGGAAAGGTCTTGGTGGGTTGGGAAGGAGGCAGCCGTGTGCCCTGGCAGCAAGGGAGGCTAACTGCCACCAGGGCTTGATGGCCAGGAGTTCGGCCAGGAGATCAAGAGAGGGCATTGTCCAGGTTGCTGTGTCCAGATTTCAGATCCCCAGTACAGGAATGATATTGGCAAACTGGAAGTGGTTTGGTGAATGGCCTCCAAGAGAGGCCGGGCCTGGAACACTTTGCCTATGAGGAGAGGCTGAGGGAGCTGGGCTTGTTCAGCCTGGAGAAGGGAGGGCTGAGGGGGACCTCAGTGCAGCCTGGCAACACTTACAAGGAGGCCATAAAGAACAGAGAACTAGGCTCTGCACCATGGTGCATGTTCAGAGGTTATAAGATAAGTGTTGGGTGAAGCAGGGGATTTTCAATGTGGGGATAAGGAAAAGACTTTTCACCCATGTCAGGGCTAATTCTGATCCAGGTGGCAATGAGCCCTTCCATCCCCTCTGTCTGTCATGATTGGTCAGGTCACAATAACCGAGGTACCCCCAGAATCAGAACCCATGTGGGCCTCTTCCATTGGCTTCACCCCCTCCCCTCCCCAAGGATGCAATTTCTGTTGGGTGGGTTCTCTGATGTGCTGGATGACCTCACAATTCCTGCTGGCCACCATGTCACCTGAGGGCCAGGCAAGTTGCTGCAGTGGAAGTGACCTCATAACCATCTCCATTCCAGCCAGCTCCCCTTGGCCTGCCTCTCCCCTTCCACTCTCTCCTTGTCTTGTCTCTGCTGGGATGAGCAGTTTTGTGATGAACGTCTTGCCACCAATTTGCTGGGGCCAGCTGCTGGTCAATCAGGCTCCTGTAACAGGAGTGGCCTCACAATCAACATCACAATTTGTGGTGCCTTTGCCCGTCTCTTCCCATCGACTCCCTTGACTCCTCATCGCTGCTGGACACCACGTTCAGCAGCCAAACCCAGCCCCTTCACTGGCCTTTCCCTCTCCCCTGCCCCACAGCTTGGCAGAGCCAGGGTGGGACGTGTCGCGTTCAGGCTTTGCAGTGCTCATGCAGAATTATTGCCACAAAGTCGGTGCTGAGATCAGACTCAGTGCTGTGGAGCAGACCCCAGCAAGAAATAACAGCGTTCAACAGTAGATTTGCAGTGGTGGCCACCATGTTGGTTTTGCAAGGGGGCTTCTGCCCATTTACTCAAAGGATCTGCTACTACCAAGATGCACTTGGTGTTTTAAGCTGTCACTGGCAGAGGTCCCACAAAATCAATCTGCAGTTGTGGCCATGGGCCTCCACTCTGTTGGTGCTGGGCTGGGGTTTTTACTCCAGTGTAATCTGCACTGGTCACGGCACAAGACAGACACCTCCTACCCCAGAGGTCTACATCTTTCTTTGTGTTAGGCCACCACTCACTGTCCTTCACTCTGCTCAGAGTGTTTGCCTCAGCTCATGGATGAGCTTGATGAGATTCTCCTTGAATATTCTCAGGCACAATCCAATGTTTATTGCCTTCTGCATAGACAGCATAAGAAATATTCCCTTCCCTTACTATGAGGATTGACCTGATGGGTCTTTTCTTCTGACTCCCTTGAATTTCCCTGGTTGGATGGTAACATTTTCCCAAATAGGGTCAAGGTGGTGGGCTCTGTCACAGCCACTTGAAGTCACTTCTTCTGCAGTTGTTCATCTTGTGATCATCATACATGACCCGAGAGTGTTCATGGATGCTCCTCTGCCTGCTAATAACAGGGCCAAGCTTCTTGGGTTCCCAATGGCCTCTTCAGCTGTGGGTCATCCCCAAGAATCTGCTGGCAAGGGTACCAGGATCCATGGTGCTAGCCCACAGTAACCTGGACCTTCCCAGTAGAACCTATGGATATTGACCAAGACTTACTCTGAGTTCCGAGATTGCAGGGAATGCCTTGCATTTATTGTCACTTACGTTAGTGACTATATGCTGTCATGCCAGAGATTAAGCTGCTGTTCCAGCTTTCATAGAATCACAGAATCATCTAGGTTGGAAAGGACCTTGAAGATCATCTAGTCCAACTGTTAACCTAGCACTGACAGTTCCCAACTACACCATATCCCTAAGCGCTTTCTTGAGTTTCCTTGAACTCATTTTCTAAACCCTTTAGTTCTGTTTCTCCATCTTATACTTGTTCACCGTCCACGTTCACCTATTTAATTTGTAACCAGTGTTTACATCTGTAGATGCAAAAAATTTCCTCACTTTGGATTAAAACTGATCTCTTAATTTGGGAAAATCTTCAGCATTGTATCCCATTATATTCTTCCAAACAAGTTTCTCAGCAAGCCAGAACCAACTCTCCTGAAGTCCTCCTCTTTGCCTTGTTCCCTTCTTTCAGGAGCCTCAACTCTACTTTCTCACCCCTGACTCTTACATCCCTGACCAGTTCTTCCTTCTTTCTAAGTATGATTTCCTACAGGACACCTCCCCTCACCGGCTCCTCAGTCACCCTTGTCTGGAAGATGCTTTCAGTGAACTCCAAAAACCTCCTGGTTGGCTTTAACTTTGCTATGTTTTCACATTCAGCAAATATTGGGATAAATCAGCTCTGCAACGAGCAATAGGGCTTTTTTCGCTTTCATGAGAAAGGCTTCATGTGCATTCTTGTTGTCATCACGGGGTCCCTAGGAAACATCCACCTACCACACTGTTGCCTGTGACCCTTCAGCTCTCAGCTGACTCATCATCCATCCCCAGGCAGAGCTCCACACATTCCTGCTGCTCTCTCCCATAAAAGGCAACTTCCCTTCCGTTTCCAGCCCTATGGCTTTATCAGTACCAGGCCGTCAGGACCCCACAGCTTCTCCAGGAGAGGGGATCTGTAATGCTCTGCAACTCCTCATGCTGTCCTCTTGTGAGAGACACCCCAGTGAAGATGAGCCAGCTGCATGGAATCATGAAAGCTGACCAAATGGAGCTTCAGTCTGTGGGAACCTTGTGAAATTCTGGGATTCAGTAAATGGACGTCACTTGAAGTTTTACAACTAAAAGCAGCCAATTCTGCACTGGTGGGAGGTAGGGGACGAATAGCCCCATACATCAGGACAGGCTGGGACCTGACCGGCTGAGCAGTGACTCTGAGCAGAAAGGCCTGGGCACTACGAGGGATGCCCTAAGAGCCAGGAGAGGATGGACACAATGAACAAGGGCAGCTGCCTGCGGGGCTGCATTCGGAGGAGCGAGGGACACCCAGACACCCTGAGTTACCATCCCCGTCCACTCAGCACTGGTGTGGTCCCACACACATGGGTGTGTCCCAGGGTGTGGCTCCCCATTTTGGAGAAGTAGGGAGGACCTGGAGAGTGTTGAGTGAAGGCCTGCCAAGATGGGGTTCGGGACCCAGTGCCCATGGCCTGTGTGGTGTGGCTGAGGGACATGGATTTCTTTGGCCCAGTGGTATGGAGGATGCAGGCACTGTAGGAGTAGCCTAAGAGTGACTGAGGGGTGATTTCAGAGATGATGGATCTTTTCTTTGAAGTAAGAAACAGCATGAGAAATAACTAACTCCACAAAATGCAGCTGGAGAGGCACAGACTGGAGACAGAGAAATGTCACTCGAAGGGCAGTGCTGTCATGTAACAAGTCACCCAGAGGGAGACTGGAGCATCCCCAGGCTTTGTGTTTCCAGGAGCAGCCAGGGAGGATGGAGATGCTCAGGTGAGAGGAAGCTGTGGTAGCTGAGTGGATGTCTCCAGCCTGCAGAGAAAGAGGTGCAGGTGTGGGACACCGTGGGACAGCCTGTGGTGGGGACAATAGGGGGATAAGGAAAATCCTCCAGCAGAGATGAGCTCTTTCTGCCCTTGGCTATGACTGTTGTCTCTGCAAGGATGCTGATGAGGAAGCACCTTTCCCTTACAGCACTGGGTCTCATGGTCTCCCCTTCCCCACCCGAGAGCCTGGGAAGCTGTTGGACCATAGTCCTACCCTTGGCATTGCCCATCCCCAGATCACACTGCCCCAGGAAGAGCCCTGAGCTATCTGTGAGGGACAGGATCTCTCTTCCCAGGGGCTGGGGGTCGGGCCTTGAGCTTTTGGCTTAATGTAACACATCCAGCTTTATTTAGCATCTGTTCCACCTTGACACAGCCTTTGTCATCTCTGCCTGGAGTTTTCTGCTCTAACCAGCCCCTGAGGAGGCTTTGTCACTAATGGTCCTCAGTGGGACCCATTAACACTCCAAGTAACTTTGTAGTTTGCATCTGGCTTTGACTTCTTGAGAGGCATCTTCATCGTCCTATCACTGTCTGAGGTTCATGGACTCAGCACCAAACCCACCCGAGGGGTCATTAAAACACATTGGGCTGGTCCTCTGCTGTGGAGCTGGACCAGGCTCCTGGGACGGAGGGAGCTCATGGCTAGTGGCCAGCGCTGCAGAGAGACAGCTCTGCCCAGGAGCAGCTCCTCTGCAAAGTGCAACAGGGCCGGGCACAGAGAGGGGAAAGGCAGACAGGAAGGGGATGATGCTGAGAGCTCACTGGAGGAGAAATCTTCCCAGCCCTTGACACAGTAAGTCTCTGGGTGCAGGGAAATGCAGCTGCAGGTCATGGAGGGAACTGGTGAAGCTGGCACAGCCGACAGGAATCTCCCTCCTGTCGAGAGGAGGAGGACGTGATCCAGAGCAGGGCTTCCCTGCTGCACTGTCAGAGGGACAGGCCATGGCGGCTGCCTTCTCCCGGGGACGGCTGCAGGGGTGTGCAGTTGCGGGTGCAGCCAGGGGTTCCCAGGGCTGTCCTTCAGAGCAAGGTCCCTGCAGACCAGGGGCTGTGTGCTGGGGCAGGGACTCTGCCACCTGCCAGGGTCAGCACTCAGCCTGCCCCGGGAGCTCTCCATGGCGCTGTGGGGAGAAGTTGTGGGGGGAAGGAGAGACCCCTGGCAGGGCAGCGTGTATGAGAAAGTAAAAGCGCATGGCTTGCAGATAGCCTCAGTGTCACCTTCACAGACTCATCAGGGTTGGTCTGATGTTCCCATCAGAGATTGAACACAGAGATACCCCTGCGCAGGGCCCTCCTGCCAGGAGGGGTCTGCAGGGCAGAGCTGAGCACACAGCAGGTGGGATGGGGGCTGTGAGCACTGACTGGGAGGAGATTTGGAGAAAAACAGCTCCCACAGACAGCTCCAGGGAGAAGAGGGTCCAGTCACCCCTCTGCATCACTCTCTGCTCAGATACAGGGGGAATCAGAGAACAATTTGGAGAAATGGGCTTTGGAACCACACACTTCCAAACTCAAAAATGTCCTGTTTCTTCTTCGTGTACATTGTTAGTGAGATCATACTCCGGTGGAGAGAGGTATAAAAAACAAAGGGCAATTGTGTGGTCACTCGTGGGCAGACCATCTCTCCTGATTCTGCATGAGGGCACGGGGAACCCTTTTGTCCCTCAGTCCTACCCAGTTTTAGGCTGAGAGTGGTGCAAGAGATGTTGTCTTCTGCCCCTTCAGAGAAAGTGCCCTCCCTCGGCAGCAGAAATATGAGCTCATAAAAAGTAGTTGAATGAAGTTCCCCCAAAGAAAGAGAAGTAATTTGGGGGGCAGTTTTTGGGAAATACCATCAAATTGACTCAAACAAATCTGCCCTAACTTGTCAATGTCCTCTCCTTTTTCAACAGTGGCGCACGCCCAGAGTGAAGAAATGTCCAACGCAAGCTCCATCACTGAGTTCCTCCTCTTGGCATTCGCAGACACTCGGGAGCTGCAGCTCTTGCACTTCTGGCTCTTCCTGGGCATCTACCTGGCTGCCCTCCTGGGCAATGGCCTCATCATCACCGCCATTGCCTGTGACCACCACCTACACACCCCCATGTACTTTTTCCTCCTCAACCTCTCCATCCTCGACCTGGGCTCCATCTCCACCACTCTCCCCAAAGCCATGCACAATTCCCTCTGGGACAACATGGACATTTCCTACTACAGATGTGCCACACAGGTCTTTTTCTTTCTGTTCTTGATGGTGGGGGAGTGTTTCCTTCTCACTGTCATGTCCTACGACCGCTACATTGCCATCTGCAAACCGCTGCATTATGGGACCCTCCTGGGCAGCAGAGCTTGTGTCCACATGGCAGCAACTGCCTGGGGTAGTGGGTTTCTCTATGCTGTGCTACACACCGCAAACACATTTTCACTACCACTCTGCCATGGCAACATCTTGCACCATTTTTTCTGTGAAATCCCCCAGATCCTCAAGCTCTCCTGCTCACACTCCTACCTCAGGGAAGTTGGGCTTATTGTGGTTAGTGCCTGTTTATTTTTTGGATGTTTTGTTTTCATTGTGGTGTCCTATGTGCAGATCTTGAGGGCCGTGCTGAGGATCCCCTCTGAGCAGGGACGGCACAAAGCCTTTTCCACGTGCCTCCCTCACCTGGCTGTGGTCTCCCTCTTTATTAACACTGGTGTGTTTGCCTACCTGAAACCACCCTCTGTGTCCTCCCCATATCTGGACCTGGTGTTTGCAGTCCTGTACTCAGTGGTAACTCCAACACTGAACCCCCTCATCTACAGCATGAGGAACCAGGAGCTCAAGGATTCCCTGAGGAAATTGATTGGTTGTTTTTTAGCAGTCATAGACTGTCAAACTTCCTCTGCAAACAACTCCCAGTGTATGTCATGACAGCCCAAACCTGTCTTTCCTTCTTTATATAATTATTCTCTTTCTGGCAATGATGTGGTCTACAAAGAATTGTTAATATGGAGGTTAAACACCTTCCCTGCTCTCCCCTCATCCACCAGCTGAGGCATCTTATTGCTGTGGTGGGTTAACTGTGGCTAATCACCAAACTGCCCCCCAGCTGCTCGCTCACTCCTTCTCCTACCCCAGCAGGATGGGGGAGAAAATACAAAAAATGAAAATGAGAAAGCTGCTGGGTGGGGACAAAGACAGAGAGATCACTTCCCAGCTCCCATTGCAGGTAAGACTTGCCTTGGGGGAAAGTGACTCAATTTATTGAGAATTAAAAGACACATTTAATTATAAATTCAGCTAATGGGGGAAAAAAGACAAACATTAAAACAGCACTTTTCCTCTTCTGTGCCCCAGGCTCAGCTTCAGTCCTTCACTCCAGGCTCCTCTCCCCCATCCCGAGCAGTGCAGGGGCGTTTGGGATTGGGGGTCGCAACCAGTACATAACAGTTTTTCTCTGCTTCTCCTTCTTTCCCACAGTTTTTCTCTGCTCTGGCACTAATCCTCCATGGGCTGCAGGGAAGATCTGCTCCACCATGGAGTGCCTCCTCCTCTTTCTCCAACCTTGGTGTTCCTTCTGTTGTTTATCAATGTGTTTGTTCCCTCCACCTCTACCGGTGTGGTGTTTTCTGCTCTTTCTTGAATATGTTTTCACAGAGCCAGGACCAGTTTTGCTGATGGGCTGATCTGTGTCCTGTGTTGAGACCATTGTGGAGCTGGAAACAGATCTGTCTGGCACAGGGCAACCTCTGACCTCGTCTCACAGAGCCACCCTTGCAGCCCCTCCAGCTATCAACCCCTTGTCACGTATGCCCCGTACAGTCACCCACTGTGGAAAGGGGATGTGAAAAAGCCTTTTGTTTGTTTGTTTGTTTGTTTGTTTGTTTTTCCCTGTTGAACTATGGTTTCCTTTATTGTTCTCTGCTGGAAATTAAGAAACAACTTTCTGTGGGTGTGTGTGCAGCCAGTTCTCCAAATGGAGCAGGTGGGAATTGGTGCAAATGAGCTGCAACCTTCAGCTACAGACAGAAAGACTGTAGTGGCCACAATAACAAGTCAGAGAGTTTTTTCTTCTTCATGCAGACAGGCAGTTTATTCTTATTATAGTACATACTTATGCTCTCGGCAAAGCTCTTACTTCATAATTAGCAAATCAGCAATTAGACAGCTATCTACCTTTTCTCCTATCAGCATAAGACCACTCTAACAATCACTGTGCAGACCAATCACCTTCTTGTTCACGTGCTTTTCATGCAGTGGTAACTTTTCCTAGTTCAGTGTTGCAGCTGTCCGTTGTTTTTCCCTGCCACCTTGGCACAACTCAGCAGTTTCTTATCTTTCTCCCAAGGACTGTTTCTCATCAAAGTCTTGCTGCTTCTCGGGGGCTGCGCAGAGCTGACAGGACGATGTCGACTCGCCTGTCTCCCACACCTCCCCCTTACTTTGTTTTACAGCTGCACCTGCAAGACTTGTTTCAAAGCTTTATCAATTAAGGTTTAGACAAACTTCAAAAAACACAGTATATATAAAATAATTCTACAAAAGGCTAAAAACAATACAGCAGTTACAGTTACCAGTTGAAAAGAGTAGGCTGGTTTCACTGCTAATAATTAAAGCATATGACTAAGTATTACAAAATAAACAATAAGGCAAATACAGAATACCACACTTACTTAATGGGGTACTAATATTCAGATCCACAATTGCTGGGGAACCCTGGTTGCAGCAAGAATTTAGAGTGCCCTTCCTTGCAAATTGGAAATCCTACGCGATGCGTCCACCCTTAGGTGAGGCATCCAAAGTCACTGCAAAAAAGTCCAGCCTCATATATCTAAATCAACAGGCCAAAATAACTGGCACTTTTCTTTGAGCAGAAACATCTGATTTCATCCTCCCGTTGGGTTCCACCCAGAGCCTGGCCACCACTCAAGGGGGGAAAACCAAAGGAGTTTCTAATAAGGTTAAACACTTGAGGTCTTAATTCTTAATATTGCTAAACAAAGGAAGTTGAATACACACATTTTTGCAGCATTTCATCCTTATTAATAACTACATTTTGTCTAAGTTACATCTTTCACTAGTGACTAGTAACCCTATATATTTAGTTACTGATCAAATACTAATAATGCTAATAGTAATACAGATTTTACTAATTCAGACTCCTCTAAGTGATAGCTGCAGTCACCGAGTTCCTAGGGGAATGTAGTCTGCATGCCAATTGCTGCCTCATTAGTTGAAGGGTCTGTGGCATCGGGTTGGAGGGTTGCTCCTTCCAGCTCACGATATGGCTTAACTTTCCTTGCTGGTATCCACCAGGGACCTGTGGGCGATAAAACACAAGCATACCCCCACCCCCATACCAGCAGATCCACTCTCCAGGTTGGGCCTCCTTCAGGATCCTTATACAAGACCCGTGGTTTAATTGCAGAGTCTGTCGTAGTGCTAAAATGATGTTCTGCTGCTGTCAAAGCAAAATGATTTCTGTTTAAGAAATTAAGATTATATAAAGCCATTGCCAGTTGATTATGTGGTGTGTCCAGAGAATTCCCCCTTCTTTGTTTTAAAATCAAGGCCTTTAGTGTACTGACCATCAGAAAGATTTAAAGTTAGTCCTTTTAGGATGTGTATGCCTGTTATATATTCAGGAACGGGGGGAAACATGACTGAATACAATTGTCCGGAGAGGTTTCATATTTTCATTTCTATTTGTGTTTGTACAGTTTTTCATGGGGTTCCCATATGTTAAGGAAGCCTCCACTCCAGCATCAATGAGGGCATTTACAGTTTGTGCAGACCATAATATTGATTCACTGCCCTTGCTTCCTGCAAAGGGTACAAGTTAGACCCAGACATTTGTTTTTGGTTGTGCTAGCACCCAGGCTGCGGAGGTGATACTTCTGAGGAGGGCAATAAAAATGGTCGCACATTTAGTGCTGGTATCCATTGCGGACCAGGATCTGTAGAGACACAAGCATACCCACGTCCCCAAGTAACAAGGTCCCATGGGCCTTCCCACTTACAGGAGATAAGATCCTGCACTAGGACTTTGGCATGAGGAACAGATACTTCGTTCGAGCTCTGTAATGACAAAAAATGTGTTAATATCACAGGGTTATTGGAATATTGTGGGATGGTAAGATGATTCAAAGTATACATTGCTTTAGCAAGACGGCTGTGTGGCATCTCTCCTTGCATTCCCCCTCTTTGTTTTTCAAGCAATCGTTTGAGACTAGCATGGGTACGTTCAACAATGGCTTGTCCTGTGGGGGAATGAGGAATGCCAGTTACATGTGATACACCTCACTGGTGTAAAAACGCGCGGGTGTGGGCTGCCACATATCCTGGACCGTTCTCTGTTTTAATGCTATGAGGGATGCCTAAAGCTGCAAAGGCAGATCTCCAGTGTGAGGAAACATCTCGACTTTTCTCTCCTGAATGGGTGGTGGCCCATACTGCTGTGGAAAAGGTGTCACCAGAAACATGTACATATTTTAAGTGCCCAAATTCAGGTATATGAGTAAAATCTGTTTGCCACAACTGAAGGGTCTGTAGACCTCTAGGGTTAACTCCTAGCTGAGGCACAGATATGTGTTGTTGGCAGTCTGGACACGAAGTTGTAATGTCTTTGGCAACAGAAGGAGTCAAGTCAAACTGTCGTTATAATGTTCTGGCACCTTGGTGGAAAAAGGCATGAGAAGTCACAGCTTGTTGAAATTTGTCCGGAAGAGGAGCAGCTGAAGCTGGGGCTGCAAGAGCATCAGCTTGTGCATTCCCTTCATTAATAAACCCTGGCAGTCCAGTATGGCTTCGGACATGTAGCATATAAAAGGGTTGTGACTGAGATTGCAACTCATGCCACAAAGTCTTTAAAAGAAAAACCAGATTCTTATTGTTCACTTCTTTTAAAAGAGATCTAT
Organism: Strix aluco; assembly: GCF_031877795.1. NCBI lineage: Eukaryota > Metazoa > Chordata > Aves > Strigiformes > Strigidae > Strix > Strix aluco. The sequence continues at coordinate 731,213 of NC_133966.1, forward strand.
CTAATCTCTTAACAACATCAGCTTCATAGGCGGAATCTGTAACTATAGTTAGTGGAACATGAGGAAATCTTTGACAAGCCATTGCAACAGCTCGGAGTTCCACTAACTGAGAAGACCCTTCCTCTCATCCGATAAGGTCTTGCGATTCACCATCCTGCTTCCATGTAACAAGTGCTTTTCCAGTCTTTCTGGACCCATCAGTAAGACAGTAAGGCCGGAAAGTGGCACCGGGGAAACCAAAGGACGTTGCACAATTTGCAATTCCAAATGCATTTTCAGAAGTTTAGGTGATGATAAGTGAAATAATATTTTCCGTGAAAAATCCAACAGTGACATTTGCAGATCCGTACTGTTTGCTAAACACCAATCAAGATAGTCATTTTTTATAGGAACCAGAATGTTTTTTGGATCTTGGCCTGTTAATTGCACACGTTGACGGCCTTTATAAATTAATTTTGCTACCAATTCTATGTGAGTGCTTACTGTTTTCTTTGGTTGATAAGCCAAAAATACCCACTCCAATATTAACAGCAGGTCAGTGAGTTGGTCATCCCACTGTCCTAGAATGCCTATTGGGTGATTGTTGTTTAGCATGACATAAAGATTAACTTCAAGCTGGTCATTAATCCTATAAACTTGCTTATTTGCAACAGCGTCGGCAACAATACTCAAAACAGCTTTTGCCTCTGGGGACAGTTGTCGAGCTGAAAGTAGGTCTGAGTCTCCCTTTAAAAGGTGAAACCGTGGAGCCAAAAGGGCATTTGTAATGCCCAGCAAGGGCCGTAACCAATTGATTGTACTCAATAATTTCTGCACATCATTCAAAGTTTTTACTTCATCATTAATTTGAATCAGTTGTGGCTGGATAGTGTGATCTAATATTTTCACCCCTCGATATCTCCAGGGCGGCAGTGTTTGAACCTTTTCAGGGGCAATGTGCAAACCATATATTTCCAGCGCCTGCCGTAGAACTGGCATCACTTCCTGCAAATGCATTTTTGTTGGTGCAGCTGTTAAGATGTCATCCATGTAATGATAACAACATACATTAGGGAACTGTTTCCCAACTGTTGAAAGAGCTAAGGCAACATACCACTGGTAAATGGTCGGACTGTTTTTCATGCCCTGGGGCAAGACCGTCCAATGATATCTTTTACAGGGTTCTTGAATGTTTACTGTTGGAACTGTAAAGGCAAATTTCGGGGCATCATCAGGATACAACGGGATCACAAAAAAACAATATTTCAGGTCAATTACACATATGTCCCATTCTCTTGGTATCATTGTTGGTGAGGGCATCCCAGGTTGTAAGGCGCCCATACTTTCCATCACTGCATTGACCTGCCTGAGGTCATGCAGCAGCCTCCATTTGACAGATTTCTTTTTGATTACAAACCCAGGTATATTCCAAGGACTATTAGAAGGTTCAATATGGCCTTGGTCTAATTTCTCTTGTACTAAGGACTGCAAGGCACATAGCTTTTCTTGGGACAAGGGCCACTGATCAACTCAAATAGGGGTAGTTGTCAACCATTTCAAAGGAATGGTTGGTCTCTTTGTGCCCTCTGTGACAGTGGCCCCTATGAAAAACCCTCTGGTTGTGAACTGATAGTCGTGTCCCACATTCCCAGTACATCTCGTCCCCATAGATTTAGAGGGACTGCCACTACATAGGGCCGTACTGTGGCCACTTGTCCTTCTGGGTTAACAATTTGAACTGGCATAATACTCTGACAAGTGGTCGTGGCTCCTCCTATTCCTGCTAATGCTGCCCCAATATTTATCGTTGGCCAATTTTTGGGCCAATCTCGGGATGATATAATGGTGATGTCAGCTCCTGTATCTATCATCCCCTTGGTCCTCACATCTTTTGGAGTACCTTTGGATAACGAAAGCATACATGTCATAATAGTACGTGAAGATCTGATGTTCTGCGTCCAATAGATCTGCGGAGTACCTGTGGAGCCAAAACCCCCAGTTCCCCTGGTCCGTTGTTCCGCGCCCAGGGCCTGTGAAACAAATGGTACAAGTTGAGCAATACGACAGTTAGCAGGAACAGTTACTGGTGGAGATGGTGTCCACAACATAGCACAAATTTGACCCTCATAATCTGCATCAATTACTCCTGGGAGAACAAACAATCCTTGTAAAGTAGTACTAGAACGTCCTAACAACAAGGCACTTAATCCATTCCCTAAAGGGCCATACGCCAGGAGAGGCACTTTGTGAACTTTCTCATCAGAAATAGTCACTGACGTGACTGTGGCGACATCCACTCTGGCACTTCCTGAGGTTTTTGCTGCGAGTCCGCCACATAGGCCTGAAATGGATTCTGAGGAGTTATTTGTGTCGCAGCGCAGCCCTCCCTTCGCGCCTCGCCCTCCGTTTCCCTGATTATGGCAGAGTATCAGGGGCTACCCTTGCGCATTAATTTTCGAGCGACAGTCCTTGGCATAGTGCCGTGGTTTTTTACATCTTGCACAGAGTATATTTGCAGCAGATGTATTGTTAACATGCTCTTTTCTTGGACAGTTCTTTTTAAAATGTCCTGTTCAGCCACAGCCATAGCAAGGTCCATCCCCCCTTACTGCGACGGCAACTGTTTTTGTCAGTGTCTCCATTTGATGTATTGCTGTCCCAACCTTACTGCAGGCATTTATCATTTCTACCAGTGAGGGGTTAGCACTGGCTAATGCTGCAATTACACGTCTGCAATCTCATTAGCATTGTCTTGTGCAAGCTGTAGAATTAGAGCCTCTTTTGCTGGTTTATTATTAACTTGTTTCTCTAATGCATCCCATAGCCTATCTAGAAATGACATATATGATTCACCTGTCTTTTTTTTAATCGTAGTCCAGGATGCTTTCAGAGCCCCGACATCTGGTACTTGAAGTAAAGCCTGAAAAGCCAGCACTTTGGCTTGTTGTAAAATCAATGTATGTAACTGGGCTTGCACTTGTGGGGCATTAAGAGGGTGGTCTCCTAGCAATTGTGGAAGTCCTGCCCCAAAACGAGGGTTGTCTTGTAGGAATTCCAAATTGGCTAAAGCCTGCTCCTGTGCGAGCTGCCTCCATTTTGCTTAAAACACCATTAGCTGCATAGGAGTTAAACAGACCTGAGCCAAGCTCCGACAATCATGAGGTGTTGATTCACTAGTATAGATTCCTTGCAAAAGCAATTGAGCATAAGGAGAATCTAATCCATGCTGCATACAAGTGGCTCTCAAGTATAGATTCCTTGCAAAAGCAATTGAGCATAAGGAGAATCTAATCCATGCTGCATACAAGTGGAATGGTTCCCACTCATTATGACCACCATCCGGGTTAACAAGTACCAGGTATGCATGTTTTTTCCCGGAACCCAAAGCCTGAGCAAGTTCTAAGTCTCCTTCTTGTAGAGCATGCTCCCTCATTTTTAGCCAAAATTTATGGGGGTTAGGAGCCCCTATAGTCACTGTTACCAGTTGTATCGTAAGCAAATCATCTCTTTCAGGGCCCTTAATTGGGTTGGGGGGGGGGGGGGGGCAGTAGGTGGTGGTCGATCAACAGCTCTCCCCACCGACTCATCAGATAAATCTATTAGTAAATGTCTCGATGCTTTGTGGAGTGCCGGTGACTCGGAAGAGTCCTCATCAGAGTCCTCATCGGCAGGTGGTGGACACATGGAAGGGGTCCACAGCCTTACTGGGGGTATCTGAAGCACAACTAAATGATCTGTCCAAAAATCGGAAGTAACATAACATCAGCTGCAGCTACTGCGGCAGTCCAATCACTTTTTAGCTGTTTCAGGGATTCATGTATTTGTTGCCATGTAGTGAAAGATGATGCAGCGATGGTATCCCCCCTTGTGGCTGCCTCAAATAAGGTGTTCCCTGCCTCTCTCCATGTTTCAAGATTAAAAGCAGAGAGTGCATCAGCAGGGACCCCATTCCTTTTACACCAAATAAGCAAAGTGCATATCGCCTTTTCCTCATATTTGATTCCCCGCTTCTCCAGAATTTTTGTCAAAATATGTAAAATAGATTTTTCCTCTGCAGAAATTTGCGCCCCCATGTTAGCCCGAGCTGCTCACCTTGTCTCCAGGTGACTTCAGTTACTTGTCCGGACTAGTTGGCTCACCTCCACCGATCGTAAAGTTCAGCTGGGCTCCGCTACCACCGCTCGGCTTCCGCGGTCCTCGCTCTGTCCCAAATCGAGATGGGATTCACACACCGGCTTGGGATCCGTATGTTGGGTTGGAATTTGCACATTGGGGTCACCAGTTGTAGCGGCTGAAATAACGAGTCAGAGTGTTCTCTTTTTTTCTTCTGCAGGGCAGGGGCCGTTTATTCTTACAATAGTACATACTTATGCTCTCGTTAAAGGTCTTACTTCATCATTAGCAAATCAGCAATTAGACAGTTATCAACGTTTTCTTCTATCAGCATAAGACCACTCTAACACGTGCTGTGCAGACCAATCAACTTCCTGTTCACGCGCTGTTCACGCAGCGGTAACTTCTCATAGTTCAGTACTTTCCCACAGCTCAGTGTTGCAGCTGTCTGTTGTTTTTCCGTGCCACCTTGGCACAACTCAGCAGTTTCTTATCTTTCTTCCAAGGCCTGTTTCTCATCAAAGCCTTGCTGCTTCTCAGAGGCTGTGCAGGGCTGACAGGCCAATGTCTCCCACAACTTTAGTTCCGTTTCTAAATCTTGTACTTGTCTGGCATCTATTTTATTTCATAAGCAGAGCCTATGTCTGTGGATCCTACTCTCTTCCACTATTTTGATTAAGACAGATCTCTTAATTTGGGAAATTCTTCAGTGTCGTATCCCATGGGATTCTTCCAAGCAGGTTCCTCAGCAGGCCAAATCCTGCTCTCCTGAAGTCCTGCTCTTTACCTTGTTCCCTTCTCTCAGGAGCCTCAGCTCTAATTTCCCACCCCTGACTGTTACATCCCTGACCAGCTCTTACTTGTTTCTAAGTATGATTTCCTGCAGGACACCTCCCCTCACTGCCTCCTCAGTTACCTTTGTCAGGATTATGGTGTTAATTAACTCCAAACCCCTCCTGGATGGCTTTCACTTTCCTGTATTGCCCCTTCAACAAATATTGGGATAGTTTAGGTCTCCCATGAGGATTAGTGCTTCTTCCAGTTAAATGAAGAAGGTCCATCTACTTCCTCTTCCTCATCAGGGGGTCCATATCAGACATCTAGCCATCACAGTGTTGCCCATGACTCTTCAGCTCAGCTGAGTCATCATCCATGCCCAGGCAGAGCTCCACACATTCCTGCTGCTCTCTCTCATAAAGGGTAACTGCCACTCTGGGTCCAGCCCGATGGCTTTATTAGTACCAAACCCGCAGGACCCCACAGTTTCTCCAGGAGAGGGGATTTATAGTGCTCTGCAACTCTGCAAATCCTCATGCTGTTCTCTCATGTGAGACACCCGAATCAAAATGAGCCAGCTGCACCTAAGCATGAAAAGCTTCAGTCTGTGGGGACCTTGTGAAACTCTGAGATTTGGAAATGGAAGTCACCTGAAGTTTTACAAGGAAAAGGGGCCAATCCTACATCAGTGGAGGGAGGGGGACCAAACAGCCCGATACATCAGAACAGGTAGGAACCTGACTGGCTTGTTTGGCCCCACACACATGGGTGTGTTCCAGGGTGTGGCTCCCCATTTTGGAGAAGTAGGGAGGACCTGGAGAGTGTTGAGTGAAGTTCTGCCAAGGTGGGGTTTGGAACTTAGTGCCCACAACCATATGGATTGTCTGAGGGACCTGGAGTTCTTTGGCCCAGCGGTGTGGAGACTCCAGGCACTATAGGAATAACCTGAGAGTGACTGAGGGGTGATTTCAGAGATGATGGAACTTCTCTTTATAGTAAGATACAGCATGAGAAAGAACTAATGCCACAAAGTGCAGCTGGGGAGGCCCAGACTGGACACAGAAAAGTCACTCAAAGGGCAGTGCTGTGGTGTAACAAGTCACCCAGAGGGAGACTGGAGCAGCCCCAGGATTTGTGTTTCAAGAAGCAACCAGGGAGGATGGAGAAATATCAGTAAAGGAAGGGAGATGTTCAGGTGAGAGCAAGGTGTGGTAGCCAGGTGGACATCTCCAGCCTGCAGAGAAAGAGATGCAGGTGTGGACATGGTGGGACAGCCTGTGGTGGAGACAATAGAGGGATGAGGAAAACTCTGAAAATCCTCCAGCAGAGATGAGCTCTTTCTGCCCTTGGCTATGACTGTTGTCTCTGCCACTGATACCGATGAGGAAGCACATTCTCCTTACAGCACTGGGTCTCATGGCCTCCCCTTCCCTCCCTGAGAGCCTGGGGGTTGTTAGACCATAGTCCTGCTCTTGGCATTGCGCATCCCCACATCACACTTCCCCAGGAAGTGCCCTGAGCAATGTGTGAGGGACAAGATCTCCCTTCCCAGGGGCTAGGAGTCAGATCTTTGCCCTTTTGCTTAATGTAACACTTCCAGTTTTACTAAGAATTTGCTCCACCTTTGGCCTTTGTTTACCTGTCTTCTCTGCCTGGAGTTTTCTGCTCTAACCAGCCCCTGAGGAGGCTTTGTCAGTAATGGTCCTCACTGGGACCCATTAAGACTCCAAAGAACTTTGCAGTTTGCATCTGGCTTTGATTTCTTGACAGGCATCTTCATCTTTCTATCACTGTCTGAGGTTCATGGACTCAGCATCAAACCCACCTGAGGAGTTTTTAAAATGCCTTAGGCTGGTCCTCTGCTACAGAGCTGGGCCGGGCTCCTGGGACGGAGGGAGGTCAGGGCAAGTGGGCAGCACTACAGAGAGACAGCTCTGTCCAGGAGCAGCTCCTCTGCAAAGCGCAGCAGGGCTGAGGGCACTGCCTGCAGGCACTGAGGACAGAGGAGCTGGCCACAGGTAGTGGAAAGGCAAACGGGAGTGGGAGGATGGTGAGAGCTCACTGGAGGAGAAATCCTCACAGCCCTTGACACAGTAAGTCTCTGGGTGCAGGGCAATGCAGCTGCAGTTGGTGGGGGGATCTGGTGAAGCCGGCACAGCCGCCAGGGATCTCCCTCCTGTCTAGAGGAGGAGGACGTGCTCCAGAGCAGGGCTTCCCTGCTGCACTGTCAGAGGACAGGCCATGGAGGCTGCCTTCTCCCGGGGACGGCTGCAGGGGTGTGCAGCCACGGGTGCAGCCAGGGGTTCCCAGGACTGTCCTTTAGAGCAGGGTCCCTGCAGCCCAGGGGCTGTGTGCTGGGGCAGGGACTCTGCCGCCTGCCAGGGTCAGCACTTAGCCTGCCTGGGGAGCTGCCCATGGCACTGTGGGGAGAAGCTGTGGGTGGAAGGAGAGACCCCTGGCAGGGTAGGGTCCTTCTGCTGTGGAGAAGGTGCTGTGTGGGTCAGGGCTGCTCCCTGCTCCAGATCACCCCAAGTCATTTTCAATGACATTTTTTGAGGGGAAGGTCAAGGCAGGGATTACTACAAAGATAAAGATAAGGAGCTTTCTTGAGTGTGTGTTTTCAGTTTCCTGCTTTTGGGGAATTTGGGGAGAGAAATGGAAAGGAGTTCTCATGCTTGAACAAGTCATTGAGACTTCTGATCTCTAACGCTGAGTGAGCAGCAGCTCTGATAACAGCCTCCTAAATTGTCTTCAGCCACTCCCCTGCCTGTTGGCAGAACCAGCATCACCCATCAGGGTTGCTCTGACCTGCCCTTTTCTACCTGGAAACAGGAATATGCATGCAGCCAGTGCCCTGCAAACAGGGAAGTTTCTATAGGGCCAAGGTAAGTGCTGAGAGGTTGGGAGAGGGTCTGTGAGTTCTGACAAGGAAAAGACCTTGTACAGAAAACACCTCCCAGTATAAAAATCTCCAGACAGCAGGAATATGATCAGGGAATGAGAGGAAATGAAAACCAGAAATTATGTAGGAGGGAGAATTGAGAAATCTCCATATTATCCCCCTGTGCAGACCCTTTACTCTGAGCAAGCCCCCTTGCCTCCTCCTCTCCCACCCAGCAAAGCCTCTGTCCACACCGCAGTGGAGTCCAAGGCATGAACCTCCTCCTCTGCAGCCCGAGCTGCAGCAGAGCCGTGGTGCAGCTCTCCAGCCCCGTGCCCAGTTCCCTCTGCAGAGCACAGGGACTGGGAGCAGCTGCTCAGCAATGTTGGTGTCTGGGAGGTGGCGAGCACAGCTGTAGAAGGGTAATGCTGTCCTGAGGCTGCCCCTGCCCTGGCCTATCTCAGCAGGACCCTCAGTGCATTTAACTTGTTTCTCCCCTTCTCTGTGTTATAAGCCATGTGTGTCCTTGTCTAGAAGTGGGGTGCCGAGACCTTGAGAAAGGGTGACACATGTAGTGGTCTGCACGGGGTCCCCCTGCTCTCAGCAGTGTCTGGTTGTGTTTCAGGGTAATGTAAGAGTGTGATTGCCCTACATGTCATCAAAGAAAAGCTCAGGGCAGCTCAGAACAAGTCACTGGGACAGAGCAGCTCCCCTCACTCTGCACTAAGCCACAGGCCATCCTCCTTGCCTCACAGGACTTGCTCTGTTCTCCCTGGGTGCAGCAGAAATGCTGGGGGTTTCTGAACACTCCCCAGGTGAGATGGGGGAGATTTAAAACACCCAAAACTCTCAAACTGCCTTCTACCATCCTCGTTCCTTAGCACTGGGAGTGCAGATGCTGACTGGCCCTTCTGCATTACAAATTGTTGCATCTGACAAAGTCAGACACCAGCTCTGGCTCCTACCCCCACCGTTCCCATGAAACCACTGCTGCATAGCAGGGCTGACTCCTGGGCAGCCCGCGGGTAGAGGCCCCGCCCCTCACAGCACAATCAGAGTACCAACCACAGCTCCAGGCACGGAGCTGAAAGAAGTTCTCTGAGAAAAGGAAAAATGAGGTGTGTGGGTGTGCAGTAGGGACAGGGGTGTTGGGAAATGGCTTTGATTTTGCTCAGAAAAGTCTGCTCTAACTTGTTAACAACACTGTAAATAACACTGTTATTTCCTCCTTGGTCAGTCCCCCATGTCCAGAGGTAGCAGATGTCCAACAGCAGCAGCATCACCAAGTTCCTCCTCCTGGCATTCGCAGACACTCGGGAGCTGCAGCTCTTGTACTTCTGGCTCTTCCTGGGCATCTACCTGGCTGCCCTCCTGGGCAACGGCCTCATCATCACTGCCATCGCCTGTGACCACCACCTGCACACCCCCATGTACTTCTTCCTCCTCAACCTCTCCCTCCTTGACCTGGGCTCCATCTCCACCACTCTCCCCAAAGCCATGGCCAATTCCCTCTGGGACAACAGGGACATCTCCTACTTGGGATGTGCTGCCCAAATCTTTTTCTTTGTCTTCTTTTTTGGAGCAGAGTTTTCTCTCCTCACCATCATGTCCTACGACCGCTACGTTGCCATCTGCAAACCCCTGCACTATGGGACCCTCCTGGGCAGCAGAGCTTGTGTCCACATGGCAGCAGCTGCCTGGGGCAGTGGGTTTCTCAATTCTCTCCTGCACACGGTCAACACTTTTTCACTACGACTCTGCCAAGGCAATGCTGTGGGCCAGTTCTTCTGTGAAATCCCCCAGATCCTCAAGCTCTCCTGCTCACACTCCTACCTCAGGGAAATTTGGCTTCTTGTGGTTAGTGTCTGTTTAGTTTTTGGATGTTTTGTTTTCATTGTGGTGTCTTATGTGCAGATCTTCAGGGCCGTGCTGAGGATCCCCTCTGAGCAGGGACGGCTCAAAACCTTTTCTATGTGCCTCCCTCACCTGGCTGTGGTCTCCCTGTTTGTCAGTACTGTCATGGTTTCGTACCTGAAGTCCCCATCCACCTCCTTCCCATCCCTGAACCTGGTGGTGTCATTTCTGTATGCAGTAGTGCCTCCAGCATTGAACCCCCTCATCTACAGCATGAGGAACCAGAAGATCAAGGATGCCCTGAGGAGATTATATGAATACACTTTTTTGCAGCATGAATAGACACCCACCACACTCGTGTAACTCCCAGGAATTCAGTAAAATCCTGTCTTTTGTTCTACTGTTTCTTTACTTTGTAGATGTTTGTATTTCCTTGTTAAACAATATTATTTATAATTATGTATTATTCATATAACTTCTTATGTTTAGAAATGTTTTCTTCTTTCTGGTTAGCCTAAAATACAGAATGAACCAGGCCCTTTGCATAGCTAAAGAAGCCATAACTTAATCATTTGCCTTTACTCCCATCTCTTAGATCTCCTCTGGAGCTGGGAGCCCAAACCCAGCAGGCAAAAGGGATTCAGGAGCCAAGGGCCCAGCTGCCCCATGGAGGAGCAGCCCCAGTGCTCCTCGCTGCCTCGGCGGGCACTGCCTCTCTGCTGCCTGTGAGCTGGGGTTGCTGCTTCCCTGGAGCCATGGCCAAGTACAGCAGCAGGACGTGGCTTTTTCAGTTCTGAGCTCTCCTCACTTCCACACTGTCCTGCTGTGCCCTTGCATTTATGTCACCCCCAAGCTTTTGTGTAGTTTTTGACAGTCCTGTTCTGTCCACAGTGACACCCCTGTGGCTGCAGGCAGGAGCAGGCCATGTGAACCACGGTGTCAGAGCTGGCCTCCATGCCAGCACCACCATAAACAAAAGGGCTCCTCAGGGCAGGGCCAGAATTCTGGACATCTCTTCCAAAGCTGGTGTTGGTAATACACCAAAGGAGCTGCCAGGAGATCTCAGGGGGTGTCCAGGGACAGTGTGTGACTCTGGTGGAACAGTGAGTGTTCCCTCATGAAGTAAATGAACATGCAAGGTGGAGTCTCTTGAAGGAAAACGTGAACCTGAGAATACCATGGGTTAACAACAGGACTGCATGAGAGGCTGTGAGGAGCCAGCAGGCAAAGGGACATCAAAACAGTGTTTTAGGCCACCCTTTTGGAAAGCCCATAGGCCGGATCTGGTGCAGCTCTCCCTTGTCTTCTGTGCCATTGGAGACACCCCATGGTCCTTCCCATCCCCGTCCTTGGCCCTTGAGCCATCCAGGGAAGATGGAAAGGGCCTCAGCAGCAGCGAACCCTGTCTAGCTGGCTCTGCTCCCCAACCCCACCAGTGTAGCCAGTGGAGAGTCACCCCATGTTCCCAGGGCAGCAGAGTCCCCTTGTTCTGCAGAGCAGCACTGCCAGCTTGGGGCCCTGCAGGGAGGATGGGAAGGAAGTCAGGAATGTCTGGTCACGGACACTCTCACGTAGGGAAAGGATCTCTGGGGAGCAGGGATGTCGCTGGAGGAGAGCAAGGGAGCATCTCTGTGTGTGTAGTAAGGAATCCATGAAAAAGAGAAACCTCTTTCTGCAGACATGTTGTCAGGATGGGATGTTCTGTCACCTGGCCAGGACTCCTGTTCTGGCCTGGGGAGAGGGACGGACACTGAGGGAGCACAGTCAGACTGTGGTGCCTATGTACAGGATCTCCTGGACCTGACACCAGGAGTCCTGCAGTTTCACTGACCTCCATTTCCTCATGCCATGGTGAACCTTCAGCCCTGGGGCTGATGAGGAGGCTGAAACCCCTCTCTGCCCCCCAGTGGCTGCTCTGACCTCCAGAGGGGCTGGGACTGTGGGGTGAGTGCCCAGAGTTCTCCAGCACACTGCAGCCCGGACTGAGCTCCTCTGTGGGCCTAAGATGTGGAGCAGGCAGTGGAGATGGGAATACCTGGGGAAGGGCTGGTCTTGGCTGGAAAGTACCCAGGAGAGGGCAGCACCAATGTTAGCTGAGCTGTGTGACCATGCAGGGAGAGGACACGCTGCAGTGGGTGTATGGTGCAGACCCAGACATAATGGAAGGAAACCAAGACATACAGGTGTAGGAGAGAAGAGTCCTGTCTGTGCCCTTGGTGGTATGGACAGACTGACAAGGTGCCCCAAAGCATTTTTTACCCCCCAGCCCCTCCCATTGGCCATTTCCAGCATTGGCAATTCACCCCAATTTATGGGTGGTTTTGCTCTGTGACCATCTCCTTCCTCCTGCTGGTCTTGGTGCCAGTGTTGGGGGAAGAGCCAGTCTGCCCCAGCCTCTCTTCTTGCCCAGACCTTGGCAGACCACGGAGCAAGTCTGTCTGGGAACCCTTGTGTGGGACAAAGCTGGGGCTTGGCTGAGTCCAGATTCTGTGGGGGCTGCATAAGCAGGACAGCTGGTGGGGATGGACGCTGAGGTCTGGCATGGGGGCTCTGGTGGGGGATGTTTCCCCACCCCAAACACACCCTATCCTGGGCAGTGTCTGATGAGGGCGCTGTGGGGGCATGTGTTGGGCAGTGGGGCTGCACTGGTGCAGGGATGGGTCACAGGTGGGGGCCATGACACAATGATCAGGAGGTGGAAGCAAGGACAGGCTGCGAAGGAGGAATTTAGACATATGACCTGAGCTGAGGGCATGTGTTTAGGAAAGCCAAAGCTCCCCTGGAGCTGAGGGGGGCTGCAGGCACCATCCAGAGCAAAATGAAGAGCTTCAGTCACTGTGTTTGCAGTAAAAAGTTGAACAAGGCCCATGCGAGCTGCTGCTAATGGGGGTGCAGGGTGCTTCACAGCAGCAGAGACAGATGGGGATGAGTGACTCAACGGTGCCTTTGCTTGAGTCTTTCCTGAAAAGGTCTCCCAGGCCTCTGCTCAGGAAAAGGACTCCTACTGAGAGGCTTCTTCAGCCTGGAGAAGGGATGGCTGAGGGGCACCGCACAGCCAGGGGGGCATCACCTTTTTCACCATGAGGCTAGCCAAGCATTGGAACAAGTGTTGGTCTCCCTGAGAAATTGTTTAGTCCTCCATCCTTGCAGGTTTTCAAGACCCAGATGGACCAAGCCCTAAGAAGCTAAGAATCACCATACACCTGACTCTGCTTTGACTGCAGAGGAGTCAGGGAGCAGAGGAGACCCCAGGGAGTCTGGGAGGCACTGCCTCAGACAGCTCTACCTTAACCCTGCACCTCACTGCATCCAGCTTTAACACCCCCAAAGGCCATTGGTCTGCACCCTGAAACTCCTACTCATAGGTTTTGGGAATGGGGGAAGCTGAATGCCACCATGACTGAAATACATTCCCACTGTTCATGAACAGCAAGGAGTTTCTCCTTCTGGTGCATTCCATGCCACGTGGACTCCACTTGGGATTTGTCTCCTCTTGTTTTAGACAACAGCTGCTTAGGTGTCTGTCCAATCTTGTTTGCACAGGCTCCGCTTGCAGTTGACAGCGGGTCTTCAACCTCCTCTACTGTAATTCATCCTCATAGAAATTTAAATCACTTGGTTCCTTCATTGTCTGGGCCTCCAGGCAGCTGCTCAGCCGTCACACAGCCCGGGTATTGGCTCACTCCTGGGCACTTCTTTCCAGGTGAGCCCCCTCCAAGTTGCAGTCCCAGCTGTGGTTCTGAGGGGAGATGCTGCTTGGTGTCAGGTCTGCTCCAGAGCAGACAGGGCTGAGCAGTGTGTCCATGAGTGTGACCTGCCCTCCTGCCTGCTGCAGCTGGTCGGGGGGCTGAAACAGAGGTGTCCAGAGCCAGCACCCAGACAGGCACCTTTCCCCTGCCTCACCCCTCCCTTTTGGACATAGTCAGGTGATGACTGACTAGGGCTGCACTCTGATAGTCATGAACAAGGCAGAACTGGATGAGGATGTGAATGCTGAGGGCAGCCGTGGCTGAGTGACCATGGCAGAGGAAAAAGACAAACAACAGAATGACAGCCTTGGCCTGCAGCACAGCACATTTCACATGGTTCAGCATGTGCTTGGCAGGATCCTGGAGATGCAAGATCCATGGAGCCCTCTTGGATCTTTGGGGACAACAATATCAAAGCCCATGAACACCTCACTCCGATGTTCTGGAATCTGTGCAGGGCCTAGATGTTGGGGATGGACAGGGATCTTCTGGCTGAAACGTTCACAAACCAGAAGGCATTGCAGAGTGGTGGAAGAGGGAACAGGTTGTTCAGGAGGCAGATACAGACATGGCCTTAGGGTACAGGGGTGGAGGCAGGAAAGTCAAAGCTCAGCTGGGCTGGAACTAGCAAGGAAGAGGGAGAGCAACCAGAGGCCTTCTGTAAGTTCACTGGCAGAACAAGTTTTTGGCTGAGGAAAATAGTCTCATGGCTCAGTAGGGCAGGACGTATAGTGAATAAAAATCTGGAAAAGGCTGAGGTGCTCATTGTTTTCCCATCTTCTTCAACTGGTAAGATTTTCCCCCAAACATCCCTAGTCCTTGAGTCTCCTACCAGCATCTGTGCAGGCAGGGCTGCACCCATGGCAGAGGAAGGTGTGTCTGGGGAGCACTTGCAGCACTTGGCTACACATAGGTCCACGGGACCAGAGGGGATGTGTTCAAGGGTGTTGAGGGGACACCTCATCACCCTCTATAACTACCTGAAAGGAGGTTGCAGAGAGGTGGAGATGAGTCTCTTGAACCAAGGAACAAGCACCAGGACAAGTGGGGATGGCCTCAAGCTGCGCCAGGGCAGGGCCAGACTGGCTCTTAGGAAGGATTTCTTTCCAGAAGGGGTTGTTGGGCGTTGGAATGGGCTGCCCAGTGCAAGGGGGGAGTCCCCATTCCTGAAGGGGTTGAAGAGTCGGGTTGACCCAGCACTGAAGGATCTGGAGGAGTTGAGAATGGTCAATGTGAGCTTAATGGTTGGACTAGATGATCTTCAAGGTCTTTTCCAACCTTGATGATTCTGTGATTCTGAGAGCTCACGGGTATCATTGCAAGGCTGCTCCTGGTCACCTTTGAAATGTCAGGGTAAACAGGGTGGGAAATGGCAGACATCAGACTCATTTTCAAGGAAGACAACAAGGAGCATCCATGGAACTACAGGCTGGTCAGTCACATCTCAGTTCCCGGGAAGGTGATGGAGAACATTTATTTGAGAAATTCCTTTACCTGCATCCATCATCTATTGCTCTCTGAGATGTCGTGGGTTTGCTGAAGTACCCACAGGGTACTTGGAAGGGTGACCCTGTGAGGACCTATGGGAACCCTTCTGGAGCATTCCCTGGTCACCAGGAAAAGGATCTCCAGACACCTCAGTGGAGACAACTCCTGTCTCTCCATTGACTAGGAAGGGAAGTCCAGACAGCTTGATTTGACATAAACATCTGTGGGGAGGTGTCTGATGTTGGGGGAGACCAGTCTCTTCCCTTTCTTCACCTAAAAAGAGTCACTCTTCATGTATGCTAGATGGAAGTAAAAGGGAGTGTTCATGGATGATCCAGAGACCCCATTGAGCAGACACTGTAACACAGATGTGTAGAGACAAGTGCAAATCTGGCCACCCAAACCCAGGGTGTTTCGCTGCAGGTGGTCACCCAGCTTCCCCGTATCAGGTGAGAGAGCCTGCCACCTTAGTGGTGACTCTCTCTGTGCAAGGGGTGAGGAGTGGCAAGGATGCTGCTGCGTGGGGAGGGGTTTTAGTGTGCTCGGATCTCTGCAAGACAGAGAAATATCTGTCTTTTATGCTTGTTGTGGTTTGAATTCAGCCAGTAACAAATTGCCACGTATCCAGTTGTTTACTTCCCCCCTCTCCCCCTGCCCCGTGAAATAGTGGAAGGACAAAAGATGAAATTTGTAGGTTGAATAAAAAAAAATATTTAATAATACTAACAGAAAAAAACCAACAGTAATCATAGTAGTAATCATAGCAACGACAGATACTGCCCGTCCCTAGCAGCAAGTTGACCACACCAGGTAATCCTGCCCCACCGAGGTAGAAACCGAAAACCAAAAAAACACGTGAGAGAGCATGAGCCCACCTATATGCTGAGCTTGATGTCACATGACATGGAATGCCCCACTGATCGATTGGGACCCAGCCTTTCAGCTCTTCTCCCTCTCAACCCAAGGAAAGTTAACTCTATCCTGGCCCAAAACCAGGACAATGTTGCATGCCTCAGTAGGATAGAAATATTTAGAAAATGTAAATAAAAATGAAACAAAGAAGAAATGAGGAAAGAAGAAAAGCAAAGAATATTTTTAAAGAAAATTTTCAGCTTTTTTTTTTTTTTTTTAATATTTCTGTGTTTATTTTCTCTGTAATACACTTTGTTTTGATATACCTGTCTTTGGGGCATTTCATGAACATATTTTTAACTACAATTTTGAAAGACAAAAATATTTCCAGAACCGTGGTGTATTTTAGCTACAGGAACACAGATGTCTTTAGTCACAGGGAAAGAGATGCCTGGTGGCAGTGCAGGTGTCCTGGGCCCCTCTGCCCGGCCTCTACCAGCAGCTCCCAAGGGGCTCTGGTCTCCTGCAGGAGACCTCCTGGCCTGTGTGACAGCGGCCAGTCCCAGGGAAATACGTCAGATACACCGGGTTGTCTGCAAGGGGCACTTGATGTCCGTGGTCAGACAGCTGAGCTCTGCCTGGAAGGGGGAAGAACTGCCTGAACCTTTTAAAAAACACCTGAGCACCCTTTCGTCAGCCGCAAACTTTGAATAAAGTGATGATGTTTTTCCACCATGACCAAATGGGAATTTCTAGGAAGTGTATTAATTGAAAATGAAGCTTTCAGCTTCAAGGACTTAGAAGCCTGCCCTTGTCTCTCAGCAGTCTAATTCTCTCTTCAGGCACCTCCTTCATTGTGTTCATATCTCTCATTTCCGATTCATCTGTCTGAAACATTGCTAGTGAGGTTCTCCCCTGGGGATGGTGAACCTCAGTGGAGGCAGCTTCCCCTTAGCACACAGTTGAGCAGTGGGGGTTGTTGTTTGTTAAACTTTCCCATGTTTTCCTTCTGTTTGTTTGCAATGAAGAGAAATTCTGCTGTGCCCGTGTGCAGCCAGGTCTGTGAGGGAAGCCAGTGGGAGCTGGTGCAGAGGAGCTGTAACCTCCAGCTGCAGCTGGGGTGGAGAAGTCTGATGTCAGGAGAAGTGCTGCAAGTCCCAGGGGGCCGATGGGAGAAATGGCCGGGCTGGGGAGGTGAGGAATCAGGTTGTCCATGCAGTGTCTGACCTCCAGGAGGAGCTGGTCCTACCCCTCCTGACAGCAGTAGGAGACCCCCTGCATCAACATCAATGAAGAGAATGCTGCCATCACTTCTTCTGCAAACTGAAAAATAATCCAAGATACTTAATAGTAAAAAATACTTCTGTATTAAATGCTCAGTGAAAACTTCCCCTTTACGTGCACTCCAGAGACCTCTCCAATTATCTACCAAAGACTTGAAGAAAATAATTGAAAGAGACATGCCTGTTTGCATTTTAATGAGCCCCATGGTGGCTTTGGTGCTGAGACCATGAGCCTCAGACACTGAGAGGAGCCTGAACCAACGGCTGAACAAGTGAATGTCAGAATCAATGCCTACAGTTCCAAGGAGTGTTAATGGGTCCCACTGAGGGCCATCCCCAACAAAGCCTCCCCAGGGGCTGGTTAGAGCAGAAAGGTGGAGGCAGGAATGAGAGGTAGCAAACACAGTGTAAAGGTAGTTCTGATGCTTAGTCTGCCTTAATGTGTTGAAGCCAAATGGCCAAAGCCTGACCCGCAGCCCCTGGGAAGGGAGATCCTGTCCCTCACCCATTGCCCAGGGCTCTTCCTGGGGCAGTGTCATGTGGCAATGTGGGGTGCCAAGGGCAGGACTACGTTATGGCAGTGATTGGTCTGTTCTGGTTTGGGCAAGGAGGCTATGAGGACCTGGTGCCATAAGGTTGAAGTTTGTTCTGGTAGGCCTTAGCTTCAGAGGCAACAACCATAGGCAAGGGGGAAAAGACCTTGGCCCTGCTGGAAGCTCTTAGCCTTGCCAGACCCTTCACCTGTCTCTAGCACAGGCTGTGCTCAGTGTCCCACACCTGCAGCTCTTTCCTGCAGGCTCTCAACATCACCATTTTTGCCTATAGCAGTTACTCACTACAGTGTAGCCCATGTGGCTCTGCCCACTAATCCTTTGCTTCTCAGCTGACACATCACCTTTTCCCAGGCAGAGCTCCATGCATTCCCACTGCTCTCTCATGTGCAGAGCAGCTCCCCTCCCTCGCCTTTTCAGCCTGTCCTTCTACAATGCCAGCATCCATCCATCGCAGCACTGCAGTGGTGTCAGCAATGCCCCACATCTTTGTTATCCAAATGAGACTAGAGCTCTGTCACTGCACACGGACATCTAATTCCTCTTGTTTCCTCTCCACACTGTGAGAACTACGCTGCAAGCTCTCAAAAGAGGTGTCCAGCCATGCTGATCTCCCAGAATGGGCAGGAGAGCATTTCCATCATGCTGTCCTGAGGGCATCTCCTTATTTTTTTGCATATGTTTAAGGTTTTTCCTCCTAAGCTCGGATTTCTTTATTACCATGTTCCTTCTGATCTCATCATACAAGACACTTTCCTTGAAAGCCTGTCCACCACTTCCTCATATGATTGTTGGCCATTGTTTTTTTTCATCCACCCTTTCAATTTAAAGTCTTCAAAATACTTTGGCCAGCCTGTTAGCAAGGATAGCTTTGTCCCACTTCATCAGGTGAATCCCATCTCTGCCTCAGGGAGGGTCTCAAGGTCATAGAAACCCATTACTAACACCAATGGCACAACAATTGTGTTCCTACAGGATCTGTTCCCTTTTCAAGCATTTTCCACCCACCAGCTGGACACAGAAGAGTACTGCCTGTGCCCACATGCCCTTGAACATTGTATCCAGAGTCATGTCGTCATGCTTGACACTTTCCAGGTCTCCTGGGGCAGTATCAGTGGTGCTCGTGTGGAAGAGCAGCTGGGGTAACATTCCAAGGGTTGGACAAGCTTCAGCAGCCTCTCAGCACTGCACCCTTGGATGAAGGAGAGCTGACAGGGCTCCTTGGAACCTCCTGGAGCAACAAAGGCAGGAACGATGAAGAGACATCAGTAAAGGAGAGGAGATGCTGGGGTGAGAGAAAGTTGGGGTAGTTGTGTTGGCGTCTACACCCTGTTGAGGAACAGACAGACACACAAGACACTGTGGGACAGCTTGTGGTGGACACAGCCATGTCCTCTAAGATACAACATCTCTGTGCATAATCTTATTGTTTTTTCAATTCTTGAAAATAGTGACATTTCCAGAGTGTATCTTAAAAAAATGAAGATTAACACATTAAATAAGTTATTTTTTAAATTTTGATTTTACAATTTTATTCAGTTTTCATTTTCCAGGTCAAGGAATATCTGCATTCTCCATTTTACTCTGACATTGTGTGTGCCCTGACGGAGCCTGAAAAAGCATGTAGGATGATTCACGGAAAAAAGACTCTACAACTCAAATAGAGTTACACAGCAGGTATATTTACTCCAGCGCCAGGGTGCAAGGGAATTTCTCCACAAAACTTGCACACCCACCGCACATTTTACCAAAAACTCATTGAGTGTGGATATACATATTCATTGAATTACATAACACAAATATACATATGCATGAGTGAGGCTGGGTTAGTTCTAGAGGCTGGGGTCAGCAGTTTATGTTCCCTTTGCACCTGCACATTGTCTCCTGGGGGGCGTCTTCAGTGGTCTTTTGGAGGAAGGCTCGTAGTCTTTCTCACCTTGTAGTTTTCCCCGGAGCATGCACAGATTCTCTTAGCCAATTTCTTGAATAACAAGAGTATTTTCAGCCGGTTTACTCATTTTATATTATCTAAAAGTACCAGGGTATCTGCTTCTACAATCCATATATGGCTATCTTTATTCATTACTAAGACCAAACTAGTTAGAGCACATCTGTTTCCCAAGGACAAAAACATAATATTTTGCTGAACACTGTAGTTCTTGGTAGATTTTCACAGTAAACTGCTTTGTTTTGATGAACACAATAGTCCTTAGCAAAATTCCAGAGAGCAGTCTGGGTAAGCAGGATTCTTAGCAATATTCAAAAATACTGTAAGTTGCTATAAGTAAGTAAATAAGTTGCTAAGCAGTTTGCTATAAGTAAATAATTAAATAAGTCTAAAACCAAGTGATCATTTCTCTGTATCAAGGAAAAGCAATCTCAGGGAGGTCACACACTCTATGGCCAACCTCTGTCACTATGTCCCTACCACTGAGGTCTCTCTTCTCAGACCCCTGGGATTTTTCAGACCCAGTCTTTCTGTCTGTAGCTGAAATTTGCATCTCATTTGTACCAATTCCCTCCTGCTCCATTTGGAGAACTGGCTCCACACACACTCACAGGAAGTTGTTTCTTAATTGCCAACAAAGAATGACAAAGGAAACCATAGTTCAACAGAAAAAAAAAAAAAAAAAAAAGTATTTAGAACCTCCACTTTCCACAGTAGATGACTATATGGGGTGTATGTGACAAGGGATTGATAGCTGGAGGGGCTGCAAGGGTGGCTCTATGTGACGAGGCCTCAGGTTGCCCTGTGCCACACAGATCTGTTTCCAGCTCCACAATGGTCTCAACACAGGACACATATAAGCCCATCAGCAAAATTGGTCCTGGCTCTGTGAAAACATATTCAAGAAAGGGCAGGAAACACCAGACAGGTAGAGGTGGAGGGAACAAATACAACGAGAAACCATGCAGGGAACACCACGGTTGGAGAAAGAGGAGGAGGCGCTCCATGGTGGAGCAGATCTTCCCTGCAGCCCATGGAGGACCATGTAGTGCCAGAGCAGAGAAAAACTGTGGGAAAGGAGAAGCAGAGAAAAACTGTTATGTACTGGTTATGACCCCCAATCCCAAAATCCCCTGCACTGCTCAGGATGGGGGAGAGGAGCCTGGAGTGAAGGACTGAAGATGAGACTGGGACAAGGGAGAGGAAAAGTGTTGTTTTAATGTTTGTCTTTTTTCCCCCACAACAAGAATTTATAAATTAATCTGTTCTAATTGACAATAAATTGAGTAACTTTCACCCCAAGGCAAGTCTCGCCTGCAATAGGAACTGGGAAGTGATCTCCCTGTCCTTGTCTCCACCCAGGAGCTTTTGTAGTCCCATTTTTCCTATTTTCTCCCCCATCCTGCTGGGGTGGGAGAGGCAGTGAGCAAGCAGCTGGGTGGCAGTTTGGTGATTAGCCACGGTTAACCCAGCACAGCAATGAGATGCCTCGGCTGGTGGATGAGGGGAGAGCAGGGAAGGTGTTTCACCTCCGTATTAACAATTCTTTTCACGCTGCATCCCGTCACATTCTGATAGGCGTGAGTGAGGTGGCCTGGAAACAGGGTGAATGGCCGGATCCAGAAGGCCATGGCCAAGAGCACAAAGTCCCCTTGGGAGCAGGGCACCAGTGGTGAACCCCAGGGGCCACTGCTGAGTCCAGTCCTGTTTTAACAGGTGGGTTTGCTGATGGGAATGGGAAGGGATGGGATGCAGATGGGAAGCTCGATGGAGCTCGTGACTTCAGGGTGTGACTCTCTGTGAGTGAATGTGGACAGAGTCTGGGGCAGGGGGTGCTTTGGGGGTTCTTGGTGTCTCTGCTTGAGAAAAAATGTGTTTTCCTCTGGTCTAAGGCCACCACCACTGTGGAAAGTGGCCTTCAGAGGAGGTAAGGTCGTCTTAATATACAGCAGAGGAGTGTATTTTATTGTTTATTGAACCATGCCTGCCATTGATTTAGCTTTTTGGAAAAGATCTGAACAGCCAACTGCCGACCTGCATCTTCATTATTTAGCACAGTTCCTGAGACAAGGAACTCACATGCAGGTGCCTGTTTAATGCAGCCCTGAACTGAGGCAAGAAGAATCCCACACCTTTGGGTGTTGTGGCAGGAATGGGAGGGGGCTAAATCTCCCACCAGTGCTAGCAATAGAAATGCAGAATGAGATGCCTCAGCTGAATCCCTTCCCTCAGCAGGAGTACAGGTGATCTGTGCTTTTTATTGCCTGCGTGACCTGCCTAATAATAATAAGAAAAGGTGATTTTGAGACCACCTAATTCCATCTCTGTGGCAGAAATGCCATCGCAGGAAAGATGTGTCTCTTCCCAGATGTGGGACAGATTATCAATGATTGCTTCAGCCTGTGTCACAGCAGGTTCCCCTGGAGCCCTGTGGAAACATGGAGGGAGTCCAGAGGGGACAGAGGAAGTGCCACCTTGGACTGGTCCTCTGCTGCGGAGCTGGGCCAGGCTCCTGGGATGGAGGGAGCTCAGGGCAAGTGGGCAGCACTGCAGAGAGACAGCTCTGTCCAGGAGCAGCTCCTCTGCAAAGCGCAGCAGGGCTGAGGGCACTGCCTGCAGGCACTGAGGGCAGAGGAGCCGGGCACAGAGAGGGGAAATGCAGATGGGAGTGGGAGGATACTGAGAGCTTAGAGGAGATGAAATCTTCAGGGCCCTTCACTCAGGCTCCCGGGCTGCATCTGCAGGGGCGTTACTAGCAGGCACAGGGACTGGATCATCCCACTCTACTCAGCGCTTGTCAGGCTACACCTGGAGGACTGGGTCCAATTCTGGTCCGCACAATTAATGAAAGATGTAGAGAGACTGGAGCTCATCCAAAGGAGTGAGAACAGTCACTCACTGGAAGAAACTCCCTAAGGGATGTGGTGGAGTCCCCATCACTGAAGGTTTTCAAGAAGAATTGCCCAAGGTACTAGATAATCTCATGTAGTCTCTGTTTCACACAAAGTGTTGTACCAGATGACCTGTCGAGGTCCTTTCCAACCTGGGCTGGTCTATGAAACTAGGATTCTACAAATATCTCTCTCATTTAATAGTGTTAAACTCCCCAGGTCCCAGGAGAGTCCCCTGTGCTGCCCCACCATCCCCCAATAAGTCCAGTTGGCCTCCAGGTAGGGTATCACTCCTCCACAACTGCACTCTCAGCCTCATGATCCAAGTTGTAATTTGCCTATCTCATTGTCAACACATCCAGACTGTAATGGCCTAATGGGTACAAGAATATTGAGGGAGACCATGTCCAAAGTCTTCCTGGAGATACATGACACCCTCTATTCTTCCCTCATGCACAAAAGCGGTTACTTCATCAAGAAGGCAATCAGGTTGGTGAGGCATGATTTACCCTTGGGAAGTCCCTGCTGACTGCATTTGGAGACTTTCCTCTCTTTTAGGTGCCCAGAAATGTCACCCAAGAGGACTTTAACTGATGGCGCACTCCTCACCAAAGTGACCATGTGCAGCCAGTGGCTCCCTGGGTGGCAGTTTTGGCCTCTTTCAAAGATGGGTGCAACACTGGCTTGTCCTCACTCACAAGAGACCTCTACCAATCCCGTGACATTTCAAAAGGGATATTCCAAAGAAATATCGATCTTCCCCTGTAACTTCATTCCCATTCTTCTGCCTGTTATAACACACATTTAATTTATCAAATCATTCAGATATTTGCACCTGTACAGGATTCAATGACCATTTCTACAGTCACCTTTTCAGATGCAGACTGTCTAGGCAAAGGCCCTTTCCATTATTCTCCAGTTTTCTTCTCCCCATACTCTTTGTTCATTCAGATACATCTAACATATCCACTTTTTGCTTTGACACCATGAAGGTAAAAGTTTTCCTGTCTTTCAATAGCCTATTTGTCTCCTTAGCCAACTCTTTCATTGTGTTTACCTCTATCTTTTTGTTGCTAACTACAAAAAACATTATGCATAATATTATCCCTTGTTGAAAGGCAACATCATTAGAGGCAGCTTGTACTTAGCATATGCTTGTGGAGTTTGTTTTACTGCTGATGGAATGTTAGCTTGCTTTACTTTTCTTAGCTTGTAATTAGGAAAACGAATCTGTGCCTGTGTGCAGCCAGTTCTCTAAGGAAAGCAGGTGGGAGCTGGTGCAAAGGAGCTGTAACCTCCAGCTGCAGACTGCGGTGGAGGATTCTGATGTAAGGAAAAGTCCCAGGAGGCCAATGAGAGAAATAGTAGGGTTGGGTAGGTGCGGGGAAGGTTGTCCATTCTGTGTCAGACCTCAAGGAACTGCTTTTCCACCTGTCCAGACGTCCTTAGGAGAGACCCTGGATCAGTATCTATTGGAGAATGCTGCCATCACCTCTTCTCTACACTGAAAATTAATAAAATACACCCTTGAAAATAAAACCTGATTTTAATTTGAAGGTCTTTGACATCTTGATCCATAACTACTCTAGGAAACTGTTCAAATTGTCTGTACAGGTCTTAAAGACATGAAGAATAGTACAGGAAGAGACATGGCTCCTTAGGGCTTGCTTTATTTTAATGAGACCACGGTGTATTTGACACTGAGTCCTTGAACCTCAGGTACTGAGAGAAGATTACACAAACATCTCAAAGACTCAACGTAAAAAGCAAAACCCAAAGCATTAATGAGTCCCATGGAGGGCCATGACCAGCAAAGCCTCTGAAGGGACTTACTAGGACAGATAACTGGAGAACAGGTAGGCAACGGTAAGTGCAGGCAACTCATATGCTGAGAAAACCCAGGGTTTTGTTTGATGAAGCAGAAAGGCCAAGCCCTGACCCCCAGCCCCTGGGAAGGCAAATCATGTCCTTCACACATTGCTCAGGGCTCTTCTGGGGACAGTGGGATGTGACGTGGGTGATGCCGAGTGAAGGACAATGGTATGACAGTTCCCCAGCTTTATGGGGGGTGTGCAAGGGGGCAAGGAGTTCCCCCAAGGGCCTTAGGACCTTATCTCCCAGGGCTGCTGGTCTTTCAGCTTCTCGGTCAGACATGACCAAGCCTTGTACCTGCTGCTTTCCCATCATGTTCTCAGGCAGAAGAGACACGACAACCCAGCAGATCTAAGGCCCCTGGAGTGAGCCTGGGCCCTTCAGCAGAGGGGATCTCACAGTCGATGTGCCAGCTGGGTGCCTTCTGCTGGCCTGTCAGAGGCACTGGCGGAGGGGAGTTTAAAAGCACGTCTCCCAGCCCCGAGTTAAGGGCTGACCTACCAGCTGTGACCTCACAGTCCCTTTCTCAGCCTTGCTGAAGCTGCACTCAATCCCAATGTCCATGTTGCCAACAAAGATATTAAACAGCACCTGTCCCAACACCGACCCCTGAGAAACGCCACTCGTCACTGCTCTCCACTTCCACACTGAGCTGCTGACCGCAATGATTTGAGTGTGACCATCCTCCCAATTCCTTACCCAGTGAGTGCTCCATCCATCAAACCTGTGTCTCTCCAGTTTAGAGACAAGGATGTTGTACAGGACAGTGTCATATGTTTTGCACAAATCCAGGTAAATGACATCAGTTGCTCTTCCCATATCCACCAGCACTGTAACCCCATCGTACAAGGCCAGCAGATTTTTCAGGTATGATTTGCCCTTAGTGAAGCCATGTTGGCTGTCACCAATCACCTCCTGATTTCCATGTGCACTAGCATTGTTTCGTTTGGGTAGGATTTATCACAATAACGTCCCTAAAACAATTAAGCAGTATCACCATCTGTGATTCCAAAATCACTTTGCTGAAGAAGCATTTGACAGCTTGCATGGGATAGGACTCACCCCACCACTGTCACAGGCATTTATGTTTACACTCATCTATCTTATTTTTCCCTCTTAGTAACTTGTGTCACAGCTTGATGTAGTCATTTACTTATTTCAGTGCTTCCATGTCTTGAGAGAGAAGTTATTTCAACAATGCAAGAAAATTCTCTCAAGATCAAATTCGAAAAATCTCTCACATTGAAGGACCATTTAAATGAGCATATCTCTTTCCAAAAGAGCACATTTTTCTTGTAAATCATGAGTGAAAAGTAATCCTGGGAAATTCCAAAATGGCAACACTGTGACAGGGATTAGAGAAAAGGAGGTGTTTCTGTTTCATTGTGGAGACAACCTTAATGTACAGTCGTCATCTTCACGGCTCCAAGGGATGGCCTCCGCTGAGCTTGTGCAAATTACCACACGTGTCCCAGCATGTGGTTCAGTGCTCCTGGAATTACATATTGAAAAGTGGAGCTGCCAAGCCCATGCTAAGTACAGTTCTCCTGAAGTGCTAGAGACCACTACGGGAGGAGATGACATCATCTCCTCTACTGCTAAATCCTTCCCCCATCAAAGTATCAGCACTAGCGTGGCCAGCCGGGACAGAGAAGGGATCTTACCCCTGGACTTGGCACTGATGAGGCCGCACCTCGATGACTGGGTTCAGTTTTGGGCCCCTCACTCCAAAAAGGCCAATGAATGACTCGAGCGTGTCCAGAGAAGGGCAACGAAGCTGATGCAGGGTCTGGAGCACAGGTCTGATGGGGAGCGGCTGAGGGACCTGGGGGGGTTTAGTCTGGAGAAGAGGAGGCTGAGGGGAGACCTCATTGCCCACTAAAACTCCCTGAAAGGAGGGTGCAGAGAGGGGGGAAGAGTCTCTTGAACCAAGGAACAAGCACCAGGACAAGAGGGAATGGCCTCAAGCTGTGCCAGGGCAGGGTCAGACTGGCTCTTAGGAAGTATTTCTTTCCAGAAGGGGTTGTTGGGTGTTGGAATGGGCTGCCCAGGGCAGGGGGGGAGTCCCCATTCCTGCAGGGGTTGAAGAGTCGGGTTGACGTAGCAGTGAGGGATCTGGAGGAGTTGAGAATGGTCAGTGTGAGGTTCATGGTTGGACTAGATGATCTTCAAGGTCTTTTCCAACTGATATGATTCTGTGATTTGTTTAACCCCTCCCAGTCTAGACTGGGCCCCTTCCCAGTATAAAGTGGAACCTCTGATCCTGTCCCAGTACAGGCTGGGGCACTCCCCAGTCAGAACTTGATCCCAGTAGTGCCTGGGATCTGTCCCAGTAGAAACTGGGTCCCTTTGACCCCTGCCAGTACAGAGTGGGCCCCTTCCCAGTCCAAACTAGATGCACTGATCTCCTCCCAGTCCAGAATGTGGTGGGTCCCAGCCCATGCTGATACCCTCCCAGTACAGACTGGGCACTGTAGCGGCTGAAATAACGAGTCAGAGTGTTCTTTTCTTTTTTCTTTTTTTTCTGCAGGGCAGAGGCCGTTTATTCTTACAATAGTATGTACTTATGCTCTTGTTAAAGCTCTTACTTCATCATTAGCAAATGAGCAATTAGACAGCTATCAACCTTTTCTCCTATCAGCATAAGACCACTCTAACATGCTGTACTGGGTCTGGCTGAGCCGGAATTGGTTTTCCCCTGTAGCAGCCCTCATGGTGCTGTGTTTTATGTTGGGAGCTGGCAGGGTGTTGATAGCACACTGGTGTTGTGGCTACTGCTGAGCAGTGCTTACACAGCACCAAGGCTCTTTCCGACATTTTCCACCCCACAGTGGGACGGGGTGGGCAAGATCTTGGGAGGGGACACAACCAGGACAGCTGACCCGAACTGACCAAAGGGATATTCCATACCATATGACGTCTGCTCAGTATACAGCTGGGAGAAAGGAGGAAGGGGGTGGGGTCACCCTTGGTCCTCTGAGGCAACCACTACGCCTATCGCAGCCCTGCTTCCTGAGAAGGCCCGACATCGCCTGTTAATGGAAAGCAGAGAATAAATCTGTTTTCTTTTTTTTGCTTCCGCGCGCGGACCTTTGCTTCACTTTGCTTATATTAAAACTGCTTTTGTTTTACCCACAAGGGTTTCTTTTTTCCTATCTTAAATTCTTTCCCCTCTTTGCCCTGTTGAGAAAAAAGGGGAAGAGGGGGGAAGTGATAGAGCGACTTGGTGGGTACCTGACATTTAGCCAAGGTCAAACCACCACACACGCGCTGTGCAGACCAGTCAACTTCTTGTTCACGCGCTGTTCACGCGGGGGTAACTTCTCACAGCTCAGTGTTGCAGCTGTCCGTTATTTTTCCCTGCCACCTTGGCACAGCTCAGCAGTTTCTTATCTTTCTTCCAAGGCCTGTTTCTCATCAAAAGCCCTACTGCTTCTCAGGGGCTGCGCTGACAGGCCGATGCCTCTCCTACAGGGCACCACACCAGTACAAAGAGGAAACTCTTATCCTGTCTCAGTACAGACTGGGCCAGGTTCCAGTACAAACTGGATACCTTTAACCCCTCCCAGTACAGACTGAGCCCTGTCCCAGCAGGAACTGGATCACCCTGCACCTCCCAGTACAGACTGGATCCCATCCCAGAATAAACTGGATCATTTTACACCCTCGCAGTACAGATTGGGCACTGCTCCTCTAAAAACTGGTTTCCTTGTTCCCCCTTCCAGTACAGAATGGCCCCTTCTCAGTACCAACTCTATCCCCTGACCCCCTCCCAGTACACACTGGGCCCTGTCCCAGTACAAACTGCTTTCCTTGGACCAGTCCCACTTCTCAGTCAAAACTGGGTCACCTGGCCCTCTCCCAGTACAAACTGGACCCCTGATTGCCTCCCAGTGCAGAATGGGCATTGTCCCAGTATAGACTGGGACCTTATTTTAGTACAAACTGGTTCCTCTGCCCCCTCCCAGTAGAGACTGAGCCCATTCCCAGTACAAAGTGGAACCTCTCATCCCCTCCCAGTCCAGAATATGGTGGGTTCCAGTCCAAACTGGATGCCCTGACCCTCTCCCACTATAGCCTGGGCACAGTCCCGGACCAGACTGGTTCCCTTTATCCCCTCCATGTTAAGACTGGGCCCCATCCCAGTACAAACTGAAACCCCTGGCACCATCCCCAGTAGCAGCTGGCATCTGTCCCAGTACAAACTGGATCTCTTTAACCCCTCCCTGTAGAGGCTGGGACTCTTCCCAGTCCAAACTGGATGCCCACATGTCCTCGCAGTCCAGAATATGGTGGTCCCAGTCCACCCTGATAACCTCCCAGTACAGACTGGGACCCTTCTCAGTCCACACAGAATCCCTGGATCTCGTCCCAGTCCAGACTTGGCCACTCCCAGTACAAACTGGATCATCTGCCCCCATCCCCAGTACAGACCAGGCCTCTTCCCAGTATCAACTGGATGTCCTGGTCACTTCCAGTACAGACTGGGCCCACTCCCAGTACAAACTGGATCCCGCAATGCCTCCCAGTACAAACTGGAGTCCATCCCTGTAGCCCTGGCCTCCCAGCACGGCCATCTTGGAAACCCAGCTGAAAGGGAATTCAAGGGCAGTATCATAAGATTTTACTATTTGGGGAATAAATAAAAAATAAAGATAATGGGTGGTCCCAGCTGGGTTTAGTAAAGGAGTTGCAGATAAAACTGAGAAATTTCACATCCTTTTTCCCTCATATTTTGCCAATTCTCCTTAATTTTGCCTCAAGACAGGAAAAGCAGCCAAAGGACTCAAATCAGGGGCTACTTGAGCAAAATCAAATGTTACTGCTCAAAACAAATGAGATTTATAAATTTGTATATCCACGGGGAGGGGGTGTGTGTGAAAAAGTGTCATTGGCTTCTTTGTCCCTGTCCATGGCCTGCGAAAAAATTTACATTTTACAGACCAGAGTCAAACTGAAAATGAAACTTTCTTACACACTGGTTACACATTTGCTTTTCTGCAGATATTTCAACTTTTGGCCAAAATATTTATTCAGGTTTTTCGTGGTTTGAGCCCAGGAAAAAATTGAGCCTCACACAGCCGCTCACTCCCCCCTCCCCTGCCAGCACTGGGAAGGATAAAAATGAATCAAAAAAGGCTCAGGAATGGAGATAAGGAGAAGGAGGGGTCACTCACCCATTATGGTCACAGGCAAAAAGACGGGAACGTTAGGGGAAGAAAAAAGTCACTTTAATTCAAAATTCTAGTGATAACGACATTTAACATCAATGTGAAGTGTTACCATATCTTAAAAATACCTGCCCTCCCTTCCTCATCACAAGAAAGAACTTCAAAATATTTATACACTCCAAACCACATGATTATGTAATTACTACAGTGACTATTGATTAGTTACTTATCACTTCTACCCCTCATTGGTCAGGAACACGCTCGCTTCAATTTAAAGTTACAGTGAGTTTTTAATTTTCTGCACACACTCCAAGGGTTGAGGGTTTTATTTGGGCAGGGGTCTTCGGAGCAGAGGTGGGATTTTAATATTAATATAGTTCTTCCAAAGGACACTCCAATCTCCAATTAAACTAATTTACGTTCAACTATTTTAACAAGCTTCTGTGTACCAGGACGTTTCTCTTCTTCAAGGACAGTAGCTCCTGAATAGAAGTTTCTTTCTAATTATCATTGATGGTTTGAAGAACAGACTGAGTGAGCTGATGTGGCCAATCTGTCCTTGGGTTTGATGAGAAACAGTTGTATGGACAATAATACGTACTACGTACCCTTGGGTGTGATGAGAAACAGTTGTGCGTCCTACAATGTGTGAGGGAAACAGTTGTGCGTCCTACAATGTGTGAGGGAAACAGTTGTGTGATGTGTAACATGCGATGAGAAACAGTTGTGCAGCCTACAGAGGCACTACCACCATTGCTAATTGGCTCAGCCTTGACCAAAGGCACGTCCAACTTGGAGCTGGGAGAGCTTTGAGAAGCTTCTCACAGGGGGCCACCGCTGTGTCCCCCTCCACCACGACCAAAAATCCCGCCACACACACAAACCCAGCACAAGGGCTTGATGCAGATCCCCACAAAATGGTGGCCACTGCCTCTGAGATACACGGGGGGACCTGAAGCCCCGACATGGGACTGGGAAATGTGACCCTGCGCTGGTGGGAGAATTTGTGGAGCAGGAGCTGGTAGACAGGCAGGGTGGGCAAAAACATCTTGGATGAGACAAGACGTTTCTCTCCCGCGAGTAGAAAAGTCTGGAGAATTGTACCCAAACTGTCCAGCACTGGAGGAGGATGAGGAATGAGTGGGTCTAGATGCTGCAGAGCCTGCTTGGAGATACTCCTATAACCCAGAAACACTGGGATTAGTGCAGATTTGGTTCTTTATAGAAGAGCGTTTAATTTATTTTGTCTCGTTTCTTCCCTCTGTGAATCGAGAGAGCTCATGACGTTGGGGTGTGAGTGAATATGGGCAGAGTCTGGGCAGGGGGTGCTTTGGGGGTTCTTGGGGTCTCTCCTTGACAAAAAGTGTGTTTTCCTTTGGTCTAAGGCCATCTCCACTGTAGAAAGTGGCCTTCAGAGGAGGTAAGGTAGACTTAATATACAGCAGAGGAGTGTATTTTATTGTTTATTGAACCATGCCTTCCATTAATTTAGCTTTCTGGCAATTAAAAATCCTCGGTGTCCATGTGCAAGTCATTTTCCAAACACAGCAAGTAGGAGTTTCTGTCAAAGGGCAAAAAGAGGCAGCTACAGCCTGTTGTGGAGAAAGCACAGTTTTGAACAAAGGTGCTGGAAGTCCCAGGGGGCTGATGAGGGAAATGTGGAGTTGGAGGTAGGGACAAAGATTGCCCACAGAGTGTCTGACACAGAGGGTCTTGGCTTCCCGACATGTTCAGCCTCTATCAGGAGATGCTCAGGATCAATATCCATTGGAGTTTGCTGATGTCACTTAATGTGTGAGCAGAAAAATAAGGAGTAGTGGAAAAAGAAGAAATTGCTTCTTATTGACATACAGGCCTGAAAGCTTTTCACTTTGACTGCACGCCTGAAACCTCTCAAATTAACCACATCAGAAGTGAGGAATTAAGTTCTGCTCAGAGACTTGGCTTGTCAGGGGATTTGTGTGTTAATGAGCCCTCTGGTGCCGAGTTCCTGAACTGCAGGTCCAGAAAAGGGATTGAAGTGGCCTCTGGAGAAGGAAAAGTCAGCAGCAAACCTCCAAGTTTCTGAGGGTGTTAGTGATCCCCAGAGAGGGCCATGACTGAAGAGGCCGGGGAGGGAATAAGGAGACAAGGTTCCTGTCCCTGGGGGCTGGGGAAGCAGGAAGTCAGAGGCACGGCTTACGGGTTGAAAATCAAATGTTCAGGTGACTGTGAAAGGCCTTGACGTGTTTCATCAACAGGATGGTGAAGCCCTGATGCCCATCCCCTGGGAACGGGGATCCTTTCCCTCCTGGGATGCTCAGGGCTCTTCCTGGGGTCAGTGAGAGGCAAGGGGATGTGATGCTGATGTAGAACAGCGGTAGGACTCCCCCCAGGCTCTGTGGAGGGTGGGGGAGGAGACAACAAAGCACTGTGGCTGTAGGAAGTGGTGTCCTCTCAGGGTCCTTAGTGGAAGCGACAGCAGCCATAGTCGAAAGGACAAGGATTTCAGTTCTGTTGGGGTTTCCCCAGCCTCAGCCAAGGTGCCATCCTCACCACAGGCTGTCCCACAGTATCCTATGCCTGTGGCTGTTTCTCTGCAGATTTTAACCATGAGCCCTGCTTTGCACCTTACTCTGACCCCATGCGGTCCCAAAATTTATCAATGACTCTCTGTACTCACTAACTGTTCAAACACAAAACTGTAATTTTATTTGGTCTGACTATGTCTGTTAAATCCACATAACCTGTGCAGTTTCTTCCAAAGCCCTGATAATGCTCCTCCATCGCCAAAGATGTCCCAGCCCCCAGCTCACTTGAATCCTCTATTTAGCCCCATGTCCCAGCACTGAAATGCATGTCCTCCTTCTTCTGCTGCCTCAAAATCAAAACTCAACCTATTTCACCTCAGTATGACACACTCCCACCCCCACCGCCATCTTCTTCCTGCCTTTTACACACACACTGCCACACACCCACCTCTCTCTCCCTGCACTCCCATGTGTCCCACAAACCCTTCTGCTTCCCCTGCAGCGATGGGACCTCAGCACAGGAGTTTTGTGCATCCTCCAGGCTCATGGATGCTTCCTGAGTTCCATCCAAGTCCGGGGAGCAAAGGAAGAAATGAGAGGTGTCTCAGTCCCCCCATCAGCCCCAGGGCTGAGGGCCAGCCATGGCATGAAGAGACAGAAACCAGTGTCTCCCTGTGACCCCTGCTCCTGTCTCCGAGGCAACCTTATTGTCCACTCCCAGCAAGCCACTCTGTGTCAGCCCCTCTCCCAGGAACAGACTCCTGTCCCAGAGGCTCCTCAGGCTTCCCCAGCTGCCCCAGCAATAGAGAAACTTGCCCCGTGCTGGTGCATTCAGAAATAGGTTTCTCTTGGTCCTTTATTTCCCACTGGAAGCACTGAGTTTCTTTTTTCTCTTCTCGGGGGATATCCCTGTCCCCAGAGAAACTTCCATCAGGGAAGAGTGTTCATTCTTACCTGACCTTAAGGAAAAAATGTTTTAGGGTGACGGTGTTGAGACACTGGAATAGGTTGCCTAGAGAAGTTCCAGGTTGGAGGCACACACAACTTGTCCGGGCAATGTCTACCAGTGCCTCACCACACACAGACTAAAGAATTTCTTCCTTATATCTAATCTAAAGCTCTCCTCTTTCAGCTTAAAACTGTTACTGCTCACCGTATCCCTACACTCCCTGATAAAGAGTCCCTCCCCAGCTTTCCTTTAGGCCCCCTTTAAACATTGGAAGGTCTCCCCAGAGCCTTCTCTTCTCTGGGCTGAACAACCCCAGCTCTCTCAGCCTGTCCTCACAGG
Source organism: Strix aluco (assembly GCF_031877795.1). Taxonomy (NCBI): domain Eukaryota; kingdom Metazoa; phylum Chordata; class Aves; order Strigiformes; family Strigidae; genus Strix; species Strix aluco. Next base: position 764,420 of record NC_133966.1, read on the forward strand.
GGAGGTGCTCCAGCTCCCAATCATCCTCGTGGACTCCTCTGAACCCGCTTGAATAAATCTATATCCTTCTAATGTTGGGGGCCCCAGATCTGAACACAGCACTGCAGGGTGAGTATCACAAGACCAGAATAGAGGGTGAGAATTCCCTCCCTCGACCTGCTGGCCACACTTCCCTTGATGCAGCCGAGGACACGGTTGGCTTTCTGAGCTGCGAGTGTGCATATTGTTGGGTCAGTTACTTTACCATCCGCTAGTACCCCCAAGTCATTCTCTGCAGGGCTGCTCTCAATCCACTCATCACCGAGCCTGTGTTTGTGTATGTCATTGACCTGATCCATGTGCAGGACCTTGCATGTGGCTTTGTTGAACTTCATGAGGTTTATAGGGGTCCAGAGGGTCTGCAAGTAGCTACTGGAGGAGTAAGGTGGCCCAAATCACTTTTTGGAGAAACTGTGGGGTCTTGGGCATCTGGTTCTGATAAGGCCATAGGTCTTGACCCAGAGAGGAAATTGTCCTTTATGGAAGAGAGTATCAGAAAAGCATGGAGCTGTGTCTGTGATGGACAAGGGGTCAGCTGAGAGCTGAGGGGTCAACATGAGAGGGAAGAACAACATGGGCAATGCTGTGGTGGGTGGATGTCTGCTCCACACCTCCTGGTCAGGAAGAGGAAGTAGATGAGGCCTTCTTCAGACAACTGGAAGAAGCCTCATGTTAGCAGGCCCTGGCACACATGGAGGACTCACACTATCCCCATAGCTGCTGAAAGAGAACAGAACAAGGTGCAAGCCACACAGGCTGCTTTTGGAACTTGTTGACTTCTCCTGAGAAGAGTGACCAAGGAGGCAGTGACGTGAGGTGCCCTGTGGGACTTCATCCTTACAAACAAGGAAGAAGTGGTCAGGGATGGAACAGTCAGGGGTGAGAAGGTAGAGCTGAGGATCCTGAGAGAAGGGAACAAGGCTTCATGAGAGCAGGCTTTGTCCTGCTGAGGGACTTGATTGGAAGAATCTCATGGGATACCACCTTGCAGAGAAGAGGGGTGCAGAGAGCTGTTCGATAGTCAAGGATCTCCTCAGCTCCAGAAAGCTCCATCCTGATATGCAGGATGTCATGCAAAGGTGTCAGGAGGTTGGCACAGATGAGAAAGGAGCTCCTGACTGAAATGAAGCATGAAGAGGCAGCACAGAGAAGGTGGAAGCTGGCTGCCTTCCAGCCTCAATGGTTCTGTGACAGTGCTGGAGAGAGCCATTGGTATGTGTGTGTGTGCTTGCCTGTGTAGGGGAATAGGGGAATGAGGGGATACTGGGACCTGGATTGATGGATGGTGGAAAAGCAGAACTTGGAGTGATACATTTTGTCTGTGTGTCTATATTCTCCTTCTCCTCTGACCATGCTCTTGATTGGCCTAGAAACCTTTACCTGCACCACGGATATTCCCTTGACGATAATGCCTGTGTGGGGCAGGGAGGCTGGGTCAGGGCAGGGACAGGGCTGGCTCTGACAGGGGCCAGGAACCAGCTGCCAGGAGGTGACAGCAAGGACAGTTTACAAAGGAGAAATTTATAGAGATTGACTTCATTGTTTTTAGGAAGGCAAAGCTTGCCTGGAGCCAGTGGTGGCAAGGAAAGTCAAGAGCAAAACAATGAGCTTCAGTGGCTCATTAGAGAGCAAGAATGAACGAGGGAAATGCAGGGCTGGTGCTGAATGGGGAGGGTGATTTAACAGCATCAGACACAGGTGGGGCTGGGAGACTCAATGCCATCCTTGCCTGAGTCTGTACTGAAAAGTTCTCCAGGCCTCAGTGCTCAGGGAAAGGGCTAAACAAACGAGGAGGAGAGCACGTACTGGCAGGAAGCTCAGGAAATGCAGCAAGGACAAGTGGCAGTTTGTGGCCCTGCAGGACATCCCCCTGGCAATGGCACAGGCTGGGAGAAGCCCCGTGGGAAAGGGATTGGTGGGTTGGGCAGGAGGCAGCCATGTGCCCTGGCAGCAAGGGAGGCCAGCTGCCCCCAGGGCTTGATGGCTAGGAGTGCAGCCAGGAGATCAAGAGAGGGCATTGTCCAGGTTACTGCGTCCAGATTTCAGACCCCCAGGACAGGAATGATGCTGGCAAGCTGGAGGGGTTTGGTGAATGGCCCCCAAGATAAGCCGGGCCTGGAACACTTTGCCTGTAAGGAGAGGCTGAGGGAGCTGGGCTTGTTCAGCCTGGAGAAGGGAGGGCTGAGGGGAATCTCAGTACAGCCTGGCAGCACCTACGAGGGGGCCATAAAGAATAGAGAACTAGGCTCTGCACCATGGTGCATGTTCAGAGGATGGAAGATGAGTGTTGGGTGAAAGAGGGGATGTTCAACCTGGAGAGAAGGAAAAGATTTTTCACCCATCTCAGGGCTAGTCCTGAGCAGGGTATCCATGACCATGCCTGCCCTTTTGTCTGTCATGATTGGTCAGGTCACAATAACCCAGGTACCCCCAGAATCAGAACCCACATGGGCCTCTTGCACCTCCCTCATCCCCTCCCCTCTCAAGGATGTAATTTCTATTGGGTGGGTTCTATGATATGCTGGATGACCTCAGAATGCCTGCTGGCCAGCATGTCTCCTGAGGGCCAGGCAGGCTGCTGCACTGGAAGAGACCTCATAATCATCCCCATTCTGTGCAGCTCCCCTCGGCCTGCCTCTCACCTTCCTCTCTGTCCCTGTCTTTTCTCTCCTGAGATGAGCAATTTGTGATGAATGTGTTATCCCAAAATTGCTGGAGCCAGCTGCTGACCAATCAGGCTCCTGTAACAGGAGTGGCCTCACAATCAACATCACAATTTGTGGTGCCTTTGCCCGTCTCTCCCCATCCACTCCCCTGAGTCCTAATCGCTGCTGGACCCCACATTCAACAGCCAAACTCAGCCCCTTCACTGGCCTTTTCCTCTCCCCTGCCCCACAGCTTGGCAGAGCCAGGGTGGGACGTCTCATGTTCAGGCTTTGCAGTGCTCATGCAGAATTATCGTGACAAAGTCGGTGCTGAGATCAGACTCAGTGCTGTGGAGCAGACCCCAGCAAGAAATAACAGCGTTCAACAGTAGATTTGCAGTGGTGGCCACCATGTTGGTTTTGCAAGGGGGCTTCTGCCCATTTACTAAAAGGATCTGCTACTACCAAGATGCACTTGGTGTTTCAAGCTGTCACTGCCAGAGGTCCCACAAAATCAATCTGCAGTTGTGCCCATGGGCCTCCACTCTGTTGGTGCTGGGCTGGGGCTTTTACTCCAGTGTAATCTTCACTGGTCACGGCACAAGACAGACAGCTCCTACCCCAGAGATCTACATCCTTCTTTGTGTTAGGCCAGCACTCACTGTCCTTCACTCTGCTCAGAGTGTTTGCCTCAGCTCATGGATGAGCTTGATGAGATTCTCCTTGAATATTCTGAGGCACAATCCAACGCTTATTGCCTTCTGCATCTACAGCATAAGAAATATTCCTTTCCCTTACTATTCCGATTGACCTGATGGGCCTTTTCACATGACTCCCTTGAATTTCCCTGGTTTGAAGTTGATATTTTCCCAAATTGGGTCAAGTTGATGGGCTCTGTCACAGCCACTTGAAGTCGCTTGTTCTGGAATTGTTCAACCTGAGTTTAACCTACATGACCCAATATTGTTCATGGATGCTCCTGTGCTTGCTGATAACAGGGCCAAGATTCTCAGGTTCCAAATGGCCACTTCAGCTGTGGGTCATCTCCAAGAATCTGTTCCCAAGGGTACCAGGAGCCCTGGTGCCAGCCCACAGGAACCTGGGCCTTCCCAGTAAAATCTATGGATCTTGACCAAGACTTACTCTGAATTTCCAGACTGCAGGGAATGCCTTGCATTTCTTGTCATTTGTGTTAGTGACTATATGCTGCTCTTCTAGTTCCATATTTCTCAAGTCCATATTCTAAAACTTCTAGTTCTTTTTCTAAATCCTGTACTTGTCCAACTTCCACCTCAGGTATTTAATTTGTAACCACAGTCTGTCTATGGACTCTAAGTTCTTCTTCTCTTTTTATTAAGATGGTTCTCTTAATTTGGGAAATTCTTCAATGTCGTATGCCATGGAATTCTTCCAAGCAGTTTCCTCAGCAGGCAAGAGCCTGCTGTCCTGAAGTCCAGCTCTTTTCGTTCTTCCCTTCACTCAGGAGCCTCAACTCTACTTTCTCACCCCTGACTGTTACATCCCTGACCAGCTCTTCCTTGTTTCTAAGTCTGATTTCCTGCAGGACACCTCCCCTCACTGCCTCCTCAGTCACCCTTGTTGGGATGATGTTTTCAAGGAACTCCAAAACCCTCCTGGATGGCTTTCACTTTGCTATGTTGACCCTTCAGAAATATCAGGATAGTTTAGGTCTCCCATGAGGGCCAGGGCTTCGTCTAGTTTAATGAAGAAGGCATCATTTACTTCCTCTTCCTCATCAGGGGGTCTGTAGCAGACATCCACCCACCACAGTGTTGCCCATGACCTTCCAGCTCTTCAGCTGATTCATCATCCATCACCAGGCAGAGCTCCACACATTCCTGTCCTGCTGCTTTCTCCCATAAAGGGCAACTTTCTGTCTGGGAGCAGCCCCATGGCCTTATAAGTACCAGACCCAAGGACCTCACAGTTTCTCCAGGAGAGGGCATCTGTAGTGCTCTTCAACTCCTGATGCTGTTCTCTTGTGAGAGACACCCCAGTTAAGATGAGCCAGATGCAGACAAACATTAAAACCTGACCAAATAGAGCTTCCACGGGAACCTTGAGAAACTCTGGGATTCAGCAACTGAAATCACTTGAAATTTTACAAGGAAATGTTGCCAGTACTATATTGGCATGAAGAGGGAGGCAAATAGCCCCATACATGAGGACAGGTTAGAACCTGACTGGCTGAACAGCAACTCTGAGGAGAAGAGCCTGGGCACTACGAGGGTTGTCCTATGAGCCAGGAGAGGATGGACATGATGAACAAGGGCAGCTGCCTACGGGGCTGCATTCGGAGGAGCATGGGCCACCCAGACACCCTGATTTACCATCCCTCTCCACTCAGCACTGGTGTGGTCCCACACACATGGGTGTGTCCCAGGGTGTGGCTCCCCTTTTTGGAGAAGTAGGGAGGACCTGGAGAGTGTTGAGTGAAGGTCTGCCAAGGTGGAGTTCGGGATATATTACACATGACCTGTGTGGGGTTGCTGAGGGACCTGGACACCATTTGCCCAGTGTGGAGGTGCCCGGTGTGGAGGCTCCAGGCACTATAGGAGTAACCTGAGAGTGACTGAGGGGTGGTTTCAGAGATGATGGAGCTTCTCTTTGTAGTGAGATACAGCATGAGAAAGGACTAATGCCACAAAGTGCGGCTGGAGAGGCCCAGACTGAACGCAGAGAAATGTCACTCGAAGGGCAGTGCTGTGGTGTAACAAGACACCCAGAGGGAAACTGGAGAAGCCCCAGGCTTTGTGTTTCAATGAGAATCCAGGGAGGACAGAGAGATATCAGTCAAGGAAGGGAGATGCTCAGGTGAGAGCAAGGTGTTGTAGCCGGGTGGATGTCTCCAGCCTGCAGAGAAAGAGGTGCAGGTGTGGGACACGGTGGGACAGCCTGTGGTGGAGGCAGCAGAGAGATGCAGAAAGTCTGAAAATCCCCCAGCAGAGATGAGCTCTTTCTGCCCTTGGCTCTGGCTGTTGTCTCTGCTACTGATGCCAATGAGGAAACACCTTCCCCTTACAGCACTGGGTCACATGGCCTCCTCTTCCCCACCTGTGAGAGACAAGAAACCAGGCCTGCGAGAAATTAAGAAAAACAGCCTGAGAAAGCAAAAGTTACAGCTGATCGAAGAAATGCCTCAAACACTCGCAAGACAAAACTATGAGTCACAGGGTGCATTCTGTGGAGGTCGAAGCTGATAAGGCTGCCTGAATAGCACAAGATGGGACTGGAGGAGGGAGCCCTGTGGAGGCAGGACGGCTCTGCTCTGGGGCACCTGGACAAATTTCAAGGGCCATCTGTCTGGTGAATGAACTTTGCTTCATTATCCACAAAACGCATATTAAAGTTAACACCCCTCAATAGGCTAACGGAGGCTAACATGATCATGCTAATTACATTATCCCATGAAACACCTCACCCCTCCCCGTACATGGGATACGTAGGTATGTGGGTCGACCTAGGGAATGGACCCAAGGAAAATGTGTATAAATCAAGGGTGGGGAGGAAGGCGGGGGGTGGGGGGGGGTGGGCCTTGACAGTGCAGTGAAGCAAAGAAGATGGATGCAAGCGAAAAGGACGGCTGCCTCCTGGAACCCTCGCTGGAGGGATCAGCTCAGACACCCAGACCTGTGATCTGTATTTCCCCATTCCCTCTATCTCCCTCTTTTCCCTATCCCATTAAGAAATGCAAGGCATATTGTATTGCTTGCCACAACTTGCTATATACTTAGCCAACTATCATGTGTTCAATTAGTACATTGTGGGTAGTTAATAAATATTTGGACTTGGAGACTTGTTGTCCGCTCCGTTGGGGATTTGTGAATCTGAGTCACTTGTCTCCCTCATCTGAGCGGGACGTGACATTAAAATTGGCGTAGTCGGCAGGATCCCCTTCGGTGTCGGAAAGTCTTATGAGATACTGGTTCTCTATCTGACAAACTCGGACACGGAGAAGTGGGAATTGGCCCCTCAGTTATATGCTGGGAGAGGGTCAGAGGGATACCGATTCTCTATCCGATAAGGACAGAAAGAATTGGGAAGTCACCTCTCAGCTCTAAGCCAGGAGAGGTTTGAGCAGTGGCAAGCCATGACTGGCCGGGAAATGTCGGTGCTTGACTGCTCCCCTGTATTTGAGAAACTGAAGGAGTATAAGGCCTGTCCTCCTCCTTTAGTAGAGGTTTGGGCCCATGATAATTGGCATCATCCAGAAGCAGTGGCAAGCTCTATCAGTGCACTTGTGGGGGTGAAAGGGTCGCGCTCAGGCAAAGGAAAAGCTGTAGTGTGCGCTGTATTAGGGGCAGCACTGACTGCAGCCCCAAAAGATAAACATGTTAAGAAACAACTAGAAGGGGAAATGATCAAATCCATTCAAGATCTGGTAAAAGCTCTCCAGGATCAATTGGTCAAGGAACTTAAAGTTACTGAACAAAAAGCTAAACTCTGGCAAGAGCAAACTGAAGTTTTGAAAAGCCAATTAGCTGATGAGCGTAACATCACTCAGCGACTTCACACGGCTCTGTTAGATGCCTTGGACGGAGAAAAAATCTCATGGTCCGAAAAAGAGGGGAATGAACAAGAAAGCTGCAACCGGACGGATCTTGGCTCTGTTCCAGATAGTGAACAGGGAGTTATGAGTCTGGCAAAGCAGCAGCCAGACCCTTGTATCCAACAAAGGATTTAGAGATAAGCCGAGAAATTTTTTACCCCGAAAATGAGGGGGCAAATTTAAGACCGTTAATTAAAACGGAGACCACCGATGGTCAGGGTGGAAGAGCTCCGTAGGTCACCATTCGAACCTCACCATATCCAGCAACTGAGCTTGCAAAAATTCAGGAGAAATATACCCGATGAGCTCAGGAAACCAAGACTGAATACGTGTGGAGGGTATCTTTGACTGGTGGCAACTGAATCTTGTTATCAGAAGATGAGGCCCAGGGGTACTGGGGGCCAGGGGTTTTTTTAGTTACTGCCGACAAGAGAGAGTCGTGGTCGTTAACTCAACGAGCTGCTTATTGGGCTGGGGGTCTGGACCCCTTGGAAAGGGGGGATCCGGTATGTGCTGAGACCCCAACCATAAATCATTTGACTGAAAGTCTGCAGAAGGCTGCTTGTCTCCAATTAATGCATGACAGGCATTTGGTTCCGCAGCAGCCTTCCCCAATGCTATTAATTGCTAACCCCGATCAAATGACTCCCCTGATTCAGGGCTTGCCGGACTCTTTGAAATCACATGCAGTACAATTACAAGATCGTTCGCAGAATGCATTAGCCCCACAAGGGGGGAGACGGGCAGGGGGAGAAGCCATGACCTGGGGAGAGATAGCTCAGGACTTAATAAATTATGGCCGGAGAATGGGCCTTACCAGGGGAATGGGTAAACCTAAGCCCTCGGTACGCAGAGTGGAACAGCAGGAAAATCCATCTCCTTCCCCTCTGCAAGTTTTAAGAGCAAAGAGAAACCTCTTGTGGACTGAGGGAATTGGACAGGGGATTCCCCGAGAGTTAATGGATGGTATGCGTACTACAGTTTTAGAAAAGCTCATTCGAGCCTGGAAAGACAAAAGGAAGCTGCCCCCCTCAACTGAGCAGACCTTTCGGGAGAGGGGAGGGACAGAACTGAAAACTAACGAGATGGTGGTAATTGCTTCTCAAACACCAACTGCCCCTGAAGAGGACTTGATTGATTTAGGGTTGGGAAATTGGACGCACCATCCCCAGTAAGTGAGCCGGGGGATGGAGGGTGGGTCCACTTAAGGAGGCTCACAGAGAATACTAAAGGAGACTTGTTGAATACCTTTCCACTCGGCCCCTTTAAAACTCCAGTTGCATTTCTAGTAGATACGGGGGCTCAGATCTCAGCACTCCAAGCTGATGTTGCCAAGTGGAATGGCATAATTGCTGACAAAAAGTAGATTTTGTTTACAGATGTTTTTGGGGACTCTAAGCCACAGCCAACTGCTCGGGTGAAATGCTGGTTACCAGGGAATGAAACTGCAACAGAGGCTATTACGATCCTGGGAAATTTCCCCACAAATATCCTGGGACTTGACCTATTGAAGGGACAAGCCTGGGTGGATTCAAAAGGAAGGGAATGGAAACTTCTGTCCCCAACTGCCTCTATAAGACTTACAGCAAGCGCCTGCGCTTCCTCCTTCTAAAATTGTTAATGTTAAACCTTACGCCTTACCGTTAGGTGCCAGGGAGGGGATCGCTCTGGTAATAGCAGAGCTGCGGGAGCAAGGGATGATCATTCCAACTCACTCACCCTATGATTCCTCAGTGTGGTCAGTCCGTAAACCTAATGGAAAGTGGCAACTGACAATTGACTATCGGCGATTAAATGCCAATACAGGTCCTCTAACAGCTGCAGTACCTGACATAGCTGAACTGATTGCAACCATACAGGAAGCAGACAGAGATCACTTTGCCTTTACACAGGAAGGCATGCAATTTACTTTTACACGTCTCCCCCAGGGATATTGCCATTCGTCGACCATCACTCATTATGCACTAGCGCAGGAGCTTGCTCAAATCCCTCCTAGGGAAGGGGTCAGGATATATCAATATATTGATGATGTTCTGATTGGTGGCTCTGATGCTGCTGCAGTGGGACAGACCCAGTCAGGAAATCACCCTGCCCACCTACTAAACAACCAGGTGGATTATATTGGTCCTTTCCGGCTCTCCGAGGGAAAACGCTCTGTATTGGTGGGGGTGGAAATAGTGTCGGGCCTAACCCAAAGAAAAGCTGTATCTCGAGCAACTGCAGAAAATATGGTGAAGGGGTTAAAACGCTGGTTTAGCTGCTTGTCTAAACCCAAATCAATCCAATCAGACAGTGGTACTCACTTTATTGCCGGGGTGGTTCAGGAGTGGGCTCAAGAAGAAGGAATTCAGTGGATTTTCCATACTCCATACTATCCCCAAGCAAATGGGATTGTGGAACGCACCAATGGACTTCTAAAGCAGGCCCTAAAACCCCTCGAACCAGGATGGCCACAATGGGTGCCAGACGCAGTAATGAGGATAAACAGCCGGTGGGGAATTAATGGGTGCCCACGACTTACGGCGTTCTGTCCTAAGCCTCCATCCATATTCACCGAGAAAAAAGAGACTAAAGACCCTGCAAACCCGCTCCATTATCCTGGACAACCTGTTCTAGTAGAATTGCCCACCGTGGGGCAAGTACCCCTAACCCTAAAAACTCCCATCAATATTTGTTCGTGGGTGGCTACTGATGCCCATGGGAAAGAATACCGCATCAATACGAGGGGGATTGTCCCTTCTTTCTAACCATTATTGGTTTGTTATGCATATATGTGTTTTACAGATCCTGGACAACAGGAGACCTATGTTACTTTTAGCACTTTCAATGGTTGTAGGCATTATCAGCTAGTTATTATTTGTAATCTGCTTATATAATTTGTGGAATCATACCTGCTGGGTGTGGAATAAATCATTGCCAATCAATTACAATCAACAATCCAGGAAATTTTACAGGTACATTTAATGAGTTCACTTATTAGAAGGTTAACCTGGAGTTGTGCCTTAAGTTACCTTATTGGGAATCACCTCCAAAATAAAGGAAGCCTGTGAGCCACCTGTGACTGCAAACTGGTGCTTGCAAATACCAAACAGATTACAGTGCTCGCTCGTATAACTGCATGTGGTCCTGACAACACCACATCCATCAACAGCAAGATGAAGTAATCAAAGACTAGCTGAAGGGGTCTGATCCCACAAATTAAGCATTAATGAATTGTACCTGAATATTAAATTGTATTCCCATTTAAATCCTTATAGACCTGATAATGTGATTGTGTAACCTCAAATAGTTTTAGAAAATTTAACTTAGCAATTATATGTACGAACAAGGTATGCCTTTAGGGAATTAAAGGTGCAGACCCAACAAGCATATAAGATGGCGTTGCAGAATCCGGCTAGCATTGCTGAAGGAACATGGACTGTGCGGTGTGCTGAATCTAACTGAGGGAGAATGTTATATCACCATGCACAATGCCACCACCTCTATAGAGGAGACCGTGCCATGATGAAGAAGATTACCAACAGGAACAGAGAACTTTAACCAATTGACTGGTTTGATGGATGGAACCCTGGGTCATGGGTCACATCACTGGGATCCTCAGGACTCATGGTGTGGGGAAGATGGCTTGTAAATATTAGTATTGTGATATTATGCAAATTTTTGCCTTTAATACTATGCCTTGCAGCAGTTAGATATATGCTCTCTCACCTTCTCTATTCCTTTTCCCTATACCTTTTGAGATCACAGCGGTCAAAGAAGAACTTGGAGTGTTTGAGTCACGGGGTGGGATGTGGGAGATGAGAAACCAGGCCTGTGAGAAACTAAGAAAAACAGCCTGAGAAAGCAAAAGTTGAGGCTGATCGAAGAAATGCCTCAAACACTCACAAGACAAAAAAAATGAGTCACAGGGTGCATTCTGTGGAAGTTGAAGCTGATGAGGCTGCCCGATTAACACAAGATGCGGCTGGAGGAGGGAGCCCTATGGAGACAGGACGGTTCTGCTCTGGTGCACCTGGACAAATTTCAAGGGCCATCTGTCCGGTGAATGACCTTTTCTTCATTATCCATGAAAAGCATATTCAAGTTAACACCCCTCAATATGCTAACGAGGGCTAACATGATCATGCTAATTACATCATCCCATGAAACACCTCACCCCTCCCCGTACATGGGATACGTAGGCATGTGGGTCGACCTAGGGGATGGACCCAAGGGAAGTGTGTAGAAATCAAGGGAGGGGAAGAAAGGGGGGACCTCTGCAGAGTGCAGTGAAGCAAAGAAGGATGCAAGTGAAAATGACAGCTGCCTCCTGTGCCTTCTGGAACCCTCACCGGTGGGATCAGTGCAGAAGCCCAGACCTGTGATCTGTATCTCCCATTCCCACTATCTCCCTCTTTTCCCTTTTCCATTAAGAAATGCAAGGCATATTGTATTGCTTGCCACAACTTGCTATATACTTAGCCAACTATCGTGTGTTCAATTAGTACATTGTGGGTAGTTAATAAATGCTTGGACTTGGAGACTTGTTGTCCGCTCCATTGGGGATTTGTGAATCTGAGTCACTTGTCTCCCTTGTCTGAGCAGGACGTGACACCTACCTGCTTATTCATCCATAAACACCATAATATCCTATCTTGAGCACAAGAATATTCTGTGGGACAATGCTGAAAATTTTACTGACCCGCAGATAAAATATAAACCCTGCTCTCCTCATACCTAGCAGTCTTGTCCTTTCCTCATGGAAAGCAAAGAAGATGACCAGGTCCAATCTCTCTTGGGTAAATTAAGTCACTTTCTTTTTCAGACATCAAAGAATTGTGCTAGGAGTGGACATGCTCTGGAGCACAGTCTTGCACTCCCCTGTTCATCCGTTGGAACTTTTTGATAGGTACATGCAATGATTGGGTGCTGCCAGTCATCAGGGACTGCCCCCTAGCTCCATGGCCTTTCAAAGACGATGGAAGTGTCTTTGCTGTGACATTTACTGAGCCTCTACTGTTATGGTGTTGCTGGTATGGAGACCAGCTCTGACCCAGTGGTTCACATGGCCTGCTCCTGCCTGCAGCCACAGGGGTGCCACTGTGGTCACAATGGGACTGCTGAAAGCTACACAAGAGCTTGGGGGTGACACAAATCCAAGGGTACAGCAGGATGGTGTGAATCTGAGGAGAGCCCAGCACTGAAAAGGCCATGTCCTGCTGCTGCCCCAGCTCACAGGCAGCTGAGAGGCAGTGCCCGCCGAGGCAGTGAGGGACAGCCCCAAGGGGCACTGAGGCTGCTCCTCCATGGGGCAGCTGGGCCCTTGGCTCCTGAATCCCTTCTGCCTGCTGGGGCTGGGCCCCCAGCTCCAGAGGAGATCTAAGAGATGAGAGTAGAGGCAAATGATTACGTTCTGGCTTCTTTAGCTATGCAAAGAGCCTGGTTCCTCCTGTACGGGAGGCTTACTGGACAGGAAAAAAAAAAAAATAGTGCAAAGCCTAAGAAGAAGTTGTATGAATAATATGTAATTACAATTAATATTATCACAAGCGTAGCAAACAAATACAAAATAGAAGAACAGAAGAAACTATGATAACCTCAGATTTTACTGAATTCCTGGGAGTTCTATGAGAATGGCAGGCACCTTATTAATGCTGGAATAATGTTTATTCATATACTTTCCTCAGGGCATCCTTGATCTCCTGGTTCCTCATGCTGTAGATGAGGGGGTTCAATGCTGGAGGCACCACCGAGTACAGAAATGACACCACCACATCCAGGGTTGGGGAGGAGTTGGAGGGGGGGTTCAGGTAGGAAAATTTGCCAGTACTTAGAAACAGGGAGACCACAGCCAGGTGAGGGAGGCACGTGGAAAAGGTTTTGTGCCATCCCTGCTCAGAGGGGATCCTCAGCACGGCCCTGAAGATCTGCACATAGGACACCACAATGAAAACAAAACACCCAAAAAGTAAACAGGCCCAACTTCCCTGAGGTAGGAGTGTGAGCAGGAGAGCTTGAGGATCTGGGGGATTTCACAGAAAAACTGGTCCAGGGTGTTGCCATGGCACAGTGGTATAGAAAATGTGTTTGCAGTCTGCAGGAGAGAATTGAGGAAACCACTGGCCCAGGCAGCTGCTGCCATGTGGACACAAGCTCTGCTGCCCAGGAGGGTCCCGTAGTACAGTTTATTAGGTAAAGTAAAAGCCACACACATAAGCAAACAACACAGGAATTCATTCCCACTTCTCATCGTCAGGCAGGGGTTCAGCCATCTCCAGAACAGCAGGGCTCCATCAAGTGTAACAGTGACTTGGGAAGACAAACACCATAACTCCGAATATCTGCACGTTCCTCCTTCCCCCAGTGCTATACTGCTGAGCATGACGTCATATGGGCTGGAATATCCCTTGGGTCATTCAGGATCAGCTGTCCTGGCTGTATCCCCTCCCAGCTCTCTGTGCACCCCCAGGTTCCTCATTGGTGGGGGGGGAGGTGAGGAGCAGAAAAGGTCTTGACTGTGTGTAAGAAAACATCCCTGTGTTATCAACACTGTCTTCAGCACAAATCCAAACCACAGTCCCATACCAGCTACTGGGAAGAAAATTAACTCTATCTCAGCCAAACCAGCACAGGCAGCCTCCCCAGTGTGTCCCATGAACATGGGCACAGGACAGACCCTGGACCTTCAAGTCTTCCAAGGCGGCCTGGCTGGGCGAGGACACTGCTGCGTGCTCCTACCCTGCAAATCACACTGTTCACCTGTTCACTGGTGTTTTCATCTGCGGGCCACTTTCATGGGCATGTTCTTGAGATCAGGTTTGGAAGAAGAGCTCAACCTTCAGGCACTGCCCTGAGGAGATCCGCTTTCATGATGGAACCACTCTTACGGAGGCCGGCTCTGTCACAGAAGTGCCCATTGCCTGTCCCTGCCTGCGGTCACAGAACTGCCATGCAGCAGGAGTGTGACCAAGCTGCCAGAGCACTCAGGCCTTACACCAAACTGAAGGGGTGAGGAGAGTGTGGAAGTGAAAAGAGAACATCTGTGGAAGACCAAGTGCTCCCTGGCAGGGCTGCCATGCTGGGACTCTCTTCCCCTCCACCACTGCACACAGAAATGGTCCTTGCAGTTCCATAACGGTCTTGGAAGAAGGACCTCATAAAAAAAAGTCACTGCAGGCCCTTTCTTCTATTTAAACACACAGAGATCATGGCTCCTCATTTACGCAGCCACTCAGTCAGAAAAGAAAAGCAGACAGTGAATTAGAAAGGGAATGACAACATCATTACAAGTAAAATACCAACACCAACAACAAAAAATACACAAGACAGGCTGGGCCTGTAATGAGTTATATTATAACTGCTGTGCAGCAGAAGATGAGCAGTTTATAGTTTCAGAAAAACATCTAGTTATCAGTTTCCTCAGGGCATCCTTGATCTCCTGGTTCCTCAAGCTGTAGATGAGGGGGTTCAATGTTGGAGGCACCACCGAGTACAGAACCGCAACCACCAGGTTCAGGGTTTGAGAGGAGATGGAGGGTGGCTTCAGGTGGGCAAACATGACAGTGCTGATAAAGAGGGAGACCACAGCCAGGTGAGGGAGGCACGTGGAAAAGGTTTTGTGCCGTCCCTGCTCAGAGGGGATCCTCAGCACGGCCCTGAAGATCTGCACATAGGACACCACAATGAAAACAAAACATCCAAAACCTAAACAGGCACTAACCATGATAAGCCCAACTTCCCTGAGGTAGGAGTGTGAGCAGGAGAGCTTGAGGATCTGGGGGATTTCACAGAAAAACTGGTCCAGGGTGTTGCCATGGCACAGTGGTATAGAAAATGTGTTTGCAGTCTGCAGGAGAGAATTGAGGAAACCACTGGCCCAGGCAGCTGCTGCCATGTGGACACAAGCTCTGCTGCCCAGGAGGGTCCCATAGTGAAGGGGTTTGCAGATGGCAACATAGCGGTCATAGGACATGATGGTGAGGAGAGAAAACTCTGCTCCAATGAAGAAGAGAAAGAAAAAGAGCTGTGAAGAACATCCCAAGTAGGAGATGTCCCTGTTGCCCCAGAGCAAATTGGCCATGGCTTTGGGGAGAGTGGTGGAGATGGAGCCCAGGTCGAGGAGGGAGAGGTTGAGGAGGAAGAAGTACATGGGGGTGTGCAGGTGGTGGTCACAGGTGATGGCGGTGATGATGAGGCCATTGCCCAGGAGGGCAGCCAGGTAGATGCCCAGGAAGAGCCAGAAGTGCAAGAGCTGCAGCTCCTGTGTGTCTGCAAATGGCAGGAGGAGAAATTCAGTGATGGAGCTGCTGTTGGACATTTGTTCACTCTGGGCGTGTGGCACTGTTGAAAGAGAAGAAGACATTGACTAGTGTGGGCAGACTTTTTTGAGTCAATCCTATGCTATTTCCCAAGAAATCCCCTCAAAATTATTACTCTTTCTTTGGAGAAACTTCATTCAACTCCTTTTTATAAGCTCAGGTTTGTGTTGCTGAGGGCAACTTTCTTTGAAGGGGCAGAAGACAACATCTCTTGTATTGCTCTCAGCCTGATGACAGGGGAGCCCTGAGGGGCAAAAGGGCTCCCTGTGCCCTCGTGCAGTCAGGAAAGATGGTCTGCCCACGAGTGACCTGCCGGTCACCATGCAGGTGCCCTGTGCTTATTACACCTCTCTCTGCTGGAGGATGATCTCACTAACAATGTACTTTGGAGAAGAATTTGAATTTTGTGAGCTCAGAAGAGTCCAGTCTCAAAGTCCATTGTTCCAAACATTTCTCTCCTTCCCCGTACATCTGAGCAGAGAGTGATGCAGATGGGTCACCTGGTTCTCTGTTGCCTGGAGCTGTCTCTGTGGGAGATGTTTGTCTCCAAGTCTCCTCCCTGTCAGTGCTCACAGCCCACATCCCACCCTCTGTGTGCTCAGCGCTGCCCTGCACGACCCTGCTGGCAGCAGGGATCTGCCCAGGGACATCTCTGTGTGTGCAGGGGCACAGGAGTAACTCAGAAATGTACATTTATGAGAGCAGGGAAATAAAATCCAGTCTCCCACTGCCCTGCCAGAAAACAAAGAGGAGAATTCTCAAAGCACACACTCCTTCCCTATTAGGTAGTCCCCACCTTGACTGTCCTCATGAAAAGTCCCCTTGGAAATTCCCTGGGGGTCATTTGAAGTTCTGAGCATCCTTGAGAGATGCAGCAACATCTCAACAGCAAAAGGACCCTGTCTTCCCTGACAGGGCATCTCCTTCCCCCCACAGCTTCTCCCCACAGCGCCATGGGCAGCTCCCCGGGCAGGCTGAGTGCTGACCCTGACCGGTGGCAGAGTCCCTGCCCCAGCACACAGCCCCTGGGCTGCAGGGACCCTGCTCTGAAGGACAGCCCTGGGCACCCCTGGCTGCACACCTGGCTGCACACCCCTGCAGCCGTCCCCGGGAGAAGGCAGCCGCCATGGCCTGTCCCTCTGACAGTGCAGCAGGGAAGCCCTGCTCTGGAGCACATCCTCCTCTCGACAGGAGCGAGATTCCTGGCGGCTGTGCCGGCTTCACCAGATCCCTCCACCAACTCCAGCTGCATTGCCCTGCACCCACAGACTTACTGTGCCAAGGGCTGTGAAGATTTCTCCTCCAGTGAGCTCTCAGCATCCTCCCACTCCCATCTGCCTTTCCCCTCTCTGTGTCCGGCTCCTCTGCCCTCGGTGCCTGCAGGCAGTGCCCTCAGCCCTGCTGCACTTTGCAGAGGAGCTGCTCCTGGGCAGAGGTGTCTCTCTGCAGTGGTGCCCACTTGCCCTGAGCTCCCTCCGTCCCAGGAGCCCATCCCAGCTCCGCAGTAGAGGACCAGCCCAAGGCATTTTAATGACCCCTCGGGTGGGTTTGGTGCTGAGTCCCTCAACCTCAACCAGTGATAGGAAGATGAAGAAACCTCTCAAGAAGTCAAACTCAGATGCAAACTACAAAGATACCTGTAGTTTTAGTCAGTCCCAGTGAGGACCATTACTGACAAAGCCTCCTCAGGGGCTGGTTAGAGCAGAAAACTCCAGGCAGTGATGACAGGGAAACAAAGGTTATGTCAAGGCAGAACAAATTCTGAGTAAAACTAGAGGTGTTACATTAAGCAAAAGCGCCAAGACCTGACCCCCAGCCTGTGGGAAGGGAGATCCTGTCCCTCACAGTTTCTCAGGGCTCTTCCTGGGGCAGTGTGATGTGGGGATGGGCAATGCCAAGGGCAGGACTACAGTCCAACACCTCCCAGGCTCACAGGTGGGGAAGGGGAGGCCATGAGACCCAGTGCTGTAGGGGAAAGGTGCTTCTTCATTGCCATCAGTGGCAGAGTCAACAGCCAGAGCCAAGGGCAGAAAGAGCTCATCTCTGCTGGGGGATTTTCAGACTTTCTGCATCCCTCATCTCCACCACAGGCTGTCCCACTGTGTCCCACACCTGCACTTCTTTCTCTGCAGGCTGGAGACATCCACCCGGCTACCACACCTTGCTCTCACCTGAGTATCTCCCTTCCTTTATTGATATCTCTTTGTCCTTCCTGGCTGCTCCTTGAAACACACAGCCTGCGGATGCTCCAGTCTCCCTCTGGGTGACTTGTTACACTGGACTGGACTTCAAATGACACTTCTTTGTGTCCAGTCTGGGTCTCCCCAGCTGCACTTTGTGGCATTAGTCTTGTCATGCTGTATCTCACTTCAAAGAAAAGCTCCATCATCTCTGAAATCACCCCTCAGCCACTCTCAGACTACGCTTATAGTGCCTGGAGCCTCCACACCACTGGCCAAAGAACTCCAGGTCCCCCGGCCACCCCACACAGGCCATGGGCACTAGGTCCCGAACCCCACCTTGGCAGACCTTCACTCAACACTCTCCAGGTCCTCCCTACTTCTCCAGAATGGGGAGCCACACCCTGGGACACACCCATGTATGTGGGGCCACAACAGCTGGTCATGTCCCAGCCTGTCGTGATGTATGGGGCTATTTGCTCCCCTTCCCCCACTGAGGTAGAACTGGCCCCTTATCCTTGTAAAACTTCAGGTGACTTCCATTTCTGAATCCCAGAGTTTCACAAGGTCCCCACGGAGTGAAGCTCCATTTGGACTCCTTTTCATTTTTGTGTGTAGCTCGCTCACACTGATTGGGGTGTCTCTCACAAGAGAACACCATGAGGAGTTGCAAAGCACTACAAATCCCCTCTCCTGGAGAAACTGTGGAGTCCTGGGAGTCTGGTGCTAATAAGGCCATGGGGCTGGACCCAGAGGGGAAGTTTCCCTTTATGGGAGAGAGCAGCAGGAATGTGTGGAGCTCTGCCTGGGGATGGATGATGAGTCAGCTGAGCTGAAGGGTCACGGGCAACACTGTGGTGGGTGGATGTCTGCCACGGACTCCCCATTGAGGAAGAGGAAACAGATGAAGCCTTCTTCATTTAACTGTAAGAAGCCCTGGTCCTCATGGCACTCCTAAACTATCTCAGTATTTGCTGAAGGGGCAACAGGAGCCATCCAGGAGGGTTTTGAGTTAATTGACAACATCATCCTGACAAGGGTGACTGAGGAGGCAGTGAGGGGAGGTGTCCTGCAGGAAATCATACTCAGAAACAAGTAAGAGCTGGTCAGGGATGTAACAGTCAGGGGTTAGAAAGTAGAGTTGAGGCTCCTGAGAGATGGGAAGAAGGCAAAGAACTGGACTTCAGGAGAGCAGGATTTGGCTTACTGAGGAAGCAGCTTGGAAGAATCCCATGCGATATGACACTGAAGAATTTCTCAAATTAAGAGAACCATCTTTACCAAAAGAGAGGAAGATAGTAGGGTCCACAGAGATAAGCTGTGCTTGCAAAATGAAAAGCTGGATTTAGATGCCAGACAAGTATAAGATTTAGAAATGGAAATAAAGGTCTTAGAAAACTAACTTGAGAAATCAGGAATCTAGCAGCTCAGTTTCTAGCAGAGCAGCATATAATCACTAACACAAGTGACAATAAATGCCATGCATTCCCTGCAGTCTGGGAAATCAACAGTAAGTCTTGGTCAAGATCCATAGGTTCTACTGGGAAGGCCCAGGTTCCTGTGGGTGGCACCATGGATCCTGGTAGCCTTGCCAGCAATTCTTGGGGATGACCAACAGCTGAAGAGGACATTCAGGACCCGAGAATCTTGGCCCAGTTACTAGCAGGCACAGGAGCATCCACGAACAATCTTGGGTCATCTGGGGTAAAATCAGGTTGAATAGTTCCAAAACAAGCAACGTCAAGTGGCTGTGACAGAGCCCATCATCTTGACCAAATTTTGGAGAAGGTCGCCTTTGAACCAGGGAAATTCAAGGGAGTCATGCAAAAAGGCCCATCAGGTCAATCCCCATAGTAAGGGAAAGGAATATTTCTTATGCTGTAGATGCCGAAGGCAATAAACATTGGATTGTGCCTCAGAATATTCAAGGAGAATCTCATCAAGCTCATCCATGAGCTGAGGCAAACACTCTGAGCAGAGTGAAGGACAGTGAGTGCTGGTCTAACACAAAGAAGGATGTAGACCTCTGGGGTAGGAGCTGTCTGTCTTGTGCCGTGACCAGTGCAGATTACACTGGAGTAAAAACCCCAGCCCAGCACTAACAGAGTGGAGGCCCACGGGCACAACTGCAAATTGATTTCGTGGGACCTCTGCCAGTGACAGCTTGAAACACCAAGTGCATCTTGGTAGTAGCAGATCCTTTGAGTAAATGGACAGAAGCCCCCCTTGCAACACCAACATGGTGGCCACCACTGCAGATCTACTGTTGAACGCTGTTATTTCTTGCTGGGGTCTGCTCCACAGCACTGAGTCTGATCTCAGCACCGACTTGTTGCAATAATTCTGCATGAGCACTGCAAAGCCTGAACGCGACACGTCCCACCCTGGCTCTGCCAAGCTGTGGGGCAGGGGAGAGGAAAAGGCCAGTGAAGGGGCTGGGTTTGGCTGTTGAATGTAGGGTCCAGCAGCGATGAGGAGTCAAGGGAGTGGATGGGGAGAGACGGGCAAAGGCACCACAAATTGTGATGTTGATTGTGAGGCCACTCCTGTTACAGGAGCCTGATTGGCCAGCAGTTGACCCAGCAATTTGGGGACAAGGCGTTCATCACAAAACCGGTCATGCCAGCAGAGACAAGACAAGGAGAGAGTGGAAGGTGAGAGGCAGGCCAAGGGGAGCTGGATGGAAAGGGGATGGTTCCACTTCCACTGCAGCAGCCTGCTTGGCCCTCAGGAGACATGCTGGCCGGCAGGCATTCTGAGGTCATCCAGCGCATCAGAGAACCCACCCAACAGAAATTACGTCCTCGGGGAGGGGATGAGGAAGATGGAAGAGGCCCACCTGGGTTCTGATTCTGGAGGTACCTCTGTTATTTTGACCTGACCAAGCATGGCAGAGAGGAATTCTGGGAGGACTAGCCCTCAGATGGGTGAAAAATCTTTTCCTTCTCTCCAGGTTGAACATCCCCTCTTTCACCCAACACTCATCTTCCATCGTCTGAACGTGCAACATGGTGCAGACCCTAGTTCTCTATTCTTTATGGCCCCCTCGTAGGTGCTGCCAGGCTGCACTGAGGTCCCCCTCAGCCCTCCCTTCTCCAGGCTGAACAAGCCCAGCTCCCTCAGCCTCTCCTTACAGGCAAAGTGTTCCAGGCCCGGCTTATCTTGGGGGCCATTCACCAAACCCCTCCAGCTTGCCAGCATCATTCCTGTCCTGGGGGTCTGAAATCTGGACGCAGTAACCTGGACAATGCCCTCTCTTGATCTCCTGGCTGCACTCCTAGCCATCAAGCCCTGGGGGCAGTTGGCCTCCCTTGCTGCCAGGGCACACGGCTGCCTCCTGCCCAACCCACCAAGACCTTTCCCACGGGGCTTCTCCCAGCCAGGCAGCCCCCAGCCTGTGCCATTGCCAGGGGGATGTCCTGCAGGGCCACAAACTGCCACTTGTCCTCGCTGCATTTCCTGAGCTTCCTGCCAGTATGTGCTCTCCTGCTCCTTTAGCCCTTTCCCTGAGCACTGAGTCCTGGAAGCCTTTTCAATAAAGACTCAGGCAAGGATGGCATTGAGTCTCCCAGCCCCACCTGTGTCTGATGCTGTTAAATCACCCTCCCCATTCAGCACCAGCCCTGCATTTCCCTGGTGTAGGCTTGGTCTCTAATGAGCCACTGAAGCTTCTCTTTTTGCTCCTGACTTTCCTTGCCATCACCAGCTCCAGGCAAGCTTTGCCTTCCTAAAAACAATGAAGTCAATCTCTATAAATTTCTCCCCTGTAAACTGTCCTTGCTGTCACCTCCTGGCAGCTGGTTCCTGGCCTCTGTCAGAGCCAGCCCTGTCCCTGCCCTGACCCAGCCTCCCTGCCCCACACAGGCATTATCGTCAAGGGAAGATCCGTGGTGCAGGGAAAGGTTTCTAGGCCAATCAAAACCACAGTCAGTGGAGAAAGGGAAACATGGGTGATCTTTTGGAATGCTGTAGTTTGTTACTGCAAGATATGAACCTACATAGACACACAGACAAAGTCGATCCCTCAAGAGCTGGTCTTACACTGTCTGTCTAGAATCAGGCTCAGGATCCCCTCGTCCCCCTGTGTAAGAGTCGGTCAGAAGATCAGCATTGTCTCAACATTGTCATCAGGGACATGGACAGTGAGGTACCCGACAATGGCCTGTTTGGAGCGCAGCTGCCGACCCCTGGAATGGAATGTGGTGCAAAGGCTCCTGAATGCAGAACTGTGTGGCACAGCCAGTGCTGTGCTGTTCTCCTGAGTACTGAACCGTGTGGTGCAGGCAGTGCAGTGCTGTTCTTTGGTGCCTGAGCCGTGCAGTACAAAGAGTGTTGTGCTATTGTTCGGTACCTGGGCCTAGCCAGAGCAGTTAGTGGTAATTGCATAGCCATTGTCAAAAAGATGGATCGTGACTGTTGCCATAACACCGATGAAGAAATCATGAACCTCAGATGAACTTTGCTTCATTATAATACCAAAACACACCTCCTGGTTGAAGGTTACCCGCCTCTGAGACTGACCACACCTCGGACACTCCCCCCCGCGCACGCGCGATGGCCTTGCTCGAGAGGGGTGGAGATATGATAATTGAATTCTGAGAAGGGCGGAGACCCCCGAGGCAGAGGTGGAGCAAGGTGTGTTACTAAGCATAAAAGATTACTTCTGGACAATGAAAATTGGAAGCTTCCCCACCAAGGACCACGACGATCGACAACGCAGCATCAGCTGGACCCGGGACCGTTAGGACGTCGTGAGATCAGCGGTGGTAGCTATAACCTCTCTCCCTCTTCTCTCTAAAACTTAACTTTACTTTTCTCCTTTCTTTCACCCATCTCTAACTATCGCGTGCCTCTTCACAGGCAACCCAATAAAGTTTCACTGTTTGATTACTGTTATCCCCTTTGGTGTTGGTCACCTTAATTTTGCACTTTCGAGATCGTAGCAAACGAATCATCACGAGTCCACCGAGTGGACCGTGACACCCTGTTTCCCCACTCACAGACAAGCACACAGACACACACCCCCCCTCAATGACTGTCTCCAGCACAGTCACAGAACCGTTGATGCTGGAAGGCAGCCAGTTTCCACCTTCTCTGTGCTGCCTCTTCATGCTTCATTTCAGTCAGGAGCTCCTTTCTCATCCGTGCCAGCCTCCTGCCACCTTTGCATGACTTCCTGTATGTTGGGGTGGACTGCTCTACAGATGGAAGAGATCCTTGACAATCAAACACCTCCCTGCACCCCTCTTCTCTGGAAGGTGGTATCCCATGGGATTCTTCCAACCAAGTCCCTCAGCAGGCCAAAGCCTGCTCTCATGAAGCCTTGTTCCCTTCTCTCAGGAGCCTCAGCTCTACCTTTTCACCTCTGACTGTTCCATCCCTGACCACCTCATCCTTGTTTGTAAGGATGAAGTCCCACAGGGCACCTCACCTCACTGCCTCCTCAGTCACCCTTCTCAGGACAAGCCAACAAGCTCCAAAAGCAGCCTGTGTGGCTTGCACCTTGCTCTGTTGCCCCTTCAGCAGATATGGGGATAGTGTGAGTCCTCCATGAGTGCCAGGGCCTGCAAACATGAGGCTTCTTCCCATTGTCTGAAGAAGGCCTCATCTACTTCCTCTTCCTGACCAGGAGGTCTGGAGCAGACATCCACCCACCACAGCATTGCCCACGTTGTTCTACCCTTCCACATTGACCCCTCAGCTCTTAGCTGACTCCTCGTCCATACCCAGACACAGCTCCGTGCACTACTGATGCTCTTTTCTATAAAGGACAATTCATGCTCTGGGTCAAGACCTATGGCCTTATCAGTACCAGATGCCCGAGACCCCAGTGTTTCTCCAGGTGGTGGTTTGGGGCAGCTTATTCTTCCAGTGGTTACTTGCAGACCCTCTGGGACCTCTATTGTCTGGTCCAGACTTAGCCTCTCAAAAATACCAGTTTCCCAAGCCTCTTCTAGTCACTGGCTGCTCTGGTTTCACTAATGGTTAAACCCACCAACATACACACCAATGTGACATGCACACACACTGGTCTCGCAAGTTGCTGCCCCCCAAAGAACAGTTGGAAGAGCAACTGATATCAGCTACCTGGACTTGTGCAAAGCAGTGGACACTGTCCCGCATGACATCCTTGTCTCTAAATTGGAGAGAAATGGATTTGATGAATGGGCCACTCAGTGGATCAGGATTTGGATGGACGGTGACACTCCAAGGCTTGTAGTCAGTGGCTCAATGTCCAAGTGGAGATCAGTGACGAGTGGCATCCTCAGGGGTTGGGATTGGGCCCGGCACTGTTTAACATAACTGGCGACATAGACAGTGGGATCAAGTGCACCCTCAGGAAGTTCACGAACAACACTGAGCTGTGTGGTGCGGTCAACACGATGGAGCAAAGGGATGTGCCATCCAGAGGGACCGGGACAGGCTAGAGAGCTGGGCCTCTGCAAACCCCCCTGCATCTCACTGCCCCCAGGAAGAGACTTGAGGATCCCAGGAGGGAAAGGATCCCTGTTCCCAGGGGATGGGCGTCAGGGCTTGACCATCCTGTTGGTGAAACCCATCAAGGCCTTTCACAGTCACCTGAACATTTGATTTTCAACCTGTAAGCAGTGCCTCTGACTTCCTGCTTCCCCAGCCCCCAGGGACAGGAACCTTGTCTCCTTATTCCCTCCCTGGCCTCTTCAGTCATGGCCCTCGCTGGGGATCACTAACACCCTCAGAGACTTGGAGGTTTGCTGCTGACTTTCACTTCTGTAGAGGCCACTTCAATCCCTTTTCAGGACCTGCAGTTCAGGAACTCGGCACCAGAGGGCTCATTAACACACAAATCCCCCTGACAAGCCAAGTGTCTAGGCAGAACTTAATTCCTCACTTCTGAAGTGGTTAATCTGAGAGGTTTCAGGCGTGCAGTCAAAGTGAAAAGCTTTCAGCACTAAATGCCGATAAGAAACAATTTCTTCTTTTTCCACTACTCCTTATTTTTCTGTTCACACATTAAGTGACATCAGCAAACTCCAATGGATATTGATCCTGAGAATCTCCTGACAGAGGCTGAATATGTCGGGAAGCCAAGACCCTCTATGTCAGACACTCTGGGGGCAATCTTTGTCCCTACCTCCAACTCCACATTTCCCTCATCAGTCCCATGGGACTTCCAGCACCTTTTTTCAAATCTGAGCTTTCTCCACAACAGGCTGTAGCTGCCTCTTTTTGCCCTTTGACAGAAACTCCTACTTGCTGTGTTTGGAAAATGACCTGCACATGGACACTAAGGATGTTTAATTGCCAGAAAGCGAAATCAATGGAAGGCATGGTTCAATAAACAATAAAATACACTCCTCTGCTGTATATTAAGTCCACCTTACCTCCTCTGAAGGCCACTTTCCACAGTGGTGGTGGCCCTTAGACTAAAGAAAAACACGTTTTTTTCCAAACAGAGATCCCAAGAACACCCAAAACACCCCCTGCCCCAGACTCTGTCCACATTCACTCACAGAGAGTCACACCCTGAAGTCATGAGCTCCATCGAGCTTCCCATTTGCATCCCATCCCTTCCCATTCCCATCTGCAAACCCACCTGTTAAACAGGACTGGACTCAGCATTGGCCCCTGGGGTTCACCACTGGTGCCCTGTTCCCAAGGGGACTTTGTGCTACTGGCCATAGCCTTCTGGATCCGGCCATTCACCCTGTTTCCAGTCCACCTCACTCTGCCTATCAGGATGTGACGGGATGCAGTGTGAAAAGAATTGTTAATATGGAGGTTAAACACCTTCCCTGCTCTCCCCTCATCCACCAGCTGAGACATCTCATTGCTGTGGTGGGTTAACTGTGGCTAATCACCAAACTGCCACCCAGCTGCTCACTCACTGCCTCTCCCACCCCAGCAGGATGGGGGAGAAAATAGGAAGAATGGGAATGAGAAAGCTGCTGGGTGGGGACAAGGACAGTGAGATCACTTCCCAGTTCCCATTGAGGGCAAGACTTGCCTTGAGGGAAAGTAATTCAACTTACTTTCAATTAAATTCAGGTAATGGGGGAAAAAAGACAAACATTAGAACAACACCTTTCCTCCTCCCTGCCCCAGGCTCAACTTCACTCCTTCACTCCAGGCTCCTCTCCCCCTTCCTGAGCAGTGCAGTGGCATTTGAGATTTTGGGTCACGAACAATACATAACAATTTTTCTCTGCTACTCCTTTTTTCCCACAGTTTTTCTCTGCTCTGGAACTAATCCTCCATGGGCTGCAGGGAAGATCTGCTCCACCATGGAGCGCCTCCTCCTCTTTCTCCGACACTGGTGTTCCTTCTGTTGTTTATGAATATGTTTATTCCCTCCACC
This sequence comes from Strix aluco, assembly GCF_031877795.1. NCBI lineage: Eukaryota > Metazoa > Chordata > Aves > Strigiformes > Strigidae > Strix > Strix aluco. Next base: position 790,489 of record NC_133966.1, read on the forward strand.
TCTACTGGTTTGTTTTTTTCTGCCCTTTCCTGAATATGTTTTCACAGAGGCATGACCAGTTTTGCTGATGGGCAGATCAGTGTCCTGCATTGAGACCATTGTGGAGCTGGAAACAGATCTGTGTGGCACAGGGCAACCCCTGGCCTCGTCCCACAGAGCCCCCTTGCAGCCCCTCCAGCTACCAACCCCTTGTCACATACACCCCATACAGTCACCCGCTGTGGAAAGGGGAGGTGCAAAAGATTTTTTTTTTCTGTTGAACTGTGGTTTCCTTTATTGTTCCTTGTTGGCAATTAAGAAACAACTTCCTGTGAGTGTGTGTGCAGACAGTTCTCCAAATGGAAAAGGAGGTAATTGTGGGAAAAGAGCTGCAACCTTCAGCTACAGACAGAAAGAATGGGTCTGAAAAAGCCCAGGGGGCTAAAAAGAGAGACCTCAGTGATGGGGACATAATGACAAAGGTTGACTATAGAGTGTGTGACATCACTGAGCTTGCTTTTCCTGCATGATTTTTCAGACTCCATCAGGGCACATGTGAGGTCAGTATAAATGGGAGAAAGTAGATATTTCTTGATCTGGAAGATGAGAACTGGAGAAAATGGAAAAAAAAAAAAAAAATAATTTAATATGTAAATCTTCTATTTTAAGATACACTCTGGAAATGTGACTACCTTCAAGAACTGAAAAAGTAATAAAAATCATGCACAAACTCTTTCTTTTTAAAGCACATGGATGTGCAGATTCTTAGGGATGACCCAAAGCTGAAGTGGCCATTTGGAACCTGAGAATCTTGGCTCAGTTATTAGTAGGCAGAGGAGCATCCATGAACAATATTGGGTCATGTAGGTTAAACTCACGTTGAATAACTCCAGAACAAGTGACTCCAATTGGCTGTGACAGAGCTCATCAACTTGACCCAATTTGGGAAAATACAACCTTCCGACCAGGGAAATTCAAGGGAGTCATGCGAAAAGACCCATCAGGTTAATCAACACAGTAAGGGAAAGGAATATTTCTTATGCTGCCAATGAAGAAGGCAATAAACATTGGATTGTGCCTCAGAATATTCAAGGAGAATCTCATCAAGCTCATCCATGAGCTGAGGCAAACACTCTGAGCAGAGTGAAGGACAGTGAGTGCTGGTCTAACACAAAGAAGGATGTAGACCTCTGGGGTAGGAGCTGTCTGTCTTGTGCCGTGACCAGTGAAGATTACACTGGAGTAAAAGCCCCAGCCCAGCACCAACAGAGTGGAGGCCCATGACCACAACGGCAGATTGATGTCGTGGGACCACTGGCAGTGACAGCTTGAAACACCAAGTGCATCTTGGTAGTAGCAGATCCTTTGAGTAAATGGACAGAAGCCCCCTTGCAACACCAACATGGTGGCCACCACTGCAGATCTACTGTTGAACGCTGTTGTTTCTTGCTGGGGTCTGCTCCACAGCACTGAGTCTGATCTCAGCACCGACTTGTCACAATAATTCTGCATGAGCACTGCAAAGCCTGAATGCGACACGTCCCACCCTGGCTCTGCCAAGCTGTGGGGCAGGGGAGAGGGAAAGGCCAGTGAAGGGGCTGGGTTTGGCTGTTGAATGTGGGGTCCAGCAGTGATGAGGAGTCAAGGGAGTGGATGGGGAGAGACAGGCAAAGGCACCACAAATTGTGATGTTGATTGTGAGGCCACTCCTGTTACAGGAGCCTGTTTGCCCAGTAGCTGACGCCAGCAATTTGGGGACAAGACATTCATCACAAAACTTCTCATCCCAGCAGAGAGAAGACAGGGACAGAGAGGAAGGTGAGAGGCAGGCCAAGGGGAGCTGGCTGGAACGGAGATGGTTATGAGGTCTCTTCCAGTGCAGCAGCCTGCTTGGCCCTCAGGAGACATGCTGGCCGGCAGGCATTCTGAGGTCATCCAGCGCATCAGAGAACCCACCCAACAGAAATTACATCCTCAGGGAAAAGAGGGATAAGGTAGGTACATGATGCCCATATGACTTGTGATTCTGGGGGACCTCTGTTATTGTGACCTGACCAAGCTTTGCACACAGAAGGTCTGGCAGGATTCATGGCCACTCTGCTCAGGACTAGTCCTGAGATGGGTGAAAAATATTTTCCTTATCCCCAGGTTGAACATCCCCTTTTTCACCCAACACTCATGTTCCATCCTCTGAACATGCACCATGGTGCAGACCCTAGTTCTCTATTCTTTATGGCCCCCTCGTAGGTGCTGCCAGGCTGCATTGAGGTCCCCCTCAGCCCTCCCTTCTCCAGGCTGAACAAGCCCAGCTCCCTCAGCTTCTCCTTACAGGCAAAGTGTTCCAGGCCTGGCCTATCTTGGGGGCCATTCACCAAACCCCTCCAGCTTGCCAGCATCATTCCTGTCCTGGGGGTCTGAAATCTGGACGCAGTAACCTGGACAGTGCCCTCTCTTGATCTCCTGGCCGCACTCCCGGCCATCAAGCCCTGGGGGCAGCTGGCCTCCCTTGCTGCCAGGGCACACGGCTGCCTCCTGCCCAACCCACCAAGACCTTTCCCACGGGGCTTCTCCCAGCCAGGCAGCCCCCAGCCTGTGCCATTGCCAGAGTGAAGTTGTCTTAAGACTTCATCTACTTCCTCTTCATGATCAGGAGGTCTGGACCAGACACCTGCCCACCACAATTTTGCCCATGATTTTCTTTCCTCTCATGTTGACCCCTCAGCTGACTCCCAAGACCCCACAGTTTCTCCAGGAGGTGCTTTTGACCACCTTACTGCTACAGTAGCTACTTGCAAACCCTCTGGGCTCTCTAGTGTCCAGTCCAGATTTAGGCTCTCAAAAATACCGGTCTCCCAGACCTTTTCTACTCCCTGGTTGCTCTGGTTTGATATTCACTACTGGTTACACCCACTGACATACTCATCAACATGACGTGCACACACTGCTCTTGCCCATTGCTGCCCCCTGCAGAACAGTTAGAAGATCAATTGACATCATCTACCTGGACTTGTGCAAAGCATCTGACACTCTCTCGCATGACATCCTTGTCTCTAAATTGGAGAGAAATGGATTTGACAGATGAACCACTCGGTGGATAAGGAATTGACTGGACAGTCTCACTTAAATTGTTGAGATCAATGGCTTGATTTTTGAAAGGAAAGTGGTGATGAGTGGTGTTCCTCAGGGGTTGGTGTTGGTATCGGCATTGTTTAAGGTCTTTGTTGGTGACATGGGCAGCGGGATCAAGTGCACCTTCAGCAAATTTTTCAGCAACACCAAGCTATGTGGTATGCTTGCCATGCTGGAGGGAAGGGATGTGCCATCCAGAGGGAGCTGGACAGGCTGGAGAGGTGGGCCTGTGCAAACCTCATGAAGTTCAACAAGGCCAAGTGCAAGGTCCTGCACGTGGTTCGGGCTAATCCCAAGCACAAATACAGGCTGGATGATGAGTGGATTGAGGCCTTGTGGAGAAGGCCTTTGATGGAAAACTGACTGTGAGCCAGCAACGTGCGCTTGCATCCCAGATAGCCAACAGTGTCCTGGACGGCATCAACAGAAGTGTGGGAAGCAGGTCGAGGGAGGGGATTCTCCCCCTCTACTCCACTTTTGTGTGACACCACCTGCAGTGCAGTGTCCAGCTCTGGGGGTCCCCAACATCAGAAGGACACGGACCTGCTTGACTGGGTCCAGAGGAAACCATGAAGATGATCGGGGTGCTGGAACACCTTCCCTGTGTGGACAGGTTGAGAGAGTTGGGGGTGTTCAGCCTGGAGAAGAGAAAGCTCTGGGGAGACCTTCTAGTACTTCAAGGGGGCCTACAGGAAAGCTGGGGAGGGACTCTTTATCAGGCATTAGGGGATGAGGGGAGATTAAGGTTAGATATTAGGAAGAAATCTTTTACTTTGTGTGTGGTGAGAAACTGGAAAAAGTTGTCCAGTGACATGGTGGCTGCCCCCTCCCGGGAAGGTTTCAAAGCCAGGTTGGATGGGGTTTTTAGCAACCTGGTCTAGTGGAAGGTGTCTCTGACCAATAATTATTAAAGTCCCTTCCAACCCAAACCATTCCATGACTGTATGACTCTATGATTATTCGCAACTTCCAATCAGCAGACAATGTCCAGCGACCTCCTGGAAGGTAAGGATTCAGTACATGTAGTGGGTGCTTTGGAAGAAAAACATCTTAATAACGAAGGTCACGTCCTCCTCTCGGCACTCCTTTCTCTCAGCTTTTATTGCTGACCATGATGCCATATGCTGTGGAATATGCCTTTAGTCAATTCAGGTCAGCTGTCCCATTTACATCCCCTCACAGCCACTTGCCCACCCTGAGGGTATCAGCTTCTGGGGGAGTTGGAGAGACAGCCTTACTGCTGTGTGAACACTGCTGAGTAACAGCCAAATCATTGGGGTGTGATCAACACTGTTGGAGCCATGAGTATGAAGCAGAGCAGGATAGGGACTGCTATGGGGGAAGTTCATTCCATCCCAGCCAGAGCCAGTACCGAGGTGTTGAGGGGTCTCTTTCAACCTGCGTTACTCTTTGATTCCGTGAGTCTTTCCCTTGGAGAGCTCTCTAAAGACAGAATAGATTGAAGAAGAGGAAAGACCAGAGAGGCAGAAATAGAGATATGAAATACACCAGTATAAATACAGCAGTTCCTCAGAGGAATGTTTCTCCACTCCAACTATTAGTAGGAAATCCCTCAGATAAACCTGTTGAAACAAACTGACTTCTATCTGCTCAGTGACTGGGTGATGGTTGGGTACAGCATCATGTGGTCAGTTGTGTCTCAGAACTCCTAATCCAGCAGGAAGCCAATGGCTGTGAAGGGGGCTGTGAGGTCACTTGTGCCTGTGGAGGTGATAGGCCACAGCAGGACCATGGCTGAGAAAGGGACTGTGAGGTCACAGCTGGTAGGTCAGCCCTTGACTCAGGGCTGAGACAGGTGTTTTTAAGCTCCGCTCTGCCAATGCCTCTTCCAGGCCAGCAGAAGGCACCCAGCTGGCACCTCAACTGTGAGATCCCCTCTGCTGAAGGGCCCAGGCTCACTCCAGGAAGGGGGCTTAGATTTGGGTTGTTGTGTCTCTTCTGCCTGAGAACATGGTGGTTGTGCCTACCCAAGACACTGAAAGGCCAGCAGCCCTGGGAGATCACAGTGAGGCGACTTCTGTCTGGTCAGGTGAAAGGCCAGAAGAAGGCGGAGGGGTTGGGTTCCCTGCTTGAAGGGTTCTTTCCCAGAGGGTTTCCCCACAGTGCAGCTTGGAAGGTGGAGACTGGGCATGAGGAGGAAGAAATGTCACTCCAAGGGCAGTGCTGTGGCACAAGAAGTCATCCAGAAGGCAGATGAGATCAGTCCATGTCTCTGTGATTCAAGGAACAGAGTGTGAGTGTGGCCAGACGTCAGTGAAGGTGTGGAAATGCCAGGGGCAGAGCAAGGTGAGGAAGCGAGGTGGGTGTCTGCAGCCTGCAGGGAAACAGAAGCAGCTGTGGGACAGCATAGGACAACCTGTGGTGGAGATGGCAAAGGGCGCTGGCAAGGCTGCGAGTCACCAAGAGAACCCAAGTCTTTGTCCCCTTGGGTACAGCCGTCGTCTCTGCCACCAAGGCCTATGAGGGGACATGTTGTCCAAAGGCCCTGGGGGGGCCTCATTGTCCCCTTGCACACCCCCATAAGGCTGGGGACTGTCATACCATTGTCCTTCACTCAGCATCACCCACCCCACTTATCCCACTGTCCCCGGAAGAGCCCTGAGCAATATGTGAAGGACACGATCTGCCTTCCCAGGGGCTTGGGGGTCAGGGCTTGGCCTTCTGCTTCATCAGACAAAACCCCGGGTTTTCTCAGCATCTAAGCTGCCTGCACTTGCTTTTGCCTACCTGCAATCATGACCTCCAATTATCAGTTGTAACGAGTCCTGGGTAGACTTTGCAGATCATGGTTCTCAGTGGGACTCGTTAAAGCTTCAAGATACTCTGGGTTTTGCTTTTTACATGGAGTCTTTGAGAGGTTTGTGCAATCTCCTCTCAGTACCTGAGGGTCAAGGACTCAACACCAAATACACAATGGGCTCATTAAAAGAAAGCAAGCCCTAGAGGAGCCATGACTCTTCCTGTAATTTTCTCCAAGTCTTCAAGACCCGTACAGATAATTGGAGCAGTTTCCTAGTGTAGTTATGGATGAGTATTTCAAAGAGTTTCAAATAAAAATTATATTGTCTTTTCAAGGGTGTATTTTATTAATTTTCAGTGTAGAGAAGAGGTGATGGCAGCATTCTCCAATAGATACTGATCCAGAATCTCTCCTAAGGACATCTGGACAGGTGGAAAAGCAGATCCTTGAGGTCTGACACAGAATGGTCAACCTTCCCCCTCACCTTCCCACGCCACCATTTCTCTCATTGCCCTCCTGGGACTTTTCCTTACATCAGACTTCTCCACCGCAGTCTGCAGGTTGAGGTTACAGCTCCTTTGCACCAGCTCCCACCTCCTTTCCTTAGAGAACTGGCTGCACACAGGCACAGATTCTTTTTCCCAATTACAAACAAAGAAAAGTGAAACATGTTAAAGTTTCATCAGCCATAAAATACAGTCACAAGCCTATCTTAAGTACAAGCTGCCTCTAATGAGGTTGCCTTTCGACAAGGGATAATATTATGAGTGTGACATCACTGGAGAACAATGGACATGTTGTGAGCGATCCAGACCAAGGGGCCTCACTGTAACAGCAAGCTGCAGCTGTGTTCAAGGACATAAACAAGGCCGAGATGGCCTGAGAAACTACATTCCTGCCCAAGAGATAAAGATGTTGGAATGTCGAAAACAGGGGGTCTACCTGGGGGGAGAGCAGCGCGTGGACACCACACTGGGACCAATCATAGAGGGCAGAAGGGCACGTGAACAAGTAGCTTTAGCCTATTAGCAATAGGATAGCGGCGCGTGAAGCTTGAGATAGAGTATAAATTGCTGTTTAGCCTTTAATAAAGTGGCATCTACTTGATCACATTTGTCGTCTAAGTCGTGTCCGAGACTTCCGTGTCGGCATATGAGAAATGTTTTAAGTAGTTAACAACAAAAAGATAGAGGTAAACACAATGAAAGAGTTGGCTAAGGAGACAAATAGGCTGTTGAAAGACAGGAAAACTTCTAACTCCATGGTGTCAAAGCAGCAAGTGGATAGGTGAGAGGTATCTGAAAGAACAAAAAGTAAGGGGAGAAGAAAACTGGAGAACAATGCAAAGGGCCTTTGCCTAGACAGTCTGCATCTGAAAAGGTAGAAATGGTCACTGTAGCATGGACAGGTGCAAATATGTAAAAGATCAGAGAAATTAAGTGTGTGGTATAAAAGGCAGAGAGTTGTAATGAATTTACAAGGGAAGATCGATATATTTTTGGAATATCCCTTTTGAAATGTCACGGGATTGGTAGAGGTCTCTTGTGAATGAGGACAAGCCAATGTTGCACCCATCTTAGGAAGAGGCCAAAAATGCCACCCAGGGAGCCACAGGCTGCACAAGTTCACTTTGGTGAGGAGTGCGCCATCAGTTAGAGTCCTCTTGGGTGACATTCCTGGGCACCTAATGAAGTGCTAAGGCTTGGACAATAAGCCCAAGCCAGAGTTGACCTATAGATGAATCCTGTACATTTTATAACTGATAACCATTGTGCTAATAGGTATTATACTAAGTTATAGCAAACCAACTATTCTGATGTAAAAGGTGGGAATACTGAAGCCTGGGCAACAGGCCCTGAACTGAAAGTGCTAACTCTGTATGTAGTCATTAGTGAAATATGCATAGAAGATGTAGTTTAAACAGCATAAAACATGTCTATCTTGAATGTATCCTTATCTTTCTTTATGTGTGAGCAAGATAACAAGGCCACAGAAACAGTTGTCTGGCCTTGTGACCTTGCTCATAAATTAACTAGATAAGCAGGGAAACTCCCTTAGCTTCTCCCTTAAGCCCTGGCCAGGCTCTGGGGGGAACCTAACATGAGATGAAAAACAGATATTTCCGCTTAAAACAAAGGTGCCAGCTATTCTGGCTTACTGATTTTTAGGTATATAAGGCTGGGCCCACTCACAGCGACTTTGGGTGCATCACCTACGGGTGGACGCACCGCGTAGGATTTCCCACTTGCAGGGAAAGGTTCTCCAAATCCTCGCTGTAACCGGGGCTGCCCAGCGCCTGCGGATCTGGATGATGATAAAGTATGCAAGTGGAGATGGATCTTTCTTAATCACTATTCTCTCTCTCTCAGGTAGTAATGATTTGATGCATTACCCTGTATTTTCCTATTTGTTTAAGCGCGCTACTTTGTCTTTTCTTACTGTATGTTTTCTATATTATTCTGTTATATTATTTAGTTATTTCTAGTAAATACGCCTGCTCTTTTCACTCTGGTGTCTGAGTGTAATTGGTATCCCTAATCAGCAAAACACCTAAAAGAGAGGAAAGTGTCCAAATGTATTCAGCAGGGACTTCCCAAGGGTAAATCATGCCTCACCAACCTGATTGCCTTCTTGATGAAGTAATTGTATGTGTGCAGGAGGGGAGAATAGTGGATGTCAGGTAGCACCACATCAGGAAGTCTTTGTACATGGTCTCCCTCAATATTCTTGTGCCCAAGTTAGGCCATTACAGTCTGGATGGGTTGACAAAGGGATGGTGTCCAGATCCGATATCAGGGAGGGTTCTTAAACGATCCCGGGAGCGAAATTAAGACACAAACGAGGTCAGATGCTGTACAACCTTGTGAGCTTCATTTTCTGTCAACTGGTAATAGCCATAGGACAGAGAGAAAAAGAAAGCAAAAGTCAGAATCCCTAAGCAAGCAAACAGTAGAGATGTAGCAAGATTAATTACCACCACCACGAATCCAGCAATGTCCCGTTGGCTTGGTCTTGGTGCAGGTGATGGTGCTCCAAGCTCCACCAAAGTCCCAACTCTGAGGAAGAAGAACAATCAAGAATTAGGGAAAACAAGAGTCCCGAGAGAGGAGTACGCAGTCCTTTTATTGCCCCAGTCCCCACGATTTCTCCGACAAGTCCTCCCATTTCTGCGGAGCTCATTGTGATACGTGCCGCCCCATGTTCCTCCATGCCCGCATGCCCAGGTGTTCATGGTGTTCCTGTCCACTTGGCTCGCGTGCAGGTGCAGCTTGGTAGGCACTGCCAAGGATGTTGTTGTTTCAGCTTCAGGCGGATGTCATGGTTTCATCAGGGACAATTAGTCTCCTTCAGAGCGTACTCCTCCACGGCGACAGGATGCTGAGGCCAGGAAGTGGTAGTGGTGCAGCAGCAATGTTGAGACAAACACAGTCCAACACAGTCCCTTACACCACCCTGTTGCTCAACATTGCTGTCTTTGTGGTGGTGTGAAAGATAAAGGTACAGAGGGAGAGAGAAAGGCCAGAAATAGCGCGCAATACAATAACAAACAAGATTTCCGGCAAATTTTCCATCAATAAACATGTCTTAACAAATATGAACATCTTTAGCTAACAAACATATAACCAATAACATCTTTAACAGATATATCACGCTTAAAACTAACTAACTTCATAAAACCAAAACATCTTATAAACCAATTTTAAGGCTCCAATGAATCAGCAGAAAAACACAACGGCAGTTTACATGGTTGACATTCACAGGGACAAAAAAGAAGTATTACAATAACAATTAAGATAATGGTTAACAAGGTTCAGGCTATAAAGTGAATTGAAATTATTCCTAACATATGTTCCATTTTTCCCACGCTTCTAACAAAATATCACAAAGTGTCTGAGGCCCTGGCAGTCCACGCTGTCTGCTGCTCTGGTCTGCTGAAGTTGGGGTCAGCATGCGCAGCAGGAAAATCACTTTCCATGCCCCCTTATCCTAAAGCGCATGCGTCATTTGGGCCTAGAAACTTCTATCCCAGATTTAAACAAAGGTAAATAAACAATAACACTATTCATAACAATGTTAACAATATTCTAATCAAATATATAAAAAGATGATAATAACAATAACAATACCAATTAACAGTTTTTTAACCAAACATACTTAAACAAGATGTGCCCCAGGCTGGGCCGAGGGATGTGCTCCCGGTCTTTGGGAACGGTGGGGAGAAGGTGGTTGTTTACATGAACAGGTACAACTACAAGACAGTTTACATGGACACTTACAGGACGAACACATACGTACCGCAAGGGAAAATATAGCAAGAGCTAACAAAGGAACCGCCACAAAATTGAGTATCAAAAGCGTACACATTCTGGTCGATTGCAGAGCTGAAGATGGTGGTCTGACTCGCCTGAGTTGGGGGTCTGCCTACACAGCAGGAAAATGTATTTCCACTCCCCTAGCCCAGAATCCATGTGTTGTTTAGGCCTTGGTACTTCCATCTCACCTTCATGGGCTCAGCAATGACCTTTTAAAGTCCAGGCCCCATTAGCAAAGGGACCTTTCCCTGATTCCAACAGAATGTCCTAAAACCATAAAATTGCTTTCCTCCCATTCTTGGTTAACACTTAGAGAGCTGGAGCTTCCCCCGGAACCAAGGGAGAGAACTGTCACCCAAAACAGTTTTGACGATGGTACACAACACATCATACAAATATTAATAAGGCAAGAGACATCAATACTATACAAAGAATCAAAATCCACATAGGGATCCCCCGTCATGACTCAGGATATCGTTCTCCATGGGAGGTTTTACCTGCAAGAGAAAAGAAAAGAAAAATCTTCTCGGTTTGTTTTGAGAACTGGAAGTGAGTTATAATCAGAAAGGTGGAATAATCCATCTTGTATTAATTTTGTGCTCCTTTCCATGGGCATCTTTGGCTTTCCAAGTATACTTGTTCATCGGTGTATCCAATACCAATGGTACTGCTCCCACCATGGGGAGTTCAACCAAGACAGGTTGTCCTGGAAAATGAGATGGATTGTTAGGGTGATCAGGGCCACGTGGGGTTGGCATAATTGTTGGAGGTTTTGGACAGAATGCTGTGATCTTTGGGCATCCATTTACTCCCCAGCGACTGTTGACGCTGGTCACCGCATCCCACACTCACTCAGCCCATCCTGGCTTATGCGGTTTGAGGAAGCGTTTTAATAGACCATTTGTTCTTTCCACAATTCCATTTGCTTGTGGGTAATATGGGGTATGAAACACCCACGAAATTCCCTCCTGGGCTGCCCACTCTTGGACCACTTTGTCTGTGAAATGTGAGCCGTTGTCTGATTGGATTGACTGTGGTTTGGGGAAAATTCCAAACCATTCGTTCAGGGCCTTTACTGTGTTTTCTCCTGTCGCCTTGGCACATGCTTTAGCTTGCACTAGTCCAGATACTATCTCCACACCCACCAGTATATAGTGCTTTCCTTCTGATTTTCGAAAGGGACCGATGTAATCAATCTGCCAGGCCTCCCATAGGCCTTTTCCCTCTCTTAAGTGCAGAGGGTCACTCTCCAGGGGGTGTCTGTCCAGATGGACGCAGCATTGTTCACAGGAAGATATACAAGTTTTACTTTCTTCCCTGGTAACTGGCCACCCTCGGGCTTGTGCCTCACAATAGAGGTCCTTAACTCCTGAATGTTTCTGTTTTACATGTAGCCATTCTAACAGACATTCCCAATTTTCTGCTCTCTGAGTGCTTTGTAGGGGAGCCAGCCAGGCTAGTTCACCCACCTCAGCATTCCATCAGCTCGCTGGGGTATCATCCTGCTGATGAGATGCTACCCCTGCTACTGCAAATATCCCTTGCCTGGCAATGGTAAGGATATCCTGCCATTTTTCCTTTTGCCATACAGGTATTCTATTGACCTCCCATCCATTTTGTTCCCAGAATGGAAGCCATTCAGTGCAACCTTTAAACACAGCATAAGGGTCAGTATAGATATAGACAGAAGAAGCAGACTGAGCCTCGTGTTGGAAAATGCTCCACACAGCAATTAGTTCTCCTACTGCTGCGCTACCTTCTCCTTCGGTAATGATCTGTTCCTTGGGGTCTACCTGAAGTGCCACAGCTCGGTATTTCCAAATTTTCCCCTCTCGCTTTGACAAGGCATCTGTAAACCAGACATTTTGCAATTGTCCAGAAAACGGAGGAGATACTTGTATTACAGACAAAAGCTCGGGTGTTTCCCTATCCGGGTCTACCTCATCTTGTATATTTAACATGTTCGTGGCTCCTTCAGTTACAGAAAAAATTTCACAATAGTGTTCTATTTGTGCATAGCATTTTCGCACAGAGGGTCTCTGGGCCACCCCGTCAAGGGGTGGAGTTCCTGCCAAAACTGCTTTGATCACTTTAAATGGGCCTCTGAGCACTATAGGTTGGTGCAGGATGGTTCGTTCAGCTTTTTCCCAAGTTGTATACCTTTTTTCAGCATCTTTAAACCTACGAGAATAAAAACCACTGGGCCTAACCAGACCCTCTGGACCCTTTTGCCACAAATGGATGGACAGTCCAGTCTTGGCAAACCCCCATTCAATTTGAACTGGATCTATTGGGTGAATTGGACCCAGTGCTTGGTAGGCAGTCGCTTCAAACACCAACAGGTGTAAAGCCTCGTCATGGACTTGAGTCCACTCCCACTGAGCTCTTTTTTTCAATAAGTCTTACAAGGGTCTAGCAATAATTGAAAAGTCAGGAATGCGTTCCCTCCAAAACACAAGCAACCCTAGTGCATGCTGTAAGTCTTTCTTCAACTCTGGCATCTTGATCTGATCGAGAGAGGAAAGAGTATCTGGTGGGATACACGTCATACCCCCCTTCCACCAGATTCGTAAAACTTTTACCTCACTTGAAGGGGTCTGTATTTTCTCAGGTGGAATTGTCAACCCTATACTTTCTAGATGGGTGATGTCCTTCTGAGTTTCTCTAACTTCTTCTACCTGACTCCCTCCTATGAGTACATCATCTATATATTGATAGATCTTCACCTCTGCTTTTCTGGGGATTGTTTCCAGCTCTTGCGCTAGAGCATGGTGAGCTAGCATGGGGGAGTGCTTGTATCCTTGAGGCAGTCGTGTAAAGGTGTACTGTTGTCTCTCCCAGGTGAAGGCAAAGCGATCCTGGTCTTCAGGTTGTAAAGGGACCATAAAAAACATATCTTTGACATCAATTGTTGCCATGACAGAGTGGGATTGTTCCTGAATGGTGGCTATCAATTCAGCAATGCTTGGTACGGCAGATGTGAGTGGACCAGTATTGGCATTGAGCCTCCTGTAATATATTGTCAATCTCCATTTGCCGTTTGGATTTTAGACCGGCCATGCTGGAGAGCTGAAGGGGGAGTGAGTAGAAACTACAACCCCTGGTTTTTTCAAATCCTCCAGAACTGGTATAATTCCCTCTCTTGCTCCTAGAGGCAATGGGTAGGGTTTAACATTTGTCAATTTGGAGGGAGGTAGGGTAGGTGTCACTTGCAATAGACGCACCTCTGTGCCGGATGTTTTGGCCTGTTGCCTGATCTGGAGAACACCAAAAGACTATGAGTTTCCCTGGGTGTCATGCTGTGGTGGTGCAATTCTTACCCCTCCCTGCCCCTCCTTGTTGGGCTGCTTGGTGCTAGGTGTGATTCCACCCACATCCCCCGAGCTATACACCCATCTGTGGAGATAAGGACTGCTAACGTTAAGGCGCCCCCTTAACGAGCCTGGCTCCTGACCCTCCTGATTGCTCGGAAACAGTTATAACAGCCCATCATCTCCTAATGGCCTGGCACACCTGTGCCTGGGATGTGATCAAATGGGAACAATAACAGAGTTGCACATTCATCAAGTTCTTGTGCAACTGCTGGAAGGCACCAGAAGGTCTCTGACAAAAGTCAATTATCTTGGACCCTATAAATTGCGAACACAAGGGAGACCCTTTGAGCTTTCCTGGATCGCAGCGGCCGGTGACCAGCATCTCCCCTGAGCTGGGAGCCTCTCAGGTACCAAAACCCTTAAGGTGTCGTCTGCTGCCAGAGCTGACGGAAGGCCAGAGCGAAGTCCACCCACTCAAGTCTCAATTATTGCCCGTTGAGGAATGCCGAGGCATTGGGAGTATTTGCTCTAAACTCGAGAGGGAAATTTTCCTTTGAACTAGCTTCTCTTTCACCCGTTCTTTCTCTGTTTATTGGTGTGTGGGTACGTACTTCATTTTACTGGATCCAAATACTTTTGTCTCTGTGTGTGTGTTTGTATGTTTTGTGTATGCGCATGTATATATGTATAAATTAAGGTACTGTTAAGTAAGTTAGTGTGAATCCTGTCATTTTAGAATCTCTAAATAAGTCGCTTTTCTTTCTTTCAACATTTCTGAATTATTTTGTAATGATAAATTGTTGTTAGTTATTAATAAATCTAGATTTCTTACTAAATCATTACCGTGTCAATACTTTCATCCACAACACATGCCACTGTCTACTCTTCAAAACATCTATACCTAGAAGTTTCATCTGGAAAGATCCTATGGCCACCATGGTATTGACAGGGTTTTCCTCTCCTGGTAACCGTAGTGTCACTGGAGTCATAGGCACTGACTCTGTTTTTCCCAAGGCATTTAAGACAATTAGATTTCTAGATGGAATCGAGATTCCAAATTGTTCTGCTTCAGTCCGCATTAGCACAGTAATCTGTGCCCCAGTATCAATCAGGATGTGTTACCAGTCTTTTCCTTGGTCCTACAGCAACAGTAATTAGTAAATCCCCTTTTTGTCTTGCAGGTGAATTGTCTTACAAACATTCATCCTCCGCCTCCCCCCTCATCTTCGGGGGGTGAAGGGTCTAGTTTCCCGCCACCTTCTTTTCCCCAGTCGGCTCCTCCTCAAGGTCTGTCAAGGGTGAAGCATTAGGGGTTGGTCTGAAAGTGACCCTTTGTCCTGACCATTTCTGCACAAGTTGTTGTAATTTTTGAGTCGGGAGTCCATCCATCAAGTCCTGGGGAATGCCTTTCTGAAGCCCCAGCTGCCACAGTCCCTGTCGAGTTAGGGGCCTCTCTCTCCCAGAATTGTGACCTCGGGGTGACTCCAAGCCTTGGCCTTCCTCATGGATGATTGTTGCCCACTAACTCGCTCTGCAGCCTGTACGACCCTGGTTTCGGTTCTTTGGGACGATCCACCACTGGGGCCATATTTTCTCCCAAAATGAATCAATTCCTGGGCTACTTCTCCCCATGTCCATAATTTTCTCCCTGGTTGTCGATTGTCAGAGGCCACTATCCCCTCCAGAGCAGCCGTCATTCTTTCTCCATTGGGGGTGTTTTGAATCTTCCCTTGTAATTGAATGTCAATGGGTTTCAGGGAGTCGGGAAGTCGCTGTATCAGGCATCATCATCGGGGAGCCCTGGTTGGGCTTGAGCTCCTCATCATACATCATCTGCAGACAGGCTGCCTTCTGCACACTTTCCACTAACTGATCCACTGTTCCTGTTATGGCAAGGGGATCTCCCCTCTCCAAGAGGGGTTCAGCCCTCCGGCCCAGTACGCAGATCTCTGAGTCAATGCCATGGGGCTCGGCGGTCGCTGGTAGTTAGAAACACCCTGGGCCCCAATATCCTTCTGCTTCTTTCTCTGACAACAAAATTCCATCCCCTCCTGACAAAGACACTCTCAGATACTCTGTCTCTGATTCTTTTGCATTCCTTGCAAAATCTTTTCTCAGCTTTGCTAATTCAGTTGCTGTAAATGGGACTTCTTTGGTGATAACCTGAGGACGGTTATCGCTATCGTCCTCGTACACATACTCTGTTTTAACCAGCGGATACATATGGGGGAGGCTTTCTATGGTTTCTTTTGCCTTTTGCAAATCTCCTTGGGGATAGATTTGCCGTATCCCCTTCTCCGAAAGCTTCACTTCTACCTCTGCCAGAGTATCCGCCTCCCTCAAAAGTTGCTCCCTCAACTCCTCCTTTAATATCACATTTTGGTTCCTTTCCTCCTCTAGCAATTCTTTGGTTTCCTTCAATTGTTCCTGCAGGGTCTGTGTGACCCTCTGCAGGGAGTCTATTACAGTATCGGCTTGACAAGACTTCTGCTTTCTCTCTTCCACCCCAGCTGCCAGGCTCGCTCCTAACACTGCACAAATTACAGCTTTTCCTTTCCCCCTCCAAACCTTAGCTTCCTTCTGCAATACCCTTATCCTATCCACTACACTCTGTGGTTGAAACCAGTGTTTTTTCGCCCAATCTTCTCCCTGGAGTGAGGGGCGAGATCGGTACGTTTCCAAAAGATCATATAGTTTATCTATTCCTTCAGCCTCTGAGGGCACATCATCACAAACATTGGCTGCCTTCAGGGCAGCCATTCTTTTTCCTTTTCCTAATGCAAAGGGGATTATCGTCCTGAGAGGGCCACACCTTGGGATGCAAGTTTCCCCTTTTCTCTCCCAGGAGGCCAGACCTGAATCTAACACAAAAGCAATGCAAAAGGGTTTTCGTCCTGAGAGGGCCACACCTTGGTATGCAAGTTTTCCCTGTTCACTCTCAGGAGGTCACCTTAATGTAACACAAAGGGGGCTATTTCGTCTTGAGAGGTTTGCATCCAACAAGGCAAGGTAGTACAGCACTCTCGTCTCTAGGGATCCTGTCCGTGATGCCAATTTAAAATGTCCCGATCCGATATCGGGGAGGGTTCTCCCAAGAGCGAAATTAAGACTTAAATGAGGTCAGATGCCGTACAACCTTGTGAACTTCATTTTCCGTAACAACTGATAATAATGATAGGACAGAGAGAAAAAGAAAGGAAAAGTCAGAATCCCTAAGCAAGCAAACGGTAGAGATGCAGCAAGATTAATTACCACCACCACGAATCCAGCGATGTCCCGTTGGCTTGGTCTCGGTGCAGGTGATGGTGCTCCAAGCTCCACCAAAGTTCCAGCTCTGAGCGGATGAAGGAAGAAGAAGATCAAGATTATCAAGATCAAGAAGATCAAGGATCCCAAGAGAGGAGTACGCAGTCCTTTTATTGCCCCAGTCCACACAATTTCTCCAAAGACTCCGCCCATTTCCACGGAGCTCATTGTCATATGTGCCACCCCGTGTTCTTCCATGCACACATGTGCAGGTGTTCATGGTTGTTGTGCCGGCGGGAGGGGTTGACCTGCGGCGTCTTCAGCCTCCGCACATCTTCCTCACCCTGATTTCCTCTCCACCCAGATTGCGCACAAGTGCAGCTTGGTAGGCACTGCCAAGGATGGTGCTCGAGCTTTGGGCAGACATAGTGGTTTCTTTGGGGACAATTAGTCTCCTTCAGAGTATATTCCTCCACGGCAACAGGATGCTGAGGTCAGGAAATGGTAGTTGTGCAGCAGCAATGTTGAGACAAACCAGTCCAACACAGTCCCTTACACCTCTCCACTCAGCACTGGTGTGGCCCCACACACATGGGTGTGTCAGAGGGTGTGGCTCCCCATTTTGGAGAAGTAGGGGTGACCTAGAGAGTGTTGGGTGAAGGTCTGCCAAGGTGGGGTTTGGGACCTAGTGCCCATGAGCCGTGTGGTGTGGCTGATGGACCTGGAGTTCTTTGGCCCAGTGGTGAGGAGGCTCAGGTGGTATAGGAGTTGACACAGAGTGCCTGGAGGGTTATTTCAGAGATGATGGAGCTTTTCTTTAGTAAGAATAGTAGTAAAATACAGGATGAGAAAGAAATAATGTCATAAAGTGCAGCTGGGGATGCCCAGACTGGACAAAAAGAAAAAAAAAATCACTCCAAGGGTAGTGCTATGGTGAAATTCACCACCCAGAAGGAGTCTGGATCAGATCAAGGCTTCCTTTTAAAGGGATAACAAGGGACTATGGCAAGTATCAGTAAAAGAAGGAAGATGCTCATGTGAGAGCAAGGTGAGACAGCTGGGTGGCTGAGTACACCCTGTAGGGAAACAGGCACAGCTGAGGCAATATCACAGCCGGTTGTGGAAATGACAGAGGGTTGTAGAAAAGCTGAAAGCCCCCAACAAAGTCAACCTCTCCCTGACTTTGGCCATGGCTGGTGTTTCTGCCACTGATGCCTATGAGGAAGCACAGTCCCCTGCAGCATTGGGGCCTCATTGACCCCTTGTCCCTACTCTGGAGCCTGGCAGGTGCACATCTCCATCGCCCACTGCCCCAGGAAGAGCCCTGAGCAATGTGTGAGGGACAGGATCTCCCTTCCCAGGGGCTGGGGGTCACAGCTTGGCCCTTTGGTTAATGGGGTCAGGTCTTGGCCCTTTGCCTTCATGAAACTCATGCAGGTTCCCTCAGCATCAGAGCCACCTTTCCTTTGCTTTTCCCTACCTGCCATCACTGCCTCCACATTTCTGCTCTAAGTGGAGCCTGGGGAGGCTTTGTCAACAGTGTCCCTCAGTGGGACCCATTAAAGCCACAAGAAATTTTGGAGTTTGAATCTGACTTTCTCAGAGACTTCTTCAGCAGCATCTCAGTGTGTGGGGTTCATGAACTCGGCACCAAACCCACCCGAGGGGTCATTAAAATGCCTTGGGCTGGTCCTCTACTGCGGAGCTGGGATGGGCTCCTGGGACGGAGGGAGCTCAGGGCAAGTGGGCACCACTGCAGAGAGACAGCTCTGCCCAGGAGCAGCTCCTCTGCAAATCACAGCAGGGCTGAGGGCACTGCCTGCAGGCACCGAGGGCAGAGGAGCCGGGCACAGAGAGAGGAAAGGCAGATGGGAGTGGGAGGATGCTGAGAGCTCACTGGAGGAGAAATCTCCACAGCCCTTGACACAGTAAGTCTCTGGGAGCAGGACAATGCAGCTGCAGTTGGTGGTGGGTTCTAGTGAAGCTGGCACAGCCACCAGGAATCTCCCTTCTGTCTAGAGGAGGAGGACATGCTCCAGAGCAGGGCTTCCCTGCTGCACTGTCAGAGGGACAGGCCATGGCGGCTGCCTTCTCCCGGGGATGGCTGCAGGGGTGTGCAGTTGCGGGTGCAGCCAGGGGTGCCCAGGGCTGTCCTTCAGAGCAGGGTCCCTGCAGCCCAGGGGCTGTGTGCTGGGGCAGGAACTCTGCCGCCTGCCAGGGTCAGCACTCAGCCTGCCCGGGGAGTTGCCCACGGCACTGTGGGGAGAAGCTGTGGGGGGAAGGAGAGACCCCCAGCAGGGCAGGGTCCTTCTGCTGTGGAGAGGGTGCTGCATGGGTCAGGGCTGCTCACAGCTCCAGATCACCCCCAGGACATTGGCAGAGGCAAGTTTTCAAGAAGCACATGAAGGCAGGGGCTACCTGGAAGGAAAGGTGCTTTCTGAAGTCTCTGTTTTCAGTTTCCTCCTGTGGTTGTGGGGTGTAATAATGCAGCTGTCAGCATTGGACAACATAAGGACACTCCCATAGCATTACCCTGACAGAGCAGTAGTTATTTCAGAAACTTGATAAATTCCTTCAAGCATTTATTTGCCTGCAGAAAGCTCAATCATTTTGTCAGTGTTTTCCTGACCTGCTCCTTAGACTTGCACACACAGAGATGCCCCTGTGCAGGTCCCTGCTGCCAGGAGGGGTATGCAGGGCAGAGCTGAGCACACAGCGGGTGGGATGGGGGCTGTGATCACTGGCAGGGAGGAGATAAGGAGAAAGAGAAACAGCTCCAGGCAGGGAATGGAACAGGCTGACAGCACAGGCTGGGCAGGGGTCATATTTGGGCACTGCCTTATTAGCCCTTCAGTGAAGGTGATTTTTACCTAACAAGCACCTCTGGTCTCCTCCCCCACACAGCACAGCCTCTGCCCTCCACGCAACAGGAGCTGCCTTGTCTACAACCAGAGCTGCAGCAGAGGAGACTCTCCCGAGTGCCCATCTGTCCCTCCCTGGCCTTGCCTCCCTTGGCAGAAGCATTGGCGCATTGTTCCTTGGTTCTCCACCTGCCCCTGCTGCTGCTGCTCCTGTTTTCAGACTCTCTGGGGATGGGGTTTTCAGCTGCAGCTCAGCAACTGGCCCTGCAGGTCCTGCCATGCAGATGTGTCCATGGCAGCAAGGTGCCCAAGCCCCCTTCTAGCCTCTGGGTCTCTGGGTAATGCTGTCTATGGGCTGGGGATAAAGCTGGATCATTTTTCAGGACACTCCATCCTCAAGGAATCAAAAAGCTCAGAGATCTTTACTGGGGAGGGGAGTTTTCAACTGGATGCCTCAGCAGCATCCAATTTCCTGTGAGGGGAACAGCTGGGTGTGATCCTCTTCCAGATTCCTGAGGTGACAAGCCCAGGGCAGCTGAGAGCAAGTCTGATGGACAGTCTGGCTCTCCTCACTCTGCACTAAGGCTCTGTCCGTTTGCACCCTTGGACTCTCCATGGAGCACTTGTAGCGTAGCAGAAATGTCCAGGCTGTCTGCCTTCAGAACGCACTCGTCAGGTAGGACAGGGCAACAGGAGCCAAAGCAAGAAGAGCAAAGCCCCACAGCTCTGCTCTGCAGCCGGGGGCACTGGGAGGGACAAGGCTGAAATCTCTTGGATTTCAGGACTGGAGTTAAACAGCGATCACTGCGGGTTCCTCTCTGCCTGTTGGGGCACAGCAGGACTGACTCCTGCAGAGCCCACAGCAGAATCCCTTGCTCCCCACTGCCCCCTCAGCCAGCAAACACCAGAGCTCCAGCCCGGGAGCTGCATGAAGGTCTTTCTGGAAGGACAGAAGTTGGAAGAAGTGGAGGTTCTGTCAGAATTGGAGCAAGTTTTGCACAATAAAGTCAGTGCTAACCCTGAACTGCATTTTTCTCCTTGAACAGGCCCCATGCCCAGAGGAAGCAAATGTCCAACAGAAGCATCGTAACTGAATTTCTCCTCCTGACATTCGCAGACAGACGGGAGCTGCAGCTCTTGCATTTCTGGCTCTTCCTGGGCATCTACCTGGCTGCCCTCCTGGGCAATGGCCTCATCATCACCACCATAGCCTGTGACCACCACCTGCACACCCCCATGTACTTCTTCCTCCTCAATCTCTCCCTCCTCAACCTGGGCTCCATCTCCACCACTCTCCCCAAAGCCATGCACAATTCCCTCTGGGACAACAGGGACATATCCTATTATGCATGTGCTGTCCAGCTCTTTCTGTTTTCCTTTTTCATTTCAGAAGAGTATTGTCTCCTCACCATCATGTCCTATGACCGCTACGTTGCCATCTGCAAACCCCTGCACTATGGGACCCTCCTGGACAGCAGAGCTTGTGTCCACATGGCAGAAGCTGCTTGGGGCAGTGCGTTGCTCAATTCTCTCCTGCACACAGCCAACACATTTTCACTACCACTCTGCCAAGGCAATGCTGTGGACCAGTTCTTCTGTGAAATCCCCCAGATCCTCAAGCTCTCCTGCTCACACTCCTACCTCAGGGAAGTTGGGCTTCTTGTGGTTAGTGCCTGTCTAGTTTTTGGGTGTTTTGTTTTCATTGTGGTGTCCTATGTGCAGATCTTCAGGGCCGTGTTGAGGATCCCCTCTGAGCAGGGACGGCACAAAGCCTTTTCCATGTGCCTCCCTCATCTGGCTGTGGTGTCCCTGTTTGTCAGCACTTCATTCTTTGCCTACCTGAAGCCCCCCTCCATCTCCTCCCCATTCCTGGACCTGGTGGCGTCATTTCTGTACTCAGTGGTGCCTCCAGCGGTGAATCCCCTCATCTACAGCATGAGGAACCAGGGGCTCAAGGATGCCCTAATGAAACTGATAACTAGATGTTAATTCTGAAGCAATAAACTGCTCATCTTCTGCTGAACAGCAGTTATAATATAACTCATTACAGGCCCAGCCTGTCTGCTTTTTCTCTTTTTGTTGGTCCTGGTATTTTACTTGTAATGATGTTGTCATCCCTTTCCAATTCACTGTCTGCATTTCTTTTCCAACTGAGTGTCTGGGTAAATGAGGAGCCATGATCTCTGTGTGTTTTAAAATAATACAGTGGCTGCAGTGACTTTTCCTTCTTCTGAGATCCTTCCTCTAAGACTTTCTAGACCTGCAAGTAAAATTCTTGTTTGTAGAGGTAGAGGGGAAGAAAGTCCCATCATGGCAGCCCTGCCAGGGAATACATGGTCTTCCAGAGATGGTCTGTTTTCACTTCCACACTCTCTTTCTCACCCCTTCAGTTTGGTGTAAGGCCTGAGTGCTCTGGCAGCTTGGTCACACTCCTGCTGCATGGCAGTTCTGTGACCGCAGGCAGGGACAGGCAATGGGCACTTCTGTGACAGATCCGGCCTCCGTAAGAGTGGTTCCATCATGAAAGAGGATCTCCTCAGGGCAGTGCCTGAAGGCTGAGTTCTTCTTCCAAACCTGATCTCAAGAATATGCCCATGAAAGTGGCCCACAGATGAATACACCAGTGAACAGGTGAACAGTGTGATTTGCAGGGTGGAGCACGCAGCAGTGTCCTCACACAGCCAGGCCTCCTGGGAGAGACTTGAAGGTCCAGGGTCTGTCCTGTGCCTGTGTTCACTGGACACACTGGGGAAGCTGCCTGTGTTGATTTGGCTGAGATAGAGTTAATTTTTTTCCTAGTAGCTGGTATGGGACTGAGGTTTGGATTTGTTCTATAAACACTGTTGATAACACAGGGCTGTTTTCATTATTGCTGAGCAGGGCTTACACAGAGTCAAGGCCTGTTCTGCTCCTCACCCCACCCCACCAGTGAGCAGGCTGGGGGTGCACAAGGAGCTGGGAGGGGACACAGTTGGGACAGCTGACACCGAGTGACCAAAGGGATATTCTATACCTTATGACATCATGCTCAGTTATATAAAGGCAGCACTGGCCTCTCACCCCAAACTGGGGAGGTTCTCTCTCCCTCCATGAGGGACACCAAATGAGCAGGTCAGAAGTTCATGCTTGCATTGTACAGAGGAGGTGTAAGCCTGCACGTCATGTCTGCAATGTGAGAGAGGGCAAATGCCATCAGCTATTCCTGGGGATGCCATGAAGGTGTGTGGGACAAACAGTGTCATGAGGTCACTTCACATTGACAGTAATGTTACCTGGAAAAAAACCTGAATGCAGCACCGGGAGCTGTTTCCTTGAACCGAGGTCCCTGAGTCGATTCCTCATGCCGTGGGGCATCTCACACGAGTGCAGAGCAGAGTGATTACCACAGGGATGAGGGGCTTCCCAGCCTCTGGCAGTGGCAGCAGGAGGCCAGAGAGACAATATGACTCCTGCAATGCACTGCCTCTGTGTGTGCAAGGGAAGGACTCGTGTCTCTGAACACCCCTGTGTGTAAGACAAGTGCATGGGGCCAGCTGAGATGTGGGCACCTGACAGAGCACTGACACTTCTGCGTGTGACTCCAGGAACAACCCCCACTCTCCCAGTGAGACTCATCTCAGCTGCCTTGGACAGGCTCATTGCAAGTGCTCCTGTTCACTACATTACCCTCGTCTGTGATTCTGCACTGTGCCCTCAACAGTGCCAGAGTAATCAGACAAGTTCTGGAAAAGGCAGACATCAAACCCATCTTCAAGAAGGGCAGGAATGAGAATTGGGATAATTACAGGCTGGTCAGCTATCTCCATTCCTGGGAAGGTGGTAGGGTATGTCTAGCAGTCATCTCCAGGTAGCTGAAGGACAAGAAAGGGATTGCTGGACCAAAACAGGCAGGGGAAAGAAGGGCATGTTGTGCACATGGAATTTTGCAAGGCCTTTGACATGGTCGCCCATGGAGTCCTTATAACCAAGTTGGTGCTACCTGGGCTGAAGAAGTGGATGTTACAGTGGGTGGGAAGTTGGTTGGGTGATCAAGACCAAATGTCATCAGTGGTACAAAGTCCTGCGTGCAGCTGGTCAGTAGTGGCATCCCTCTGCACCTGGGCCAACACATTGAACATCTTTGCTATCCCTCTGTGTGATGTGACAGAGCGCACTTTCAGCTCCTTTGTGGGTGATGCAAAGCTGGACAGAGGCCTTGAACAACCTCACCTGGTTCACCCTGCCTTCTACTTGAAAGTTGGACAAAAGGTTTTTCAGGGCTCTCTTTGCACCTGAGTTACTCTATGATTCAGAGAGTCTTTCCGTTGTCGAGGTTTTCATGACAGAATAGGCTGAGGAAGAAGGAAATAAAAAAAGAATGTTTCTCAGTTCAAATCATTACCAGGAAATGTATCCGATAGATGTTAATAAAGAAGCAGACTTTGATCTGCTCAGGTCCTGGGCCATGAGGAGGGAGATGGATGCATATGGTATTATGAGGTCCGTTGTGTCTCCGAAACTCACAATTCAGTAGGAAGCATGTGGCTGTGGAGGGGACCGTGAGGTCAGTTCTGTCTCTGGAGGTGACAGGCCAGCAGTAGGCTGGGAAAGTGCAACTGCCAAAGTACCCATAGGTCTTACCCACAAGAAGGGCTTGGACATGGGTTGTCATGTCGATTCCACCTGAGTACATGTGGGACAGCAGCAGGCACGTGGCTTAGTCACGTCCATCCGAGAAGCTGAAAGGCCACAGCGGTCATGTGGTTTAGAAGATCCTGATGGGGTTCCTGCTCTCTGGTCAGGTGAAAGGCCACAGGAAGGCCTTTGGGTTGGGTTCTGTGCTGGAAGGGTGGTTTCTGAGGTGGTAGAGCTTTCCTTGGTAGTGGGAAACATCACTGAAGGTTGGGAAATGCTGGGGTGGGAGCAAGGCGGGGAAGGGAGATGGTTCTACAACCTGCAGGGAGAGAGGGGCAGGAGTGGGACAGGGTAGAACAGCCTGCAGTGGGGATGGCCAAGAGCGCTGGCAAGGCTGGAAGTTGCCCACAGAACCCAGGTCTTTGTCATCTTGGCTATGGCAGTTGTCTCTGGGACAGAAGAGAAGACATGTTGTCCTCATGGCAGTTGGGCCTCACTGCATCCCTGCAACCCCATGAGGAAGCTGGAATGTGTTGCACCATTTTTGTCCTCCACTCAGCCTTGCACACCCCACATTCCACAGTCCCAGGAAGAGCCACAAGCTGTGTGTGAGGGACAGGACCTCCGAGCTAGTGCATGCAGAAATAGGTTTCTCTTGGTTATTTCTTACCCCCTGGAAGCACAGCGCTGCTCCTTTGCTCTTCTAGGGGGATGTCGCTGCCCACAGACAAGCTTTCACCAGTGAAATATTTCCATGCTGATGTGACCTGTCACTTCTACCACCTCCTTGTGCTCTCCACAGGGCCTTGAGCTGGTGGTGCTGCTCTGTAGAGCAATTGGGCTGTGGTGCCTGAAAGCCATGAGATGACAGTCCCAGGCAGATCCCTGTGATCATTCACCATCTCCAGGGGAACTGGGCACCCACGGAGGAAGGGTCGACCCAGGCCCATTCCCTATACACATAGCCCCAACCCTCCTGCCATGGAGAACCCAAGCACAGCAGCTCGGCCTTGTGAGGGCAATTTCTTCAGCCTGACCTCAGCTTTGGAAGAAGAGCCCAACCTCCAGACATTGAGGAAATCCCCTTTTATTACAGAGATGCCACATATGACGCCAGCTGTGCCATCGTGCCAGACACACGAGAACAGACCTCTGGGTCAGACAGGCTGGTTCATTCCCCTGGGGAAGTGGAGTGGGTGCAGACATGGACAAACATGGTTATCGCAGATAAAATGCCCAAAGCACAGGAGGTTCCCAAGATGAATGTGAAATCACTTCTGAAGAGACACGGGCAGGTTAACGGTGCTGAGAAACAGCTGATTGAATCAGCTGCTTCAGTGTCTCTTTAAACTCCTTGTTCCTCATGTTGTAGATGAGAGGGTTTATTGCTGGAGGTACCACCGAGTAGAGAGATGACACCACCAGGTCCAGGGATGGGGAGGAGATGGAGGGGGGCTTCAGGTGGGCAACCATGCCAGTGCTGATAAAGAGGGAGACCACGGCCAGGTGAGGGAGGCACATGGAAAAGGCTCTGTGCCGTCCCTGCTCAGAGGGGATCCTCAGCACAGCCCTGAAGATCTGCACATAGGGCACCACAATGAAAACAAAACATCCAAAAGCTAAACAGACACCAACCATGATAAGCCCAACTTCACTGAATAGGAATGTGAGCAGGAGAGCTTGAAGATCTGGGGAATTTCACAGAAGAAATGGTCCAGGACATTGCCTTGGCAGAATGGCATTGAAAATGTGTTGGCCATGTGAAGCACAGCCCAGAGAAACTTAGTGCCCAAGGAAGCTGCTGCCATGTGGACACAAGCTCTGCTGCCCAGGAGGGTCACGTAGTGCAGGGGTTTGCAGATGGAAACATAGCGGTCATAGGACATGATGGTGAGGAGAGAAAACTCTGCTGAGATCAAAAAGACAAACATAAAGACCTGGGCAGCACATCCTGAGTAGGAGATGTCCCTCGTGCCCCAGAGGGAATTGTGCATGGCTTTGGGGAGAGTGGTGGAGATGGAGCCCAGGTTGAGGACGGAGAGGTTGAGGAGGAAGAAGTACATGGGGGTGTGCAGGTGGTGGTCACAGGTGATGGCGATGATGATGAGGCCGTTGCCCAGGAGGGCAGCCAGGGAGATGCCCAGGAAGAGCCAGAAGTGCAAGAGCTGCAGCTCCTGTGTGTCTGCAAATGGCAGGAGGAGGAACTCAGTGATGGAGCTGCCGTTGGGCATTTGTTCACTCTCAGAATTGGGGCCTGTTCACAGAGGAAAAAGCATCAATAAGTTAGAACAGATTTCTCATTTCTCTCTTTTCAGTTTCTTATGGAGCTGCTGGATAAAACAGAGATGCCCTGGGAGAGCTGTGCCCTTCTGCAGGACAGGCTGCAGCCCAGCAGGACCCCACTGGGAAAGAGTCAAATTTCCTAAAATGGGGTGTCCTGAAGGGTGAACTGGCTCATTTGTATCACCCTGAGCCTGCAGATTACGAGGGCACTTGGACATTTCACTCCCATGGAAACCCCTCCATAGCAGTCCCCACAGGTATTGCTCACAGCTGAACCCCACCCCATCCCAGAAATTCTGGTCATACCAACACGGGGAGCAGAGGCAGAAGGGGAAATATGGAGAAATGCCACAGTGCTGCTGTGAGGAGGCAAGACAGGGACAGAGGGTCGGGCTCTGCTGGGTGGGAGAGGAGACCAGGGGGTTCCTTTGGAGTAGGTGTCTGCACTGTAGGGGATGGCAGGGAGGTGCCTGAATTCCTCCTCCCAAGGTGTTTCCAGTAGCAGCTCCCTCTTACTCTCTGCCCAAGTTGCAAGATCAAAGGAAGTGAACGGGACTGTTATTCTGACAGCCCCCCCCCATCCAGCCCTACGGCCTCTCTCAGAGGAGCCAGCACCACTGCTTGCTTCTCCCATCTTGTCTCCCATACGGGGCTATGAGGCAGGAGCCTGGCTCTGGCTCCTCCAAACTTTCACTCTCCTCCTGTCAGCTTCCTACCAGTGGTTTATAGTACTCTGGTAAATCCTTTATTGCGGCCCCTTTCTCTTTCCCTTCCTTCTTATTTTCTTTTTCCAGTGCCAGCACTAGTGGATCTTGTGGGGGTGCCAGGCCACAGTCTGTTTGATATTCAGGATGGTCTCGGAGCGTGAAAAACTTGTCTGCATAGGAGACTTCATCCCTCCTTAAACAGCACCACTTGTAGCAGGGTGTTATAATTCAAGGACCCATTAAGGGGATATTTTTCCCCTCATCCAATTTATATAGGGGCTACCACTGATTGCAATATTTGATTAGTGTCTTTTTATTCACACTTGCGCCTGGAGGTCCCCCTATCTTCTTCCAGCATTTTAAAATACAGCCTAGGGGACTCTTTTTGACTATTCCCCCACTCTGGCTGCTTCCCATCTTGTCTACTTTACCTTAAAACACTACCTGATTAAGCTGACAATATCCCTCTCAGGCAGATGGTACAAGGGTGCACTCTCCCCACAGAGTATGCACCTAAATTCAAGACAACAACACAGAATTAACTGCCTCCTGCTAGAGGAGCTATTTCACCTGTGACACTTCAAACACTGAGCCCGAACAAACAGGCAGCACCGATGACCCAGCGGGCGGCAATGCCACACCACTCCTGTACCCCCGTACTAGGAGTACCCAAGTCAACCTAGGGTTCCAATGTGGTCAGAGTGTCGAAACCACCCTGCCACCCACGGGTCCACCACCACTTGTGGACTCACACCCCAACCCCAGGGGCGAGCACAAAGGCTCTTTACCTCGCACAGGACGTCTCCTCACGACTTACAGGTCTCCCCTTTCTCCAACATACCTGATCCGCCGATAGATGGTCCTTATCTGCCTCTGCTGAGATCGGGAGAGCGAGGGAGGTTCTCCAAGAAAGAAACCTCGGGACACACCTAGAATGTCCCACTCTCAGCTGGTCCTGCAGCCAGACAGAGAGGGTCCCATCTGGTGCCAACTGACTTGCGGAAAACAGACTCTACAACTCAAATAGAGTTATACAGCAGGCATGTTTACTCCAGCGCCGGGGTGCAAGGGGATTTCTCCACAAAGCTTACACACCCACCGCACATTTTACCAACAACTCATAGAGTGTGGATATACATATTCATTGGATTACATAACACAAACATACATATGCATGAGTGAGGCTGGGTTAGTTCTAGAGGCTGGGGTTAGCAGTTTATGTTCTCTTTGCACCTGCGCATTGCCTTCTGGGGGGTGTCTTCAGGGGTCTTTTGGAGAAAGGCTCACAGTTCTCCTCACCTTGTACTTTTCCTCGGAGCATGTGCAGATTCTCTTAGCCAATTTCTTGAACAACAATAATTGTTCCCACTGGTTTGCCACCTCTATCTTATCTAAAAGCACCAGTCTCTTAATTTCTACCACCCATATATGGTTATCTATGCATAAACTTGCTAGAACACATCTGCTTTCCAAGGACATGTGTCTTATTTTTGCCCAACATAGTACTTCTTGGTAAGTTTCCACAGAAAACTGCTTTGTTTTGAAGAACACAGTAGTCCTTGGTTCCACAGAGCAGTCAGGGGAAGCAGGATTATTAAGCAATATTCAGAAATCGTTATAAGTTGCTATAAGTAAATAAGTTGCAAAGCAGGTGATCATTTCCTTGTATCAATGTTACCCCAGCTACTCTTCCACACAAGCATCACTGATACGGCCCCAGGAGACCTAGCAAGTATCAAGCATCACTACATGACTCTGAACACAATGTTGAAAGGCATTTGGGCACAGGTTTACTTCTCCTCAATCCTTCTGGAGAGAGGAAAAGGTTTGAGAAGGGAACAGACCCTGCAGGTAAACAATTGGTTGTGCCACTGGTGTTAGTAATGGGTTTCTATGACCTTGAGACCCTCCCTGAGGAAGAGATGGGATTCACCTGATGAAGTGGGAGAAAACTATCCTTGCTAAAAGACTGGGCATTGTATTAAGAATACTTTAAACTTAAAGGGTGGTGAAAGGAGAAAATGGTCAATAATCACATGAGGAATTGATGGACAGGCTTTTAAGGAAAGGGTCTCTTATGATGAGATCATAAGTGACATGTTAATAAACAAAAGAGAGTTTAGGAGGACACAACTCAAACGTGCACATATTTATGCTTACAGAACATCACGATGGAAATGCTCTCCTGCCCTTTCTTGGAGATCAGCATGACTGGACACCTCTTTTCAGAGCTTGCACAGTAATTCTCACAGCGTGGAGAGAATTAGATGTCCATGTGCAGTGACAGAGCTCTAGTCCCATTTGGATAACAAAGATGTGGGGCATTGCTGACACCACTGCAGTGCTGCGATGGATGGATGCTGGCGTTTTAGAAGGACAGGCTGAAAAGGTGAGTGAGGGGAGTTGCCCTGCACATGACAGAGCAGTGGGAATGCATGGAGCTGTGCCTGGGAAGAGGTGATGAGTCAGCTGAGGAACAATGGATTAGTGGGCAGAGCCACATGGGCTACACTGTAGTGAGTATCTGCTATAGGCAATCAGGATGGTTTGGGAAGAAGCAGATGAGGCCTTCTGCAGATGTTCACAGGTTTGGCTCCTCATGGGGACTTGAAACCCCCTGATCTCTGCCGGAGGGGAAACACAGCAGGGCACAAGCTGTCAAGATTTCTCTAGGACAGCAATTATAACATCACAAGCATTGAGACATGGGGCTAGGAAATCCAGGACCCATCTGGAGTTGAAGCTGGGAAGGTACGTGAGGTACAGCAAGAAAGTATTCTAGAAGCACAGGAACAGCTGAAGGAAGGCTGGGGAAAATCTGGGACTCTGCTGAGTGGGGCAGGGTTCCTGGTGACACAGGAGAGGACTGAGGGACTTGGTGGTAAGAGCAGCCTTCAGGAACCCCAGGACCTGCGACCAGGGGAGAAATATGGAGCAAGGAAGACTTATCCTTGGAGGAGGTGTATCAAATTAGAGAACATTTAGACAAACAGGACATGAACAAGTCCTTGGGGTCTGACAGGATTCATCCATGAAGGTTGAGGAACCTAGCTGATTTCATTGTAATGCTACTATTGATTTTTGAAAGGTCTTTGGGATCAGGAGAGATTCCTGAGGTCTAGAAGATAGAAATGTGAGCCCCAAGTCCAAGAAAGGTGAGAAGGTGGATGCGGGGAGCCAGTCAGTCCTTCTGCCATAGCATCCTCCTGACAAACTTTGGTCTAGATAAGTGGAAAGGGACGTGCATTTAGGACAGGATCAGTGGCTAAACTCAGAGAGCTGTGGTCATGTCCATCTAGAGGCCAGTTGCTAGTGGTGTGCCTCAGGAATCAATGAAGAGTGTTTAACTTCATCATTTTGTTACCTAGACGATGGGACTGAGTGCACCCTCCAGAAGCTTAAGGATGACACAACATTAGGGAGGAGTGGTGAATGCACCAGGTAGTGTCACTGCCATTGAGAGGGACCTGGACAGGCTGGTGAACTGGGCTGAGAGGAACCTCACAGAGGTCGACCAAGAGAAATGCAAAGTCCTCCCCCTGGGGAGGAATAAACCCATGAACCGGTACATGCTGGCGTCTGAGTGACTGGAAAGCAGCTTTGTGAGGAAGGACCTTGTGGCCCAGGTGGACAACAAGCTGAACACGAGCCAGCAGTGCATGCTTGTGGCAAAGGCAGCCACCAGCCTCCTGTGCTGCATTAGGAAGAGTGCTGCTGGGGGTGGGGGCAGTTATCCTGCCCCTCCACTCAGCACTGGTGCGACAATCCTGGAATGTTGGGGCCAGTTCAAGGCTCCCCAGTACGAGAAAGACATGGACTTGCTGCAGGAAGTCCACCTTAGGGTCAGTGAAGATAATTAAGGGACTAGAGCATCTCTCCAGAGTTCCCTGAGAGAGCTGGGACTGTTTAGCCTGGAGACAAGAAGGCCCAAGCGTGATCTCATCACTTGCACAAATATTTGAAGGGAGGGTGTAAAGAATCACAGACTGGTTGAGGTTGGAATGGGACCTCTGGAGATCATCTGGTCCAACCCTCCTGCTAAACCAAGGACACCTGAGCCGGTTACCCAGAACTGTGTCCAGAGAGCTTTTGAATAGCTGCAAGGATGCAGAGCCCAGAACATCCCTGGGTAACATGTGCCAGTGTCTGGCCACAGTGAAAAAGCATTTCCTGATGTTCCCAGAGAATCCCCTGTGTTCCCTTGTGTGCCCACTGCCTCTGGTCCTGTCACTGAGCACCACTGAAAAGAGCCTGGCTCCACCTCTGTGCACCCTCCCTTCAGCTGTTTCTAGACTCTAATAAAGTCCCCCCTGAGCCTTCTCTTCTCTGGCCTAAACAGTCCCAACTCTCTCAGCCTTTCCCACATGTGAGGTGCTCCAGTCCCTTCCTCACCCTTGTGTCTGTCCCTGTCTCTCTTGTACTGGGAAGCCCAGCACTGGACTCCAGAATCCAGGGGTGGCCTCGCCAGTGCTGCATGAAGGGACCAATCATGTCTCTGTGCCTGCCCGCAATACTTAGTCCAGTGCAGCCGAGGATTCCATTCACCCTCTTTGCCCCGAGGGCACATTACTGGCTTAGGTTCAACCTGGTGTCCACCAGGACCTCCAGGCGCTTTCCGGCCAAGCTGCTTTCTAGCTGGCTGCTCCCAGCATATACTGGTGCATGGGGCTGTTCTTCCTCAGGGGCAGGACTTTGTGCTTGCCCTTGCTGAACTTCACGAGGTTTCTCTTGTCCCCTTTCTCCAGACTGTTAAGGTCCCTCTGGATGGCAGCACAATTCTCTGGTGTATCAACCCCTCCTCTGCTCCATCTTCCACCTCATTAAGGAAAATGTTAAACAGGACTGCACCCAGTATGGATTCCTGGGGCACACCGCCAGCTGCTGGCCTCCAGCTTGGCTTTGCGCTGCTGATCACCACCCTCTGGGTCCTGCCACTCAGCCCCTTTTCCACCCACCACCCAGTCTGCTCATCCTGCCCATACAGCGACAGCTTCTCTGTGAAGTTCTCATGGCAGAGAGTGTTGAAAGCCTTCCTGAAGTCCAGGCAGACAATATCCACTGCTCTCCCTTCATCTACCAGGCCAGACACTTCATCAGAGAAGTTTATCAAGTTGCTAAGCAGGTGGTCATGCTGACTACTCCTGATTATTTTCTTGTCTTTCAATTGCCTGGAGATGGTTTCCAGGATTAACAGCTCCATTACCCTCTCAGGGATCAAGGTGAGGCTGACTGGCCTTTTGTTCCCTGGTGCCTCCTTCTTGAAGACAGCAGTGACATTTGCTTTCCTTCAGTGTCCAGGCTTTTCTCCCAGTCACAACAGGTAATCAGAGATCATCGAAGGTGGCCGTAAAATGACATCTGCCAGCTCCCTCAGCACTCATTGCTGCATCCCATCAGGGTGCAAGGACTTCTGTATCGCCAGTCCATGGACAGTTTGGCCACTTCACCATCAGGTCAGTGTTCCCTGACCTGATATTCTTCCATCAAGGGTACATCTTCCTTGCTCCATCCTTTCCCCCTGCTCTCTGGAACCCGGGATTCCTGAAGGCCCATCTTGCTAGTAAAGACAGAGGCAAAGGAGGCATTCAGTACCTCAGCCTTTTCCATGTGTATGTAAGCAGGTCCCCTGTCTCTTTGAGCCATGAGCACGCATTTTTCCTCAACTTCTATTTGTTGCCTGTGTGTTTCATGAAACCCTTCTTGTAGCCTTTGACATATTTGTCCAGATTCAATCACATTTGGGCTTTAGCTTTCCTAACCTCATCCCTCCACGCTTAGACAGTGGTTGGTTGTTTCTCTCATGTTATCCATCCTTGCTTCCACCTTCTGTATGATTCCTTTAATGTCCAAGTCAGGAGAGAGCTGAGGGGTCAACAGGAGAGGGCAGAAGAATGTGGGTCAGCTCCTGGGTAAACGGAGGGTCTATGGCCAACTCCTGGAGGGATCCATATTGTCTATGATTTTATATACATGTACATATAGGCCACTAACACGGCCTAGCACATCAACCCTTAATTGCCCTTACTCTATTGGCTCTTGGTTTGCTTGCTTTGTACTCTCCTTTGGTGTTTTAGAGATGGTTGTCACAGTAATTTTTCTCTGGGCCAGAAATTGAACTAGTACCTCCTTGTATTTCCTGTAGTGTCCTGAGACTCCTCCTACTGTTATTGTGTGAGACACACCTCAGTCAGGGTGAGCCATCAGCACACAGACATTAACAGCTGACCAAAAGAAGCTTCTAGTCCGGGGACACCTTGAGAAACTCAGGGATTTGGACAATAAATACCTCTTGATGTTTCCAAGGAGACGTGGCCAGTCCTGCATTGGGGGGAAGAATAACCCCGTGCATCAGAGCCAGCGAGGACTTGCCCAGCTGAGCAGTGACCCTAAGGGAAGGGCCTGGGCACAAGGAGGGACGGCACATGAGCCAGTGGTGCATGCTCCCCAGGAACAAGGCCAGCTGCCTAGGAGGTTGCATTAGGAAGAATGTGGCAACCCAGAAAACCTGAGTTAGCTTCCCCTTCAACTCAGCACTGGTGTGGCTCCACACACACAGATGTGTCCCTCTGTGCAGCTCCTATTTTGTAGGAGTCAGAAGGAGGTGGAGAGTGCTGAGGGGAGGTCTGCAAAGATGTGGTTCAGGGCCTCAAGCACATGACCTGTGTGTAAAGGTGGAGTGACATGGGCATCCTTCGGCCAACGGCACGGAGGTTGCAGGCAGTAAAGGATTAGCCTGAGAGTGCTTGAAGGGTGTTTTCAGAGGTGATGGAGCTTTTCTTTGTGGTGGAAAACAGCATGAAAAAGACAGAATGGAACTATGAGAATCTTGGGAGGTTGAGAATGGGCATGAGGTTAAAGAATTGTCACCCCAAGGGCAGCGTTGTGCAGCAACAAGTCACCCAGAGGGAGTCTGGACCATCCCATAGCTTTGTGTTTCAAGGAAGATCCAGGGAGGATGGAGAGATATTCAGTGTTGGTGCGGCCTCACGTTGAGTACTGTCTGCAGTGCTGGGCCCCACAACTGAAGAAGGATGTGAAGGTCCTTGAATGCATCCAGAGGAGGGTAACAAAGCTGGTGACAGGGCTGGAAGGAATGTCACATGGGGAACTGCCAAGGACTCTGGGTTTGACTAGTTTTGAGAAGAGGAGGCTGAGGTGCGACCCCATTGCTCTCTGCAGCTTTCTGAGGAGGGGAAATATAGTGGGAGGTGCTGCTCTCTTCTCCCTGGGATCCGGTGATAGGACATTCTGGGGTGCTTGCCAAGCCACTTTCCATCATTTACCAGCAGTCCTGGCTGACCGGGGAGGTCCCGACAGATTGGAAACTGGCCAATGTGATGCCCGTCTATAAGAAGGGTCGGAAGGATGATCCGGGAAATTACAGGCCTGTCAGCTTGATATTGGTGCCTGGGAAGCTGATGGAGCAGCTCATCCTGAGTACCATCATACAACACATACATGACAACCAGATGATCAGGCCCAGTCAGCATGGGTTTATGAAAGGCAGGTCCTGCCTGACAAACCTGATCTCCTTCTACGACAGGGTGACCTGCTTATTGAATGAGGGAAAGGCTGTGGATGTAGTTTACCTTGACTTCAGTAAGGCCTTTGACACTGTTTCCCACAGCATTCTCCTGGCAAAACTGGCTGCTCGTGGCTTGGATGGGCACACGCTTGCTGGGTAAAAAGCTGGTTGGATGGCCGGGCCCAAAGAGTTGTGGGGAACGGAGTTAAATCCAGTTGGTGGCCGGTCACGAGTGGTGTCCCCCAGGGCTCAGTTTTGGGGCCACTCCTGTTTAACATCTTTATTGATGATCTAGACGAGGGGATCGAGTGCACCCTCAGTCAGTTTGCAGATGACACCAAGTTGGGTGGGAGTGTTGATCTGCTCGAGGGTAGGGAGGCTCTGCAGAGAGACCTGGACAGGCTGGAGCGATGGGCTGAGGCCAACTGTATGAGCTTCACTAAGGCCAAATGCCGGGTGCTGCACTTGGGCCACAACAACCCCCAGCAGCGCTACAGGCTTGGGGAGGAGTGGCTGGAGAGCTGCCAGTCAGAGAGGGACCTGGGGGTGTTGATTGGTAGCTGGATGAACATGAGCCAGCAGTGTGCCCAGGTGGCCAAGAAGGCCAATGGCATCCTGGCTTGTATCAGCAATAGCATGGCCAGCAGGGACAGAGAAGGGATCTTACCCCTGTACTTGGCACTGGTGAGGCCGCCCCTCGATTACTGTGTTCAGTTTTGGGCCCCTCACTCCAAAAAGGACATTGAATGACTCGAGCGTGTCCAGAGAAGGGCAACGGAGCTGGTGAAGGGTCTGGAGCACAGGTCGTACAAGGAGTGGCTGAGGGAACTGGAGTTGTTTACTCAGGAGAAGAGGAGGCTGAGGGGAGACCTCATCGCCCTCTACAACTCCCTGAAAGGAGGGTGCAGAGAGGGGGGATGAACCTCTTTAACCAAGTAATAAGCAATAGGACAAGAGGGAATGGACTCAAGTTGCGCCAGGGAAAGTTTAGACTAGATATTAGGCAATATTTCTTTACAGAACAGGTTGTTAGGCGTTGGAATGGGCTGCCCAGGGAGGTGGTGGAGTCCCCATCCCTGGAGGTGTTTAAGAGTAGGGTCGACATAGCGCTTAGGGATATAGCGTAGTTGAGAACTGTCAGTGCTAGATTATTGGTTGGACTAGATGATCTTCAAGGTCCTTTCCAACCTAGATGATTCTGTGATTCTGTGATTCTGTGACATCTGGGAATGGTTAGAAGCTGCACTAGGGGAGGATTAGACTGGACATGAGGAAGCATTTTTTTTACCAAAAAGGTGGAAAAACACTGCAACAGGCTTCCTAGAGAGGTGGTCAATGCCCCAAGCTTGTCAGTGTTTGAGGAGCATCTGGACAATGCCCTTAATAACAGCTTTAACTTGGTCAGCCCTGAACTGGTCAGACGTGTTGACTAGATGGTTATTGTAGGTCCCTTACAACTGAAATAGTCTACTCTATGATTTCCTATTCTGTATCAGAAATGGTAGTGAGATGCTGAGGTGAGAGCAAGGTGGGGAAGAAAGAATGAAGTTGAGAGCCTGCAGGGAAAGAGCTGCAGGTGTGGGACACTGAGCACAGCCTCTGGTAGAGACAGTTGAAGGCTCTGGCAAGGTTAAAAGCCACCAACAGAGCCAAGGACTTTTCCCTTGCCTATGGATGTTGCATCTGCAGCTAAGGCCCACCAGGACAAACCTCAGCCTTAAGGCACCAGGAGTTCATGGGCTCCTTGCCCCACCCAGGACAGACCCATCAGTGCCATACATTGTCCTGCCCTTGGCATCCCACATTGCCACATGACACTGCCCCAGGAAGAGCCCTGGGCAATGGGTGAGGGACAGGATCTCCCTTCCCAGGGGCTGCGGGTCAGGCTTTGGCCCTTTGGCTTCAGCACATTAAGGCAGACTAAGCATCAGAACCACCTTTACACTGTGTTTGCTACCTCTCATTCCTGCCTCCACCTTTCTGCTCTAACCAGCCCCTGGGGAGGCTTTGTTGGGGATGGCCCTCAGTGGGACCCATAACACTCCTTGGAACTGTAGGCGTTGCTTCTGACATTGACTTCTTCAGCCATCGGTTCAGGCTCCTCTCACTGTCTGAGGTTCATGGTCTCAGCTCCAAAGACACCATGGGGCTCATTAAAATGCAGAAAGCCATGACTCTTCCAATTATTCAGTCTTCAAGACTTGAGTAGCTAATTGGAGAGGTCCCTGGAGTGCACGTAAAGGGGAAGATTTCACTGAGCATTTAATAGAGCAGTATTTTTTACTATTAAGTATCTTGGATTATTTTTCAGTTTACAGCAGAAGTGATGGCAGCATTCTCTTAAATGATGTTGATGCAGGGGGTCTCCTACTGCTGTCAGGAGGGGTAGGACCAGCTCCTCCTGGAGGTCAGACACTCCATGGACAACCTGATTCCTCACCTCCCCAGCCCGGCCATTTCTTGGCCCCCTGGGACTTGCAGCATTTCTCCTGACATCAGACTTCTCCAGCCCAGCTGCAGCTGGAGGTTACAGCTCCTCTGCACCAGCTCCCACTGGCTTCCCTCACAGACCTGGCTGCACACGGGCACAGCAGAATTTCTCTTCATTGCAAACAAACAGAAGGAAAACATGGGAAAGTTTATCAAACAACAACCCCCACTGCTCAACTGTGTGCTGAGGGGAAGCTGCCTCCACTGAGGTTCACCATCCCCAGGGGAGAACCTCACTAGCAATGTTTCAGACAGATCGATGGGAAATGAGAAACATGAACACAATGAAGGAGGTGGCTGAAGAGAGAATTAGACTGCTGAAAGACAAGGGCAGGCTTCTAAGTCCCTGAAGCTCAGAGCTTCAGTTTCAGTTCATACACTTCCTAGAAATTCCCATTTGGTCATGGTGGAAAAACATCATCACTTTATTCAAAGTTTTCAATCATCTCAGCTGACTAAAAGTTGCGCATGTTTTTTTAAAAAGTCTCAGGCAGTTCTTCCCCTTTCCAGGCAGAGCTCAGCTGTCTGACCATGGACATTGAGTGCCCTTGCAGACACCCCGGTGTATCTGATGTATTTCCCTGGGACTGGCCGCTGTCACACAGGCCAGGAGGTCTCCTGCAGGAGACCAGAGCCCCTCGGGAGCTGCTGGTAGACGCTGGGCAGAG
Organism: Strix aluco; assembly: GCF_031877795.1. NCBI lineage: Eukaryota > Metazoa > Chordata > Aves > Strigiformes > Strigidae > Strix > Strix aluco. The sequence goes on from NC_133966.1 coordinate 828,379, forward strand.
GGGCCCAGGACACCTGCACTGCCACCAGGCGTCTCTTTCCCTGTGACTTAGGGCATCTGTGTCCCTGTAGCTACATCCCACCCTGGTCCTGGAAATATTTTTGTATTTAAAATCATAATTAAAAAAAAATGTTCATGAAATGCCTCAAAGACTGGTATATCAAAACAAAACAAAGTAAATTAAAGTGGACATAAACAGAAAAAAAATGTAAAAAAGCCTGAAAGTTTTATTAAAAAATATTATTTTCTTTTTTTCTTTCCTCATTTCTTCTTTGTTTCATTATTATTATTTTCTAAACATTTCTATCATACTCAGTCCTGCAGCATAAAAGACAGATATTTCTCTGTCTTGCAGAGATCCCAGCGCACTAAAACCCCTCCCCACCCAGCAGCATCCTTGCCACTCCTCACCCCTTGCACAGAGAGAGTCACCACTAAGGTGGCAGGCTCTCTCACCTGATACGGGGAAGCTGGGTGGCCACCTGCAGCGAAACACCCTGGGTTTGGGTGGCCAGATTTGCACTTGTCTCTACACATCTGTGTTACAGTGTCTGCTCAAAGGGGTCTCTGGATCATCCATCAACACTCCCTTTTTATTCCCTCCAGGGTAAATGAAGAGTGACTCATTTTTGATGAAGAAAGGAAGGACACTGGTCTCCCCAAAACATCAGACACCTCCCCACAGATATCTATGCCAAATCAAGTTGTCTGGACTTCCCTTCCCAGTCAATGGCAAGACAGAAGTTGTCTCCACTGAGGTGTCTGGAGATCCTTTTCCTGGTGACCAGGGAATGCTCCAGAAGGGTTCCCATAGGTCCTCACAGGGTCACCCTTCCAAGCACCCTGTGGGTACTTCAGCTACCCCAGAGTATTTCAGAGAGAACAGCTGATATATGCAGACAAAGGAATTACTGAAATGAATTTTCTCCATCACCGTCCTGGGGACTGAGATGTGACTGACCAGCCTGTAGTTCCATGGGGGTGTCTTCTTCCCTGCTTGAAAATGGATGCCATGTCTGCCATTTCAAACCCTGTTTGCCCTGACCTTTCAGAGGTGACCAGGAGCAGCCTTGCAATGACCCCAGCCAGCTATCTCAGCACCCTTGGGCACATCCCCTCTGGTCCCATGGACCTATGTGTGCCCAAGTGGTGCAAATATTCTCCAGACACACCTTCCTCTGCCATGGGTGCAGCCCTACCTGCACAGATGTTGGTCGTAGCCTCAAGGACCAGAGATGTCTGGGGCAGAACTTACCAGGAGAGGAGGATGGGAAAACACTGTGTTCCTCAGCCTTTTCCAGGGCTTTCCAAGTTCATGTCCTGCCCCACTGAGCCATGAGACTCTATTTTTCTCAGCTGACTCCTTGTCCTGCCAGTGAACTTACAGAAGGTCTTCTGGATATTATCCGCATTCCTTGCTAGTTCTAACCCCAGCTGGGCTTTGTCTTTCCCGCCTCCACCCCTGGACCCCAAGGCCATGTCTGTATCTGCCTCCTGGACAACCTGTTCCCTCTTCCATCCCTCTGCAATGACTTCTGGTGTGTGAAATCTTCAGCCAGAAGATCCATTTCTATCTTCAACAAACTCCAGCTAGGCCCTGCTCAACTCCCAGAACATCAGACTGAGGTGTTGCTGGGCTTTGGTGTTTTCCCTGATGATCCAAGAGGGCTCCATGGATCTTGGCTCTCCAGGATCCTGCCAAGCAGATGCTGAATTGTGTGAAATGTGCTGTGCTGCAGGTCAAGGCTCTCATTCTGCTGTTTGCCTTTTTCCTCTGCCATGGTCACTGCAGCCATGGCTGCCCTCAGCATTCACATCCTCATCCAGTTCTGCCTTGTTCATGAGTATCAGAGTGCAGCCCTAGTCAGGCATCAGCTGCCTGTGTCCAAAAAGGGAGGGGTGAGGCAGGGGAAATGTCCCTGTCTGGGTGCTGGCTCTGAGGACACCTCTGCTCCAGCCCCCCGACCAGCTGCAGCAGGCAGGAGGGCAGGCCCCGCTCATGGACACCCTGCTCAGCCCTGTCTGCTCTGGAGCAGACCTGACACCAAGCAGCATCTCCCCTCAGAACCACAGCTGGGACTACAACTTGGAGGGGACTCACCTGGAAAGAAGCGTACAGGAGTGAGCCAATACCCAGGCTGTGTGAGGGCTGAGAAGGTGCCTGGAGGCCAAGACAATGAAGGAACCAAGTGATTTCCAAGTGGAGGAGCTTGAAGACCCACTGTCAATGGCAAGAGTATCCTTTATGAGCAAGATTGGACAGACACCCAAACAGCAGTTGTCTAAAACAAGGGGAGACAACTTCCAGGTGCAGTCCACATGGCATGGGAATGCACCAGAAGGAGAAACTCCTTGCTGTCCATGAACAGCAGGAGTATGTTTCAGTCACGGGTGGCATTCAGCTTCCCTGATTCCCAAATCCTATAAGTAGGACCTTCAGTTTCCAGACCAATGGCCTTTGGGGCTGTTAAAGCTGGATGCAGTGAGGTGCAGGGGCAATGTGGAGCTGTCTGGGGCAGTGCCTCCCAGACTCCCTGGCGTCTCCTCTGCTCCCTGACTCCTCTGCAGTCAAAGCCGACTCAGGTCTATGGTGAGACTTGGCTTCTGAGGGCTTGGTGCATCTGGGTCTTGAAAACCTGCAAGGATGGAAGACTTCACAATCTCTCAGGGGGACCAATGCTTGTTCCAATGCTTGGCTAGCCTCATGGTGGAAAAGGGGAGACCCCCCTGGCTGTGCGGTGCCCCTCAGCCATCCCTTCTGCAGGCTGAAGAAGCCTGTCAGTAGGAGCCCTTTCCCTGAGCGGAGGCCTGGGAGACCTTTTCAGTGAAGACTAAATCAAAGGCAACGTTGAGTCACTCATCCCCATCTGTCTCTGCTGCTGTGAAACCCCCTCCCAATTCAGCAGCAACTCACATATGACTCGTTCAGCCACCAGTGCCCAGCCCCATCCAAGCCCCAGCCGTGTCCCACACAAGGGTTCCCAGACAGCTCTGCTCTGCGGTCTGCCAAGGTTTGCACAAGACGGAGAGACTTGGGCATGGCTGGCTCTTCCCCCGACACAGGCACCGCGACCAGCAGGAGGAAGGAGATGGGCACAGAGCAAAACCACTCATAAACTGAGGTGAGTGGCCAGTGCTGGAAATGGATGATGGGCAACCCTGGGGATTGATGAATGCCCCAGGGGACCTTGTTGGTCTGTCCATGCCACCAAGGGCACAGTCCAGACTCCTCTGTCTGAACCTGCATGTCTCATCTCCCTTCCATGATATCTGGGTTTGCACCACAAACCCACTGGAGCATGTCCTCTCCTTGCGTCTTGACACAGCTCATCTAACATTGGTGCTGTCCTCTACTGGGCACTTTCCAGCACAGACCAGCCCATCCCCAGCTCTTCTCATCTCCCCTGTCCTCTGCCCAGCTTAGCCCCCCAGAGAAACCCAGATTGGGCTGCAGGGTGTTGCAGAGCTCTGGGCACTCACCTCACAGCCCCAGCCCCTCTGAAGGGTAGGGCAGCTGCTTGAGGGTAGAGAGGGGTCTCAGCATCCCCATCACTCCTGGATCTGAAGTTTCACTGTAGCATGAGGAAATGGAGGTCAGTGAAACTGCAGGACTTCTAGTCTCATGTCCAAGAGATGCCCACCACCAACAGTCCCTGACCCCTCAGTATCTGCCTCTCTCACCCCAGGCCAGCACAAAAATCTGGGTCCAGTGGCAAAGCAGCCTGCCCTGACCTGGTGCCTGATGAAAGAGGTTTCTCTTTCTCATGGATTCCTCCCTGCAGGCACAGAAATGCTCCCTTGCTCTTCTCCAGCGGCATCCCTGTTCCCCAGAGAACCTTTCCCGCTGTGAGTGTGTCCGTGCTGACTTGTGCAGCCATTCCTGGCTCTGTGCTCCCTGCAGGGCCCCAAGCTGGCAGTGCTGCTCGGCACAGCAAGGGGACTATGGTGCCCTGGGGCCATGGGGTGACCCCCCGCCGGCCACGCTGGTGGGGCTGGGGAGGAGAGCCAGCCAGATGGGGTTCACTGCTGCTGAGGCCCTTTCCATCTTCCCTGGATGGCTCAAGGGCCAAGCATGGGGCTGGGCAGGACCATGGGGTGTCTCCAGTGGCACAAAAGGCAAGGGAGGGCTGCACCAGATCCAGCTCATGGGCTTTCCAAGAAGCTGTCCTGAACCACTCTCCAGTCTTGTTTCCCTTTGCCTGCTGGCTCCTCAAAGTCTCTCCTGGCATTGCAGGGCCCTCGGTAGCCCATGGTGTCCTCAAATTCACCTCTTCTCCAGCAAAATCCACACTGGATGGTCATTCACTTTATGAGGTGACACTCACTGCCCCCCCAGACTCTCACACTCTCCCTGGAGCTCCCCTCACCTCTCCTGGCAGCTCCCGATTCCTCTCCAGGATGGCCTCTGCCATCAGCCCCACTGCACGTGGGACAGTGCCAAGCAGGTAAATCAAAGACCAGTTGCTGTCTGCATGGATATGTGCGACCAAGGAGAAAGGTCTTTGTGCAGCCCTTGGTCCCTAACAGATCCCCCTGGGACTCTGAATTTGTCCCCCTGCATCCATCAGAACATCAGAAGAGAAAAGTCCTTTGGAGGGTGAAGCTCCTTGGGTGTATTCCTGACACCAGCCTTGGAAGAGATGTCCATCCTTCTGGACAAGCCCTGAGGAGCCCCTTTGGTGATGGTGGTGCTGGCATGGAGATCAGCTCTGACACTGTGGTTCACATGGCCTGCTCCTGCCTGCAGCCACAGGGGTGTCATATGAACATGAGGCAACTGTCAAAAGCTACACCAGAGCTCGGGGGTGACACAAACGCAAGGGCACAGTGGGATGATGCAGAAGTGAGGAGAGACCAGAACTGAAAAGGCCGCATCCTGTTGCTAACCTTGGCCATGACTGCAGGGAAGCAGTAGCCCCAGCTCACAGGCAGCAGAGAGGCAGTGCCCACCGAGGCAGCAAGGGGCAGCCCCAAGGGGCACCGAGGCTGCTCCTCCATGGGGCAGCTGGGCCCTTGGCTTCTGGATCTCTTCTGCCTGCTGGGGCTGGACCCAGCACAAGAGGATGTTGAAGAGATGGGAGTAGAGGCAAGTGATTACGTGCTGACTTCTTCAACTATGCAAAGAGCATATTACCTGTACATTATGATTATCAGGGAGAAAAAAATGGGTTTAAGCTTAAGAATAAGTATTATGTATAATACGTAAATACAATGAATATTGTCTTTAACATACAAATACAAAATCAAGAAAAAGAAAAGATAGTCTGGGATTTTACTGAATTCCTGGGAGTTAGATGAGGATGGTGGACATCATATTAATACTGGAATAATGTGTATTCACATACTTTCCTCAAGGCATCCTTGATCTCCTGGTTCCTCATGCTGTAGATGAGGGGATTCACGGCTGCAGGCACCACCGAGTACAGAAATGAGAGCACCAAGTCCAGGGATGGGGAGGAGGTGGAAGGAGGCTTCAGGTAAGAAACACTGACAGTGCTGATAAACAGGGACACCACAGCTAGGTGAGGGAGACATGTGGAAAAGGCTTTGTGCCATCCCTGCTCAGAGGGGATCCTCAGCACAGCCTTGAAGATCTGCACATAGGACACCACAATGAAAACAAAACACCCAAAAACTAGACAGGCACTAACCACAAGAAGCCCAACTTCCCTGAGGTAGGAGTGTGAGCAGGAGAGCTTGAGGATCTGGGGGATTTCACAGAAGAACTGGTCCACAGCATTGCCTTGGCAGAGTGGTAGTGAAAATGTGTTGGCTGTGTGCAGGAGAGAATTGAGCAACGCACTGCCCCAAGCAGCTTCTGCCATGTGGACACAAGCTCTGCTGCCCAGGAGGGTCCCGTAGTGCAGGGGTTTGCAGATGGCAACGTAGCGGTCGTAGGCCATAACAGTGAGGAGAAAATATTCTGCTGAGATCAAAAAGACAAACATAAAGACCTGGGCAGCACATCCCGAGTAGGAGATGTCCCTGATATCCCAGAGGGAATTGTGCATGGCTTTGGGGAGAGTGGTGGAGATGGAGCCCAGGTTGAGGAGGGAGAGGTTGAGGAGGAAGAAGTACATGGGGGTGTGCAGGTGGTGGTCACAGGTGATGGCGGTGATGATGAGGCCGTTGCCCAGGAGGGCAGCCAGGGAGATGCCCAGGAAGAGCCAGAAGTGCAAGAGCTGCAGCTCCTGTGTGTCTGCAAATGGCAGGAGGAGGAACTCAGTGATGGAGCTGCCGTTGGGTATTTGTTCACTCTGAGCATGGGGGCGTGTTGAAAGAGGAGAAGACATTGGCAAGTGAGGGAAGACTTCTCAGACTCAGTTCTATGCTATTTCCTAAAACTTCCCCTTAAAATTAATTCTCTTTCTTTCTGGGATGTGCATTCAACTCCCTTTTTTGAGCTCAGGTTTATGCTGCTGAGTGAGGGCTCTTTCTCTGAAGGGGCAGAAGACAACATCTCATGTATTGCTCTCAGCCTGAACATGGGGGAAACCCTGAGGGACAAAAGGGCTCCCTGTGCCCTTGTGCAGAGTCAGAAGAGCTGGTCTGCCCACGAGTGACCTGCTGGTCACCATGCAGGTGCCCTGTGCTTATTACACCTCTCTCCGCTGGAGGATGATCTCACTAACAATGTACTTGAAGAAGAAAATGGACTTCTGTGAGCTTCAGAAGAGTCCAGTTTCAAAGTCCATTTCTCCAAACACCTCTGTATATCCCCATGCAGAGAGTCATTCAGAGGAGTATCTCTCTGCTGACTGGAGTTCTGCCTCTCAGGAACTGTTTCCCTCTCTCCAAGTCTTCTCCCTGTCAGTGTTCACAGCCCCCATCCTACCCGCTGTGTGCTCAGCTCTACCCTGCAGACCCCTCCTGGTATCAGGGCACAGCCCAGGGGCATCTCTGTGTATGCAGGCTCTGATGGGAACATCAGACCAACCCTGATGAGGCTGTAAAGGTGGCACTGGGGCTGTCTGAAAGACTTGAGGTCTTCCCTTTTGATACACCTAAATGTATTCACCTCTAGGCGAAAAACGGTTTGGAGTTTAAATGTCTCCTCCAGAATCAAGAGAGCAATTTTCGTGTCCAATTCCCTACACACACAAACAAGAGCAGGAGACAGAAAGCACAATCTCCTTCCCTTCCAGGTAGTCCCTGCCTTCATGTGCTTCCTGAAAAGTGGCCTCTGCCAATGTCCAGTGGAGATCTGGAGCTGTGAGCAGCCCTGACCCACGCAGCACCCTCTCCACAGCAGAAGGACCCTGCCCTGCTGGGGGTCTCTCCTTCCCAACACAGCTCCTCCCCACAGCGCTGTGGGCAGATCCCCGGGCAGGCTGAGTGCTGACCCTGGCAGGCGGCAGAGTCCATGCCCCAGCACACAGCCCCTGGGCTGCAGAGACCCTGCTCTGAAGGACAGGAGGGAGATTCCTGACGGCTGTGCCGGCTTCACCACATCCCTCCACCAACTGCAGCTGCATTGCCCTGCACCCACAGACTTACTGTGTCAATCACTGTGAAGATTTCTCCTCCAGTGAGCTCTCAGCATCTTCTCAGTTCTACCTGCCTTTCCCCTCTCTGTGCCCGGCTCCTCTGCCCTCGGTGTCTGCAGGCAGTGCCCTCAGCCCTGCTGTGCTTTGCAGAGGAGCTGCTCCTGGGCAGAGCTGTCTCTGCAGCGCTGCCCACTTGCCCTGAGCTCCCTCCGTCCCAGGAGCCCGGCCCAGCTCTGCAGCAGAGGACAGCCCAAGGCATTTTAATGACCCCTCGGGTGGGTTTGGTGCCAAGTCCATGAACCTCTGACAGTGATAGGAAGATGAAGATGCCTGTCAAGAAGTCAAAACAAGATGCAAACTCCCAAGTTCCTTGGAGTGTTAATGGGTCCTATTCTGGACCATTACTGACAAAGCCAATAGAGGGGCTGGTTAGAGCAGAAAACTCCAGGCAGAGATGACAGGTAAAGAAAGGTTATGTCAAGGTGGAGCAAATACAGGTGATAGTTCCCCTGTAATCTGCACTGGTGAGGCCACACCTTGAATACTGTGTCCAGTATTGGGCAATACGAGAGAGATCTCGAGGTGCTGGAGTGAGTGCAGAGGAGGGCAACGAAGCTGGTGAAGGGCCTGGAGAATAAATCCTGTGAGGAGCAATTGAAGGAGCTGGGACTGTTTAGTTTGAGGAGGAGAAGGCTGAGGGGAGACCTCATCACTCTCTACAGCTCCCTGAAAGGACATTGTAGAGAGGTTGGTGCTGGTCTCTTCTCACAGAGAATTAGTGACAGAACAAGAGGGAATGGTTTTAAACTGTAACAGGGGGGGTTCAGACTGGACATTAGGAAAAAAATTTTTCACAGAGAGTGGTCAGAGAGTGGAATACACTGCCCAGGGAGGTGGTGGAGTCACCATCCCTGAATGTGTTTAAGGGTCGTTTGGATGAGATGCTGGGGGATATGGTGTAGGGGAGAACTTTGTAGAGTGGGTTGATGGTTGGACTCAACCCGAACCTGAATGATTCTATGATTCTATGATAAATTCTGAATAAACCTGGAAGTGTCACTTTAAGCCAAAGGGCACAGGCCAGACCCCCTAGAAGATTGGAAGGCAGATCCTGTCCCTCACACATTGCTCAGGGCTCTTCCTGGGGCAGTGTGATGTGAGGATGGGCAATGCCAAGGGCAAGACTATGGTCCAACATCTCCCAGGCTCTCGGGTGGGGAAGGGGAGGCCATGAGACCCAGTGCTGTAAGGGGAAGGTGCTTCCTCATCAGCATCAGTGGCAGGGACAACAGCCAGAGCCAAGGGCAGAAAGAGCTCATCTCTGCTGGGGGATTTTCAGATATTCTTCATCCCTCTATCATCTCTACCACAGGCTGTCCCACCGTGTCCCACATCTGCACCTCTTCCTCTGCAGGCTGGAGATGTCCACCCAGCTACCGCACCTCAGCATCTCCCTTCCTTTACTGATATTTCTCCATTCTCCCTGGCTTCTCCTTGAAACACAAATACTGGGGCTGCTCCATTTTCCCACTGGGTGACTTGTTACACCACAGCACTGCCTTTCAAGTGACATTTTATGTCTCCAGTCTGGACCTCCCCAGCTCCACTTTGTGGCATTAGTTCTGCCTCATGCTGAATCTTACAATGAAGATAAGCTCCATCATCTCTGAAATCATCCCTCAGGCACTCTCAGGTTATTCCTATAGTGTCTGGATCCTCCACACCGCTGGGCCAGAGAACTCCAGGTCCCTCAGTCACCCCACACAAGCCACATGCAGTACATCCCAAACCCCACCTTGGCAGACCTTCACTCAACACTCTCCAGGTCCTCCCTAGTTCTCTAGAATGGGGAGTCACACTCTGGGACACACCCATGTTTGAGGGGCCACAGCAGTCAGTCAGGTTCCAGACTGTCCTGGTGTATGAGGCTATTTGCTACCTTCCTTCCACTGATGTTAGGACTGGCCCATTTTACTTGTAAACTCAGATGACTTCCATTTCCTTATCCCAGAATTTCACAAGGTCCCCACAGACTGAACTCCATTTGACAGCTTTAATGTTTACGTGCAGCTGGGTCATCTTGATTGTGATGTCTCTCACAAGACAACATCGTGAGGAGTTGCAGAGCACTACAAATGCCCTCTCCTGGAGAAACTGTGGGGTCCTGGGGTCTGGTACTGATAAGACCATGGGGCTGGACCCAGAGGGGAAGTTTCCCTTTATGGGAGAGAGCAGCAGGAATGTGTGAAGCTCTGCCTGGGGGTGGATGATTAGTCAGCTGATTTGAATGGTCATGGGCAACACTGTGGTGGGTGGATGTCTGCTATGGACCCCCTGGTGAGGAAGAGAAAGTAGATGAATTTTCTTCATTTATCTGGAAGAAGCCCTGGTCCTCATGGGAAACATCATCCTTCATTGAAAACATCATCCCAACAAGGGTGACCGAGGAGGCAGTGAGGGGAGGTGTCCTGCAGGAAATCATACTTAGAAACAAGTAAGAGCTGGTCAGGGATGTAACAGTCAGGGGTGGGAAAGTAGAGTTGAGGCTCCTGAGAGAAGGAAAAAAGGCCAAGAGTAAGACTTCAGTAGAGCAGGGTCTGGCCTGCTGAGGAACCTGATTTGAGGAATCCCATGGGATATGACACTGAAGAATTTCTCAAATTAAGAGACCCGTCTTAATCAAAAGAGTGGAAGATAGTAGGGTCCACAGACATAGGCTCTGCTTACAAGTTTTAAAATTTGGAGTTAGATGCCGGAGAAGATTTAGAAGTGGAAGTAAAGGTTTTGGAAAATGACCACGAGAAAACAGGAAACACTGCTCAGTTTATAGCAGAGCAGCATACAGTCACTAACACAAGTGACAATAAATGCCATGCATTCCCTGCAGTCTGGGAACTCAACAGTAAGTCTTGGTCAAGATCCATAGGTTCTACTGGGAAGGCCCAGGTTCCTGTTGGTGGCACCATGGATCCTGGTACCCTTGGCGGCAGACTCTTGGGGATGAGCCACAGCTGAAGTGGCCATTGGGAACCCGAGAAACATGGTCTGGTTATTAGCAGGCACAGGAGCATCCATGAACAATCTTGGGTCATCTGGGGTAAACTCAGGCTGAATAACGGCAGGAAAAGCAACGTCAAGTGGCTGTGACAGAGCCCATCATCTTGACCCAGTTTGGGAAAATACAACCTTCGAACCAGGGAAATTCAAGGGAGTCATGTGAAAAGACCCATCAGGTCAATCGGCATAGTAAGGGAAAGGAATATTTCTTAAGCTGTAGATGCAGAAGGCAATAAACATTGGATTGTGCCTCAGAATATTCAAGGAGAATCTCATCAAGCTCCTCCATGAGCTGAGGCAAACGCTCTGAGGAGAGTGAAGGACAGTGAGTGCTGGCCTAACACAAAGAAGGATGTAGGTCTTGGGGTAGGAGCTGTCTGTCTTGTGCCGTGACCAGTGCAGATTACACTGGAGTAAAAGCCCCAGCCCAGCACCAACAGAGTGGAGGCCCACGGCCACAACGGCAGATTGATGTCGTGGGACCTCTGCCAGTGACAGCTTGAAACACCAAGTGCATCTTGGTAGTAGCAGATCCTTTGAGTAAATGGACAGAAGCCCCCTTGCAACACCAACATGGTGGCCACCACTGCAGATCTACTGTTGAACGCTGTTAGTTCTTGCTGGGGTCTGCTCCACAGCACTGAGTCTCATCTCAGCACTGACTTGTCGCAATAATTCTGCATGAGCATTGCAAAGCCTGAACGCGACACGTCCCACCCTGGCTCTGCCAAGCTGTGGGGCAGGGGAGAGGGAAAGGCCAGTGAAGGGGCTGGGTTTGGCTGTTGAACATGGGGTCCAGCAGCGATGAGGAGTCAAGGGAGTGGATGGGGATAGACAGGCAAAGGCACCACAAATTGTGATGTTGATTGTGAGGCCACTCCTGTTACAGAAGCCTGTTTGCCCAGTAGCTGACGCCAGCAATTTGGGGACAAGACGTTCATCACAAAACTGCTCATCCCAGCAGAGACAAGACAGGGACAGAGAGGAAGGGGTGTGGCAGGCCAAGGGGAGCTCATGGAATGGGGATGGTTATGAGGTCTCTTCCAGTGCAGCAGCCTGCCTGGCCCTCAGGAGACATGCTGGCCGGCAGGCATTCTGAGGTCATCCAGCGCATCAGAGAACCCACCCAACAGAAATTACATCCTCAGGGAGGGAAGGGGGTGAAGCAGATGGAAGAAGCCAATGTGGGTTCTGATTCTGGGGGCAGTTCTGTTATTGTGACCTGACCAAGCATGAGAGATAGAAGGGCAGGCAGGGCTCATGGCCACCTGGATCAGGACTAGTCCTGAGATGGGTGAAAAATATTTTCCTTATCCCCAGGTTGAACACCCCCTCTTTCACCCAACACTCATCTTCCATCCTCTGAACATGCACCATGGTGCAGACCCTAGTTCTCTATTCTTTATGGCTTCTTCGTAGGTGCTGCCAGGCTGCAGTGAGGTTCCCCTCAGCCCTCCCTTCTCCAGGCTGAACAAGCCCAGCTCCCTCAGCCTCTCCTCACAGGCAAAGTGTTCCAGCCCCGGCCTATCTTGGGGGTCTGTGGTGGTTTGACCTTGGTTAAATGCCAGGTATCCACCAAGTCGCTCTATCACTTCCCCCTCTTTCCCCTTTTTTCTCAATAGGGCAAAGAAGGGAAAGAAAATAAGATAGGAAAACAAAACAACCCTTGTGGGTAAAACAAAAGCAGTTTTAATATAAGTAAAACGAAGCAAAGGTCCACGCGTGGAAGCAAAAAAAGAAGAAAATAGATTTATTCTCTATTTCCCATTAACAGGCGATGTCGGGCCTTCTCAGGAAGCAGGGCTCCAATACGCATAGTAGTTGCCTCGGAGGACCAAGGGTGACCCCACCCCCTTCCTCCTTTCTCCCAGCTTTATACTGAGCAGACGTCATATGGTATGGAATATCCCTTTGGTCAGTTCGGGTCAGTTGTCCTGGTTGTGTCCCCTCCCAAGATCTTGCCCACCCCGTCCCACTGTGGGGGGGGAAATGTCAGAAAGAGTCTTGGTGCTGTGTAAGCACTACTCAGCAGTAGCCACAACACCAGTGTGTTATCAACACCCTGCCAGCTCCCAACATAAAACACAGCACCATGAGGGCTGCTACAGGGGAAAACCAATTCTGACTCAGCCAGACCCGGTACAGGGTCATTCACCAAAACCCCTCCAGCTTGCCAACATCATTCCTGTCCTGGGGGTCTGAAATCCGACGCAGTAACCTGGACAATGCCTTCTCTTGATCTCCTGGCTGCACTCCTGGCCATCAAGCCCTGTGGGCAGCTGCCTCCCTTGCTGCCAGGGCACACGGCTGCCTCCTGTCAGAGCCAGCCCTGTCCCTGCACTGACCCAGCCTCACTGTCCCACACATCCATTATCATCAAGGGAAGAACCCTGGTGGAAGGAAAAGTTTCTAGGTCAATCAAAGACACAGTCAGGGGAGAAAGGGAAACATGGGTGGGCTTTTAGAATGCTGTAGTCTGTTACTGGAAGATATATACCTACATAGACACACAGAAAAAATCGATCTCTCAAGAGCTGGTCTTACATCATCCGTCTCTCCAGAACCTGGCTCCAGAATCCCCTCATCCTCCTGTTCCCCCACGCACAGACAAGCACACACACACACACCAATGGCTCTCTCCAGCACAGTTACACAACCGTTGAGGCTGGAAGGCAGCCAGCTTCCACCTTCTCTGTGCTGCCTCCTCATGCTTCATTTCAGTCAGGAGCTACTTTCTCAGCCCTGCCAGCCTCCTGCCTCCTTTGCATGACTTCCTGCATGTCAGGGTGGAGCCTTCTGGAGCTGGAAGAGATACTTGTTCATCAAAGATCTCTCTGCACCCCTCCTCTGTGCAGGGTGGTATCTCATGGGACTCTTCCAATCAAGTTCCTCAGCAGATCAAAGCCTGCTCTCATGAAGCCTTGTTCCCTTCTGTCAGGAGCCTCAGCTCTGCCTTCTCACCCCTGACTGTTACACTATCCCCATATCTGGTGAAGGGGCAACAGAGCAAGGTGCAAGCCACGCAGGCTGCTTTTGGAGCTTGTTGACTTGTGTGACTGAGGAGACTGTGAGGTGAGGTGCCCTGTAGGACTTCATACTTACAGACAAGGAAGAGGTGGTCAGGGATGTAATTGTTCCATGAGTGCCAGGGCCTGCAAATATGAGGTTTCTTCCAGTTGCCTGAAGAAGGCCTCATCTACTTCCTCTTCCTGACCAGGAGGTCTGGAGCAGACATCCACTCACCGCAGCATTGCCCATGTTGTTTTTCTGTCTCATATTGACCTCTCATCTCTCAGCTGACTCCTCATCCACCCCCAGACACAGCTCCATGCATTGCTGATGCTCTCTTTCAGAAAGGACAATTTCTCTTCTGGGTCAAACCTATGGCCTTATCGGTGCCAGATGCTGAAGACCCCACAGTTTTTCCAGGAGGTTGTTTGGGCCATCTTACTGTTCCAGACCCTCTGGCTTCTCTCTTATCCAATACAGAATTAGGCTCTCAAAAATACTGCGCTCTTTGGCCTCTTCTACTTGCTGGTTTCTCTGCATTGATACTCATCACTGGTTACACCCACCGACATACACACCAACTTGACATGCACACACACTGGTCTCAGCATTTGCTGGCTCCCCAAAGAACAGTTGGAAGAGCAATGGATGTCATCTACTCAGACTTGTGCAAAGCAGTAGGAACTGCCCCAGATGACATTCTTGTCTCTAAATTAGAGACACATGGGTTTGATGGATGGAGTGAGATAAGGGGCTTAATGAGCAAGCATACAGTTGTGCAATTTGTCATTATGCTTATCTGTTAGTTGTAAGCAAGAAATGATGTACCTCCTAATAAGGGAATAATTAGAAAAACTGGTTAAAAAGCTGGTTAAAACTAGCTTTGCAGTTTGGGCCACAGCCTGAGGCCTACTGAGACTGCACAGAAAACAAAGGTAAAAAGTTCAGAAGCGAGGAAGAAGAGGTGCTTCATCCCCAAGACCCCATCTGCGACCACCAGACAGCACTGCGCAGACTCGAATAGGAGGAGTTACAGGAGGAGTGAATGGAAATGATTTCTTAGAACTTATTATAACAGAACCTACCTTTTCTTGGAAAAGTTATGAATACGTAACACTTTACTGTATAAAACTTTGGAAATTCCACCCTGTGGCGCGCATGATTGGAGGAATGATCCCCCATGCTGCCCAGTGCTGAATAAACATACCTACTCTAAAACCTTTCAGGCTTTGGAGTTTTGATTCCGCAAGTCAGGAGCACTCGGTGGATAAGGATTTGGCTGGATGATGACACTCCAAGGGTTGCGGTCTGTGGCCTGATGTCCAAGTGGTGATCAGTCATGAGTGGCACCCTCAGTGTCGGGGTTGGGACTGGCGCTGTTTAAAATCTTTGTTGGTGACATGGACAGTGGGATTGAGTGCACCCTCAGCAAGTTTGCCAACGAAACCAAGTTGTGCGGTGTGGTCAACACGCTGGAGGGAAGGGATATGCCATCCAGGGGGACCTGGACAGGCTTGAGAGGCCCTTGAGAGGCCTGTGCAAACCTCATGGAGTTCAACAAGGCCAAGTGCAAGGTCCTGCACATGGGTCAAGATAATCTTAAACACAACTACAAACTGGTCAATGAGTGGATTGAGAGCTCTGTGGGGAAGGACTTGGAGGTGTTGGTTGATGGAAAGCTGACTATTAGCCAGCAACGTGTGCTCACAGCCCAGAAAGCCAACTGTGTCCTGGGCTGCATCAAGAGAAGTGTGGCTAGCAGGTCGAGGGAGGTGATTCCGTCCCTCTGCTCCACTATCATGAGACCCCACCTGCAGTGCTGTGTCCAGCTCTGGGGCTCCCAGCATAACAAGGACATGGACCTGCCCAAGCAAGTCCAGAGGAGGCCATGACAATGATCAGGGGTCTGGAACACCTCTCCTATGAGGACAGGCTTAGAGAGTTGGGGCTGTTCATCCCAGAGAAGAGAAGGATCAAGGGAGACCTTCTGGTGGCCTTCCAGTACTTAAAGGGGGCCTACAGGAAAGCTGGGGAGGGACTCTTTATCAGGGATTGTAGGGATGGGATGAGGGGTAATGGCTTTAAATGGAAAGAGGAGAGATTTAGATTAGATATAAGGAAGAAATTCTTTACTGTGAGGGTGGTGAGACACCGGAACACGTTGCCCAGTGAAGTTGTGGATGCCCCCTCCCTGGAAGTTCTCCAGGAAACCTGTTCCAGTCTCTCAGCACCCTCATTTTAAAACATCTCTTTCTTACAACAGATTTAAATCTACCTGCTTGCTGTATAAAACTGTTGCCCCTTGTCCTGCCATTACAGGCGATGGTAAAAAGTCTCACTTTGTCTTCCTTGGACTATGATCATTACATTTTCATCTGCAAGCACATTGAAGGTTTCCCAGGCATCTCCCAAGATGGTGTTTAGAGGTCTCAAGCACATGACCAGTATAGAGAGTTAAACTGCCTGGGCTCACTGGTCAATGGGGACGTCCAGGCTGTACACAGGGAGGAACACTATTCATTCCAAGGCCAGTGGTGTGGTGTAACAGATCACCCAGAAGGAGTCTGGATCAGTGCAAGGCTTTTGGAAGATTTCAAAAACCAAACCCCAACATTTCAAGAAAGAGCCAAGGAGGATGGTGAGATGTCAGTAAAGGAAGGAAGATGTTCACGTCAGAGGAAGATGAGACAGCTGGGTGGGTGACTACAGCCTGCAGGGAAAGAACCACAGGTGATGCAACACCATAGGACAGCCAGAGGTGGAGATGACAGAGGGTTGTGGAAATGCTGAAAAGCCCACAACCAAGTCAACCTCTTCCTGACTTTGGCCATGGCTGGTGTTTCTGCCACTGATGTCTATGAGGAGGCACAGTCCTCTGCAGCACTGGGGCCTCATTGCCCCCTTGTCCCTACTCTGGAGCCTGGCAGGTGCACATCTCCATCGCCCACTGCCCCAGGAAGAGCCCTGAGCAATGTGTGAGGGACAGGATCTCCCTTCCCAGGGGGTGGGGGTCACGGCTTGGCCCTTTGCTTCATGGGGTCAGGGCTTGGGCCTTTGCCTTCATGAAACACATGCAGGTTTCCTCAGCATCAGAGCCACCTTTCCTTTGCTTTTCCCTACCTGCCATCTCTGCCTCCACATTTCTGCTCTAAGTGGAGCCTGGGGAGGCTTTGTCAACAGTGTCCCTCAGTGGGACCCATTAAAGCCACAAGAAACATTGCAGTTTGCATCAAACTTTGACTTCTTCGGAGGTTTCTTCATCAGCTTCTCAGTGTTTGAGGTTCATGGACTTGGCACCAAACCCACCCGAGGGGTCATTAAAATGCCTTGGGCTGGTCCTCTGCTGCGGAGCTGGGATGGGCTCCTGGGACGGAGGGAGCTCAGGGTGAGTGGGCAGCGCTGCAGAGAGACAGCTCTGCCCAGGAGCAGCTCCTCTGCAAAGCGCAGCAGGGCTGAGGGCACTGCCTGCAGGCACCGAGGGCAGAGGAGCCGGGCACAGAGAGGGGAAAGGCAGGTGGAACTGAGAAGATGCTGAGAGCTCATTGGAGGAGAAATCTCCACAGCCCTTGACACAGTAAGTCTGTGGGTGCAGGGCAATGCAGCTGCAGGTCATGGAGGGATCTGGTGAAGCCGGCACAGCCGCCAGGAATCTCCCTCATGTCTAGAGGAGGAGGACGTGCTCCAGAGCAGGGCTTCCCTGCTGCACTGTCAGAGGACAGGTCATGGCGGCTGCCTTCTCCCAGGGAAGGCTGCAGAGGGGTGCAACAGCGGGTGCAGCCAGGGGTGCCCAGGGCTGTCCTTCAGAGCAGGGTCCCTGCAGTGCAGTGGCTGTGTGCTGGGGCAGGGACTCTGCTGCCTGCCAGGGTCAGCACTCAGCCTGCCCGGGGAGCTGCCCACGGAGCTGTGGGGAGAAGCTGTGGTGGGAAGGAGAGACCCCTGTCAGGGAAGACAGGGTCCTTCTGCTGTAGAGATGGTGCTGCGTGGGTCAGGGCTGCTCACAGCTCCCAATCACTCCTAGGACTTTTGCAGAGGCCAGTTTTCAAGAAGCACATGAAGGCAGGGACTACCTGGACGCAAAGGTGCTTTCTGAAATCTGTGCTTTCAGTTTCCTGCTGTGGTTGTGGGGTATCGTAATGCAGCTGTCAGGTTGGACAATACAAGGACAGTCATGCAGCATTACCCTGACAGAGCAGTAGGTATTTCAGGAATGTGATAACAATTTATTTGCATACTGAAAGCTCAGTGTTATTATCCGTCTTTTCCTGACCTGCTCCTCGGACTTGCAGAAACAGAGATGGCTCTGTGCAGGGCCCTGCTACCAGGAAAGGATGGGATGGGGGCTGTGAGCACTGACAGGAAGGAGAAAAGGGGAAAGAGAAACAGCTCCAGGCAGGGACTACTCCAGGCACCAGAGGCATTGGCAGGGAATGAAACAGGCTGACAGCAATGGATGGGGCAGTGTCACGGTCCACTCGGTGGACTCGTGATGGTTCGTTTGCTACGATCTCGAAAGTGCAAAATTAAGGTGACCAACACCAAAAGGGATAGCAGTAATCAAACAGTGAAACTTTATTGTGTTGCCTGTGGAGCGGCACGCGATACTTAGAGATGGGTGAAAGAAAGGAGAAAAGTAAAGTTAAGTTTAGAGAGAAGAGGGAGAGAGGTTATAGCTACCACCGCTGATCTCACGACGTCCTAATGGTCCCGGGTCCAGCTGACGCTGCGTCGTCAATCGTCGTGGTCCTTGGTGTGGAAGCTTCCAATTTTCGTTGTCCAGAAGTCATCTTTTATGCTCAGTAACACACCTTGCTCCACCTCTGCCTCAAGGGTCTCCGCCCTTCTCAGAATTCAATTACCATATCTCCGCCCTTCTCGAGCGAGGCCATTGCGCGTGCGCAGGGAGGAGTGTCCGAGGTGTGGTCAGTCTTGGAGGCGGGTAACCTTCAACCAGGAGGTGTGTTTTGGTATTATAACGAAGCAAAGTTCATCTAAGGTTCATGATTTCTTCATCGATGTTATGGCAACAGTTGCGATCCATCTTTTTGACAGTGGCTATGCAATTATCTCTGACAGCTCCAGTTAGGCCCAGGTACCGAACAATAGCACAACACTCTTTGTACTGCACAGCTCAGGCACTGAAGAACAGCACTGCACTGCCTGCACCACACAGGTCAGTGCTCAGGAGAACAGCACTGCATTGCCTGCACCACACAGGTCAGTGCTCAGGAGAACAGCACTGCACTGCCTGCACCACACGGGTCAGTACTCAGGAGAACAGCACTGCACTGCCTGCACCACACGAGTCAGTGCTCAGGAGAACAGCACTGCACTGCCTGCACCACATGGGTCAGTACTCAGGAGAACAGCACTGCACTGGCTGTGCCACACAGTTCTGCATTCAGGAGCCTTTGCACTACATTCCACTCCAGGGATTGGCAACTGCGCTCCAAACAGGCCGTTGTCGGGTACCTCACTCTCCATGTCCCTGATGACAATGTTGAGACAATGCTGATCTTCTGACCAACTCTTACAGGCAGCTGGTAGTGTTTTAGCACTGCTATATTAGCCCTTCATTGAAGGTGCTTTTTAGATAACAACCCCCCTGGTCTTCTCCCCCATCCAGCAGACCCTCTGACCTCCAGGACCCAGGGTCCAGGGCAGGAGCTGCCTCCTCTGCAGCCAGAGCTGCAGCAGAGGAGACTCTCCAAAGTGCCCATCAGTCCCTCCCTGGCCTTGCCTCCCTTGGCAGAAGCATTGGGGCATTGCTCCTTGGTTCTCCACCTGCCCCTGCTGCTGCTGCTCCTGTTTCCAGACTCTCTGGGGATGGGGTTTTCAGCTGCAGCTCAGCAACTGGCCCTGCAGGTCCTGCCATGCAGATGTGTCCATGGCAGCAAGGTGCCCAAGCACCCTGCTAGCCTGCGGGTCTCTGGGCAATGCTGCCCATGGGCTGGGGATAAAGCTGGGTCCTTTTGCCAGGCACCCCATCTTCAAGTAATCGAAAACCTCAAAGAGGGGAGTTTTCAACTGGATTCCTCTGCTCTCTGCAGCATCAACTTTCCTGTCAAGGGAAGAGCTGGGTGTGACCCTCCTCCAGATTTAAGAGGTGCAGGCTCAGGGCAGCTGAGAGAAAGTCTGATGGACAGCCTGGCTCTCCTCACTCTGCACTAAGGCTCTGCCCGTTTGCACTCCCGCACTCTCCATGGAGCACTTCTAGCGCAGCAGAAATGTCCAGGCTGTCTGCCTTCAGAACGCACTCCTCAGGTAGGACAGGGCAACAGGAGAAAAACAAGAAGAGCAAAGCCCCACAGCTCTGCTCTGCAGCCGGGGGAACTGAGAGGGATGACGCTGAAATCTCTTTGATTTCAGGAGTGGAGTTAAGCAGTGATCACTGCGGGTTCCTCTCTGCCTGATGGGGCACAGCAGGACTGACTCCTGCAGAGCCCACAGCAGAATCCCTTGCTCCCCACTACACCCTCACTCAGCAAACACCAGAGCTCCAGCCCACGATCTGTATTGAAGGTTTTTCTGGAGAGACAGAGGCTGGGAGGGGTGGGGGTTCTGTCAGAAATGGAGCAAGTTTGCACAATAAAGTCAGTCCTAACCCTTCACAAACTTTTCCTCTTTGGCCAGACCCAAATTTGCAGAGGCAGCAAATGTCCAACAGCAGCTCCATCACTGAGTTCCTCCTCCTGGCATTCGCAGACAGATGGGAGCTGCAGCTCTTGCACTTCTGGCTCTTCCTGGGCATCTACCTGGCTGCCCTCCTGGGCAACGGCCTCATCATCACCACCATTGCCTGTGACCACCACCTGCACACCCCCATGTACTTCTTCCTCCTCAACCTCTCCATCCTCGACCTGGGCTCCATCTCCACCACTCTCCCCAAAGCCATGGACAATTCCCTCTGGGATATCAGGGACATATCCTACTCAGGATGTGCTGCCCAGGTCTTTATGTTTGTCTTTTTGATCTCAGCAGAATATTTTCTCCTCACCGTTATGGCCTACGACCGCTATGTTTCCATCTGCAAACCCCTGCACTACGGGACCCTCCTGGACAGCAGAGCTTGTGTCCACATGGCAGCAGCTGCCTGGGGCACTGGGTTTCTCAATGCTGTGCTGCACACGGCCAACACATTTTCACTACCACTCTGCCAACACAATGCTGTGGACAAGTTCTTCTGTGAAGTTTCCCAGATCCTCAAGCTCTCCTGCTCAGATTTAGACTACTTCAGGGAAGCTGGGCTTCTTGTTGTTGCTCTCTTTTTTTCTTTTATTTGTTTTGTTTTCATTGTGGTGTCCTATGTGCAGATCTTCAGGGCCGTGCTGAGGATCCCCTCTGAGCAGGGACGGCACAAAGCCTTTTCCACGTGTCTCCCTCACCTGGCTGTGGTCTCCCTCTTTATCAGCACTGTCATGTTTGCCTACCTGAAGCCACCCTCCATCTCCTCCCCATCTCTGAACCTGGTCTTTGCAGTTGTGTACTCAGTGGTGCCTCCAGCAGTGAACCCCCTCATCTACAGCATGAGGAACCAGCAGCTCAAGTATGCCTTGAGGAAACTGATGTCTGGGTTATTTTCAAAAGCTATAAACTGCTTGGCATCTTCTGGGAATTACTCATAATGTAACTCCTTACAGCCCAAGCCCATATATTTTTTGCTGTTTTTGCTGGTATTGATTGTGGGCTTGGGGTTTATTTGTTTTATTTTACTTTGCATAATGTTGTCCGTAATGAAATTTCTTTATTTGTGCAATTTTTAATTATGTGTCTATCCAGATTTTATGTTACCCAGAGTCTGTGTAAATAAGGAGCTGTGCCCTTTGTGTGTTTAAACAAAACAGAGAATGTTGCAGTGACTTGCCTGAGATCCTTCCTTTGAGACCTTCTCTGGAGCTACAGGAGCAGTGTCTGTGTGCAGAGGTGGAGGGGAAATGTATCCTGGCACAGCAGCACTGCCAGGGAGAACCAGTGCTTGGTCTTTCCTGAGCTGCTTGCTTTCCATTTCCACTCTCTTCTTCTCAGCCCTTGTACTGGTGTAAGGCCTGAGAGCTCTGGCATCTTGGTCACAGTCCTGCTGCATGGGAGTTCTCTTACCACAGGCAGGGACAGGCAATGGGCACTTCTGTGACAGAGCCAGCCTCCATAACAGCATTTCCCTAAAGCAAGGTGATCTTCTCAGGGTACTGCCTGAAGATGTAGGTCTTGTTCCAAAGCTGCTCTCAAGAGTGTGCCCAGGAAAGTGGCCTGCAGATGAAAACACCAGTGAGCAGCTGAACAGTGTGAGTGTGCAGGGTGGGGGCACGCAGCAGTGCCCTTGCACAGCCAGGCCTCCTGCGAGAGACCTGAAGGACCAGCAGAGCAGGAGTGGGCTGTGCCCGTGTTGGCTGGACACCCTGGGGAAGCAGCCTCAGGGCAATCATAACGGACTAGCCCCTCACAACCACCACTGGCCTCTCACCCCCACTTGGAGAGGTTCTTTGTGCCTCCACAGAGGGACACTGAAGGACTAGGTCAGAAGCCCATGTTTGCATTGTAGGAAGAAGATGTAAACATGCACATCATGTAGATGAGGATAGATGAACTCAAGTGAGCACAAATGCCATCAGCTATTCCTGGGGGTGCCATGAAGGCCTGTGGGACCAACAGTGTCTTGAGGTCAATTCAAGTTGAGAGTAATGTCCCCTGGGAGACCACCTGAACGCAGCACTGGGATGTGTTTCCTTGAACCGAGGTCCCTGTGTCCATTCTTCATGCCTTGGGGCATTTCAGACGGGTACAGAGCAGGGAGATCACTGCAGGGCTGAGGTGCCTCCCAGCCTCTGGGGGTGGCAGCAGGAGTTCAGAGAGGCACTATGACTCCTGCACTGCACTGCCTCTGCATGTGCAAGGGAAGGACTCCTGTCCCTGAATGTCCCTGTGTGTATGATGAGTGCACGAGGCCACTTGAGTAGTGGGCACCTGACAGAGCCCTGAGACTTCTGTGTGTGACTCCAGGAACAACCCCCACCATCCCTATGAGATTTACCTCACCTGCCTTGGACAGGGCCATTGCAAAAGCCTCTGTGTTCTCCATCACCCTTCCTTGGCTGTCCGGCCTGGTCCTTCAAATGCAGAGTATGAAAGAAGCTCACCTGTGGAGCATCTCGCCTGGGCAGTCAGAAGTAATCCTGCAAGTGTGATCGACATTGCCCTTTAGAAGAAGTCATCTCAGATTTCAGAAGGGGCAGAGCACATCTAGGGGGAATGAATGAACTCAGAGACACACATACCTTCATCTTTCACCTCTCTGAACTTCCTTTCCAGTTTATTTAAGCAACTAACAAAGAAACAAATGTTCTTCCTCACTGGAATCATCTCTGCTCATAGCAGCATTAGTGGTATTTTGGGCACCTTTTGCATGTGCTGAGTGTTTCCCACTGGAGCCCACATGCAAAGATCGGTACTGGGCTGTGTGCCACCCACTTCTCTCTGCAATATTCCCAAACTGGAAGGTCTGTCCTGAGAAGGCAGCTGTACCTTAGCTAGGAGTATTTATGTCATCTACAGCAATCACTGCATTCTTGTCACAGATAGAGTTCTGTGGCCCCAGTGGAGTGGGCCACCTCTTCTGTGATTTCAGTGGAGCTCTCCTGCAGTGACACTGTGACATTCATGGTGTTTGCTTCCATAACCATCTTCTTAGATCCAGTCTGCCCTTCCTGTTCACATGGGCATCTTGTCTGTGCGTCAGAGCTGCCAGCCTGGGGCAGCTCGGCCATCCAGCGTTGGGAGACAGAAGGTCTTGTCCAGCTGCTCCTCTCACCTCACTAGTGTCACTGTTTCTATGACACCCTCATCCTTGTCTGTGTGATGCCCAGAACACCCTTCCTGACATAGTCTGACAAACCCCTTTTTCTACACCATCCTCAGGCCACTGCTTAATACCCTCATCTACAGTCTGTAGACCAGAAATTTTGTGGGGGACAAGGAGGGCACTGAGAAAAATTCACAGGAAAGCTATGAGCTGCACAGAGACCCCATCAGAGTTGTGGGCTTGTGGAAGAAATCCTTTCTGGTTCTCTTGTGATGATGCCCAGAGGACCAGGGCAAGTGTGTGCTGTTTTGTGGGCATTCCTCTGGAAGTGTGTGATATTTAGAAGGCTTTGGGTGTGGGAAAGGGCAGAGAGGTGGTGGTGGAGCTGACTGGCATTATTGTGAGACTTCCTCTCTCAAACATCTCAGAAAAGCCAGAGCAATCAGGGAAGTTCCATGGTACTCAGAAAAGGCAAATACCAAACCTCACCTAAGAAGGACAAGAAAAAATTTTGTGAGAATTACAGGCTGGCCACCTTCACCTCAGTCCCTGGGAAGGTGATGGGGAAAGTCCTCCTGCAGCCATCTCCAGGCACTTGAAGGAAGATTGCTGAATGTGTATGGGAGGGGGAAGTACGCAATGTTGTGTACATGGACTTTAACAAGGCTGTAGACATGGCCTCCCATGGTCTCCTTATACCCATATTGGTGATACCTGGACTGAAGAAGTGGACAATGAGGTGGGTGGGAGTTTGGCTGGGTGATCAGGCCCAGATGTTGAGGTGGTAAAGAGTCTTCCTGGTAACCAGTCACTAGCAACATCCCTCAGTGAACAGCACTTGGGCCAACTTGAGCAGAGTACCTGAGGGGTGGTGGAGGGGATCATCTGCCTCCAGCATTTCTGGGGTGGCTGAGCAGGGGCCTCTCCAGCACAGCAGCACATTGTGTCCCATTGGATGCTGGCTGCAAGGTCACTTCTGCCTGGCCAGCGATGGGGAGACAGGCACTTGGAGGGCTTGAAAACCATTACAAAGCTGCTCTCCATAAGGTGAAAGATTTGGGGAGGACAGGGAAATATGGGACAAGAAAGATGGGAGACTTGGGGGAAGGGAGAAGGGTTTGTCCAACAGAGATAAAATATTTTGAAGAGGAAAGACGTGTTCAGGTAATTTTGATGCCACTGCAACCCTTACTGTGAAAACTTCCATGTTAGGACCTTACCCTTTTCCTAACCAGTAACCTTAAACCGTAACCCTACCCCTAAATGACACCCTTCACCCTGACAAGAAGCCACAACTCTAGGCCCTAACCTGAATCTTTACTCTAAACTAAAGTGCAAACTCACACCTCCTTACTCCTACCTTATCGCTCACTCTAATTCTTAGGCCATAGCCCTACTATCAAAATGCTAGCCTTAACCCTTAGCCCAGCCCTCAACAAATCCCTAACCCAAAAAGCCAGCCCATACCTAAACACTAAACAGCCACCCTCGGCAGAGCATCAAACCCTCCCCATAAGTCTTTGCCTAATACTTAACCCTGAAAGGTGAGCTTTATTTCCTAAACTTTAACCTGAAGGTCTAACCCCCAAAGCTCTTCTTTGCCATGTTTTAATCCCCTCACCTTCAGCATTTTTTCTGACCCCAACTTAGGCTGTTTGGCCATTGGGGGCGGAGCAGGGATCATGAGGTGCCAGACCCACCCCGTGGTGTTGGAAGAGGAGTGGGAGGTTACATGCAGATAATCAGCTGACAGGCGACAGCACCCCCATGGATGGGGATGCTCTGCTGGTGTCAGCTGTGCCTCAGGATCTCATGGGGCAGCCAGAGGTACAAGGCTGTGACAGTGGCCGTGAGGTCACTGCTGTCTCTGGAGCTGACAGGCCAACAGCAGGAACATGGCTGGAAAGGGCCTGTGAGGTCACCTCTCTGTGAAGTAGCTGACAGGTCAGCCCCTTGAGTCACGGCTGGGATATGTGGTTTTAGGCTCACATCTGCCAGGGTCTCTGACAGGCCAGCAGAAGGCACGTGCCTGGCAAGGTGATTGTGGGATCCCTTTGCCTGAGCACCTGGTCGGCCCATCCAGGAAGGGGGCTTGGATATGGTTGTCATGTCACCTCCACCTGAGTACCTGAGGGGCAGCAGCAGCACACGGTGTGGTCGTGTCTATCCGAGAAGCTGAAAGGCCGGCAGCAGGCACATGGCTTGGAAGATCACGGTGGGGTTACTTTTGTCTGGTCAGCTGGTGCCGTGGGTCTTGCAGATCCCGTCTGTAGAAGGGTTATTCCACTTTGCTCCTGTGATCACTTTCAGTATTTTCTTACAAAGAAAGAAATTCAAATCATCATTTCTGCTGCCCCCAGCAGAGGCTGTTCACAGAGGAATTTCTTGTTGCAGTTTTAGATAAAGGTAAGGACCTGTAGTTGGCTCTGATGCCCGTGGGAGCTTCCTGTAGACTTCTCTATTGCCATCCATTTTATTCTGCAACCCAGGGATGTGCTCAGCACAAGACAGCCTGAAGGCCAAGCTGTGCATGGAGCACAGCCAAGCACAGCCCTGGGTCTGCTCAGGTTTCCTCTTATGTGGATCTCTAACTCCTTGATGTACAATGGTCTTCTGGTCAGGATCACTGAACTGTGTGATGAAGGTTAGGAAAAGGATGAGATCAGCTTTAGATAGCTAGAGGAGACACCGCAGTTTTAGGCCCTGGTAATCCCTGGGGACTTTGAAGACCATAGACCTCTGCTAGAAGGCCTTAGTTGAAGGGAAGGTAGAAGATAATCCCTGGCCCAACATGGTGGGAATGCTCTCCTGGGTAAGTTTTTCACAAGAAGACAAGGCAGGACTGGTGGAAGATGAGGAGGGCAGCTTTGGCAGCAGTGCGAGTGTGGTGCTAGGGTAGAGAACCCTGGGGGAAGTGAGCAAGGCAAATTGTAGCAGTGCTGAGCAGAGAGGGAGGATGACCTTCACCAACCTGCGGACAGTGCTGAGTCAAGGGGGATGAGAACTCCCTTGTCTGGTGGGCTACACTCCTCCTAATGCAGCCCAGGTTGCCGTTGTCCACCTTTGCTTCAAGGGTGTGAAGGCAGGAGAGGATAAGGCTTTGGGGAGACATAACATCAGCCTTCCCATACCTTCTTGGATATCAGCAAGAAATCCTCCCTGGCCCTAGTTTGGCTTCCTTTGTACCCACATTTGGTGTTTCTGAGGTTTTCTCCATGGGGATTCCCACCTTGGTCAGCAGTTCCATTAAACCAGAACCTCCTTCTGTTATCTGCAGTGTACTCTAATTCCTGATACTATTATCTTGTCAGAGGCACCACAGATCTGGTGAGTCATCTGTACACACACATTAACCACTGGCAAAAGAGAGCTTCACTCCCAGGGGACCTTGAGAAACTCTGGGATTTGGCAATAAAAGCCTCATGAAGTGTAACAAGGAGAAGATGCCAGCCCTTTCCTGGGGGCAGAATAACCCCATCTATGAGGGCAGGCTGGGACCTGAACAGCCCGGGACTGACCCTCATGAGAGGAAGGGCCAGGGCATTAAGAGGGATTCCATATGAGTCAGTGGTGCATGGTAACCATGAACAAGGACAACTGCCTATGGGGCTGCATTAGGAGGAGTGTGGCAAACCAAACCAGGGCGTTATCTTCCCCCTTGACTCAGCACTGGTGAGGCCACCTCTAGGTGGAGAGGTTCCCTGTTCTGGAGGAATGGAGAGGAAAGGGAGAAGCTCCAAAGGAGATCTGTCAGGATGGGCTTTGGGGCCTTTGTGGAGAGGCTGAAGGACCTGGGCCTCTTTAGCCTGGTGAAGTGGAGGCTCAGGGCATTACAGCAGTCACCTGCACCTGCTTGAAGGAGAGTTTTCAAGGTAAGGGAGCTTTTCTTGGTAGTGGGAAGAGAAGGAAACCTCAACAAAGTGCAGTTTGGAAGGTTCAGATTGGAGTTGAGGAAAAAGAAATCTCAATCAAAGGGTGGCGTTGTGGTGTAAGAGGTCACCCGGAGGGAGTCTGGATCAGCCTGTGGCTTTGTGTTTCAAGGAACAACCAGTGAGTGTAGAGAGACATCAGTGAAGCTGTGGAAATGCCGTGATGAGAGCTAGGTAGGAAAGAAAGATGGATGTCAACAGCCTGAAGGGGAGAAGGTGCATGAAGGGGACAGTAGAAGTAAACCTGCAGCAGAGACGGCTGAGGGCTCTGGAAGGGCTGAAAGGCCACACAAGGTGAAGCTCTTTGTCCCCTTCATCATGGCAGTTGCCTCTGCCGTGGAGGCCTAACAGGAAAAACCTTATTTTGAGGCTCTGGACTATGTTTTTCTCCTCACCCCTTCTTTGAGAGGCCAGGATGTGTTGTACAGTTTTCCTACACTTGGCATTTCTCACCCTCACACCCCCTGTCCCCAGGAAGAGCCCTGAGCCACGCACGAGGGACAGGATCTGCCTTCCCAGGGCCTGAGGGTCAGGGCTTGGACCTTCTGCTTCATAAAACAAACCAAGTGTTTTTGCAGCACTACAGCCACCTGCACAGTGCCTTTGGCTACCTGCAATCACAGCCTCCAATTATCTGCTCTAACGAGTCCCTGGAGAGGCTTTGTCAGTAGTGGCCCTCAGTGGGGCCAATCAGTGCTTCAAGGTACTTTGGGATTGATTCTGACTTTGACTTCTTGAGTAGTTTGCTCAGTCTCCTCTCAGTATCTGAGGATCATGGACATGGGGCCAAACACACCATGGGGCTCATTAAAATACAGAATGTCCTAATGAGTCATTTCTCTTGCTGTAATTTTCTTCAAGTCTTCAAGACTTGTACAGCTAATTGAATTAATTTCATAAGTAGTTGAGAATGAAGATTTCAAAGTGCACCTATTAAAAATTACAATTTAGACAAGAGGTGACAGCAGCATTCTCTGTTTGATATCGATGCAGAGAATCTCCTCAGGAGGTTCCCTAGACAGTCGCTTGGGGTACAAGACAGTATGGACAACCTTTGTCCTCACCTCCCCAGCCTCAGCATTTCTCTCATTAGCCCAAACCAGCTCCCTCCAAGCTCTCCCACCTCTCCTGCCCTCTCTCCTCCTCTATCCTTAGCAAGGCCCAGTCTGGGTTGGTCCCAAGGCAGTGCCCGCTGCACGGTGCTCTGGGCATTCATTCCACAGCCTCAGCCCCTCTGAAGGGCACAGCAGCTCCTCGGGGGCAGGAAGGGGTCAGCCCCAGAGATGGGAGGCACCCATGGTACAAGGAGGAGGTCAGGGACACCCTGTGACCCCTGCTCTCCTCTCCAGCAGATCCTGAGAGGTCTGCAGCCCCTCTGGGCCATCCCCTCTATCCAGAGCAGCACAAGAGACCTGATCTGGTGCAACCAGAAAGGTGTTTTCATTCCCTGTTTATTCCTGCCCTGGTAAGGATGGATGTAAGACAAAGAAGTCATGGGTTCTTTTATTTTTCTTAAGTACACAGAGTGCCTGTCTCCTGCTTTAGACAACGATGTAGGAGGGGAAGAATAATGGAATTTCTTTGTAGACCAGATCATCATAAATGTAAAAAGAAATAAATAATATATAAAGAAGTAAAGACATTCTTGGGCTCTCATGACATACACTAGGAGTCATTTGCAGATAAAGTTTGACAGACTCTGTCTGCTGAAACACGTCCAATCAGCTTCCTCAGGGCATCCTTGAGCTCCTGGTTCCTCATGCTGTAGATGAGGGGATTCACTGCTGGAGGCACCACTGAGTACACAAATGCAACCACCAGGTTCAGAGATGGGGAGGAGATGGAGGGTGGCTTCAGGTAGGCAAACATGACAGTGCTGATAAAGAGGGAGACCACAGCCAGGTGAGGGAGGCATGTGGAAAAGGCTTTGTGCCGTCCCTGCTCAGAGGGGATCCTCAGCACGGCCCTGAAGATCTGCACATAGGACACCACAATGAAAACAAAACACCCAAGATCAAAACAGACACTAACAATGATAAGCCCAACTTCCCTGAGGTAGTCTGAGTCTGAACAGGAGACCTTGAGAATCTGGGGAACTTCACAAAAGGACTGGTCCAGAGCATTTCTTTGGCACAGTGGCATTGAAAATGTACTGGCAGTGTGCAGCACAGCAGTGAGAAACCCAGTGCCCCAGGCAGCTGTTGCCATGTGGACACAAGCTCTGCATCCCAGGAGGGCCCCATAGTGCAGGGGTTTGCAGATGGCAACGTAGCGGTCGTAGGCCATGATGGTGAGGAGATAAAACTCTGCTGAGATCAAGAAGGCAAAGAAAAAGAGCTGTGTGACACAACCTGAGTAGGAGATGTGCCTGTTGCCCCAGAGGGAATTGTCCATGGCTTTGGGGAGAGTGGTGGAGATGGAGCCCAGGTCAAGGAGGGAGAGGTTGAGGAGGAAGAAGTACATGGGGGTGTGCAGGTGGTGGTCACAGGCAATGGCGGTGATGATGAGGCTGTTGCCCAGAAAGGAAGCCAGGTAGATGCCCAGGAAGAGCCAGAAGTGCAAGAGCTGCAGCTCCCGTCTGTCTGCGAATGCCAGGAGGAGGAACTCAATGATGGAGCTGCTGTTGGACATCTGCTGCCTCTGGACATGGGGGACTGTCAGAGGAGGAAATAACAGTGACAGTTCATGGGAAACTTTTCTGAGGAAAATCAATGTCATTTCCCAACACCCCTATACCTACTGCACCCATGCTCCAAATTTTTATTTTCTAGGAAAATTTCCTTCAGTTCCATGCCTGGAACTCCGTTTGGTGCTGGATGAATGTACTGTGAAGAGCAAGGCCTCTGCCTGCAGGCTGCCCACGAGTCACCCTGCTCTGCAGCAGTGGGTTCATGTAAACACTGGGGGCAGGAGCCAGAGCTGGTGTTTAACTTTGTCATATGTGACCGTTTGTGACGCAAAAGGGCCTGTCAGCGTCTGTACTCCCAGTGCTAAGGATCGACGACGGCAGAAGGCAGTTAGAGAGCTTTGGGTGTTTTGTAGCTTGCCCCATATCACCCGGTGAGTGTTCTTGGATGTCAGAATCCCTCAGCATTTCTGCTGTACTCAGGGAGAACAGAGCAAGTCCTGCAAGGCAAGAGGATGGCCTGTAGCTTAGTGCAGAGTGAGGGGAGATGCTCTGTCCCTCCAACTTGTTCTGAGCTGCCCTGTTCAAGCACGAAAACTCTTTTTCCATTTCTTTCCCCAAATTCCTTAAAAGTAGGAAACTAAAATCACAGAATCAAGAAAACTCCTTATATTATGAGTAACCCCTGCCTTGACATTCTCCCTATAAAGTGCCCTTGGAAATGTCCTAGGAGTGATCTGGAGCTCTGTGCAGCCCTGACCCACACAGCACCCTCTCCACAGCAGAAGGACCCTGCCCTGCCCGGGGTCTCTCCTTCCCACCACAGCTTCTCCCCACAGCGCCATGGGCAGCTCCCTGGGCAGGCTGAGTGCTGACCCTGGCAGGTGACAGAGTCCCTGCCCCAGCACACAGCCCCTGGGCTGCAGGGACCCTGCTCTGAAGGACAGCCCTGGGCACCCCTGGCTGCACACCTGGCTGCACACCCCTGCAGCCGTCCCCGGGAGAAGGCAGCCGCCATGGCCTGTCCCTCTGACAGTGCAGCAGGGAAGCCCTGCTCTGGAGCACGTCCTCCTCCTCTAGACATGAGGGAGATTCCTGGCGGCTGTGCCGGCTTCACCAGATCCCTCCACCACCTGCAGCTGCATTGCCCTGCACCCACAGACTTACTGTGTCAATCACTGTGAAGATTTCTCCTCCAGTGAGCTCTCAGCATCCTCCCACTCCCATCTGCCTTTCCCCTCTCTGTGTCCGGCTCCTCTGCCCTCGGTGCCTGCAGGCAGTGCCCTCAGCCCTGCTGTGCTTTGCAGAGGAGCTGCTCCTGGGCAGAGCTGTCTCTCTGCAACGCTGCCTACTCACCCTGAGCTCCCTCCGTCCCAGGAGCCCAGCCCAGCTCCACAGCAGAAGACCAGCCCAAGGCATTTTAATGACCCCTCAGATGGGTTTGGTGCTGAGTCCATGAACCTCAGACAGTGATAGGATGATGAAGATGCCTGTCAAGAAGTGAAACTGAGATGCAAACTACAAAGTTTCTTGGAGTGTTAATGGGTCCCAGTGAGGACCATTACTGACAAAGCCTCCCCAGGGGCTGCTTA
This sequence comes from Strix aluco, assembly GCF_031877795.1. Classification (NCBI taxonomy): domain Eukaryota; kingdom Metazoa; phylum Chordata; class Aves; order Strigiformes; family Strigidae; genus Strix; species Strix aluco. The sequence goes on from NC_133966.1 coordinate 859,871, forward strand.
GAGAAGAAAACTCCAGGCAGAGATGGCAGGTAAACAAAGGCCATGTCAAGGTGCAACAGATTCTGAGTAAACCTGATTATTTTACATTAAGACAAAGGGCCATGGCCTGAATCCCAGCCTCTGGGAATGGAGATCCTGTCCCTCACACATTGCTCAGGGCTCTTCCTGGGGTAGTGTGATGTGGGGATGGGCAATGCCAAGGGCAGGACTATGGTCCAACACGTCCCAGGCTCTCGGGTGGGGAAGGGGAGGCCATGAGACCCAGTGCTGTAAGGGGAAGGTGCTTCCTTATCGGCATCAGTGGCAGAGACAACAGTCATAGCCAAGGGCAGAAAGAGCTCATCTCTGCTGGGGGATCTCCAGACTTTCTTCATCCCTCTATCGTCTCCACCAGAGACTGTCTCACCGTGTCCCACACCTGCACCTCTTTCTCTGCAGGCTGGAGATGTATGCCCAGCTACCACCCCTTGCTCTCACCTGATCATCTCCCTTCCTTTACTGATATCTCTACGTCCTCCCTGGCTGCTCCTTGAAACACAAATCCTGGGGCTGCTCCAGTCTCCCTCTTGGTGACTTGTTATACCAGAGCACTGCCCTTCGAGTGACATTACTCTGTGCCCAGCCGAGGCCTCCCGCATTTGCACTTTGTAGCTGTAGTTCTTTCTCATGCTGTATCTTACTGCAAAGAAAAGCTCCATCATCTCTGAAATCACCCCTCAGCCACTCTCAGGCTACTCCTATAGTGCCTGGAGCCTCCACACTGCTGGGCCAAAGAACTGCAGGTCCCTCAGCCACCCCACACAGGTCCCAACCCCCACCTTGGCAGACCTTCACTCAACATTCCCCAGGTCCCCCCCACTTCTCCAAAAGGGGGAGCCACACCCTGGGACACACCCATATTTGTGGTGCCACACCAGTGCTGAGTGGAGGGGGATGGTAACTGTTTGTCTAGGTGGTCCACACTCCTCCAAATGCAGCCTCATAGGCAGCTGCCCTTGTTCATCGTGTCCATCCTGTCCTGGCTCGTAGGGCATCCCTCGTAGTGCCCAGGCCCTTCTCCTCAGAGTCGCTGCTCAGCTGGTCAGGTCCCAGCCTGTCCTGATGTATGGGGCTATTCGACCCCCATCCCCCATCAATGTAGGACTGGACACTTCTCCCTATAAAACTTCAAGTGACTTCCTTTTGCTTCATTCCAGAGTTTCTCACAGTCCCCCTGGACTGAAGCCCATTTGCTCAGCCTTTCATGTTTGCATGCAGCTGGCTCACCCTCTTGGGTTTTCTCTTACAAGAGAACAGCATGAGGAGTTGCAGGGCCCTACAAATCCCCTCCCCTGGAGAAACTGTGGGGTCCGGGGGTCTGGTACTGATAAGACCATGGGGCTGGACCCAGAGGAGAAGTTGTCCCTTATGGGAGAGGGTAGCAGGAATGTGTGAAGCTCTACCTGTGGATGGATGATGAGTCAGGTGAGAGCTGAAAGGTCATGGACAACACTGTGGTGGGTGAATGTCTGTTACGTACCCCCGAATGAAGAAGAGGAAGTAGATGAAGCCTTCTTCATTTAACTGTAAGAAGCCCTGGTCCTCATGGCAGACATGAACTATCCCAATATTTGCTGAAAGGGCAACACAGGAAAGTGAAAACCATCCAGGAGGTTTTTGGAGTTAATTGACAACATCATCCCAACAAGGGTGACTGAGGAGGCAGTGAGGGGAGGTGTTGTAAGGGAGGAAATTATACTTAGAAACAAGGAAGAGCTGGTCAGGGATGTAACAGTCAGGGGTGGGAAATTAGAGTTGAGGTTCCTGAGAGAAGGGAAGAAGGTCAAGAGTAAGACTTCAGGACAGCAGGCTTGGGCCTGATGAGGAACCTGCTCAGAAGAATCCCATGGGATACGATGCTGAAGAATTTCCCAAATTCAGATTACTGTTTTATAAAAAGACAAGATGATAGTAGGGTCCACAGACATAGCATCTGATTAAAAGTTAAAAAGCTGGAGCTAGATGCCAGACAAGATCGGAAGTAAAGGTTTTAGAAAATGACCTCAAGAAAGCAGGAAGAGCAGCTCAGTTTCTAGCAGAGCAGCATATAGTCATTAACACAAATGACAATAAATGCAATGCATTCCCTGCAGTGTGGGAACTCAACAGTAAGTCTTGGTCAATATCCATAGGTTCTACTGGGAAGGCCCAGGTTCCTGTGGGCTGGCACCATGGATTCTGGTACCCTTGGCAGCAGATTTGTGGGGATGACCCACAGCTGAAGTGGCCATTGGGAACCCAAGAATCTTGGCCCAGTTTTTAGCAGCCACAGGAGCATCCATGAACAATCTTGGGTCATCTGGGGTAAACTCAAGCTGAACCAATGCAGAAAAAACAACATCAAGTGGTTCTGACAGAGTCCATAATCTTGACCCACTTAGGGAAAATGTCACATTCTAGTCAGGGAAATTCAAGGGAGTCATGTGAAAAGAGCCATCCAGTCAATCCCCATAGTAAGGGAAAGGAATATTTCTTATGCTGTAGATGCATGTGGTGGTTTAGTCCCTGCCGGGGTCTGAGATGACGCAGCCACTGCCCCTCCCCCACAAAGGGAGTGAAATACAAAACCCTGGGGCTGAGATAAGGAGAGGTTTAATACAACAGTGCAACAGCAACAAAACGAACAACAACAATAACAATAACAGTAATAACAATGAACAGAGCAAAATATCTACCGATACAGCAGTGAGAGGAACGGCTGCACAAGCACACGTGGTCACCGATTCTCCCGCGCATGGGCGCCCGGACGTGACGTCAGCATGGTATATGAATAACCCAGCTAGAGCTTCCCCTCAACTGCTGGGGAAACTAAACCCTATCCTAGCTAAACCAGGACAATGCAGAAGGCAATAAGCATTGGATTGTGCCTCAGAATATTCAAGGAGAATCTCATCAAGCTCCTCCATGAGCTGAGGCAAACACTCTGAGCAGAGTGAAGGACAGTGAGTGGTGGCCTAACACAAAGAAGGATGTAGATCTCTGGGGTAGGAGCTGTCTGTCTTGTGCTGTGACCAGTGCAGATTAAACTGGAGTAAAAGCCCCAGCCCAGCACCAACAGAGTGGAGGCCCATGGTCAGAACGGCAGATTGATGTCGTGGGACCTCTGCCAGTGACAGCTTGAAACACCAAGTGCATCTTCGTAGTAGCAGATCCTTTGAGTAAATGGACAGAAGCCCCCCTTGCAAAACCAACATGGTGGCCACCACTGCAGATCTACTGTTGAACGCTGTTACTTCTTGCTGGGGTCTGCTCCACAGCACTGAGTCTGATCTCAGCACCGACTTTGTCACAATAATTCCGCATGAGCACTGCAAAGCCTGAACGCGACACGTCCCACCCTGGCTCTGCCAACCCATGGGGCAGGGGAGAGGGAAAGGCCAGTGAAGGGGCTGGGTTTGGCTGTTGAATGTAGGGTCCAGCAGCGATGAGGAGTCAAGGGAGTGGATGGGGAGAGACGGGCAAAGGCACCACAAATTGTGATGTTGATTGTGAGGCCACTCCTGTTACAGAAGCCTGATTGGCCAGCAGCTGGCCCCAGCAATTTGGGGACAAGACGTTCATCACAAAACTGCTCATCCCAGCAGAGACAAGACAGGAACAGAGAGGAAGGGGTGTGGCAGGCCAAGGGGAGCTCATGGAATGGGGATGGTTATGAGGTCTCTTCCAGTGCAGCAGCCTGCCTGGCCCTCAGGAGACATGCTGGACAGCAGGTATTGTGAGCTCATCCACCGCATCAGAGAACTCACCCAACACAAATTGCATTCTCAGGGAGGGGAGGGGATGAAGCAGATGGAAGAGACCCATCTTGCTTCTGATTCTGGGGGCACATCTGTTATTTTGACCTGACCAATCATGACAGACAGAAGGGCAGGCAGGGTCATGGATACCCTGCTCAGGACTAGTCCTGAGATGGGTGAAAAATCATTTCCTTATCCTCAGGTTGAATATCCCCTGTTTCACCCAACATTCATCTTCCATCCTCTGAACATGCACCATGGTGCAGAGCCTAGTTCTCTATTCTTTATGGTCTCCTCATAGGTGCTGCCAGGCTGCACTGAGGTCCCCCTCAGCCCTCCCTTCTCCAGGCTGAACAAGCCGAGCTCCCTCAGCCTCTCCTCACAGGCAAAGTGTTCCAGGCCCAGCCTATCTTGTGGGCTTTCACCAAACCCCTCCAGCTTGCCAACATCATTCCTGTCCTGGGGGTCTGAAATCCAGACGCAGTAACCTGGACAGTGCCCTCTCTTGATCTCCTGGCTGCACTCCTGGCCATCAAGCCCTGGGGGCAGCTGGCCTCCCTTGCTGCCAGGGCACATGGCTGCCTCCTGTCCAACCCACCAAGACCTTTCCCACGGGGCTTCTCCCAGCCAGGCAGCCCCCAGCCTGTGCCATTGCCAGGGGGATGTCCTGCAGGGTCACACACTGCCACTTGTCCTCGCTGCATTTCCTGAGCTTCCTGCCAGTACGTGCTCTCCTGCTCCTTTAGCCCTTTCCCTGAGCACTGAGGCCTGGAGTCCTTTTCAATAAAGACTCAGGCAAGGATGGCATTGAGTCCCCCAGCCCCACCCTTGTTTGCTGTTGTGAAATCACCCTCTCCATTCAACAGCAGACCTGCATTCCCCTTGTTCATTCTTGGCCTCTAATGAGCCACTGAAGCTCGTTGCTTTGCTCTTGACTTTCCTTGCCACCACCGGCTCCAGGCAAGCTTTGCCTTCCTAAAAACAATGAAGTCAATCCCTATAAATTTCTCCCCTGTAAACTGTCCTTGCTGTCACCTCCTGGCAGCTGCTTCCTGGCCCCTGTCAGAGCCAGCCCTGTCCCTGCACTGACCCAGCCTCCCTGCCCCACACAGGCAATATCGTCAAGGGAAGATCCGTGGTGCAGGGAAAGGTTTCTAGGCCAATCAAAACCATGGTGAGTAAAGAAAGGGAAACAAGGGTGGACTCTTGGTATGCAGTACTGTGTTACTGCAAGATATGTACCTACATAGATACAGAGACAAAACGGATCCCTCCAAGAGCTGCTCTTACACCACCTGTCTATCCAGAACCTGGCCCCAGGATCCCCTTGTCCCCCTGTTCCCCCACACACAGACAAGCACATCGCAATATCTCTCTCTAGCACAGTCACAGAGCCCCTGGGGCTGGAAGGCAGCCAGCTTCCACCTTCTCTGTGCTGCCTCCTCATGCTTCATTTCAGTCAGGAGCTCCTTTCTCATCCGCGCCAGCTTCCTGCCACCTTTGCATGACTTCCTGCATGTCAGGGTGGACTGTTTTGCAGATGGAATAGATCCTTGACCATCAAACAGCTCTCTGCACGGTGGTATCCCATGGGATTCTTCCAATCAAGTCCCTCAGCAGGCCAAAGCCTGCTCTCATGAAGCCTTATTCCCTTCTCTCAGGAGCCTCAGCTCTACCTTCTCACCCCTCATCCCTTCCTTGTTTGTAAGTATGAAGTCCCACAGGGCACCTCATCTCACTGCCTCCTCAGTCACCCTTCTCAGGACAAGTCAACAAACTCCAAAAGCAGCCTGTGTGGCTTGCACCTTGTTCTGTTGCCCCTTCAGCAGATACGGGGATAGTGTGAGTCCTCCATGAGTGCCAGGGCCTGCCAACATGAGGCTTCTTCCAGCTGTCTGAAGAAGGCCTCATCTACATCCTCTTCCTGACCAGGAGGTGTGGAGCAGACATCCACCCACCACAGCATTGCCCATGTTGCTCTTCACTCTCATGTTGACCCCTCAGCTCTTAGCTGACTCCTCGTTCATCCCCAGACACATCTCATGCTTTTCTTATGCTCTCTTCCATAAAGGACAATTTCCTCTCTGGGTCAAGACCTATGGCCTTGTCAGTACCAGATGCCTAATATGAGACAGTTCCTCCAGGAGGTCGTTTGGTCCAGCTTACTCTTTCAGTGGTTACTTGCACACCCTCTGGTCTCTCTATTGTCTGGTCCAGACTTAGGGTCTCAAAAATACCAGGCTCCCAGGCCTATTCTACTTACTGGTTGCTCTGGTTTCACTACTGGTTACACCCACCGACATACACACCAACGTGACATGCACACACACTGATCTCACTATATGCTGGTTCCCCAAAGAACAGTTTGAAGAACAACTCACGTCATCTATCTGGACTTGTACAAAGCAGTAGACACTGACCACATGACTCTAAATTGGAGAGACATGGGTTTGACGGGTGGGCCACTCAGTGATAAGTATTCGGCTGGATGATGACACTCCAAGAGTTGTGGTCTGTGGCCTGATGTCCAAGTGGTGATCAGTCATGAATGGCATCCTCAGGGGTCGGGGTTGGGACCGGCGCTGTTTAACATCTTTGTTGGTGTCCCGATCCGATATTGGGAATGGCTCTTAAACAATCCCAGGAGTGAAATTAAGACACAAACGAGGTCAGATGCCATACAACCTTGTTTACTTTATTTACTATAACAATTAGTAATACCGATAAGACAGAGAGGAAAAGAAGGGGAAAGTCAGAAACCCTAAGCAAGAAAACGGTAGATATGCAGCTAATTACCACCACCACCAGGGATCCAGCAATGTTCTGTTGGTTCGGTGCAGGTGATGGTGACTCCAAGCTCCAAGCTCCACCGAGGTCCCGGCTCCAAGTAACAGGTGTCGAAGAAGGTGCCTCGAGGGAGGAGTACACAGTCCTTTTATTGTCCCAGTCCCCTTGACCTTTTCCAAAAGCGTCCGCCCATTTCGTGCCAGCCTGCACGTCTCATCCCGATCATGGAGCTCCTGGTCCCGTGGTCCTCCATGCGCAGATGTCCAGGCGCTGGTCATGTCGGCCCGCGTGTCTCCCGCACCCCGATTTAGCTTCGGGCAGATGTCGTGGTTTTGTCTGGGACCCTTTGTCTCCTTTACAATGTACTCCTTCATGGCAACAGGGGGCCGAGGCCAGGAAATGGTGGTGGTGCAACAGCAATGTTGAGACAAAGTTTAACACAGATCCTTACACCACCCCGTGGCTCAACATTGCTGTCTTTGTGGTGGCGTGAAACATAACAGTACAGAGAGAGAGAGAGAGAGAGAGAGAAACACCAGAAAAAGCGCAAAATACAATAACAAACAAGATTTCCGGCAAATTTTCTTTCAATAAACATGTCTTTAACAATATCTTTAACAAATATAAGGATTTTTTAACTAACAAACATATAACCAATAACATTCTTTAACAGATATATCATGCTTAAAACCAACTAATTTTATAAAACCAAAACATCTTAATTTTGAGGCTCCGACGAATCAGCAGAAAAACATAACGACAGTTTACATGATTGACATTTACAGGGACAAAAAAGAAGTATTACCATGACAATTAAGATAATGGTTAACAAGACAAAGACTGCAAAGTGAATTAAGATTAATTCTAATGTATTTTCCATTTTTCCCGTGGTTTTAACAAAATACCACAAAGTGTCTGAGGCCCTGGCAGTTCACGTAGTCTGTGGCTCCGGTCTGAAGGAGTTGGGGTCAGCATGCGCAGCAGGAAAATCGCTTTCCACTCCCCTTTTCCTAATGCGCATGTGTCATCTGGGCCTAGAAACTTCTTTTCCAAATTTAAACAAAGGTAAATAAACAACACTATTCATAACAATGTTAACAATATTCTAAATAAGCATATAAAAAGATAACAGTAACACTATTAATTAACACGTTTTTAACTAAACAAAGTTAAACATGTGTCTCAGACCAGGCCGAGGAATGCGCTCTCAGTTCCATCTCAGACCGGGCCGAGGAATGTGTTCTCGGTCCTTGGGGACAGGAAGGAGGTGGTTGTTTACATGAACAGGTACAACTACAAGACGGTTTACACGGACACTTACCAGACGAACACATACATGCCGCAAGAGAAAATATAGCAAGAGCTAACAAAGTAACAGCCACAAAATTCAATATTAAAAGGGTATACATTCTAATTGTTATCGCGAGCAGCAGCGCCGATAATAAATGGTGGTCTGACTCGCCTGAGCCGGGGATCTGCCAAAATGGACGTCCCCAGTCCAGAGCGCATGTGCTGTTTAGGCCTTGGTATTTCCATTTCGCCTTCATGGGTAGCTCCCTGCTATGCTTATCACCAATGAGGAAATGGGTTGTTATATCATCCCATGACTGGAGTGGTGGTCTGCAATAGGGGTCATAATAATCAAAGCCTGGGGATAAAGCCTATTCACAAACACTCTCCCCGACTCATACTCCTCTCTCTTTTGTCCAGTTAAAGCAACAAATACCTTGGCACTTAGGGAGCCGGAGCTTCCTCCAGAACCAAGGGAGAGGAGAATGGTCGACCAAAACAGTTCCAACGACGATACACAACACATTCTACAAATATTAATAAGGCAAGAGACATCAATACTATACAAAGAATCAAAATCCACATAAGGATCCCCCATCGTAACTCAGGATACCTTTCTCCGGAGGAGGTTTTACCTGCAAGAGAAAAGAAAAGAAAAATCTTCTCGGTTCGTTTTGAAAACCGGCAGTGAGTTGTAATCAGAAAGATGGAATAATCCATCTTGTATTAATTTTGTGCTCCTTTCTATGAGCATCTTTTGCCTTCCAGGTGTATTTATTAAGGGGTGCGTCCAACACAAGTGGTACCTTGCCCACTGTGGGAAGTTCAACCAAGACAGGTTGTCCTGGAAAATGAGATGGATTGTTAGGGTGATCAGGGCCACGTGGGGCTGGCATAATTGTTGGAGGTTTTGGACAGAATGCTGTGATCTTTGGGCATCCATTTACTCCCCAGCGACTGTTGACGCTGGTCACCGCATCCCACACTCACTCAGCCCATCCTGGTTTATGTGGTTTGAGGAAGCGTTTTAATAGACCATTTGTTCTTTCCACAATTCCATTTGCTTGTGGATAATACGGGGTATAAAACACCCACGAAATTCCCTCCTGGGCTGCCCACTCTTGGACCACTTTGTCTGTGAAATGTGAGCCATTGCCTGATTGGATTGACTGTGGTTTGGGGAAAATTCCAAACCATTCGTTCAGGGCCTTTACTGTGTTTTCTCCTGTCGCCTTGGCACATGCTTTAGCTTGCACTAGTCCAGATACTATCTCCACACCCACCAGTATATAGTGCTTTCCTTCTGATTTTCGAAAGGGACCGATGTAATCAATCTGCCAGGCCTCCCATAGGCCTTTTCCCTCTCTTAAGTGCAGAGGGTCACTCTCCAGAGGGTGTCTGTCCAGATGGACACGGCATTCTTCACAGGAAGATATACAAGTTTTACATTCCTCCCTGGTAACTGGCCACCCTCGGGCTTGTGCCTCACAATAGAGGTCCTTAACTCCTGAATGTTTCTGTTTTACATGTAGCCATTCTAACAGACATTCCCAATTTTCTGCTCTCTGAGTGCTTTGTAGGGGAGCCAGCCAGGCTAGTTCACCCACCTCAGCATTCCATCAGCTCGCTGGGGTATCATCCTGTTGATGAGATGCTACCCCTGCTACTGCAGATTTCCCTTGCCTGGCAATGGTAAGGATATCCTGCCATTTTTCCTTTTGCCATACAGGTATTCTATTGACCTCCCATCCATTTTGTTCCCAGAATGGAAGCCATTCAGTGCAACCTTTAAACACAGCATAAGGGTCAGTATAGATATAGACAGAAGAAGCAGATTGAGCCTCATGTTGGAAAACACTCCACACAGCAACTAGTTCTCCCACTGGTGCGCTACCTTCTCCTTCGGTAATGATGTGTTCCTTGGTGTCTACCTGAAGTGCCACAGCTCGGTATTTCCAAATTTTCCCCTCCCGCTTTGACGAGGCATCCGTAAACCAGACATTTTGCAATTGTCCAGGAAATGGAGGAGATACTTGTATTACAGACAAAAGCTCGGGTGTTTCCCTATCTGGGTTTACTTCATCTTGTATATTTAGCACTTTCGTGGCTCCTTCAGTTACAGAAAAGATTTCACAATAGTGTTCTATTTGTGCATAGCATTTTCGCACAGAGGGTCTCTGGGCCACCCCGTCAAGGGGTGGAGTTCCTGCCAAAACTGCTTTGATCACTTTAAATGGGCCTCTGAGAACTAAAGGTTGCTGCCGGATGGTGCGTTCGGCTTCTCTCAGAGCTAGGCTAACTAGAGACAGGCCTTTTTCCCAAGTTGTATACCTTTTTTCAGCATCTTAGAAGTTACGAGAATAGAAACCACTGGGCCTAACCAGACCCTCTGGACCCTTTTGCCACAAATGGATGGACAGTCCAGTCTTGGCGAACCCCCATTCAATTTGAACCGGTACGGTTAGGTGAATTGGACCCAGGGCTTGGTAGGCAGTCGCTTCAAACACCAACAGCTGTAAAGCCTCATCGTGGACCTGAGTCCACTCCCACTGAGCTCTCTTTCTCAATACATCATACAAGGGTCTGGCAATAATTGAAAAGTCAGGAATGTGTTTCCTCCAAAACACAAGCAACCCCAATGCATGCTGTAAGTCTTTCTTTGACTCTGGCATCTTGATCTGATCGAGAGAGGAGAGAGTATCCGGTGGGATACACGTCATATCCCCCTTCCACCAGATCCCTAAAAACTTTACCTCACTTGAAGGGGTCTGTATTTTCTCAGGGGAATTGTCAACCCTATATTTTCTAGATGGGTAATGATATCCTTTTGAGTTTCTTCAACTTCTTCTACCTGACTCCCTCCTATGAGTACATCATCTATATATTGATAAATCTTTACCTCTGCTTTTCTGGGAATTGTTTCTAATTCTTGCGCTAGGGCATGGTGAGCTACCGTGGGGGGATGCTTGTATCCTTGAGGGAGTCATGTAAAAGTGTACTGTTGTCCTTCCCAAGTGAAGGCAAAGCGATCTTGGTCCTCAGGTTGTAAAGGGACCATAAAAAACATATCTTTAACATCAATTGTTGCCATGACAGGGTGGGATTGTTCCTGAATGGTGGCTATCAATTCAGCAATGTTTGGTACGGCAGATGTGAGTGGACCTGTATTGGCATTGAGCCTCCTGTAATCTATTGTCAATCTCCATTTGCCGTTTGGTTTTTGGACCGGCCATGCTGGGGAGTTGAAGGGGGAGTGAGTGGAAACTACAACCCCTTGTTGTTTCAAATCTTCCAGAACTGGTGTAATTCCCTCCCTTGCTCCCAGAGGCAATGGGTAGGGCTTAACATTCGTCAATTTGGAGGGAGGTAGGGCTGGTGCAGGTCTTAACAACCGCACATCCAGAGATGGGAAACCGAAAGCCCATTGTCTCCCTTTATCATCCAGCCAAGTCTTTCCCTTCAAAACATCAATTCCTAGAAGATCGAGTGGGAAATCTCCCACTGCCATGGTAACTCTGATGGCATCATCCTCCCCTGGTAATTGCAAGGTTACAGTTGCAACTGCCTGTGGTTGAACACTGCCAAGTGCATTGACCACTAACAATTTTTGTTTTGAAGGTTTGATGCCACATGAGATGGCATCTGTGGTAGTAAGTGCAGAAATCTGGGCTCCAGTGTCAACTAAAAAGGTCACTGGAGTTTGTCTGGGTCCTACTATTCCTGTAATCACTAAATCACCTTGTTTGGTTTCGGTGAGCTGTCTAATATACATCCGCCCTTCGTTCCCCCGCCCACCTTCGGGGAACGAAGGATCTAGCTTCCCCCCTCAATTTGTGGTTTCTCCCCTTCCTCTCCTAGATCAATCAGAGGAGGTGCACTAGGGGAGGTTTCTTTGTGGCTTGTGGTCTTGCCTCCTGGCTGGTCGGGCCAAGTTGAAACTAACTTCTCCAACTTATCAGTTGACAACCCGTCCATTAAGTCATGCGAGATTCCTTTCTGACAGCCTTCACTCCACAGGGTGTTACGCTTATTTGGGATCTCTCTCCCTCCCATAGTTCTTGGTGGAGGGGACTTCTTGTTACTTGCAGCCCATGGGACCACTTCTAATTCTGCTCATCTCATGCCCCGGGAATCTACTTTGGCACTTGGGATTGGAGTAGGTCCATATTGTTGGGCATAATTAATTAATTCCCTAGCTACTTCTTCCCATGTCCATACTTTGTGCTGCTCTCGGCTGCGTCCAGGGGTTAATGTTCCTTGCAATGATGCCAATGCTCTCTGACTTGAAGGAGTTTCAGCTATCTCCTTTTGCAATTGAATCCCCATAGTCTTTAACGAATTGGGGAGTCCCCTTACCAGAGGGGTCATTCGAACAGGATCTACTTGCAGTGTCATAGGTGATTCATAATAAGGCTTTAATTCTCGGTCCTACATCATCTGCAAACATGCAGCCTTTTGCACACTCTCCATGAGTTAGTCTACTGTTCCCTGTATGATTACCGGTTCTCCTCTCTCTTGGGGATCTATTCCCCCTGCCCAGTAGGCAGCTCTTTGGGTTAGGGACCATGGAGCCCTTCTGTCTCCAGTTGTTAAGAAAACATTGGGACCCCAATAGCCCCCAGCTTCTTTTTCTGATAACATAATCTGGTCTCCTCCATTTAATGACACTCTCCACACATATTCAGTTTCAGACTCCCCTTGAGTCCGAGCATATTCTTTTCTTAACTTGGCCAGCTCTGTAGAGGTAAAAGGAACTTCTTTGCTGGTTATCTGCGGACTGGCATCATCATCGTCCCCTTCGTACTGATAGTCTCTTTTAATCAAGGGACGGAGAGGGACTTCTAATTTGTCTAAGCGCATTTTGAGGTTTTGCAACTCATTGGTGGGGTAAAGTGTACATATTTCTCCTCGTTCTTCCTCATTTTTATCTGACAAAAGACACTCTTTCAAAACTCTATTTGCTGTTTCCCTATGTTCTTTTTCTTCCTTCAGTCTCCCTTTTAAATCCTCTACTTGTCTCTGGAGAGACTGAACCAGATTCTGGAGGGACTCTATCATTTGCAGTTCAGAGGTGCAGTGGTTTTCCTTTTCATCTACTGCGGCTACCAGACTGGCACCCAGGACTGCACATATAAAACCTTTGCCCTTGCCAGACCTGACTTTTGCATCTTTCTGCACAGCAACAATCCTATCAGTGACAGCCTGTAAGTTGTACCAATTCCCGCGGGCCCAATCCATTCCAGGCACCGAAGGTCTTGATTTATGTTTCTCTAACAGTTTAAACAATATTTCCTTCCCGATTTTGGGTACTTCCTCTTTCGAGGGTTTTTTTAAAGCAATACTCATTTTTTCTTCAAAGCAAAACAATTCTTCAGTTACACAGTGTTCTACTCCTTACGTCCCTAAGAGGTACACACTAAATGTTACTCAGACAAAAAGATCGGAGTGGTCATCTCAGGGAGGCAGCACATAAAGTTACACAACGCAGGGTTCCACTCCTTACTTCCCTGAGAACGTTTACATTCACTAATAGATCGGAGTAGTCGTCTTAGGGACACAACACATCAAGGCTCGTCTTTCTGCAACACTAAGAGGTTCTCAATTTCAGCAAGGCTGTGTGGCGCTTTCACTTCAAGGGATCCTGTCTGTGACACTAATTTAAAATGTCCCGATCCGATATCGGGAAGGGTTCTTAAACGATCCCAGGAGTGAAATTAAGACACAAACGAGGTCAGATGCCATACAACCTTGTTTACTTTATTTACTATAACAATTAGTAATACCGATAGGACAGATGGTGACTCCAAGCTCCAACTCCAAGGTCCTGGCTCCAAGTAACAGGTGTCGAAGAAGGTGCCTCGAGGGAGGAGTACGCAGTCCTTTTATTGTCCTAGTCCCCTTGACCTTTTCCAAAAGCATCCGCCCATTTCGTGCCGGCCTGCACGTCTCATCCCGATCATGGGGCTCCTGGTCCCGTGGTCCTCCATGCGCAGATGTCCAGGCGCTGGTCATGTCGGCCCGCGTGTCTCCCGCACCCCGATTTAGCTTCGGGCAGATGTCGTGGTTTTGTCTGGGACCCTTTGTCTCCTTTAGAATGTACTCCTCCATGGCAACAGGGTGCCGAGGCCAGGAAATGGTGGTGGTGCAACAGCAATGTTGAGACAAACAAAGTTTAACACAGTTCTATACAGTTGGTGACATGGACAGTGGGATTGAGTGCACCCTCAGCAAGCTCAGCGATGACACCTAGCTGTGTAGTGCGGTCGACACACTGGAAGGAAGGGATGTGCCATCCAGAGGGACCTGGACAGGCTGCAGAGGTGGGCCTGTGCAAACCTCATGGAGTTCAACAAGGCCAAGTGCAAGGTCCTGCACAGGAGTTTGGGCAATCCCAAGCACAAATACAGGCTGGTCAATGAGAGGATTGAGAGCAGCTGTGCAGAGAAGGACTTTGGGGTATTAGTGGATGGAAAACTGACTGTGAGCCCGTAATGTGGGCTCACAACCCAGAAAGCCAACTGTGTCCTGGGCTGCATCAAGAGAAGTGTGGGCAGCAGGTCAAGGGAGGGGATTCTCCCCCTCTATTCCACTCTTGTGAGACCCCACCACAGTGCTGTGTCCAGCTCTGGGGCCCCCAACTCAGAAGGACATGGACCTGCTCAAGCGGGTCCAGAGGAGGCCACGAAGATGATCAGGGGCCTGGAGCACCTCCCTTATGAGGACAGCTGACAGTGTTGGGGCTGCTCATCCCAAAGAAGAGAAGGCTCCAGGGAGGCCTTCTAGTGGCCTTCCAGTACTTAAAGGGGGCTACAGGAAAGCTGGGGAGGGACTCTTTATCAGTCATTGTAGGGATAGGATGAGGGGTAGTGTTTCTAAATTGAAAGAAGGTAGATTTATATTTGATATAAGGAAGAAATTCTTCCAGTGTGGTAAGACACTGGAACATGTTACCCAGAGCAGTTGTGAATGCCTCCTCATTCTAGAGGCATAATGTTCCAGTGTCTCAACACCATCATAGTAAAATAATTTTTCCTTATATCATATCTAAATCTACCCTTTTTCAGTTTAAAACTCTTACCCCTTGTCCTGTAACTACAGACCCTGGTAAAAAATCTCACTCCATCTTCCTTGGCAGGTGACTACTATGTTTTCATCTGCAAACACCTTGGAGAGTGCCCAGACATCTCCCAAGATGGCATTTGGAGGCCTCAAGAACATGACCAATATAGAGAGGCTGAATACCCTGTGCTCAGCGAGGTGGAGCCTCAGGACAGAATAGGAGTAGCCCAAGAGTGCTTGTAGAGAGGTTTCAGAGATAGTGGAGCTTTTCTTCATAGTGGAAAACAGCATGAGAAAGAAATAATGCCTCAAAGTGGACATGTGTAAGTCCAGACTGGACACAAAGAGAAAAAAAAATTCACTCAAGGTGCAGTGCTGCAGTGCAGCATATCACCCAGAAGGAGTCTGGATCAGTGCAAGGATTTTTCCTTCAAGGAAGAACCAAGGAGGACAGTGAGATATCAGTAAAGGAAGGAAGATGCTCACGTCAGAGGAAGATGAGACAGCTGGGTGGGTGACTACAGCCTGTAGGGAAAGAACCACAGGTGATGCAACACCATAGGACAGCCAGTGGTGGAGATGACAGAGGGTTGTGGAAATGCTGAAAAACCCACAACCAAGTCAACCTCTTCCAGACTTTGGCCATGGCTGGTGTTTTTGCCACTGATGCCTATGAGGAGGCACAGTCCCCTGCAGCACTGGGACCTCATTGCCCCCTTGTCCCTACTCAGGAGCCTGGCAGGTGCACATCTCCATCGCCCACTGCCCCAGGAAGAGCCCTGAGCAATGTGTGAGGGACAGGATCTCCCTTCCCAGGGGGTGGGGGTCACGGCTTGGCCCTTTGCTTCATGGGGTCAGGGCTTGGGCCTTTGCCTTCATGAAACACATGCAGGTTTCCTCAGCATCAGAGCCACCTTTCCTTTGCTTTTCCCTACCTGCCATCTCTGCCTCCACATTTCTGCTCTAAGTGGAGCCTGGGGAGGCTTTGTCAACAGTGTCCCTCAGTGGGACCCATTAAAGCCACAAGAAACTTTGCAGTTTGCATCAAACTTTGACTTCTTTGGAGGTTTTTTCAGCAGCTTCTCAGTGTTTGAAGTTCATGCACTTGACACCAAACCCACCTGAGGGGTCATTGAAATACGTTGGGCTGGTCCTCTGCTGTGGAGCTGGGCCGGGCTTCTGTGACAGAGGGAGCTCAGGGCAAGTGGGCAGCGCTGCAGAGAGACAGCTCTGCCCAGGAGCAGCTCCTCTGCAAAGCGCAGCAGGGCTGAGGGCACTGCCTGCAGGCACCGAGGGCAGAGGAGCTGGGCACAGAGAGGGGAAAGGCAGATGGGAGTGGGAGGATACTGAGAGCTTAGAGGAGATGAAATCTTCAGGGCCCTTGACTCAGGCTCCCGGGCTGCATCTGCAGGGGCGTTACTAGCAGGCACAGGGACTGGATCATCCCACTCTGCTCAGCACTTCTCAGGCTACACCTGGAAGACTGAGTCCAATTCTGGTTCCCACAATTAATGAAAGACGTAGAGAGACTGGAGCTCGTCCAAAGGAGTGAGAACAGTCACTCACTGGAAGAAACTCCCTAAGGGATGTGGTGGAGTCCCCATCACTGAAGGTTTTCAAGAAGAATTGCCCAAGGTACTAGATAATCTCATGTAGTCTCTGTTTCACACAAAGTGTTGTACCAGATGACCTGTCGAGGTCCTTTCCAACCTGGGCTGGTCTATGAAACTAGGATTCTACAAATATCTCTCTCATTTAATAGTGTTAAACTCCCCAGGTCCCAGGAGAGTCCCCTGTGCTGCCCCACCATCCCCCAATAAGTCCAGTTGGCCTCCAGGTAGGGTATCACTCCTCCACAACTGCACTCTCAGCCTCATGATCCAACTTGTAATTTGCCTATCTCATTGTCAACACATCCAGACTGCAATGGCCTAATGGGTACAAGAATATTGAGGGAGACCATGTCCAAAGTCTTCCTGGAGATACATGACACCCTCTATTCTTCCCTCATGCACAAAAGCAGTTACTTCATCAAGAAGGCAATCAGGTTGGTGAGGCATGATTTACCCTTGGGAAGTCCCTGCTGAATGCATTTGGAGACTTTCCTCTCTTTTAGGTGCCCAGAAATGTCACCCAAGAGGACTTTAACTGATGGCGCACTCCTCACCAAAGTGACCATGTGCAGCCAGTGGCTCCCTGGGTGGCAGTTTTGGCCTCTTTCAAAGATGGGTGCAACACTGGCTTGTCCTCACTCACAAGAGACCTCTACCAATCCCGTGACATTTCAAAAGGGATATTCCAAAGAAATATCGATCTTCCCCTGTAACTTCATTCCCATTCTTCTGCCTGTTATAACACACATTTAATTTATCAAATCATTCAGATATTTGCACCTGTACAGGATTCAATGACCATTTCTACAGTCACCTTTTCAGATGCAGACTGTCTAGGCAAAGGCCCTTTCCATTATTCTCCAGTTTTCTTCTCCCCATACTCTTTGTTCATTCAGATACATCTAACATATCCACTTTTTGCTTTGACACCACAGAGTTAAGAGTTTTCCTGTCTTTCAATAGCCTATTTGTCTCCTTAGCCAACTCTTTCATTGTGTTTATCTCTGTCTTTAGGCAACATCATTAGAGGCAGCTTGTACTTAGCATATGCTTGCGGAGTTTGTTTTACTGCTGATGAAACTTGCTTGCTTTACTTTTCTTAGTTTGTAATTAGGAAAAAGAATCTGTGCCTGTGTGCAGCCAGTTCTCTAAGGAAAGCAGGTAGGAGCTGGTGCAAAGGAGCTGTAACCTCAACCTGCAGACTGTGGTGGAGAAGTCTGATGTAAGGAAAAGTCCCAGGAGGCCAATGAGAGAAATAGTGGGGTTGGGTAGGTGCGGGGAAGGTTGTCCATTCTGTGTCAGACCTCAAGGAACTGCTTTTCCACCTGTCCAGACGTCCTTAGGAGAGACCCTGGATCAGTATCTATTGGAGAATGCTGCCATCACCTCTTCTCTACACTGAAAATTAATAAAATACACCCTTGAAAAAAAAACCAAACTGATTTTAATTTGAAGGTCTTTGACATCTTGATCCATAACTACTCTAGGAAACTGTTCAAATTGTCTGTACAGGTCTTAAAGACATGAAGAATAGTACAGGAAGAGACATGGCTCCTTAGGGCTTGCTTTATTTTAATGAGACCATGGTGTATTTGACACTGAGTCCTTGAACCTCAGGTACTGAGAGAAGATTACACAAACGTCTCAAAGACTCAACGTAAAAAGCAAAACCCAAAGCATTAATGAGTCCCATGGAGGGCCATGACCAGCAAAGCCTCTGAAGGGACTTATTAGGACAGATAATTGGAGAACAGGTAGGCAACGGTAAGTGCAGGCAACTCGTATGCTGAGAAAACCCAGGGTTTTGTTTGATGAAGCAGAAAGGCCAAGCCCTGACCCCCAGCCCCTGGGAAGGCAAATCATGTCCTTCACACATTGCTCAGGGTTCTGCCGGGGACAGTGGGATGTGAGGTGGGTGATGCCGAGTGAAGGACAATGGTATGACAGTTCCCCAGCTTTATGGGAGGTGTGCAAGGGGGCAAGGAGTTCCCCCAAGGGCCTTAGGACCTTATCTCCCAGGGCTGCTGGTCTTTCAGCTTCTCGGTCAGACATGACCAAGCCTTGTACCTGCTGCTTTCCCATCATGTTCTCAGGCAGAAGAGACACGACAACCCAGCAGATCTAAGGCCCCTGGAGTGAGCCTGGGCCCTTCAGCAGAGGGGATCTCACAGTCGATGTGCCAGCTGGGTGCCTTCTGCTGGCCTGTCAGAGGCACTGGCGGAGGGGAGTTTAAAAGCACGTCTCCCAGCCCCGAGTTAAGGGCTGACCTACCAGCTGTGACCTCACAGTCCCTTTCTCAGCCTTGCTGAAGCTGCACTCAATCCCAATGTCCATGTTGCCAACAAAGATATTAAACAGCACCTGTCCCAACACCGACCCCTGAGAAACGCCACTCGTCACTGCTCTCCACTTCCACACTGAGCTGCTGACCGCAATGATTTGAGTGTGACCATCCTCCCAATTCCTTACCCAGTGAGTGCTCCATCCATCAAACCTGTGTCTCTCCAGTTTAGAGACAAGGATGTTGTGCAGGACAGTGTCATATGTTTTGCACAAATCCGGGTAAATTACATCAGTTGCTCTTCCCATATCCACCAGCACTGTAACCCCATCGTACAAGGCCAGCAGATTTTTCAGGTATGATTTGCCCTTAGTGAAGCCATGTTGGCTGTCACCAATCACCTCCTGATTCCCATGTGCACTAGCATTGTTTCGTTTGGGTAGGATTTATCACAATAACGTCCCTAAAACAATTAAGTGGTATCACCATCTGTGATTCCAAAATCACTTTGCTGAAGAAGCATTTGACAGCTTGCATGGGATAGGACTCACCCCACCACTGTCACAGGCATTTATGTTTACACTCATCCATCTTATTTTTCCCTCTTAGTAACTTGTGTCACAGCTTGATGTAGTCATTTACTTATTTCAGTGCTTCCATGTCTTGAGAGAGAAGTTATTTCAACAATGCAAGAAAATTCTCTCAAGTTCAAATTCAAAAAATCTCTCACATTGAAGGACCATTTAAATGAGCATATCTCTTTCCAAATGAGCACATTTTTCTTGTGAATCATGAGTGAAAAGTAATCCTGGGAAATTCCAAAATGGCAACACTGTGACAGGGATGAGAGAAGAGAAGATTTTTATGTTTCTTTGTGGAGACAACCTTAATGTACAGTCGTCATCCTCACGGCTCCAAGGGATGGTCCCTGCTGAGCAAGAGTCCCTCACTTGTGCAAATTACCACACGTGTCCCAGCATGTGGTTCAGTGCTCCTGGAATTACATATTGAAAAGTGGAGCTGCCAAGCCCATGCTAAGTACAGTTCTCCTGAAGTGCTAGAGACCACTATGGGAGGAGATGACATCATCTCCTCTACTGCTAAATCCTTCCCCCATCAAAGTATCAGAAATAGTGTGTCCAGCAGGGACAGGGAAGTGATCTTGCTCCTGTACTCGGCCCTGGTGAGGCCACCCCTTGATGACTGTGTTCAGTTTTGGGCCCCTCACTCCAAAAAGGCCATTGAATGACTCGAGCGTGTCCAGAGAAGGGCAACGGAGCTGGTGCAGGGTCTGGAGCACAGGTCTGATGGGGAGCGGCTGAGGGAACTGGGGGGGTTTAGTCTGGAGAAGAGGAGGTTGAGGGGAGACCTCATCGCCCTCTACAACTCCCTGAAAGGAGGGTGCAGAGAGGGGGGATGAGTCTCTTGAGCCAAGGAACCAGCACCAGGCCAAGAGGGAATGGCCTCAAGCTGCTCCAGGGCAGGGTCAGACTGGCTCTTAGGAAGGATTTCTTTGCAGAAGGGGTTGTTGGGCGTTGGAATGGGCTGCCCAGGGCAGGGGGGGAGTCCCCATCCCTGGAGGGGTTGAGGAGTCGGGTTGACCCAGCGCTGAGGGATCTGGTGGAGTTGGGAATGGTCAGTGTGAGGTTCATGGTTGGACTGGATGATCTTCAAGGTCTTTTCCAACTGAGATGGTTCTGTGATTCGTTTAACCCCTCCCAGTCTAGACTGGGCCCCTTCCCAGTATAAAGTGGAACCTCTGATCTTGTCGCAGTACAGGCTGGGGCACTCCCCAGTCAGAACTTGATCCCAGTAGTGCCTGGGATCTGTCCCAGTACAAACTGGGTCCCTTTGACCCCTGCCAGTACAGAGTGGGCCCCTTCCCAATCCAAATTAGATGCCCACATCTCCTCCCAGTCCAGAATGTGGTGGGTCCCAGTCCATGCTGATACCCTCCCAGTACAGACTGGGCACCACCCCAGTACAAAGTGGAACCTCTTATCCTGCCTCAGTACAGACTGGGCCAGGTTCCAGTACAAACTGGATACCTTTAACCCCTCCCAGTACAGACTGGGCCCTGACCCAGGACAAACTGGATCCCTTTAACACCAACAGGTACACACTGGGCCCCGTCCCAGTAGGAACTGGATCCCATCCCAGAATAAATTGGATCATTTTACACCCTCTTAGTACAGACTGGGCCCTGCCCCTCTAAAACCTGGTTTCCTTGTTCCCCTTCCAGTACAGAATGGCCCCTTTCCAGTACCAATTCTATCCCCTGAACCCCTCCCAGTACACACTGGGCCCTGTCCCAGTACAAACTACTTTCCTTGGACCAGTCCCACTACAGACTAGGCCATTTCTCAGTCAAAACTGGGTCACCGGGCCCTCTCCCAGTACAGACTGGGCCCTGTCCCAGTAGAAACTTGATCCCCTGATCCCCTCACAATTCAGACTTGGCCCTCTGTCATCATAGACTGGGTCCCCTGTCCCCTCCCAGTACAGACTGGGCCCTGTCCTGGTAGAAACTGCTTTTCTTGGACCAGTCCCACTACAAACTGGGCCACTTCACAGTCAGAACTGGATCCCCTGGCCCTCTCCCAGTACAAATTGGACCCTTGATTGTCTCCCAGTGCAGAATGGGCATTGTCCCAGTATAGACTGGGACCTTATTTTAGTACAAACTGGTTCCCCTGCCCCCTCCCAGTAGAGACTGAGCCCATTCCCAGTACAAAGTGGAACTCTCATCCCCTCTAAGTCCAGAATGTGGTGAGTTCCAGTCCAAACTGGATGCCCTGACCCCCTCCCAGTATAGACTGGGCACAGTCCCAGACCAAACTTGTTCCCTTTATCCTCTCCACGTTAAGACTGGGCCCCATCCCAGTACAAACTGAAACCCCTGGCACCATCCCCAGTAGCACCTGGGATCTGTCCCAGTACACACTGGTCCCTTTCACCCCTGCCAGGACACACCGGGCCCCTTCCCAGTCCAAACTGGATGCCCACATGTCCTCCCAGTCCAGAATATGGTGGTCCCAGTCCACCCTGATAGCCTCCCAGTACAGACTGGGACCCTTCTCAGTCCACACAGAATCCCTGGATCTCATCCCAGTCCAGACTTGGCCACTCCCAGTACAAACTGGATCATATGTCCCCCTCCCCAGTACAGACCAGGCCTCTTCCCAGTACCAACCAGATCTCCTGGTCCCTTCCAGTACAGACTGGGCCCTCTCCCCTTACAAACTGGATCCCCCAGTGCCTCCCAGTACAAACTGGAGTCCGTCCCTGTAGCCCTGGGCTCCCAGCACGGCCATCTTGGAAACCCAGCTGAAAGGGAATTCAAGGGCAGTATCATAAGATTTTACTATTTGGGGAATAAATAGAAAATCAAGATAATGGGTGGTCCCAGCTGGGTTTAGTAAAGGAGTTGTAGATAAATCTGAGATATTTCACATCCTTTTTCCCTTATATTTTACCAATTCTCCTTAATCTTGCCTCAAGGCAGGAAAAACAGCCAAAGGACTCAAATCAGGGGCTACTTGAGCAAAATCAAATGTTACTGCTCAAAACAAATGAGATTTATAAATTTGTATATCCGGGGGGGGTGGGGGGTGGGGGGTGAAAAAGTGTCATTGGCTTCTTTGTCCCTGTCCATGGTCTGCGAAAAAGTTTACATTTTACAGACAAGAGTCAAACTGAAAATGAAACTTTCTTACACACTGATCACACATCTGCTTTTCTGCAAATATTTCAACTTTTGGCCAAAATGTTTATTCAGGTTTTTCGTGGTTTGAGCCCAGGGAACAATTGAGCCTCACACAGCCGCTCACTCCCCCCTCCCCCGCCAGCACTGGGAAGGATAAAAATGAATCAAAAAAGGCTCAGGAATGGAGATAAGGAGAAGGAGGGGTCACTCACCCATTATGGTCACGGGGAAAAAGACGGGAACATTAGGGGAAGAAAAAAGTCACTTTAATTAAAAATACTAATGATAACAATGTTTAACATCAACATGAAGCATTATTGTATCTTAAAAACACCTCCCCTCCCTTCTTCCCCACAAGAAAGAACTTCAAAATATTTATACACCCCAAACCACATGATTATGTAATTACTACAGTGACTATTGATTAGTTACTTATCACTTCTACCCCTCATTGGTCAGGAACACGCTCGCTTCGATTTAAAGTTACAGTGAGTTTTTTATTTTCTGTGCACGCTCCAAGGTTGAGGGTTTTATTTGGACAGGGGTCTTTAAAGCACCAGGTGGGTCCAAAGGACACTCCAATCTCCAATTAAACTATTTTAACGAGCTTCCGTGTACCAGGATGTTTCTCTTCTTCAAGGACAGTAGCTCCTGATTAGAAGTTTCTTTCTAATTATCATTGATGGTTTGAAGAACAGACTGAGTGAGCTGATGTGTCTAATCTGTCCTTGGGTTTGATGAGAAACACTTGTATGGAAAATAATACGTACTACGTGCCCTTGGGTGTGATGAGAAACAGTTGTGCATCCTACAATGTGTGAGGGAAACAGTTGTGTGTCTTACAACATGCGATGAGGAACTGTTTTGCGTCCTTCAATGTGTGAAGGAAACAGTTGTGTGGCGTATAGTGTGTGATGAGAAACAGTTGTGCAACCTACAGAGGCACTACCACCATCGCTAATTGGCTCGTCCAACTTGGAGCTGGGGGAGCTTTGAGAAACTTCTCTCAGGGGGCCAACACTGTATCCCCCTCCACCACGACCAAAAATCCCACCACACACACAAACCCAGCACAAGGGCTTGATGCAGATGCCCACAAAAAGGTGGTCCCTGCACAGGGGGACCTGAAGTCCCGATATGGGACTGGGAAATGTGACCCTGGGCTGGTGGGAGAATTTGTGGAGCAGGAGCTGGTGGACAGGCAGGGTGGGCCAAAGCATCCCGGTCGAGACAACTCGTTTCTCTCCCTTGAGTAGAAAAGTCTGGAGAATTGCACCCAAACTGTCCAGCACTGGAGGAGGATGAGGAATGAGTGGGTCCAGATGCTGCAGAGCCTACTTGGAGATACTCCTATAACCCAGAAACACTGGGATTAGTGCAGAATTTGTTCTTTATAGAAGAGCGTTTAATTTATTTTGTCTTGTTGATTCCCTCTGTGAATCAAGGCGGCTTGTGACGTCAGGGTGTGAGTGAATATGGACAGAGTCTGGGCAGGGGGTGCTTTCGGGGTTCTTTGCGTCTCTGCTTCACAAAAAATGTGTTTTCCTCTGGTCTAAGGCCATCTCCACTGTGGAAAGTGGCCTTCAGAGGAGGTAAGGTGGACTTAATATACAGCAGAGGAGTGTATTTTATTGTTTATTGAACCATGCCTTGCGTTGATTTCACTTTTTGGCAATTAAACATCATTCTGTGTCCATGTGCAAGTTGTTTTCCAAACACAGCAGGTGGGAGTTGGTGTCAATGGGCTGAAAGATGCAGCTACAGCCTGTCCTGGAGAAAGCTCAGCTTTGAACAAAGGTGCTGGAAGTCCCAGGGGGCTGATGAGAGAAATGTGGAGTTGGAGGTAGGAACAAAGATTGTCCACAGAGTATCTGACATAGAGGGTCTGGGCTTCCCGACATGTTCAGCCTCTATCAGGAGATGCTCAGGATCAGCATCAATTGGAGTTTGCTGATGTCACTTAATGTGTGAGCAGAAAAATTTTTCCTAAGCAAATTCTTTTGTTATATCAAAGCAGGTATTTGAGTACAATCGATCTTACCTAGAATTAGGGAGATATTCTGTTAATGTATAATGTGTGTTAGAGTCCCATGTACTTACAGTCCCTCCCCATAGTTTGATCATGCAGATAATTAATCTCCATCCTTTTGTTGGATTCGGAGCCTCAGGGGTCCAGTCAATTTTGATTCCCATTGCTGTTTCGGGGCTCCTTTAACTTGAGTGTGATGCATCCACGATGATCGTTCTTTAATCTTGATGGATATATGTAGGAGTCTGGGCCATGCTGGGGGGGAAGTTAGTGCAGGCACAAGAGTGCAAGGACGAAGACAAGGCCAGCAAAATAAGGTTGGCAAAAACACACAAGATAAGTGAGTAACGTAAGTGAGAAACACCTGTGGTCAGCAAAAGCACACAAGTCTGAGCAAAACAGGGTATGAGATAAGGGAGTTTTGGCAAGTTTTGGGCTTTACGTGCTAATTGCAATTAACCAATGCAAATGCTTGTAGAGGCGCATGAACAGTGCGTGCAGATAACCTGTAGCCTATTAGAAGATAGATGAGTGCGTGTACGGAACTTAGTAGAATATAAATGTAACCAGGATTGGAAAAATAAAGATGGACGATCTGATCATCACATTGGTGTTGTGTCGTTCCTGTTCCCACATGGAGAAATAAGGACCCCGGCTAATGGTGACCCCGACAGATATATGTGAAATTAGTAGCACCTGAAATGGACCTTCCCATTTTGGTTCCAGAGGTGAATCTGAAAAAGATCTGATATATACATAATCACCAGGTTTCATCTCCAACCTGCGTTGATGTTCCTGCTTGTATCACATATGGTCTCCCATATACTATTTCAAAAGAACTTAATCCCTCCTTAGTTCTGGGTTTGGATCTGATCCTTAGAAGGGCTAAGGGCAATGCTTGGGGCCAGGACAATCCAGTTTCCTGGCCTAGTTTTACTATTTATAATTTAATTAAATGATTCATTTTTTCTACTTGACCACTTGTTTGTGGATTATATGGGGTGTGTAATTGCTAATTTATTCCTAAAAGTTTACTGCTGGATAATTTTTGCCACAAAATGTGATTCCCGATCTGATGACATTGTTGCTGGAACTTTAAACCTTAGTATTATTTCTCATAACAACACCTTAGTTACTTCTCTGGCTTTATTAGTTCAGCAAGGGAATGCTTTTGGCCACCCGGAGAAGGTATCTGTCAGAACCAAAAGGTACTGAAACTCCCCTTTTCTTGGGAGTTCAGAAAAATCAATCTGCCATTGTTGTCCTGGGTAATTTCCTTTCCCTATTCAAATGCAAACAATAACTGACTTTCGGAGCTAAAAGACAAGCAAAAGAATGCATCTTTTAGGTCCAGCACGGTAAACCAAGCCAATTCTGGTACTAATCTAATTAATACTGTATATGGGTTCGCTACAACAGGATGCCAATTTCCTCCTCTCTTATTGCTATATACTCTCCATGCTCTGTCCAACAAGGACTCCAAATTCTTACTCTCTGACAGTTTCAGCTTCTGCAGCTTATTTCAAATGTCATGTGCTAATAATGACACTAACTGTTGTATTCCCACCTTTGATCCTGGATCTAAGGCTGTGTCGCCTCATGGTATCCCGCAGCCTATCCAAGAATTCTGATGAAGTATCTTTAGGTCCCTGCCAAACGGCGTATAGGGCCGCACAGTTAATTGGTTTTGGTATAGCCCGCTCCATGCCCCTTACAATCCAATCTCTATGTGCATTTAGCAATCTCATATGGGCTCCTCGGTTGGGGTCCCAGCGTGGGTGTTTTATTAGAAACTGAAAATGCTTGGTCACCCCAACAGAGTCACTTCGATACCCCTTTGCTGTACTTTTCCAAGTTGCAAGATCAAAGGAAGTGAACGGGACTTTTATTCTGACAGCCTCCCCCCCCACCCCCACCCCCCCATCTGGCCCTGTGGCCTCTCTCAGAGCAGCGGCACCACCGCTCGCTTCTCCCCAGATACGGGGCTATGAGGCAGGAGCCTGACTCTGGCTCTTCCAAACTTTCACTCTCCTCCTGCCGGCTTCCTACCAGTGGTTTATAGTACTCTGGTAAACCCTTTATTTAGGCCCCTTTCTCTTTCCCTTCCTTCTTATTTTCTTTTTCCAGTGCCAGCACTAGTGGATCTCGTGGAGGTGCCAGGCCACAGCCTGTTTGATATTCAGGATGGTGTCAGAGGGTGAAAAACTTGTCTGCATAGGAGACTTCATCCCTCCTTAAAACAGCACCACTTGTAGCAGGGTGTTATAATTCAAGGACCCATTAAGGGAACATTTTGCCCCTCATCCAATTTATATAGGGGCCGCCACTCATTGCAATATTTTATTAGTGTCTTTTTATTCACACTTGCGCCTGGAGATCCCCCTATCTTATTCCAGCATTTTAAAATACAGCCTAGGGAAATCTTTGATTATTCCCCCACTCTGGCCGCTTCCCATCTTGTCTACTTTACCTTAAAACGCTACCCGATAAGCTGACAATATCCCCCTCAGGCAGATAGTACAAAGGTGCACTCTCCCCCCAGAGTATGCGGGACAACCAGATGATCAGGCCCAGTCAGCATGGGTTTATGAAAGGCAGGTCCTGCCTGACAAACCTGATCTCCTTCTACGACAGGGTGACCTGCTTATTGGATGAGGGAAAGGCTGTGGATGTTGTTTACCTTGACTTCAGTAAGGCCTTTGACACCGTTTCCCACAGCATTCTCCTGGCAAAACTGGCTGCTCGTGGCTTGGATGGGCACACGCTTTGCTGGATAAAAAACTGGCTGAATGGCCGGGCCCAAAGAGTTGTGGTGAACGGAGTTAAATCCAGTTGGCGGCTGGTCACGAGTGGTGTCCCCCAGGGCTCAGTTTTGGGGCCACTCCTGTTTAACATCTTTATTGATGATCTAGACGAGGGGATTGAGTGCACCCTCAGTAAGTTTGCAGATGACACCAAGTTGGGTGGGAGTGTTGATCTGCTCGAGGGTAGGGAGGCTCTGCAGAGAGACCTGGACAGGCTGGAGCGATGGGCTAAGGCCAACTGGATGAGCTTCACTAAGGCCAAATGCCAGGTTCTGCACTTGGGCCACAACAACCCCCAGCAGCGCTACAGGCTTGGGGAGGAGTGGCTGGAGAGCTGCCAGTCAGAGAGGGACCTGGGGGTGTTGATTGACAGCCGGCTGAACATGAGCCAGCAGTGTGCCCAGGTGGCCAAGGCGGCCAATGGCATCCCGGCTTGTATCAGCAATAGCGTGGCCAGCAGGGACAGAGAAGGGATCTTACCCCTATACTTGGCACTGGTGAGGCCGCCCCTCAATGACTGGATTCAGTTTTGGGCCCCTCACTCCAAAAAGGCCATTGAATTACTCGAGCGTGTCCAGAGAAGGGCAATGGAGCTGGTGAAGGGTCTAGAGCATATGTTGTACAAGGAGCAGCTGAGGGACCTGGGGTTGTTTAGTCTGAAGAAAAGGAGGCTGAGGGGAGACCTCATTGCCCTCTACAACTCCCTGAAAGGAGGTTGCAGAGAACTGGGGATGAGTCTCTTTACCCAAGGAACAAGCCATAGAACAAGAGGTAATTACCTCAAATTGCACCAGGGAAGGTTTAGACTGGATATTAGGAAGCATTTCTTTACAGAACAGGTTGTTGGGCATTGGAATGGGCTGCCCAGGGAGGTGGTGGAGTCCCCATCCCTGCCGGTGTTTAAGAGTAGGGTCGACTTAGCGCTGAGGGATATGGTGTAGTTGGGAACTGTTAATGTTGGGTTGATGGTTAGACTGGATGATCTTCAAGGTCTTTCCCGACCTAGATAATTCTGTGATTCTGTTTGGGTAGAAATATAATAACCACAGATTAACCCAAAATTATAATGACAGTGACAATAATAACAATGATAAAGAAAACACTCATGATGACATAATAACAACAACAACAGCAACTATTACTACTACTATAGGCTTGAAATGGAATGCTCTGATAGTTATTTGCAGAGAGTGATGGGAAGCTTATCATTATAGTGAAACAGTCATGAAATCAGTTTCCTCAGGGCATCCTTGGTCTCCTGGTTCCTCATGCTGTAGATGAGGGGGTTCAATGCTGGAGGCACCACCGAGTACAGAAATGACACCACCAGGTCCAGGGTTGGGGAGGAGATGGAGGGGGGCTTCAGGTGGACAAACATTATAGTGCTGATAAAGAGGGAGACCACAGCCAGGTGAGGGAGGCATGTGGAAAAGGCTTTGTGCCGTCCCTGCTCAGAGGGGATCCTCAGCACCACCCGGAAGATCTGCACATAGGACACCACAATGAAAACAAAACATCCAAAACCTAAACAGACAGTAACCATGATAAGCCCAACTTCCCTGAGGTAGGAGTGTGAGCAGGAGAGCTTGAGGATCTGGGGGATTTCACAGAAGAACTGATCCAGGACATTGCCCTGGCAGAGTGGTAGTGAAAATGTGTTGGCAGTGTGCAGGAGAGAATTGAGAAACCCAGTGTCCCAGGCAGCTGCTGCCATGTGGACACAAGCTCTGCTGCCCAGGAGGGCCCCACAGTGCAGGGGTTTGCAGATGGCAATGTAGCGGTCGTAGGACATGACAGTGAGGAGAGAAAACTCTGCTCCAATGAAGAAGAGAAAGAAAAAAACTTGGGCAGCACATCCCAAGTAGGAGATGTCCCTGTTGTCCCAGAGGGAATTGGCCATGGCTTTGGGGAGAGTGGTGGAGATGGAGCCCAGGTCAAGGAGGGAGAGGTTGAGGAGGAAGAAGTACATGGGGGTGTGCAGGTGGTGGTCACAGGCAATGGCGGTGATGATGAGGCCGTTGCCCAGGAGGGCAGCCACGTAGATGCCCAGGAAGAGCCAGAAGTGCAAGAGCTGCAGCTCCTGTCTGTCTGCAAATGCCAGGAGGAGGAACTCAATGATGGAGCTGCTGTTGGACATCTGCTGCCTCTGGACATGGGGGACTGTCAAAGGAGGAATAAGCAGTGAGAAGTTAAGGTAGACTTCTCTGAGCAAAATATCCTCCACTTCTCACAGAACCCCCCCAAACTGCTTCACCTCTTCCAGGAAACCTTTGACATGTCCCCTTATTAGCTCTGTCTGGTGTTGGCCGAGGGTACAGCAGGCATCAGGGGTCTCTGCTGGGGGCTCTGGAGGAATCAGTCCTACCCTACAACAGCAGGCAAATAGGAACATAGGGTGATATCATATCAAATCCACTTTTGATATCGAAGACCTTTTCCTCATTATCCCCTAATTCATGTGACTGCAGAGCAGACCTGAAGGGATTTTTTGTTTGTTTAGTCTCTTCTAGTGGCCCACCACACCTGAGGAGTGTTTTTAAGTCAGAGATCCTTGGCATTTCTGCTGCGCTCCATGGTGGAGTCTTGTGGGTCCTTAGAGAAAAAGGGCCTGTCCCTTCATGCAGAGTGAGGACAGCTGCTGTGTCCATCAGTCCTATTCACAGATGCCTTGTGTGGCACCTCTTTGAGCTGGAGGACAATCGCACTCAGGTGTTCCCTCCAAAAGAGACTGGACCCTGCTGAGAGCAGAGGACCTCAGCTCTCCCCTCCCAGCCAGGGACACAGAGGTGTCTTTACAGCTGCCCACATATGGCCACCCAGCAGCATTTCCATGTCCTTAGCACTGAGATGTCTTCTCCAGGGGGTTCCTAGAGAATTCAGAATGCCATGGGGCAGCTGTGCCCTTCTGGAGGGCAGCCTGCAGCCAAGCAGGACACCCCAGGGAAGGACCTGATGAGCCAAAATTGTCATGTCATGAAGGGAGGGTCAGTTCATTGCCCACCCCACCCACTGCAGTGGCCAGAGCCCCAGAGTAAAGCAGGGGACTGGGATGCTTTTCCTCGGATCCAATGGCATGACAGAACCTGCAGCGTCAGTGTCTGAGCTGCGCTTGAGGCCTCCACCTCCACACCAGGGAGTGCAGCAGTAAGAAGAAAGGCAGCAGGGAGAAGAGGGGAAGAGGCCAAAATACTCATGCCAAAGAAGGCAGCACAGGGAGACAACGCTGGACACTCAAGTATTTCTCCTCCTCTGTTGTCAGGGTTCTGGGAGGGCAACTCATGACCGTGTCCCTGGGACATTAATGGTGAGGGGCTCTACTGGGTGGGAGAGGAGACCAGGGATTTGTTCCCTGAAGGTGTCTGCACTGCAGGGGATGGCAAAGAGTCACCATCCTCCCACGGCATTACTGGTAGAAACTCCCTCACAATCCCTGCCCATGTTTCTGCTGCTTGGACCTGTCAGCCCTGGGAGCTGTTTCTCTGTCCCTAAGTCTCCTCCCTGTCAGTGCTCACAGCCCCCATCCCACCCGCTGTGTGCTCAGCTCTGCCCTGCAGATCTCTCCTGGCAGCAGGGCCCTGCCCAGGGGTATCTCTATATGTGTGCAGGGTCATAGGAGCAGTTCAGACAACTCCTAAGGAGAACTGGGGTCTCGGTGCCTTCTCCAGAATGGAGAAATGAATTCCCATCTACCTCTGTCCACCAAACCCACGAACAGGGGGAAACTCAAAGCACAGACTCTTTCCTTTTCAGTTAATGGCTGCCAAAGGCTCTCACTATATGTCCTAGGAGTGATCTGGAGCTGTCAGCAGCCCGGACCCACACACACCCTCTCCACAGCAGAAGGACCCTGCTCTGCCGGGGGTCTCTCCTTCCCACCACAGCTTCTCCCCACAGCACCATGGGCAGCTCCCCGGGCAGGCTGAGTGCTGACCCTGGCAGGCGGCAGAGTCCCTGCCCCAGCACACAGCCCCTGGGCTGCAGGGACCCTGCTCTGAGGGACAGCCCTGGGCACCCCTGGCTGCACCCACGGCTGCACACCCCTGCAGCCATCCCCGGGAGAAGGCAGCCGCCATGGCCTGTCCCTCTGACAGTGCAGCAGGGAAGCCCTGCTCTGGAGCATGTCCTCCTCCTCTAGACACGAGGGAGATTCCTGGTGGCTGTGCCGGCTTCACCAGATCCCTCCATGACCCGCAGCTGCATTGCCCTGCACCCAGAGACTTACTGTGTCAATCCCTGTGAAGATTTCTCCTCCAGTGAGCTCTCAGCATCATCCCCTTCCTGTCTGCCTTTCCCCTCTCTGTGCCCGGCCCTGCTGTGCTTTGCAGAGGAGCTGCTCCTGGGCAGAGCTGTTTCTCAGCAGCACTGCCCACTTGCCCTGAGGTCCCTCCATCCCAGGAGCCCGGCCAGCTCTGCAGCAGAGGACCAGCCCAAGGCATTTTAATGACCCCTCAGGTGGGTTTGGTGCCGAGTCCATGAACCTCAGACAGTGATAGGATGATGAAGATGCCTGTCAAGAAATGAAACTGAGATGCAAACTACAAAGTTTCTTGGAGTGTTAATGGGTCCCAGTGAGGACCATTACTGACAAAGCCTCCCCAGGGGCTGCTTAGAGCAGAAAATTCCAGGCAGAGATGACAGGGAAACAAAGAGCATGTTAAGGTGGAACAAATTCTCAGTAAACCTGGATGTGTTACGTTAAGCAAAAGGGCCAAAACCTGACCCCCAGCCCCTGGAAAGAGAGATCTTGTCCCTCACACATTGCTCAGGGCTCTTCCTGGGGCAGTGTGATGTGGGGATGGGCAACAGCAAGGGCAGGACTATGGTCCAACACCTCCCAGGCTCTCGGGTGGGGAAGGGGAGGCCATGAGACCCAGTGCTGTAAGGGGAAGGTGCTTCCTCATTGGCATCAGTGGCAGAGACAACAGCCACAGCCAAGGGCAGAAAGAGCTCATCTCTGCTGGGGGATTTTGAGACTTTCCTCATCCCTCTATCATCTCCACCACAGGCTGTCCCACACCTGCACCTCTTCCTCTGCAGGCTGGAGATGTCCACCCAACTCCCACCCCTTGTTCTCTCCTGATCATCTCCCTTCCTTTATTGATATCTCTCCATCCTCCCTGGCTGCTCCTTGAAACACAATGCCTGGAGCTGCTCCAGTCTCCCTCTTGGTGACTTGTTACACCACAACACTGCCCTTCAAGTGACACTTCTCTGTGTCAAGTTGGGGCCTCCCCAGCTGCACTAAGGCATTAGTCTTTTCTCATGCTGCATCTCGCTACAAAGAACAGCTCCATCATCTCTGAAACCATCCCTCAGCCACTCTCAGACTATGCCTACAGTGCCTGGAGCCTCTACACCACTGGGCCAAAGAACTGCAGGTCCCTCAGCCACACCACACAGGTCATGGGCACTAGGTCCCAAACCCCACCTTGGCAGACAGTCACTCAACACTCTCCAGGTCCTCCCTACTTCTCCAAAATGGGGAGCCACACCCTGGGACACACCCATGTGTGTGGAGCCACACCAGTGCTGAGTGGACGGGGATGGTAACTCATGGTGTCTTGGTGGCCCACGCTCCTCCGAATGCAGCCCCGTAGGCAGCTGCCCTTGTTCATTGTGTCCATCCTCTCCTGGCTCTTAGGGCATCCCTCGTAGTGCCCAGGCCCTTCTCCTCAGAGTCGCTGCTCAGCTGGTCAGGTCCTGTCCTGATGTATGGGGCTATTGGCCCACTGCCCCCCACCTATACAAGACTGACCACTATTCCTTGCAAAATTTCAAATTACTTCCATTTGCAGAATCCCAAGTTTTCTCAAGGTCTCCTTGGACTGAAGATCCATTTGGTCAGCTTTTCATGTTTGTGTTTATCTGGCTCATCTTAATTAGGGTGTCTCTCAGAAGAGAACAATATGAGGAATTGAAGGGTACTACAAATACCCCCTGCTAGAGAAACTCTGGGTCTTGATGGTCTGGTACTGATAAGGCCATGAGGCTGGACCCAGAGGGGAAGTTGCCCTTTATGGGAGAGAGCAGCAGGCATGTGTGGAGCTCTGCCTGGGGATGGGTGATGAGTCAGCTGAGCTGAAGGGTCACGGGCAACACTGTGGTGGGTGGATGTCTGGAATGGACCCCCTGATGAGGAAGAGGAAGTAGATGAAGCCTTCTTCATTCAACTAGAAGAAGCCCTGGTCCTCATGGCAGACCTGAACTATCCCAATATTTGCTGAAGGGGCAACATAGCAAAGTGAAAGTCATCTGGGAGGTTTTGGAGTTAATTGAAACCATCATCCTGACAAGGGTGACTGAGGAGGCAGTGAGGGGAGGTGTCCTGCAGGAAATCATACTTAGAAACAAGGAAGAGCTGGTCAGGGATGTAACAGTCAGAGGTGGGAGAGCAGAGTTGAGGTTCCTGAGAGAAGGGAGCAAGGCCAAGAGTAGGACTTCAGTAGAGCAGGGTCTGGCCTGTTGAGGAACCTGCCCAGAAGAATCCCATAGGATATGACACTGAAGGAAGAGGGGAGAGCTGTTTGATGGTATAGGATCTCTTCTTCAACTTCCAGAACAGTCCACCCATACATGCAGGAAGGGAAGCAACATGGCAGGAGGCTGGTGTGGATGAGTGTGAGAGACGAGAAACCAGGCCTGTGAGAAACTAAGAAAAACAGCCTGAGAAAGCAAAAGTTGAGGCTGATCAAAGAAATGCCTCAAACACTCGCAAGACAAAACTATGAGTCACAGGGTGCATTCTGTGGAGGTCGAAGCTGATAAGGCTGCCCGAATAACACAAGATGGGACTGGAGGAGGGAGCCCTGTGAAGACAGGACGGCTCTGCTCTGGTGCACCTGGCCAAAACTTCAAGAGCCATCTGTCCGGTGAATGACCTTTGCTTCATTATCCACGAAATGCATATTAAAGTTAACACCCCTCAATATGCTAACAAGGGCTAACATGATCATGTTAATTACATCATCCCACGAAACACCTCACCCCTCCCCGTACATGGGATACGTAGGTATGTGGGTCGACCTAGGGGATGGACCCAAGGAAAGCGGGTATAAATCAAGAAGGGGGGGTGGGGGGGGTGGCGCGGCCCCGAGGAGAGAAAGTGCAGTGAAGCGAAGAAGACGGATGCCAGCGAAAAAGACGGATGTCTCCCGTGCCTCCCGGAACCCTCGTCGGCAGGAGCTGCGCAGAAACCCAGACCGGTGATCTGTATTTCCCCATTCCCTCTATCTCCCTCTTTTCCCTTTCCTATTAAGCAATGCAAGGCATATTATATTGTTTGCCACAACTTGCTATATACTTAGCCAACTATCGTGTGTTCAATTAGTACATTGTGAGTAGTTAATAAATGTTTAGACTTGGAGACTTGTTGTCCGCTCCATTGGGGATTTGCGAATCTGAGTCACTTGTCCCCCTCGTCTGAGCGGGACGTGACAATGAGGAAGAAGCTCCTGACAAAAATCAAGCATGAAGAGGCAGCACAGAGAAGGTGGAAGCTGGCTGCCTTCCAGCCTCAGTGGTTCTGTGACTGTGCTGGAGTGAGACGTGTGTCTGTGTGTGTGTGTGTGTGTGTGTGTGTGTGTGTGTGTGTGTGAGGGATTTTTAGGGTACTGGAGGGATGAGGGGATCCCAGGGCCAGCTCCTGGACAGGTGGAGAGTCTAAGATCAGCTCCTGGAGAGATCACTATTGGATGCGTATATATAGAGGCCAATGTTTTCCACTGCCACAGCCCAGCATACAAACAGCCCAAACCTCGTTTCTCCTTTCACCACTGACAGTGGTTGTGCTTGGCCTACAGACCTCCCAAGGTGCCTTCCAGGATGGGTGACGGTGCATTTTCTTCCACCACAGCTCTTCCCTTGATGATGACAGGGAGAGCACTCACATTCCCCATGACCATTGAAGGGAGCAGACATAAGTTTGGAGTGATCATGTGTGGTTTTTTCTCCCCCTGAAGTCACTGACACAGGGCTGCTTGGCAGAAAACCTCTGATACAGGTTTCATCATCTCTGAGCTTAACCTTGGATTTCTTTTTCCTTCTTTTCCCTCCCAAGTTCTTCTCTTTCATCATCCTCAGACACTCCTCTACAAACAGCCCAACTCTGCCCTTTCCCCACTGCCCCTGGCTTTGCTTGCTTCGTGCCCTCCTAGAGTGTTTCTGAGAGGGTTATTGTGTTGATTATTCCCTTGGTCAGTACAAAACCAGCAGCTCCTTTTATTAGCTGTGGTGTCCTGCAGTTTCTTAACCTGTGATCTTGTGTTGATGGCTCAACACAATCAGGGTGAGCCACCTGCACACAAACATTAACAGCTTGCAAAATGGAGCTTCAGCGTAGGGGACCTTTGAGAAGAACCTCTGGGATGTGGCCAACAGAAACTTCTCAAGATTTACAAGGAGAAGTGGTCAGTCCTGCACTGGGGATCAAAATAACCTCTATCATTCCCCAGATGTAAGAAATCAGGCAAGGAAGGCAAGAGACAGGCAAGTCTGAGTGGAGACCTGCTGGTCAAAGTAAAGGGCAAGAAGGAAATGCACAGGCAGTGGCAGCAGGGACAGGTACCCTGGGACGAGCAGAAGGACGCTGCCGAGTTGTGTAGGGATGGGGTCAGGAATACCAAGACGTGGCTTGAGCTGAACTTGTCAAAGGATGCGAAGAAAAAGAAGCAGTGCTTCTACACATACATCAGCCTCTACACATACATCAGCCTGAAAAAGAAGGACAAAGAATGTGTATCCCGCTTGAAGAGCAAGACTGGCAGCTAGTAGCAACGGACAAGGAGAAGGCTGAGGTACTCAACAATATTTTTGCTTCAGTCTTCACTGGAACCTCTCTTCCCACACCTCTCGAGTGGATGGATTGTAAGGCAGGGACTGGGGGAGAAAAGTCCCTCCCACTGTAAGAGAAGATCAGGTTCAGGACCACCTGAGGAACTGAACGTACATAGGTCTGTGGGACCTGACAAGATGCATCCCAGGGTCCTGAGGGAATTGGCTGGTGTAGTTGCCAAGCCACTCTCCAGGATATTTGAAAAATCATGGCAGTCAGGGGAAGTCCCTGGTGCCTTGAAAAAGGGAACCATTGCACCCATTTTTAAAAAGGACAGAAAGGAGGACCCTGGGAACTACCGACCTGTCAACCTCACCCCTGTGCCGGGGAAGATCATGGAACAGATCCTCCTCAAAGCTGTGCCGAGGCACATGGAGGACAGGGAGGTGATTTGAGACAGCCAGCATGGCTTCACCAAGGGCAAGTCTTGTCTGACCAACCTCATAGCCTTCAGGATGGAGTGATGACATCAGTGGACTAGGGAAGAGCTACAGATGTCATCTAGCTGGGCTTCTGTAAGGCCTCTGACATGGTCCCCCACAACATCCTTCCCTCAAAATTGGAGACATCTGGATTTCATGGACTATTTGGGGTCCATACTGGGACCAGTACTACTTAATATCCTCATCAATGACATAGTGTGATTGAGTGCACCCTCAGCACGTTTGCAGATGACACCAAGCTGAGTGGTGCAGTTGACACTCCCAAGGACAGGGTGCCATCCAGAGGGATCTGGACAAGCTCAAAAAGCAGATCCATGTGAACCTCATGAAGTTCAGCAAGGCCAAGTGCAAGGTCCTGCACCTGGGTCATGGCACCTTCAGGTAACAGTACAGGCTGGAGGATGAAGGGATTGAGAGCAGCCCTGCAGAGAAGGACTTGGGGGTACTGGTAGACGCTAAGTTGAACATGAACTGACAATGTTTGCTCACAGCCCACAAAGCCAAACGTATCCTGGGCTGCATCAAAAGAAGCGTGGCCAGGAGGTCAGAGTGATGGTGCCCCTCTACTCTGCTCTGCTTAGACCCCCCTGGAGTACTGCGTCCAGCTCTGGGGTCCTCAGCACAGTAGAGACATGGACTAGTTGGAGCAGGACCAGAGGAGGCCACAGAAATGATCAGAGGGATTGTTCAGCCTGGAGAAGAGAAGGCTCTGGGGAGACATTATTGCTGCCTTTCAGTATTTAGAGGGGGCTTAAAAGCAAGATGGGGAGAGACGTTTTAACAGGGCCTGTTGTGATATAACAAGGTGTGGGAGACATCGACCTGTCAGCCCTGCACAGCCCCTGAGAAGCAGCAAGGTTTGATGAGAAACAGACCTTGGAAAAAAGATCAGAAACTGCCGAGTTGTGCCAAGGTGTCAGGGAAAAACAACGGACAGCTGCAACACTGAGCTGTGGGAAAGTGCTGAGCTGTGAGAAGTTACCGCTGCGTGAACAGCGCGTGAACGAGAGGGTGATTGGTCTGCACAGCGCGTGTTAGAGGGGTCTGATGGTGATAGGAGAAAAGGTTGATAGCTGTCTAATTGCTGATTTGCTAATGATGAAGTAAGAGCTTTGGCGAGAGCATAAGTATGTACTATTGTAATAATAAAGGATCTTTCCTTCTGCACTTCAGTGGAGACTCCGTGCCTCCGTTGCCACAAATGATGCCCTGTGTGAAGCGGTGATAAGTGTGACCAGCTTGGATCACTGCGGTGGGAAACCCCTCAGAACTTAAGAGCTGCTGAAAGGAAGCAGGAGCCAGCATCAATCACCGCTGCAGGGTGATCAAGGTGAGCTGTGGGGAAGCGATGGGTAGGTCAATACCCTCAGAAGAAAAGTCAATGCTTGCACTGATGGAAGGACTGTTAGCTAAACATAAGGTGCATATTAACTCACATGCCTTGAAGAGAATTTTAAACTGGGTAGCAGCCGCGGTTACTATATTCACTGTTCTGATATGGGATGAAGCAGGAGTAAGATTATGGGACTGTGCAACATGAGGGAATCAGGTTGTGGCAGAACTCTTACCGACATGGAGAACTATTTTTGAGACAATAAAAAAACAAGATAATGAACGTGGCCAGGCTGTTAACACAGAGGATGAGGACACAGAGGGCGAGGACGCATGTTCTGAACCCCGGCAGCAAGATTTATATGCTGGGTCTCTAGGCTGTGATAATCTTTTAGACCCTGACACTGTAAATCCTAAAAGAGACCCTGGCCTGTGTCCTCCCTTAGCTGGGGATGATCCGTGGGTAAAAGTGAGGCAAGAAGCCTTGGCGCAAGGGTATATGGACATGGCGAGAAAGATTGTTGCTCCTGTAATCTATGAGCCGGGACGTCAGCCATGTTGGGCAGGACTGCATTCTTCTGTTATTAAAGAACTAACTACAGAAAAGCATTAATGAGGACGGGCTTCAAAACTCATTTACAACAGGTGTACTGGAGGCAATCGCTCATGGATGTCAATTGGTCCCATGGGATTGGCTGGCACTTATAAAAATGGTATTAACGCTGGCACAGTGTTCTATCTGGAAAACTGAGTATGTAGATCTCTGTACTCAACATTTGTGCCCCCCCACCTGCAAGCGTGGGGTTGGCGGCCCCGCTGCGGGGCGACCACCTGCAGCCAAGCCTGGCACCGTGCTCTTCCGTAAGCTTTCTTCACTCCTCCAGATGTTCAGTGACTTGGGTCCCATCTGTCAAGATGGATGTTCAGGACAGGAGCAGTATGTTTGACTG
Organism: Strix aluco; assembly: GCF_031877795.1. Lineage (NCBI taxonomy): Eukaryota > Metazoa > Chordata > Aves > Strigiformes > Strigidae > Strix > Strix aluco. The sequence goes on from NC_133966.1 coordinate 898,771, forward strand.
TTGGACTCCAGCACCGGCTAGGTTTGGGTCATCATCGCGCGTATCTGGGTCACTCTTCGTCGTTCCTACTTCCTCCATCACTTCCTGCAACATACAACTCACACCACAGATTATTTTCCCCCCAAGGTTAAATCTCCTTGAGGCACACACTGAGTAGCCCCATTCTCCCACATTACCCACCAAGTACATCCAGGTCCCTGAGCAAAAACAGTCCCACGAGTGGGCTTGCCTTTTCCCAAGGGAGGAGCAATCCACACTGCCTTCCCCAGCCATTGCCCTGTGTGTACTACAGGGACCTTATCTCCTCCCACAGTATGAAGGGGTTTGGTTTGGGCAGGACCAGGACAGTTAACAGATCCTCTGGTGTTAATTAGCCAAGTGGCTTCTGCTAAATTTATATCCCAGTGCTTCCATCCCCCATTGTCCAATGCTCTCAACATAGCCTTCAACAGTCCACTGTATCTTTCAGCCTTTCCAGATGCTTGTGGGTAATAAGGGATGTGATACACCCCTCAATGCCTTGTTTCTTTGCCCAGGAGTTTATAAGATTATTACGAAAATGGGTCCCATTGTCTGATTTGATTCTTTCAGGAGTACCATGTCACCATAAAATTTGCCTTTCAAGACCTAAGATGGTATTTCGGGCAGTGGCATGATTTACAGGGTACGTCTCAAGCCAACCAGTAGTTGCTTCCACCATGGTGAGTATGTAGCGCTTGCCTTGGCGTGTTCGTGGCAATGGTCCAATATAGTCAATTTGCCAGGCCTCACCATATCGAAAACTCCGCCATCGCCCTCTGTTCCAGGGAGACTTTACTCGTGTGGCTCGCTTGATTGCAGCACATGTTTCACATTCATGAGTGACCTGTGAGATGGCCTCCATGGTCAGGTCCACCCCTCGAGCACGAGCCCATCTTTATGTTGCATCTCTCCTGAGATGCCCAGATGTTTCATGGGCCCATAGAGTTACAAGTAGCTCACCCTTGCGCTCCCAGTCCAGGTCCAGCTGAGCTACTTCAATTTTGGCAGCCTTGTCTACTTGCTCATTATTTTGATGTTCTTCGGTGGCACGGCTTTTTGGGCACATGAGCATCTACATGACGTACCTTTAGAGTCATGTTTTCCACTCGGGCAGCGATGTCCTGCCACAGTGCAGCAGCCCAGATGGGTTTACCTCTGTGCTGCCAATTGGTCTTCTTCTACTCCTGTAGCCACCCCCACAGGGCGTTAGCCACCATCCAGGAGTCAGTGTAGAGATACAGTACTGGCCACTTCTCTCATTCAGCAATCTTTAGGGCTAGTTGGATCGCTTTTGCTTCTGCAAACTGACTTGACTCGCCCTCTCCTTCAGTGGCCTCAACGACTTGTCTTGTGGGACTCCACACAGCTTTCCACTTTCGATGGTTTCCTACCACAAGACAGGATCCATCAGTAAACAGAGCATACCGCCTTTCATCTTCTGGTAACTCGTTATATGGCGGTGCCTCTTGGGCATGAGCCACCTCCTCAGGCAGTGCTCCAAAATCTCTACCTTCTGGCCAGTCCATGATCTCTTCCAGGATTCCTGGATGGTTGGGTTTTCCCAGTCGAGCTCGTTGCATGATTAACGCTACCCATTTACTCCAGGTAGCACTGGTTGCATGGTGTGTAGAAGGGATGTTTCCTTTGAACATCCAATGTAGTACGGGCAATCGCGGTGCCAAGAGGAGCTGTGCTTCTGTACCAACAACTTCGGAAGCGGCTCGAATCCCCTCATATGCTGCCAATATCTCCTTTTCAGTCGGAGTGTAGTGGGCTTCTGATCCTCGATATCCCTGGCTCCAAAATCCTAATGGTCGACCCCGAGTTTCACCTGGTATCTTCTGCCAGAGGCTCCATGTGAGGCCATGCTCCCCAGTTGATGTGTAAAGTACATTTTGCACATCTGGTCCTGTCCGAAAAGGCCCAAGAGCTACTGCCCGAGCTATCTCCTGTTTGATGTGCTCAAAGGCTTGTTGTTGCTCAAGACCCCACTCAAAATTGTTCTTCTTTTGGGTTACTTGATAGAGAGGGCTCACCAGCTGACTGTAACCTGGAATGTGCATCCTCCAAAATCCCACAAGTCCTAAGAAAGCTTGTGTTTCCTTCTTGTTGGTCGGTGGAGACATAGCTGCTATCTTGTTGACAACCTCCATAGGCACATGGCGGCGTCCATCTTGCCATTTTATTCCCAAGAACTGAATCTCCTGTGCTGGTCCCTTGACCTTGCTTTTCTTTATGGCAAACCCAGCTCTCAGAAGAATCTCAATTACTTTTTGTCCTTTCTTGAACACTTCTTCTGCCTTGTTGCCCCACACAATGATGTCATCGATGTACTGTAGATGTTCAGGGGCATCACCCTTTTCCAGTGCAGTTTGAATTAGTCCATGACAAATAGTGGGGCTGTGCTTCCACCCCTGGGGTAGTCGATTCCAGGTATATTGGACACCCTTCCACGTGAAAGCAAACTGTGGCCTGCACTCTTCTGCCAAAGGAATTGAAAAGAATGCATTGGTGATGTCGATTGTGGCGTACCACTTGGCTGCCTTTGACTCCAGTTCATACTGGAGCTCTAACATATCTGGTACAGCAGCACTCAGTGGTGGCGTCACTTCGTTCAGGCCACGATAGTCTACTGTCAACCTCCACCCTCCACCAGACTTTCGCACTGGCCATATTGGGCTATTAAAAGGCGAATGTGTCTTACTGATGACACCTTGGGTCTCCAGTTGACGGATCAGTTCTTGGATGGGAGCCAGAGAGTCTCGGTTCGTGCGATACTGCCGTTGGTGCACGGTCCTCATAGCAATTGGCACCTGTTGTTCTTTAACTCGCAACAGTCCTACAACAAAAGGATCTTCCGAGAGGCCAGGCAGATTAGACAACTGTTTGACCTTCTCTGTGTTCACACTGGCCACACCAAAAGCCCATCGGTATCCTTTTGGGTCTTTGAAATACCCCCTCTTGAGGTAGTCAATGCCCAAGATACAAGGGGCTTCTGGGCCAGTTACAATGGGATGTTTTTCCCACTTATCCCCGGTCAAGCTAACCTCGGCCTCCAGTACTGACAGTTCTTGACATCCGCCTGTCACTCCTGAGATCCAGATAGGTTCTGCCCCTCTATAACTTGATGGCATTAATGTACACTGTGCCCCGGTATTGATTAAAGCCTGGTACTTCTGTGGATTTGATGTGCCAGGCCATCGAATCCACGCTGTCCGATACACCCGATCATCCCTTTCCTCCTCCTGAATGGAGGCAGGGGCCCTCTATTCCTGTCCTTGGTCTGAGTATTCACTGTCTGACCCTTGCTGTGCCAGGCCGGAAACTCCTTCATCAGGGCCAAGGGAGGTGATCTCAGTCTTCCTGTATCTGGGAGATCGCTGATTACTTTCTTGCGGTTTCACGTCAGCTACATTAACAACCTTCTTGGATGTCTTCTTCTTGGCAGGTGTCTTTCCTCGCAATTCATGTACACGAGCTTCCAATTTGAAGGTGGGTTGACCATCCCACTTCCTCATGTCCTCCCCCTGGTCACACAGGAAGAACCAAAGTTCGCCACGTGTCATGTGCCTAGGTTTCCCTTTCCCTCTGACTGGGGTGGAAGAGAACCGATTTCTTGGGGTGCTCCTGACATCTAAGGCACTCGCCCATAGAGATGAGGAGGTACCAAGACTCTCTTCAAAGTTCTGAAGCCAGGAAGAGACTGCCTCCACAGTTGGTGTACATCTTAGTCCTTCTCCCACATCCATTTCTGGATAGTACATCGCAGCCAAGCTGGCAGAATATGAGGATGGTGCACCTTTAATCACCTTCCTCCACATGGCCCGTGTGCACAAGACATCCTCTGGATTTTTAGGGGCTTCATCATTATCTGGATCACTATAGATGACTTCCAGCACTGCTAGTTCTCTCAGGTACTGGACACCTTCATCCGCAGTAGCCCACTTCCCTGGGGAGTTGTCTGTAAGATCTTCCTTGAAAGGATATCTTGCTTTAACACTTGAAAGGAGCTGTCTCCACAGACTGCAAATTCCTGTTTCTTTTCCAATTCCCCTTTCAATTCCTCGATCTCTAGCAAGGGAACCCAGCTGTTGGGCTTCCTTACCTTCCAGCTGCTGAGCATCAGCCCCATTATCCCATCATCGAAGCAGCCAGGCAGCAATCTGCTCACCCGGCTGGCGGCTATAGTCTTTCCGCAGATCTCACAGTTCTGATGATGTCAGGGACCGGGTAGTTTCTGCCTCCTGTTTGAGTTCTGTTATTCCCTCTTCTGACCCCTTTGCTGAAGGACCCGCTTCTTCCTCCTCTTTTTTGTCCCTTATTAATCGAGGGTATGGACCTGTTGTTCTCCTTGTCCACTGTTTCTTTTTTACTACTGGGGCAATCTCTGCTGTTATTGTTTTTGTTTGAGTTCCCGTTTCCACCACAGTCCTTTGAGAGCACTGAACTGCAGCTCGATAAGCATAGGCCAGGCCCCAGTACAGCGCTAGGAGTTGCTGATTTTCATCGGGATAGACAAGGCACCCTTCTATCAGGTGTTGTGTCAATTTTGCGGGGTTGCTTCCTGTTCAGGGGTAAGATCCCAGGCTACAGGAGGTGATAACCGTCATAGGAATCTGCCCAAATCCTTCCACTCCCCCTGCCACCCAGGGACAGGCCGCCTCAGGGCACATTTTGGTATTCTCTCACCCAAAATTTGCTTTCTCTTACACCAAAAACCTAACGAGCTCCACACAGCCCACAATAGGCGAATAGCATTAATGAACAGTATCAAAGAGCTAACATAAGGATTAATAAGTACTTCGGGAGTTTGCAGAATAAAACCACTCATGATGTTCCCAATTTCTTCCAGCATGTTCCCGAGCTTAGCAAAATAAAGATAAGCAGAGCAATAAACAAACCCGTGACCAGCACAAGATCTTGTCGCTTACTAACTGCTATAGCTATAGCACAATTAATATAAAACTGCCGTTGTCCCACCCCGCGTTGGGTGCCAAAATAGACTGTGGTGGTTTGACCTTGGCTAAATGCCAGGTACCCACCAAGTCGCTCTATCACTTCCCCCCCTTTCCCCTTTTTTTTCTCAATAGGGCAAAGAAGGGAAAGAAAATAAGATAGGAAAACAAAACAACCCTTGTGGGTAAAACAACAGCAGTTTTAATATAAGCAAAGCAAAGCAAAGGTCCGCGCGCAGAAGCAAAAAAAAAAGAAAACAGATTTATTCTCTACTTCCCATTAACAGGCGATGTCGGGCCTTCTCAGGAAGCAGGGCTCCAATACGTGTAGTGGTTGCCTCGGAGGACCAAGGGTGACCCCACCCCTTCCTCCTTTCTCCCAGCTTTATACTGAGCAGACGTCATATGGTATGGAATATCCCTTTGGTCAGTTCGGGTCAGCTGTCCTGGTTGTGTCCCCTCCCAAGATCTTGCCCACCCCGTCCCACTGTGGGGGGGGAAATGTCAGAAGGCGCCTTGGTGTTGTGTAAGCACTACTCAGCAGTAGCCACAACACCCATGTGCTATCAACACCCTGCCAGCTCCCAACATAAAACACAGCACCATGGGGGCTGCTACAGGGGAAAACCAATTCTGGCTCAGCCAGACCCGATACAGTAACCAATGTGGTTTTGGTCCCTCTTTGAGTCAAGGCAATGTGTAATTAATTCTCTTGGCCATGGTCCTGGCCTACATCTCCTGCATTTCCCGGGGGATGCCCTGCTGCTGGCAAACAGACTGGGTGGGTGCAGCACGGGAATGAAACCCCCTGTGCCACGTGTGACAAAAACTGACACAGCAACTCGATAATCTTGTTGTTTCCAAGCAGTGTTTTTTATAAATGCATTCACTCCTGAAGCTGTAGAATGGTGCTTCAAGCACAGTCCTGTTGTAAAGCACTTTAATGAGTAGATAGAGGAGTGCTGTGGTTCACCTCGGTCTTACCATATGTTTCTGTCCTTGAAGCAGACACCATCGTGGAGCCACTGGCTGATGGCCTCAGCACTGTAATTTTTGCTGTCTTCTAATCAAGATCTGTTCTCATCACTGTTAACAAAAATGGTTATAGGTATGTCAAAGTTCAGTTGTGGGTTTTTAGCACAGAAATACCCACGAGCTGGGCCATTCTGCTCAGGACGCCGATGAGAGTTGTTTCAGTTATCCCTCAGTACCTCCGGGGACCCCTGTGTACAAGAGCCAGATTGAGGAGGGTCTCCAGGGCTCTGGGCTATCTGACTTTTCCACTGGGTGTTTCTCTTGCCTTGCTGTGGTGAGGGATGGCTGATCAGCGTTGGGGTCGAGGTGTCTGGCAGAAAACCCCACGGCAGCAGCTCTGTGCCTTGGAAAGCAGCAGATACACCGCACGTGCTCGTTCACCCCCTGCATGGTCAGGTTTTGTCTTGGGTTCAAAAAGCCCAAAGTCTTCTCTCATTAGTGGCTGTAAACAGGGTTCATCACTGCTCCATTTGCCCTGCTGTGGAGGAGATGCCATTGATGGCAGAAGGTCGCCCAAGTTCCTAAAATTTCAGCAGTTCAGCTGTTGTTGGTGTTTTCAGACATTGTCTGGTGGAGCTCAGCTTTCCCCCGGCTCTCAGGTCCCGTTCCTTTGGAGACCAGCAGTGGTAGGACTGCCTGTTGGAAATGCTCAGACTTGAAGGTGGACAGACCAGGAAGAGGACTTGTGAACGGTGTCTCTTGGCAAGAGCTGTCAGAAAAGTTGTTCTGGACAACTTCATACCTAGAGCCAAATTTTATCAGTGACATAACCTCTGATGCCAAGAGTTTTTGTCCTGTCTGGTTGGGAGTATTGGAGTAGTTCAAAGTAGGTGGGGATAGAGAGAGAACAGAGCCTAGATGAGTTTTAAAAAGTTTTTCAGTGTCATTCTGCAGTGTTTGCTGTGGTTTGCATGTCTCCTTTGAATTTCACCCTTTTGCAGAGTCAGATTGTCTAGAGGAATTAAATTCTGATGATTAAATTCCATGTTAAAACGAGTAAACACTTTGGGATCCTTCAGCAGTAAATCACAGTGATGTTCTATTAGACACTGACAGGATAATCCAAAAAGTACTCATTTAGTAATATTCTAGAAATTATTTTAGGTGCCTGCCTTTTAATGTCTTCTGACATGAACTTTTTAAGTGATTTATCTGTGCATTTATTAATTTCTCTTCTGCTTGGAATACGGCAGAACTAGGTCTTTGATATTTAGATCCTCATAATTGTTCTTGGAATTTTTCTGTGGATGAAGGTTCTGGCATGGATGATACTTTGTGAAGCAGTCCTGTGTCTGCATCTCATTCATCACAGATCTTGAAAATAAATGTCTCTTGCCTTTCAGATACAGCCGTGGAATTTTTCAGAGGATGAATTTGAACTATAGAGCGTATGTACATTTAAATATAGGTTCCTTTAAATATGTAGAGCTTGTATAAGTATCAGATTTTTATACATTTTGTTAATGGTAAGTGCAAATTTTTTTTTTTTTTGGCAGCTTGCATGTGCTGTTGCTCCTTACAGTGTTTTGCAGGGGTGTATGCAGCAGCTGCCCTGCAGAGAGCAATGAGCAGACCCCATCTGGCGCTGGGGTCCTGGCACTGGGCCGAGGTGTTGGGCAAAGGTAAAGGACAAAGACAGTCTGTGCCAGCTCAGAAATCACCAAAGTGCAGCAAAAAAATAAAAAAAGTGGGGGCGGGGAAGAGCAGAGAGGGGACCTGGACTACAGGATGTAATAGATGTTCTGTCTCTGACCTCGATGCCTCTGGTTCTGAAAAGGTCTCATGGGCTGTTTGAGTCCTGCTGCACTTCAGCAGAACTACTTGCAGTGTGTAAAGTTAAGCACATACATCTATCATGTCAGGTTCAGGGCTTGTCCCTTTAACTGGAGAGCGGTTATTGAGGCCAATATTTGCTGTGGATGGGTTGCTGGAATTACAAAGTAGGTATTGGGTTGTATTAAAGCAACTGAGTTCCTGTTAGCAAAGCCTGGCAGTTCTGATGTGGAGCCTTTAGATTTACATAGTCTTTTGTCTTGGGCCTGACCTAAATCACAAGCATTTAGGGACAAGAAATTAAGCCTTGTCTCTGTACGGACTAAATCCCTGGGCCCAGCTGAACGTTCCATTCATGGAGCCAGCAGTGGTCATGTCTTCGTGCCAGTTCACCAAGGGAAGTTTCCTGCTGCTGGGGAGAGATTCCCCGCTGGTGCCGTGCCTGTGCAGCAGGAGGGGTGGAGGAGCGCAGCCGGCAGGTGCCCGAGCTCCCAGGGACCTGCTCCCAACGTAAAGCAAAGTGACCGCACGTGGAGCATCCCTGTTTGTGAGGGAGACTGGAGCTGCTCAGGCACAGCCAGTGAGAGTAGCCTTTGTGCGATTTTTCTAAGTCTTTTTTTCAAGTGTTTGAAATACTTTTTGACATCTGTTCTTCATTACACAACGATAGACCTGTCTTTTTAGGAAAAGAGACATTTTTCATTATTCCTTTCAAAGTTAACAAACACGTTTTTAAGGACCCACAATAACTGCAGGGGATTTGCTTTCAGGTGATTTGGCCGTAAAGCCGAGTCCAACTCCAACACCGTTTTCTGTTCCACGTCTACATTTACCTTCGTCACAACTAAAACCGGGTTTTTATCAGAGTTCCTGGGTGTGATTTTTATTAAAGAAATAATTTGACTTCATCTGGATAGATGATATGAGACTCTGTCAGGAAATCTAAACCTTGTGGTACTTCACGTACTGAGTTCTTTGTAGGGACAACACGGTCACGTTGGGGCTTTTCCCTTTCCCATCAAAGGAATCACATGGAGTTTTCTTCTTTCACACCCAAGTGGAAAAATATGTAAACTTCGAAGGGTTTTTAAGCAAAAATAATACCTAAGAATTTTAAGACAGAGGTATGCCGTACCAAAAACCTGACCTCCGTTTCCCGGTTCACACCACCTGGCATTCGCTGTATTTCCTTCTCTGACACACCTGAGCTGAGTGCAGGACTTGGGCTGCTTTCAGAAAGCGAGGATGCCGTGAAGGAGAAGCCAAGGGCGCAGTGGCTGTAAGGCTGAGAGCACACAGACACCTAGACCAGCGTCTTCAGTAATTATCGCTACGCCACTGGCATTTTCATGCCAGGGAGTGTTGCACTTTTTCTTGGTTTTTGTGACTCGCGCAGGAACCCCGAGTCTGTCAGGGGTCGGAGTCTCTGCAAAGCGGGGAGAGGTCGTAGGCTGGGGGATGCTCTGAAGGGTCTCTGAACGCAACAGGCCACACTTCTCTAAGAGAAGGTTCGGGGGGGGGGGGGCTGTGTTTTGATTTGGTGGGTGTTAGGAAATCATTAAGCTTTGAGTAAACAAGGAAGGGGTAGTATTTTCTGCAGAAAATACTTGCCATCTTGGCATTTCAGTTGTTTTTTGATACTTGCAGTTCTCCGCTTTTGGTTTTGTACACGTAGGGGGAGGTTTTCCAGTCTCTGGGACAATCAGGGAAGGTTTTAACTTTTAAAATATTAATTCCCCTTTTAGCAGTGCTAAAAGCCTATTAAGAAACAAAGAAAAAGCTCTATTTATTGGCAATAACGTAGTTTCCTAAAGCACCCAGCCTCTTTTGGTCAGGTAAGCTAACCTGGAGCTGTGCGTGCGAGTTGGTGGTGAGAAGGTAACACAGATTTGTCTGTACCCCCGACAACTTCTGCAAGTGTGATCCCAGGGCTTCAACCTGTATTGCTCTGTCTTTTTGGAAGAGAAGAATAAATCAAAGGAACTAGTAAGAATGAAAAGACCCAGGATCATGTGTAAAAATATGTGGAGGGCAATCTGTAACTAAACATACCCCTGCGACCTTCAAAAACCTGAGTGGCAGTGTGTCTCTTATGTTTGCACTACACATCTTCATTTTCAGCCCCACACAGAGTCCAAGCCTTGTTCTGTGTTCTTGACCCGAGAGCAGAAATTGCACGTTTGTATCCGTAACGTGTTTGTTGTTTCTCATTCTGGATGGCGGCCGGGTGAAGTGTTGGGCTGGGGCTGGGGACACGCTGTCAACCGTTGATACTCTGCGATGCAGGAAAACAGCCAAGGTGAGTTTTCTGAAAACTGCTGTTAATTAGAGGTGTAGTAGCTGGGTCATAGCTCGGGTACTGAAGATACCTGATGAATTTGATCCCTCTTGTCTTTTCCAGCGTAAAGCAAATGTCCGAAGAACAAAGAGAAAGCTCCTGTCCTCGCAGGGCAGAGAAGCTTTAGCTATAAAGAATGTGGCTTCCTCATCCCCATCTGAAGTATTTTGATAAAATGAGAGACAGTGTGTCCATGGACTTTTATTTCCCCGCTCAGGGCTGCAGGTCTGTACTCTCAACATATCTGAAGGCTGTCTTCCAGGCACAGGGCTCGGTGTTTGTTCCGTGGAGCAACACAGAGCTACCGCTGTCTGCTCACACTAATTCACTTTGTGAGGGTTTCCGTGCTGTGACCCTCACACATCTGGCAGAAAATAAGAGCAGTTTACTCTGAATTTAGAGCACAGCAGGGTGCAGCTGGGATTAAGCCGGACAGTGACCAGAGCAGCAAGGCTACAAGCTAGCTCGGATTGATGTGTTCCGGCAGTTGAACAGTATTTGCTTTATTTTATTGTGTTGGCCGCTGCAGTTTCAGAAGAAAGCTTGAGCTCCGGATTTGCTCCAGCCCACAGCAGCTCTGAGCGCAGGGGGCTCGCGGGAGCTCCAGTCTGGGCAGCCCCTCCAGGTGGACTCTGTTCTGGCTGGTCCCGACCCGTTTGCGCACAGGGAGGCACCTCCTCGCTCAGCCTGCGGGGGACTCTGGGGAGCTCTGTTGCCTTGTTTTCATGTTGCTAGATGCCATTTGGGGTCTCCATCCAAGCACAGTGCTCGTGCAGGATGATTGCCTCAGTGCTGAGCACGAGGGGCTGTCTGCAGTGAGAGCCCCGCCTCAGCCTGCGCTTCTCCACACGCTGCTTTTCCGCTCAGGTATGAAACGGTTTGGTGCAGCCTATGCCGGGTGCGAGACAGACACGGATATTGGCTTAGGCCTCGTCACTAAGGCTTTCACATTGCTGTGGTTGCCTCCAGAGTTACGTCTGCAGGCTGTAGTGTGGCATCAAACTGCGGTTAAAGATGACAGCGCTTGCACTCTTTCAAGGGATGATGTAGCCTGTTTAATAACTGCTTACAGAAATCCTTTAGGTAGTGTTGCAGTCTGAAGAAATAACTCCACAGTCAGAGTTGTTAACATATTTTTATTAAGCAGCTCATTCTGATGATAACATGCAACACATTTGCTTTTTTTTCCACAATGAAAAGAACTATGTCAAACATGCTACTGGTGAGTCACGGAGAGGAGGGAGGAAGATTTGCTGTTGACTAATTTGATGCTCTCATTGGCTCCGCCATTTAAACGATCTTTTCATACATGTATCGGGCCACTTTCAGTACTAAATGTCTCTATTAAATGGTTTTCCAGGTCTTATGCTGGCCAGACAGTGATGACAGTCAATGGGACTTCAGCCTCCCGAAGAAACGGAGCATCAGTTCTTCTGCCAGGTGGAATATTTTATTCACCAAAACCTAAACCCTTGTTCAGAGAATCCAACAAGGTAATGTGAACAAGAGTGTGAAGCTTCTTGGATCCTGCTGAGCTGTCTGTGGCAGGTGCATATGCCCAGTGAAAGCAGAGCTTCATGGCTGCTGAGGTGTGGCAGCTTCTGTCTGTCTTTGTTTTCAAGGTCTTGCGGTAGTTGAGACCTTTGGCCAATGGTGGCCGCTGTTGACTACAGGTCAGACTCGGCCTGGGTATAAATGGAGTCCCCTGGGGGAGCCATTCTGAGCTCGTCCCCTGGAGCCACACGCTGCGGTCGAGGACTCTCCCCTTGGGTCAGGACGCTGCCCAAGGAAACTCCTCGAGGTGCCTTGGGTCGGGACGCTGCCCTGAGCAGGTCCTCGAGGTTGAGAGCCCTCACTTATCAGGTGAGTGATAGAGCGTTTTGCGTTGTCATTAAACCCTAGGGAGTGAAGTTTTGTTTTGCGTTTGGGGTTGCCGTGAAGTGCTAAGGCTTGGACAACAGTCCCAAGCCAGAGTTGACCTATAGATGAATCCTGTATATTTTATAACTGATAATCATTGTGCTAGTAGGTATTGTACTAAGTTATAACAACCCACTTATGCTGGTGTAAAAAGTGCGAAAGCATTGAAATACTGCAGCCTGAACAACAGGCCCCAAGCTGAAGCTGCTAACTTAGCATGTAGTCATTAGTAAAATATGTAAACTCGCTAGTGAAAGACAAAATATAATCAGTAGTGAGGAGAGAATGTATCCCACTTTCCTTTCGCAGCCTTGTTCAAGGCTGAGAACCCAAGTGTTTGGCCTTGTTAGAAACTCCCTTGGTTCCCCCCCCGAGCCCTGGCCAGGCTTTGTGTGGAATCCAACAGGAGAATGAAACCAGAAATTTTCCGCTCAAAACAGAGGTGCCAGCCATTCTGGCTTGCCGATCTCTGGTATATAAGGCTGGGCCCGTTCACAGTGACTTTGGATGCCTCACCTATGGGTGGGCACACCGCGTAGGATTTCCCACTTGCCGGGACTGGCTCTGCAAATCCTCGCTGTAACCAGGGCTGCCCAGCGCCTGCGGATCTGGATGATGATGATTATATATGCAAGTGGTGATGTATTTCTCTTAATCACTCTTCTCTCTCTCGTGCAGTAATGATTTGATGCATTACCCTGTATTTTCCTGTTTGTTGCTTTAAGTGCACTATTCTGCTTCTTCTTACTGCATGTTCTCTGTATTACGCTGTTACATTACTTGGTTATCACCAGTAAAATGCGCCTGCTCTTTCACTCTGGTGTCCGAGTTTAATTGATATCCTTAATCAGCAAAACATGCCGTTAAACCCCGAGGGAGTGGGGCTTTGTAAAGTGTTTTGGGTTGCTGTTAAACCCCAGAAAGTTGTTCTGTTCTCCTCTTGCGGACATTCGAATCTGTAACTTACGGAGAGCTGGTTGGTTGTTTTATTAAAAACTAAATTTATTTATTTTTCTAAATTGGTGGTCGGTTGCTCATTTGGAAGCCTCCGTAACACTGTCACCGCAGCCCAAGCCCTGACCTGGCGGGGCCGCCTTCAGTCCCTGTCAGGGGGCCGGGCCAGCGGGGACGGCGGGCGCAGGGGCCGGGGGCTGCTGGGAGGGGTGTGCACCGTTATGGCAGGGGGGGCGGTGGGGGAGGAGGGGGCGGTGGGGGTGGAGGGGTCAGAGGGGTGGTGCAGGGGTTGTTCCGTGTCATGGCAGGTGGGGGAGGGGGGGGGGGGGCGTGAGGGCGATGGGAACTGCGGGGGGGGCGGGCGCGGTGGGCGTCCAGGTATCTCCAGCCGTTGCGGGCGTTGGGCCCGGCTCTCGGGGCTGCCGGGGCAGGTGGTCTGGCTGTGCAGGTGCGAGGGGCGGCCGCCCGTGTCCAGCCGCTGTCCGGAGACTGCCGGGGCGTGACTGTGGAGAGAGGAGGTCGCTGAGGCCCTTGGCTGCGGGTGGCACAGGGGACTCTCCTCCCCAGCGCGGCCCATGAGCAGCCATCCAAGGAGCAGTGGGGGGGGAGGGAGGGGAATCATCAACTCACTGTTCCCTCCTGCACCACCACTTCACCCCGATACAGCACAGCAGCAGCGCAATTGGCACGGAAACCACCACTGCCACTGTGGCGATCATGCAGTGCTGCCGCACGTCCTGGGGGCATAAAAAACTTCCGCTGCTCTGGACAGGGGGAACGCTCTGTGTATTCTCACTGACATCATCATCTGTGGAGCAATTCGGGATGTTAGTTCCTCCGGCGCACCACCAGTAAGCTTGCAGCACCCTCCCACCCTTTGGGACAGGTTGTCCCTCCAAACAAAACTCCGGCGGCCAGGAGGAGAGCACGGGGGGGAGCGCAGCTGCCTGGCCAGTCGCTGCTTCAAGGGACACGGACAAAAACCATCCCTGCAGTGGGCAGAGCCACCCACCCCCAACTCTCCCTGCCCCCGGGCCAGCTCCCACCCCCGAGGGGACAGAGTCAGGCCTTCTCAAGAGACACTGGAGCCTTGCTCTCCCCTTTGGCCTTTTCCCAGCACGGGCACTGCCCGCAGCCGCTCCCAGGTTTCGGGACGCATCTCCCACTTAGGGACCCCAGCAGGAATGCTCAGTGGAGGGTTTTCTAAAAATGTTTTCTTTCATGTTTGTGAGCACACATTGGGATTTTGGGGGGAATTTGCCGTGTCTGACTGAAGACTTGTCATTAAGCCTACAGCTGTATTAATTGTGATTCCCTTGGCTGGAAGGAGCCAAGGGAAAACAATTCAGACATCAGCAATTTTACCAATTATTTACAAAGTGTTCTGCTAACACTTCCAATTCTAGACAGCTGAGGTCCAGAGGAAGTGGAAAACACCATCCGCAGGAGTTGGCAAGTGTTTGTGTTCTGAAAGGTTAAGTCCACGTTAAAACCAGCTTCATTTTAAAGAAAAATAAGGAGAGAAGTGAGAAGCAACAGCTTATATGTTGCTGTAGATTGTAAGTGCATGTCCACAGCTGTGTTACGGCGTTAATTGGGGAAGCTGTTCTCATAGGAGGGTGCCATCAGCACCCATCTAAACCATTTCAGTATGCGGACCACGGTCTGCACTGTCTGTAGTGTAGGAGCATTCTGGGCATCTGTATATTTAAATGTGGGTCCTGGGGTGGAATGGTGATTGATTTACATGAGTTTCTGGCTCCTGCACTTCTGGAACTCTGACGGATGTAAGTGGCAGAGTCAGGCTCTGTGTGCAGGGGAGCTGAGTCAGCTGTTGTGATACAGCGGGCTGGACTCAGCTGCCCCGTTTCTTGTTAGAGCGGAGTGGGAAACGTCCTGCTGGATGTTAAGCTTGGCACTTTAAAAAAAAAAAAAAAAACCAAATGATTCCTCTAAATGCTCACGTATGGTGTTTTGCCTGCAGCTTATTGCTGGCTGGAAAGTTGTCCTGTTCATCAGAAATGGTTACCACAAACCTTGTTACCCCAGAAACAAGAGAAGCAGTGAGTTACCATCTCTAAGGGCTTGAAATACGCATTTGTTTGTGGGTTTTTTGAAAGTATTAGTAATCAGTCGTTCTGGCAGGGCTACCAGCAGGATTATGTTTGCTCCTGCGATGTCCACCAGCCTCCCCACCTGGCTAGGTTCTGGTTTGGGCAAGGGTCTGAAGTGTTCAGCCTGACACATCTGCCCTCCAAGCGTCGTAAGTGCTGTGTTACAGAGCAATAGAGACCCCCATCTTGGGGTGGTCTGGAGAAGGACAAATACTGACTGAAGCAACTCCTTTGTGTGTGCAAATAACATTGACATGGCTAAGATGTTCTTGCACTCAGACTGTGGGGGCAGTATCTAAAAGGTTGGAGTAACTTTTCTGGCTGTCCAAATACATCTAACAACAAAATCAGAGATGTTTGTGCTTGACATTTGGAAACAATCAGGAGCAATGTGGAAGAACTATGAATGTGATTTGTTTTCTTTTACTTCAGCAGTTTCTTTTGTTTCACTGAGCCTTGTTCAGAAATCAAACGTACCAAAAGTTTAGTGTCAATGACACAAAGAAAACCATCCCTCTCCTCAAAAGCCCCCCCAAGCAGCAAATGATGCTGAATTGCATTGCTCTTGTTGTTGCCCCCAGGACTGTTCGCAGCTGGGGTATGAACAGAGGTTGCCAGGAAAGGACAGGTTAGTGCTGCTGGGTGAGCACAGCACACGGGGCGCTGCCAGCCTCTGTTACAGAGGTGTCCTAGAAGAAAGAAACAAAGTGTATGAGTTTTCTTTTTGTTGTAAAATCCCTCATTTTCTTTGCATGGTGAAAACCTCTCAATGGGGATTTCTTAATGTCACTTCCCTAGAACCCTGCAGATAAATAACAGCATCTGCCAGTAGAAACAATGAATAATTTCAACAAAACAATCCTTTGGAGTTCCTGAAGGAGCACCTCTCCCCTTTTTCCTTGACCTTGCAGACGAGCTGTGGCCTTTTCTTTCTTTTATCTCCATGTAGTGGCCCCTGTGCTCGGCTCAGAACTGGAGTCATGACCTCATGACAAGCCTCATCTGACCCATGAAATGTCCTGCTCCCAGCAAGAGTGTCGTCCGGGACAGGGGCTGCTCAGGACACAGCGGCCAGGTACAGACCACACAAGGGCAGCCAAGAAACCCGACTGGAATGTGGTTTTGCATGCAGGTTCCTAGGTCAGCCTGGCTTTGGTCAGGCGGCTGCTGACTTGACAGAGAACTGTCTCTTGTCGTGCATGTCTGTGTTCCCCTGCAGCTGCAGCCGGTGAGTCTCTGTTCCAGTTTGGGGCTGGAAGACTCTGCTGGAGCCTGTTACCCCTGGCCTGGGGTTAGCACAGAGGAAACCTCACAGCTGCCGTGCTCCTAGGTGATACAAGTGTTGTGCCACTTTCATTAGTTGGCATTTTTTTTCTGAAGTCATGCTCTCATTCTCTAGTAGTTATACTGATAGAAAGCTGCCTTAAGCCAGAAGAAGTGAGCACAAGCTCTAAGCGTACAAGACTCTTTTACTGACATGACTACACCCACTGCAAGGGCCATACCATGTATTTCTGCTGATGGGGAAGCTGGCACTCTGCTGACTTCATTTAACTTCTGTAGAGGTGGTGTGTGAAGCATCTAATTGGCAGCGTCCACTGCTGTTAGACTCCTTATATAGCTGTGCTGTCAGCTTGGAAACAAACTTCTGTTCATTCTCTATCAAATAATTACCTATAAATTTCTTTAGAAGTGCTCTTGTATGTATGTTCCCGTTTTCTCTCACAAGTGTGCATTTGACTCAGGGAGATTCTAAGCCAATATGAGTCTTTACAGTTGCGTTTATTTTACGCAAAGCATTGATGTACCTAAGCTGAGTTGGACCTTTAATCTAGGAACGCAGGAGTGGAGACTTGCAGCATCGGGCACTGGAGGAGGTGGCTGTTGTAACTTGGATGGAGGGGGAAGGAAGGGCTGAATAGAGTCGAGATCTTTTCTTGTGGATTCGTTGTAAATTTGAAGCAGAAGGTGGAACAGGTGGTGTGTATTTATGCCCTACTCAGCCTCTTCTCACGGTACTTAAGGTGCAGGCTTCTGCAGTCGCTTCTTTGGACCCAAATTGTGTGAGAGAATTTATGGTGTGTGGGTGAGTGGAGTCAGAGGTGGGGATTTGTGGATGGCTGTGACAGAAATGAGAAGTAGGAATTCTGCTGGGGTGTCTGAAGAGCTGTTGGGAGGCCTGTGCTGAGAGGGGTCTGGATGGCAGGACTGCTGCATCGGATCTGCCTCCACAAGGAGCTGAGGCTTTACTCACCTGCAGGGGTTTGTCTCTGCAACAAGCGTCTCCAGTGTGCGTGTGAGAGAGAACGTGGGGTGTTCTTGTGTCGGTGATACTGGAGGCAGAGAGAGAGGAAATACAACCTGGATAGCATTATAGAAATGAATTTTTTGGAGCTCTACATCCCTAAGCAGGTTTTGTTCATGTCAGAAAATAAATAAAAGCAGAGCCTTGCTCCTCTGGCCCAGAGAAGCCGCTCCTCCCTTACGAGGTGACCAAAAGGGAGGGTGGAACTTTCTTGGTAACTTCTGGAAATTACCTGCAGCTTCCTTACTGGATATAATTTGCCCTGGGGAAATAATTTGGGAATGACTGTGGTTCACTCAGGTCAGTACTTTGTATTTGCGAGTGACTGGAAGTTTGTGTTTCTGAGGAGGGGACAAACTCCTCTGAGGACAGTTATGGAGCAATTGTAGAGATGGGAAGGTTTTTTGTTGACTAGAGCACTCAGCTTGGCCCTGTGCTTTGCAGCACTTTCTATCTCTTCTATTAAAGATGTATAACAAGTGTTTAGGGATATTTCTTCTCTTCCCAAAAATAATTGCATTAGAATTCATATTTCTACTATGCTCTGTTATGTGTAGAAATAGTTAAATTTGTGAATGTTAATTTTTCTACTGAAAACTCTCAGGAAGAAGATACTCCAAACGTGCTTTTTCTTGTTTGGAAAAGACCTCTAATCTTTATGAAGATGAGGTTGCTCTCTTTACTGGTGTAGTGCAGTTTGCTGTGTTACAAACACAGACAGATTGATCCAGGTCTCGTGTCTGACTGCAGTGACACTACAGTTGTTGCTGCTGTTGCTGTTTGTGGCTTCTGGTGGCGGATGCTGCACAGGCAGGTTGGTATCACTGGTTTGATGTGTCTGTGCTCTTGGCCAGTCTGTGCTGCCCAGCGCAGGTGTGATCTCTGCTGGAACTGGAAGAAAATGTTGCAGCTGGACGGTGGTGGTGGTGAAGGAAATAAAGCAGCAACTCCCCAGTGCCTGTGCTGCTTCAGAAGTGGTGGTGGGGAAGGTAAAAGGAAATGCAAAAGACTGAAAGTGAATCTACCAGCAGTGTATGTGGGTTTTGGGGGTCCTCTATAGACACCATCCTGTGTTGTGGAGACTTTGCAGACAGTTGCAGAATCCAAGTGCTGAAGCTGTGTGTCTCCCCGGCTCCATTCTGACCGAGAAGCAAACCCAAGAAATGGAAAAACACCTGCCTTCAGTTCTCTCTGTCAGGTGTTTCGGCCTTCTCTCAGCCTGGCAACAAATGCCCAAGCTGTCATCCTCTGGCGTCTGTCTGTGAGCTTTCCTCTCCCGCATTCCCTGTGCCCGCTGAATTATCTCTGTCCACACGCCTTCCACAGCCACGCGCTGCTGGGGTGCCTGATGCTTGATGTGACAAACCAGAGCTCTTCAGTATCAGAATACTTTCTGTTGTAACGTCTCTGCGGTATTTTGCTCTCTGTTCCGGAGGAGACAATGTTCTGAACTGTGTGCAGAGGTGGAGAATGTGCAGGTTTACATCTATAGAGGGGAATCTGGAGTTTGTGTGTTGGGAGCACACGCTGGCGCTGGGGCCAGGGACTCCTTTGCCTGAGCTGAGCCCTTTGCTTTTCTGTTCCTGCTGGCATCAGCTACGCACAGAGTATCCCGTGCAGACCCTGGTGATGGAGTTGAGCTCTGGGGGATGCAGGGAAGTGTCTGCCGTTTCCCAGGAATAATCCCAAACGCTCGTTGTTCCCACAGCCAAATGCTGTGTGGCACGTGGTTTAGGATCTAATGTGCTACAATAAGAAACCATCTTCTGCTGCCAGGAGTAAGGGACTCGCAGCTCTGTGTGCCGAGGGTGGCATTTCAGCTTTGCTCCCCTTGTTAGAATCTTTCTGTACCTTTGAGGTTTGGTTTTTTCCCTTTTTCTAGTTTTGCACCCCGCCTCCCCTGCAGGATACATCCTATCTGAATATGCACAGGTTAACGGAATTTGAAACTGCTCCCAACCTCCTGCTCACCGCAGGGCTGGCTTCTAACAGCCGTAGTATGTTCACAGATGGTAAAGAAAGGTAGGGGACATTTTCCTGTGTTCAGAATTTTGTTTCCCGTTTGGTTCATCACTTTCACAATGTTTACGCAAGGAGCTTGGACGTGCTGGAAGGCAGGACTTTGGTTTCAGGAGGCATGTCGGGACCATTGGTTTAGTCCTTTACTGGTATGAAGACAAAACTTGTGAAAAAATCATACAATAAAATAGAAAAAAGCACCTCATTTATCTTGTTAACTAGTTACTTGCAATGTGGAAAAAGTACTTTTTTCCTAATGTCAATAATCTGTATAGTGGTAGTTTGTTCTCGTCTCAAAGGGAAGCAACAATTGTCTGGTTTATACTGACCTGGTTCATCTGCCTTTGTCGTGCTCCCTGTTATACAGAAGCTCTCTCAACTGTTTGGTGCCAGGCTTCTTTTTTCTTCTCTTTTCAATTCCAAAATCTTTATTCCCTCAAATCATATTCAGTGCTTGAAATCCTTTTAGTTTTCTTTTTCTTTTCTTCCTCAGGATGATGCCGTGGAATTAATTTGTTGTACGTTACTTTATGAACTAGAATATTTTGGGTTCTCTCGTAGACATAACATTGAAAGAGAATTTGGAATTCCTCTGATGTTGATCTCTCAGAGGATTGGTATACAAGCACAGTGTGTAGGAACAACTTCCAAGAGCTGACGCACTTTTTGCTCATTTCATTCCTTCCTTTATTTAACTCTCTTTTTCAGCTGTGATTGTTACTTTCTTCAGGATTATTTTCTGATTAATTTTCATAATTACTAGGAATTACCATATGATTTCTTTGTGAATTCAGACAAGGAGGTAAAGCTGAAGAGTTCTTTCTATTGCACTGTCAGGAATTACAGGAGAAAATTGTTAATAACCCAATAAACTCCCGGTGCCCCCTGGTTCGTCCCAGTTCATCCCAGTGCCCAGCAGTTCATCCCAGTGCCCCCTAGTGCTCCGCGGTGTATCCCTGCTCTCCCATGTCCCAGGCCTCTTGGACACGCACCAGGGCTTGCACGGGGCTTTGCACAAGTCCCAGGTGTTGCACCTGCATTTGCACCATCCCCAAACGTGGCACATGCGTTTGTACAAGCCTGAGCATTGCACAGGCCTTTGCAGAAGCTCCAAACTTTGCACAGGCCTTTGCACACGCATTTGTACAAGTCCCAAACGTTGTGCGAGCCTTTCCCCAGCCCCAAAGCTCGCACAAGCCTTTACACAAGCCCCAGCCTTTGCACACCCACTTGCACAGGCCCCACCATTATCCGACCCTTTGACCCCTGCCCAGGGGAGGGCAGGGGTTGGGGTGGGAGCAGCTCCATTAAAACCAGCAGCTGCCAGTTCCCCACCCCTCTTCCTCCAGCTCCCAGTGCCCCTCCCTGCTCCCACTGACCAACCCCCCCCCCCCCCCCCCAGCCATGCTCCTTCACTTGGCCCCACTCCGGCTCTCCCTTCGTCGCCAGCTCCAGACTGTGGTGATGCTGCAGTGGGTCTGCTCCTGCCTTGCCCTCAGTGAGCAGCAGGGGGGGTGGAATTTGGCCATTTGGGGAGGGGGATTGTGCCCCAAATCCCCCTGACCCCCCTCGGCCACCCCCTCCTCCCTCCCAGAGGCCTGGGTCCCTTAGGGCTGCACTGTGTACAACACCCCTCCCCTCCCCCCCGATGGGAGTTTTGGGGTGGTGGGGGGAATGGGGACCCTGGGAAAGGGGGTGCTGGGGGGGTGGGTAGCCCCAAGTGAAGGCCCCCTTCCCCCCTCTTCCTGGATGCGGGGGTCCTGCAGGGCAGCGCTGCGCCTGCAGCAACCTCCCCTCACTTGAGATGTAGTTTAAGTGGGCACCCAAGAGGTGGCAAAATCTTCTAATCAGTCACTATACGTGTACGAATCCCCACATAACACATTAATTCTCGTTTTGGGGACAGAGATGTTGTCTCGATTTGCACACATCACTGAATTTCAGAGACCCTTTCCTACTGGTACTCTGCTCGTTACCAATAGGATTGGTTTTGTTTGTGCCTTCTGTGCTCCTTCCCTGAGGAAACGTAAAGTCAACACTGCAAACATAAAGTCAACCACAAACTTCATCTGTTTGTTGCAGAGCGGAGATGGAGCCAAGGGGTGACATTCCCCAACACAGTGTTGCCCAGACACTCACGGACACAGGATTGCTTAAAACAAGCCCATTTATTGGATATTTACTTTGGGTAGATCCCTCCTGCGCTCGAAGCAGGAGGAGCATCACAACTGTGAGCGGGTGCAGAGGCTGCGCGGGAAGCGGGGACCCGGCTGGTGTCCAGCTCGTCACGCCGAGGGGCAGAGGAGGAGGCACAGCACGTTCCCCGTCAGGTGCTCCACGGTCCGGTGGAGGAGGGAGAGAAGGGGCGGCTGGTAAGTTCCAGGGAGACTATTGGAATCTTGGTGGGGAAAATGGAGAACTGGGGGGCCAGTAGGATTTGGGCGGGGGCTAAGGGGGTTTTGGAGGGACCAGGACAGGATGCAGCAAATGGGGTTTGGTGAGGTCACAGGGGTGATTTGGGGTCCCTGAGGGTCCCAGGGGTACCT
This sequence comes from Strix aluco, assembly GCF_031877795.1. NCBI lineage: Eukaryota > Metazoa > Chordata > Aves > Strigiformes > Strigidae > Strix > Strix aluco. The sequence continues at coordinate 920,751 of NC_133966.1, forward strand.
GAACCCCCCTCCATGTGTCCCCCCTCAGCAGATGCTGCTGCCTCAGGTGTACCCCGAGAGCGTCAGCCCTGACTACCTGCGGTACCAGTGCTGGGAGGCACTCCAGGTGCTACTGGGAGTACTGGGAGGAACTGGGAGGGGGCTGGGCGTCACCAGAAATGTTGCTGGTAGGGGACTGGAGGGCACTGGGAGGCAGCTGGGGGCTACTAGGAGGGACCTGGGGGAATTGAGAGGTAACTGGGAGGGAGGCAGTGTGGGCATGGGGTACTGGGAGGTAACTGGGTGGTAACTGGGATGGGTTGGGGGGTACTAGGAGGTAGTTGGGAGGCAGCTGAGGGCTACTGGGAGGGAACTCAGAGGCACTGGGATGACCTGGGAGCACCAGGAGGGGACTGGAGACACTGGAAGGTGGTTGGAGGCCACTGGAAAGAGCTGGGGCAGTGCTGGGAGAGACTGGGAGGTAACTGGGAGGGAGGTGGTGTAGGTGGAGGTAACTGGGTGGTAACTGGGAGCACTGGGATGGGCTGAGGGTCGCTGCTAATTGAATGTGGTGGGGGACTACTGTGAGGTGTCTGGGGGTTAAGGAGAAGGACTGGGAAGTAGCTGGGAGGGAGATGGGTCAGGTGGGTGTAACTGGGAGGTAACTGGGGGTGACTGGGAGCACTGGGCAGGTGCTGTGCAGACCCTGACAGGCGTGCTGGCCACCTGGGTGGTCCTCCAGGCCGTCGGGGTGGGGGATGGCGCTGCCACCAACACCAAGGCCACCCTCACCTGGGTGCTGCGGGGTGAGAACCCCAAACCTCCTTTTCACCCCAAAATCATCCATGGCCCCAGGATCCATGTTTCACCATCAAATCCCCCAATTTTACCACAAAATTCCCACGTTTGACCCCCAAATCTCCCAGTTTGGACTCCCAAATCTCCCACTTTTGATGCCAGAATTTCCCAGTTTGACACCAAATCAGCACCCCCAAAAATCCTGTTTTTCATCCCAAGATCTATCCAGAATCTCAAAATCCCACAGTTTTACCCCAAAATCTGCACCAGCACCACCAAAAGCCTCCCGGTTTTTCTCCAAAATTCTCTTTGGACCCCAGAATCCCCCAGTTTGACCCCAGAATGTTCTAGCAACTAACCAGTGCCCAGTCAAAACCAGCCCAGCTCCCCAGTACAAGAGAGGATTTTGGTGCTGGGACAAATGGGGACGTGCCAGCTTGGCGCACGGGTGCGTTTTCGTGCCCTGAGATGTCTTGGGAGGGGCAGGATGGGCTAAAGCTTCCCTCCTCCTCCTCCTCCTCTCCGGGCTGGGTCCGGGTGTGCAGTCCTGGGGGCAGCGGCAGAGGCCGGGGGGGACCCTGCTCAGCACACTCAGGGTGGTCCCCGTGGGAAGGACACTGTGGAGTCCCAGCGGCTTGTGGCTCCGGCTTTATTTTAAAAAATCATTATTCCAGTACAGCCTTTTTCCAGAGCATTTGGTCTCTCGGAGGGTCAGCAGAGCCAGCAGCACAGCGACCGCAGGCTCCATCTTGATATCGGCCTCTGCTCTGTTGTCAGGATGCAGACAGTCTCGGCTGCCAGGGACCTGATGGAGAGTTCAGAGTCTTTCCCCAAGGGCTGGAGCGCTGCAAGAGAAGGGAGCAGAGCAGACCTGAACCCCCACTGCCCGCAGAGACCCCAGGACCCCCCTCCAGCCCATGCCAGCGCCATCCATCTCCTTCCCTGGCCAGGAGGAGCTAGTGAGACAACCAGAGCGGCTGAAGCTGCTGCTCAGGAATGACCCGTGTGCCCCCGACACACAAAGGAGCTCAGGACTGGGCCAGGCCACAGAGTCATTTTTTTGTTTGCCGTATGAGCTAGTCTAGAGTTGTGTGTGCCCTCAACGAGCCTGTGTATTGATCTGAGCATCACAATGTGGAGTCTGGACACATCAGCCTTCTGGCAAGGGGCAGGACAGAGACGGCTGTTCTTTCCCCACAAATTCCCTTCCTTTTTGGTGAGAAAATAAAATTTCTCCAATTTCAAGACCTCACTAAAGAGATACGCTAACCTATGTGTTAAGACACAAACAACTTTCTGAAACTGTTCTTGAAAAAAACCTTCTGAAATTGCTCGTCTGCCCCAGGAGCGTTTTCCTGGGCACGGCAGCACCTGCCCAGGCTCTGTCCCCTACTCACCATCATGGATCTGCCACAGCCTCTCCTGGCTGAGGATCCTCCGGCGCCATGCAGCAAGCCCTGGGGCACAGAGTTAATGTCAGAGTTCTGCTCCCCCTCGGCAGGGCTGTCCCCCGGCAAGGACAGCTCCCGAGGGCAGTGGGACCCAGCAAGACCCCCAGCGAGCCCCACCAGTGGGGACTGGGGCCGGGCAGCCAGAAATGTGTCCCCAGGGACTCACCAATGAACCTGACGGCCGCCTCTCGCACGGTGGCCTGAGGGTTCTCCACGTAGGGCAGGCTCTGGCGCAGATACTCATCCACCCTGCTCCTGTTGTGCGTTATCTGAGGGAGCACAAGAGCATGGGGCTGGTACGGACCCTTCGCAGCCATCCGGACCAGTCCCTGCTGCCAGCACCCCCGCTCCCTCCCAGTGACTCCCATCTCCCAGCCAGAAGCCCCGTGGGGCTGAGGGCCAGAGAGCGCCACAGGCAGAGGGGGCTGGGGGTGCTGAGACCCCTCCGTGCCGCTGCCAGGGCCCAGATGGGCCGGGGTCTCCTGGAGAAGAGCCGTTGGGGACTGCATGCTGGAGGGCAGGGAAGGAGGATGCAGCTGGAGCAGCGGGGCTGGATGCAGCTGGGGCAGGGCAGCGATGCAGAGCGGCACATCCCCCCCCCACAGCACAGCTGCAGCCCCCGTCCAGCCAGCCCTGGGCTTTGGGGATTGTCCTCACCAAGCACTGTCCGATCAGGTGTGTCTGCCCTGTCTTGGCCACGGAGCTGAGCCTCCTCCAGCGCAGGAACTCTCCACAGGCACTGAGGGTGTCCTGGGAAGCCTGTGGAGAAGCAGAGGCTGGGAGATGGCACCAGAGCCCAGGGAAGGAGACGTGGCATCCTCCTCCTCTGGGCCTGGCTTTGAGCTGGGGGGATGGCGTGATCCTGGGATTGGATCCCCCTTCATTCCTGGGGCCATCCCGCGCTCTGGGAGCTGGCCCTGACTGAGCAGGGAACTGTCTGTGCCAGGTTCTCTGGCCCTGCTGGTGCTGGGGCTGCAGGGACCCTTCCTGTGGGCCGGGGGGTACCCCACCTCCCCCTCCAGCTCAGTAGTAGTGGGACCAGTGCAACGGGACCCTGCAGTGACACACATTCCCATTGTCCCTCACGCCCAGGCCACCCCCATGGTGTCAGCACGCCCTTCCCCGTGACACCAGTTGCTGGTCACTGCACCTTGGCCACGCTCTCGATCTGGTCACTCGTACGGAAGAACAGTGGGAGCAGGACCCTCTGCACTGTCTTCACCATTTTTTTCTTGTTTCTCCCCACCGCAGTCTTCATCACATCTTTGAAGAGGCGGATGGAGAGCTCCCGCAGCCGGCTGGACTCCTGGCAGGGAAGAGGATGGAGGGAGCTCAGCACCATGCCCATGGTGAGCAGGGGCGTTAACATGGCTGATGGGGGAGGAGCTGCTCTGGGGTCGGATCCTGAACACAGGAGCCGTCAGCCAGATCTGCAGCTGCGGCTCAATGGCCCCAGAGCCCTGAAAGGCCCCGGAAGAGGAGCGTGGAGGGGAAGAGCCCCAAAAGGCTACGCAAGAGTAAGGGGGGGACCCCTGCCCAAATGCTTCCCGCATGGCCACACTGAAGGGCAGCCATCTTGCAGCCATCGCCTCGGCTCAGGCTCCAATGGCAGCCTTACATCATCGAAGAGGGGTAGGAGCTCCTCCGCCAGCCTCAGGGAGATGAGGTTGGCCTCTTCCCTCTTCATGTGACCCATCACGTTGATGAACACCACCAGAGCCTTGGTCTTAACATAGGTGTTGGCATCCGTCAGGCTCTCCAGTATGTCAGGCAGCAGCACCGTCAGTTTTCTGGCCTGTAACGAAACACACCGTTGCCTTTTTGTGAAGTGGTGAAAGACCCCCCCATCGCCCCAGCCCCCAGCTGCCAATGTGGCTCCCCTTGCCGACCCCCTACTCACCATTTCAGGTGTTTTTGAGAGTGTGATGAGGCCCGTGAGCACCAGCGAGAGCGTCACCAGGCTGGGACGCCTCAGGTACCTGTGGGCTTTGTACAGGGCAGCAAATTCCTCCGCGTCAATGTCAGTGCAGACCAGGAGCTAAAATGGAGACAGTGGTGAGAGACCAGCAGAGCTGCAGGGCTCCCTCCCCGCCACCAGCACGGTCCATGGCAAGTGTCTCCTTTCCCCTTGAAGCCACCTCAGAGTCTCCACGTCTCTGACCCAAGACCAGCAACTGCCTTGACTCTGGTTTCTGCCCCTTCCTGGGGTCTCCAGGCTTCAGAGCTGGGCAGGGGGATGCAGGCAGGGGGGAGGGCAGAGTGCTGCCTGTGCCGGGACAGGCTTGGTGGGGCCACACCAGCATGGGGGGGGCCCGAGCATGTGGCACAGGGGTCTGGCTGGTGCTGAGCAGGGGAAGGAGGAGGAGGAAGGCAGAGCGCTGGGGCTGAGCGTGGGTCACTCACAGTCAAGGGGTAGATGCAGGCGTCCTCCGTGGCAGAGCTGAACACCCTGCGCAGCTGCCAGTCCTGCAGCACGTTGAGCAGCTCCAACAAGACTCTCCACAAAGCCAAGGGCACGGAGATCATCACCTCACACATGGCCATGGCAGCGCTGCGGAGCCAGAGCAAACTCGGTCAGTCGGGCTGCCTCGGCTCCTCCAGACCCCGGTCCTGCCCACCCCCCTCATTTTGGGGTGCCCAGGGAGGCAGAGGGGGCTGAGGTTCTGTTCCCATGGGGCAGGGGCTCTGCTTTGGCCAGTTCTGGCTGAAGGGGGAAGCATGGTGGGATGGAGAGCCCTGCTCCTCAGGGGTAGATACCCCGCAGTTTTCCGTGGGTCTGACAGCCAGAGTCTCTCTGGACCACTCTCCCCCTGGGGAACGAGCCCTCAAGGCTGTCGAGGCTGGTACCTGTCACACTTTGGAGAGATCCTCAGAAGGCTCCTGACCACCTCCCTGGGGTTCCACTTTGTCAGCTGCAGCAGCAGGGAGTCCAGGCTGTTCCGGGCTGGCTCCATGTGGATGTGCTCCACATTTTTGTGGATGTATCTCATAATTTCTGGCACCTGGAGGGGACATGGGTAAGGACGGTGCTGCCATTGCCATCCCTCCCTGCTGCCTTGAATTGGTTTCGGGTGCCTGAGAGAGCCGAGTTAGGGCAGGAGGGAAGAGCAAGACTTGACACGTCTTGACACAGGAGGACAGTCCAGCCACGGGGCACTTACATCCATCAGCCAGGACGCTGGGTCTCTCACGGCCATGTCCACGATGTTGCTGCCCATCTGCATGTCATGGACATCATCTGCTGTCAAGGCCTCGATGGCCATGAGGAGAACGTCCGTCTTCTGAGAAGGCCAGAGGTTTTTGCCAAACACCTACGGGAGGAGGGATGGGGGGGAAGACGTGTCACTCCGAGCATGCCGACAGTGCTGCACGACTGAGCAGCTCAACCATCCCTGGGTCCCTTCGCTTGCACAAGCCGATGCCACGGACAAGGGTCCCTGCAAGGGGGGAGCTCATTACTATTGTCATGTCGCTGCTGTCAAGCGAAGAAAGCAACAAGGTGCTCTCAGAATCCCATCCTGGTTGGAGCTCTGGGTGCTCGGGATTCTCCTCCGGCAGTGTCTCGCCTACACGGAAACATGGAAGAGTCGGTAGGACACACCATCTTCGCCAACAAGCCTCCCAGACAGCAAAAAGAGCTTTAAATGGCACCATGCCAAGGAAACAGGGTCCCAGCATCAAGCCAGCCCCGGGGAGCCCTCTACTCACCGATCTGCAGTGGCTGGGCCATGGACACCTCGTGGGGCTCTGGAGGAGAGCTGCTCTCCTGGGGAGCACCCACCTCCTCCCAAACCATCCTGGGGTGGGGGGGTCTCTCTGCCATCCTCAAATTGGTTGAGGGACAGTGGGGGGTTCAGCTTAAGGGAAACGCCGGGGTCAGTGGGGAAAGACGTGGGCTGGGCTCAGGAGTGTCCTCACTGCGCTCCTGCCCTGACCCTTCCCCGTCTTGTCAGACACTAAGGGGCCGCGCTGCTTATATACAGTGCCATGGGGTGACACGGAGGCGTGTCACAAAGGGGGCGTCACAAAGGGGGGGTCACATTGTGACACGTCACCCAGGCTGGGTGGGGCAGGGGTTCCGCTGCAGGGCGTAGGGACCCAGATTGCCATTGGGCCATGGCTCCTCTTGGGGTGCCCCCAGGCCCCCATCATGTTCCCTCAGGACCTTCCTGTACCCTCAGGCTCATCCCAGAGGGTTCACACACCCCAGCACAGCCCCCGGACCTTCTGCTTTGATCCCGACAGAAACACTGCAGACTGCCCCATCTCTCCTTTGTGGTCACCTGAGGCGTTTGCTCGCCTGTCTCCAGTTCTCTCCCACACTCAGAGTATGCTTAATCTGCTACAACAGCGTCCTGGTTTCAGCTGGGATAGAGTTAATCTTCTTGAGCTGGGAGGGAGCACAGCCGGAGTGCCAGGCCCAGACTGGCCATTGGAGTGTTCCATATCCCGTGACGTTATGCTCAGGATATAAAGCAGGTGTGTTCTCTCTTGCTTCCAGTTTTGCGATGGCAGGATCTCCGTTCTGTCGGGATCGCTGGCCGGGAGCAGGCTGGGTATCAGTCGGTGGGTGATGAGCAATCGCCTTGTGCATTACCCATTTGTATTTTCTATTATTGTTTTGTTTTATTACAATCACTAAACTGGTGGTTTTTTATCTCAACCTACGCATTTTCCTTGTGTCCCTCCACTCTCTTCCCCCGTTCCCCCGACGAGGGGAGGGTGAGCGACTGGCAGCATGGTGTTTGCCTCCAACCAAGTTCAAACCACAACAGTCCTTTTTGGCGCCCAGCGTGGGGCTCGAAGGGTTGAGATAACGGCAGATCTGGTCAGTGTGTCATAACCATTTGTTAGAATCATTCATTGTATTGGCTTATCAATTGCTGGGCATAATGTCGATCACTTGGCTCCTTAAAATTTCATCACCTCATTTGCTGTATATAGGCCCTGTGCTGCTGCTCACCACCTGTGGGAGTTGGATTAAGAGTTTTTGCCGACGCGGAAGTCTCGGACACAACTTAGACGACCAATGTGATCAAGTTGATGCCACTTTATTAAAGGTTACACAGCAATTTATACTCTATCTCAAACTTCACGCGCCGCTATCTTATTGCTAATAGGCTAAAGCTACTTGTTCACGTGCCCTTTTGCCCCCTATGATTGGTCCTGGTGTGGCGTCCACGCGATGCTCTCCCCCCAGGTAGACCCCCTGTTTTCGACATTCCAACATCTTTATCTCTTGGGAAGGAATGTAGTTTCTCAGGCCGTCTCGGCCTTGTTTTTGTCCTTGAACACAGCTGCAGCTTGTTGTTACAGTGAGGCCCCTCGGTTTGGATCGCTCATAATATGTCCGTTATTTTCCAGCCATTCCACAAATCCCCCTTTTTGTTTTTGAGCGATCCGGACTTCTCTTTTCTTAAACATTTGTTCACCCAGACTATTCAACATCCGTCACAAACACTGAAACAGACAGGGAAGAAGCAACATCAAGATTAGTAAACCTACTAGCACTATCAATACTCTTTTGACCAAGGTCTGCAACCAGCCCCTCATCCCGAGTCTAGTCGTCCAAGATAACAAGGACCACTGACAGGTCGTACAGGAATACCAGGCCATGCTCTATCCCCACAAATCAGAAAACACTCCAGGTGGAAGTTTAAAGCCTCCGGTGGTTTCTACGGAGAATCCTCCTGTTTTCAAATTATTCCAAGAAGAATGCCCTGTCACATTTTGACAACCTACAAATAAATCTCGGTGACCATTCTGAGCTAACCAAATATGTCATGGGTCACCAAACCAAACCACTCCTGTGCCATTCACTGGCTGCAGCTGAGGAACCACATTATGGCAGTTTGGCATCTCCGTAACATCAACATACTTAACAGGTGTAACACTGGCCAACAAATCCAATTCTTGCAAGGGTAAAGAAGTTAACTGGTTTAGATTCTCAATGACTGTCTTTTGCCAAGCTGCATTACGCATGGAGGGCCAATTTAAAATGAAACAACTATCATCATCTGGTCTGCCAATCAGGTCCACTCTCTGTTGTTTCCAATATCCTTCAAAATCAGTTTCATTTTCCTGCATCGGAATGCCAATTAAACAGGTCCTAAAAGGATCATCTGCTTGTTGTAGACTCAAACAGAAATCCTTTATCCCAGATGCGTTTGCCCAGGTTACCCAAATGGTTGCTCTGGGTTCGATGTCAAGAATCCCTTCATGGCTTAATGTGAGCCAAACCAGAACAAATGTGGCCCACATTTGACGTGTAGTCATCATTTCACCTTCCTTTCTCAGGTGTCCTGGTACACCTGCCAGCTTCGAGAACTGTTCTTTCCCAACACCACAACTCTTATCTACTATCTTATGGTTCTAATTAACACACTGCAAAGCCAAACGTCTACAAAGCTTCAAACTCAATTTCTGCTAGAATCCTTTATCTAAGGTTTTCAATTAAGCCTATAACTTTAACAAACTACTGCTGTTTTCTAAAAAATTAAGCCTGCCTTTCTGTAACTAAAAGTGGATTGCTGATATGTTGGCTCGTTGGCAAATTCAGACAACCAGCTTGCTTCAGTATAAACTTCCGAACTGTGATAAGCAGCTGTATTCGAACAGCCGTGCAAAACGACTGCAAGCCCAGGAAAAGACAAAAGGCTTCTCTGTTTGCTGGATGTAGTGCTGTTAGCAACGAGGTCAGAACCAGGTGCAGTGGATGTTCATGTCTCTGAAGTGCCTCAAAACACAGGGTCCTCTGTCCAGTTTGCAGAGGCCTACGTAGATGAATTATTACCTGTAAAAACACAAGCAGGAACCCCTGCCTAGGACCTGTGAGTGAGCCTAGTGCTCTGCGTCGTTCTTCCTGACTTCCCCTTTCCAGGGCCGCACCCATCGACTCGGTACCCATCTGACGCCGGTATCTGTAACAACACAAGCATATCCCTGACCGGTCATTCTTAGTTCTGCAGGTCCTCTCCATTCTCCTGTAATGACATCCCTGTATTGAACAAAAACATTACTGTCACATTGGTTTGTACCAGATTTCAAACCCAAACTATGTATTATTACTGGTGGTTCATTTCTATCACCTGTGAACCGCAAAAAATTTAACACATACACCACTTTTGCAAGTCGCTCTGCAGCAGCCAAGACTTCTCCCCCTTTTTGTTTTTGCAAAAGCACTTTCAAGGTTTGATGCGCTCTCTCCACGATGGCTTGTCCCGTGGGGGAATGCGGTATTCCTGTGATGTGACGTATACCCCAGAGTTGGCAAAAATGAGTAAATTTCCGGGAAGTGTAGGCCGGACCATTGTCAGTTTTGATCTCTGCAGGCACGCCCAGTGCCATAATTGCAGCATGCATCTGTTTGATGACATGCCATGCTGTTTCTCCTGTTTGTGCTGTTGCCCAGAGTGCTAGAGAAAAGGTATCAATAGAAACATGCACATATTTAAGCCTGCCAAATTCTGGGATATGGGTCACATCCATTTGCCAGAGTTGTAAAGGTTGGAGTCCTCGGGGGTTTACTCCCAAACCGAGGCCTACTCCCACCTTCTGGCAATCGGAACAGGATTGCACAATTCCTCTAGCATCAGCCACAGGAATGTGAAATTGTCTGGCTAACATTTTTGCTGATTGGTGAAAAAACTGGTGTGACAGCCTGGCCTGTTCAAAGGTGTTAACGGCAGGGCCCGTCCAGGCTGGAGCTACAAGTTGATCGGCTCGAGTGTTTCCCAACGCAAGGCCTCCACATTGCTGATGACTGCGAATGTGCATAATAAAATATTCATCCTGACGTTGGTTCAAAAGTGTGTCAGCAATTGTAACAACAAAGTATGTAATACAGGATTTCGCACAGGTTTTACCATGCTGTTTTCCAGACGTTGTACTGTACCTACCACATACAATGAGTCTGATACTATATTAAGAGGTTCTTGAGACCAGCGTTGAAATGTCCAGATAACAGCTCGAAGTTCTAAAGTCTGTAATGAGTCACCAGGCACTCCAGGGAGTAATTGATGTTCCCAGGTGTCCCCTTCCTTCCAGGTGACCGCAGCCCTTTGAGATTTTCATCCAGCATCAGTGAAGACAGTTATCCCTTCTACTGGAACCTCTGATCGCAAGGGTAAATGTACAAACTGCTGATGGCATAATAATGACAAAAGCTTATCCGATGGATAACTATTGGTGATAGTACCGAAGAAATCAGCAATTGCTATTTGAAAGACAGTTGAAGCAGATAATAACCAATCTAAATAAAACTGAGATACAGGTATGTAGATGACTTCTGGTTCGATGCCTGAAATATCTGAAATTCGCTGCCTCCCTTTTATGACAAGCTGTGAAAATAATTCAGGACGTGTAACTACTGTGTTTCTGGGCTGAAAAGGGAGAAAAATCCATTCCAAAATTCGTAAATTTGGTTTTGTTTCACTCAACTGAATAATAAGCCCCAATGGGTGTTCACGTTTACCCCCAGAGTTAACTATCATAAAAGAAAGAGCTTTATCATCCAGTCGCCTGTGAGTATAAGTTGTCATGATTTTGTTGCTAATTACTTGTAAAGCTTGCTGTTGATCCTCATCCAGTTGACGGCGCTCCTGAGCTTGTACAGACGTGCCCAGGAGTGGCATCAAAGGTTTCAGATCATCGTTCGTAATTCCACAGATATTACGAACCCACTGGATATCCCCAGTTAATCTCTGCGCATCAGACAATGTTTCTATTTTTGTGTTGATTTTAACCTTTTGAGGGCGAATCACTGCGTTTGTAATAATCCAGCCCAGATACAGCCATGGTCCCTGTTTCTGAATTTTCTCTGGTGCTATCTCTAATCCCCTCTCCCTGAGACTGCATGTTGGCTGACCCAATATTGTCTCGCAGTCCAGTTGTTTTCCTGCCACTAAGATATCATCCATGTAATGATAAATGAGTAAATGAGGATACTGTTTTCGGATGGGTTCCAGAGCCCACGCGACGAAAGACTGACAGATCGTGGGTGAATTTTTCATCCCTTGTGGTAGCACCACCCAGTGATACCTCTTTGCTGGTTCGGCCTTATTAATCGATGGCACTGTAAAGGCAAACCTTTCAGCATCCTCTGGATGTAAGGGGATTGTAAAGAAGCAATCTTTTAGATCGATAACTACCAGATCCCAGCCTTCAGGTAACATTACTGGGGAAGGCAAACCAGGTTGTAAGGTGCCCATGTCACAGATAACCGCATTAATCGCTCTCAAATCATGTAACAGACGCCATTTCCCAGACTTTTTCTGAATTGTAAGAATTGGTGTGTTCCATGGGCTAGTTGAAGGCAGGATATGTCCGGCATCTAGCTGTTCCTGTACCAAATCATTAATAATTTGCAGCCGGTCCAGTTTTAGCGGCCACTGGTTGATCCATATGGGATCATCAGTTTTCCAGGTTAATTTTAGGATTGGCTGCTCTACCGTGGCCGCGCCTAAAAAGGCAAAGTAATCAATTGAGCTCCCATTTGACTGAGCAGATCTCTGCCCACCAATGCCACAGGTGAGTGCATCACATAGGGACGTGTGGTTACTAGCTTGCCATCCGGAAACATAAATGCTATTGTGTCTCTGCTGATGGATGTGACTTGAGTTCCTCCAACCCCTAGAATTCCTGTATTAGCAGGCAGTAAAGGCCACTGACTAGGCCATAGATAAAGTGGTACAATTGTGACATCTGCTCCAGTGTCAATGAGCATTCATAATTTACTCGTCTGTCCATTAGGGTGTCTCATCTCCATCTGCTCCTCTGGCTTCCTCCGACTAATGTCCAGGGCTAACAAAACATCTGGTTGTCCGGTGGACCCAAAGCCTTTTTCACCTCTCTTCTTTTGTTCTGCATTAGGCACTTTTGATTCAAATGGAATTAGCTGAGCAATTTTCGATCCCTCCATGATAGTCAAAGGAGGAGTAAGTGTGTATACCATGATTTTAATTGTTCCCTCAAAGTCAGCATCAATAAGTCCTGGGATGACAAAAATACCTTTTTTAGATGCTGAGGAACGTCCAATTAATAAGGCACTTAAACCATGACCCAGAGGTCCCACCAGATTAGAATCAACCAGATGTATTGTAGTGTCTGTAAGTGTAATAGCTACTGCTGTTGCCAAGTCCACTCCTGCGCTTCCTGAGGTGGCAGCGGAGCAGCGGTCCAAGCACCCTGGACTTGTGTCGTCGCGCGAGGGCGGGGCGCGCTCTGCCTCCCGTTTCCCCTCTTACGAGACACTGGAGCACGACATTCTGATTTAAAATGACCCATTTGTCCACAGTTAAAGCACTTCTTATCTCGCTTGCCTTTGATGTGTTTGCCTCTGACAATTGGTGTTACTGCAGCTCCTACCGCAGCAGCCATAAAGGCAGCTTTCTCCTGATCAAGCATTCGCTCTGCTGCCTCCAGCAGCTGACCTGCAGTAGATTGTCGTGGGAGAAGGCTTAAAGCTTTCTTAGTTTTGTCGTTAGCATTGTCATAAGCAAGCATATCAAGGAATTTAACTTTCATTTCATCACTTAAATCAGGATTGCTATTAATGGCGGCATGCAATCTGTCGATGGATTTTGGGTAGGGCTCCGTGGGCCCCTGTCTCACTCCTGTAAACGCTGGCGCCGCTTTTTCATCATGTACGGCTAGAATGATTTTGAGAGCCAATTCCTGGGTTAACCGTAACACTTCTGGTTGAAATCCCACTTGCCAATCTGGGCTAGCAAAAGGACCTGCCCCCATCAGCATCTGAGCTTGCACCCCATATAGAGGGTCTCCTTGCTGACGGGGTGTGGCTGCGGCAGCGTTGCAGGCCACTTGCCAGCGTTGGAAAAACTGCAATTGTTGTGAAGCTGTTAGTAAGGTTTGTACAATCATGCGCACATCATACGGAGTCAATAAATGTGCTGTAAAGATATGCTGAATTACCGAATTTGTATATGGTGATTTCAACCCATATTGTGTTATGGCTAATTTTGCTTCTTTAATCATTTTCCAATCTAAGGCTTCCCACTCATTGCCCTGTGGGGTCACTATTACCGGGAACGTCATTGGGCCAAGTTCGTTAAACTGCCCCTCTATTATAGCATCCCGAATAACTCCCCGCCAACGGTTTGCCGGATTATTATTACCACTCGCGCGTCCCAGTGCCCCCCCTCCCCTTTGAGCCAGTGCCCCCCCTCCCATTTGGGCCAGTGGTGTCGGAGACCCGATAGCCACCGTTTCCCTCTGACCAACGCCCCCCCCCGTGTCGCGGAAGAAGGGGTTAAAAGGAAGAGGCGGCGGTGCTGTGGGGGTGGGCTGAGCTGCTTGCTGCATTCGGATTTCAAGTTGCTCTAACTTTCTCGTTAACTCTTGCAAGTGCTGATCTTGTAAACCGTAACGAGATTGTTCTTGCGGCGACTGAGGTGTCGGGGGTGAGGACGGGGGCAGGGGTGGGTAGGCGCCGTCCTCTAAAGAGGAAGCAGCGGCGGCGGCTGCGGCGGCGGGGGGGTTGGGCAGGGGCCGGCGAGAGCGGGGCCGGCCCGTGTGCTCTGGTGATTGATCTTTTGGGCTTGAGGGAGGGGAGTCGAGCTGGAGCAAATCGGCTGAATTTTGCTCGTGCCGTACAGGTGCCGCGCGTGCAGCGTCCCCGTCCCTCCTTTTTGGAGCCACCTTAGGGAACAGGGATCCCGCAAACGTCATAGCGGTAGCGGAATCCTTGGCACCAGCACTTTCTGCCTCTGCTGACAAGGCAGCGAAAGCGGAGGTGGTGGTCTGCCGTTCCGCTTTCATTTCTTTCAGAGTGTCTAGGACCACTCTCCACACGGTGGAAAGTTTCCTACTGTCTTTGGAACCTGAACTAATGTCATCCCACAGTGCCGCGCCGATCTTTTCCCAAGTAGTTAACTCGAAGGCTGCGGTCTCTGAAGCAATTAGTTCGTGCTGCCGAGCCCACAACAGCAACCTCCTCAGGTTCCCCTCATCATAAGAAACTCCTCTCTTAGAGAGTATGTGTTGGAGGAGCTTAACCACTGCCGCTTCTTCTTTACTCAGCGTGGACCCCATCTACTCCCCAGCCGCTCACCTGATCAGGGCGAGATTCCCGACGATTGCGCGCACGTCTTCCCAGGCGCCGGGGCAGCGCCTGCTACGGCTGGCTTCCGCCCCCTCCGGACCGTCTTCTCTTGCTCGGGCGAGCACCGACGGGAGGGTCCCGATTCCCCAGGGCTTGAGTCCCGCGTATTCGATGAGGCTCCCTCGGGTCCCTGCTCGGGCGCCAGTTGCCGACTCGGAAGTCTCGGACACAACTTAGACGACCAATGTGATCAAGTTGATGCCACTTTATTAAAGGTTACACAGCAATTTATACTCTATCTCAAACTTCACGCGCCGCTGTCTTATTGTTAATAGGCTAAAGCTACTTGTTCACGTGCCCTTTTGCCCCCTATGATTGGTCCCGGTGTGGCGTCCACGCGATGCTCTCCCCCCAGGTAGACCCCCTGTTTTCGACATTCCAACATCTTTATCTCTTGGGAAGGAATGTAGTTTCTCAGGCCGTCTCGGCCTTGTTTTTGTCCTTGAACACAGCTGCAGCTTGTTGTTACAGTGAGGCCCCTCGGTTTGGATCGCTCATAATATGTCCGTTATTTTCCAGCCATTCCACAAGTTTTGTTTTGCTGAACTGTGTGACACTGATATATGGCACGATGAAGTTGTCGGTCCTGAGGCTACTTACAACTGTGTTTGAGAATTCGGGGAATTTTGAATACCCTCGGAATACTGAGACTAACATTGTCATCTTACCGCTGGGAGCCAGCGTGTTCCTACATGGGTTCAGGGTTAAGCAACTATTTAAGAGTATCACCCAGAGATCGACCCCGGGGTTGGAGAATTATGAGTGGCTGGGGGTGTGGGACATCATGGGCAAGTGCCCAGGAGTGTGGGCACCTCCGGTGTATTGGAACTTCACTCCCAAACAGGTGCAGAATCCCCAAAAAATAGTAAAATATTTGGAAAACGTATGGTGTCACCTGGGTAATTCCAGAGAGACACAGCTCACTGCAACGTGCTGGGGCCTGGCCTGTGCCTGCCGAGTCAGTGTGCAGAGGTGAAAGCCGTCCAGCTGGCCTTGGCTATCGCTGAGCGAGAAAGGTGGCCAGTGCTCTGTCTCTACTGACTCATGGGTGGTGGCAAATGCACCGTGGGGGTGGTTACAGCAGTGGAAATGGAGCCACTGGCAGCGCAGAGGCAAACCCGTCTGGGCTGCTGAATGATGGCGAGAGATTGCTGCTGGGGTAGAGAACCTGGCTGTGAAAGTACCTCATGTAGATGCTCACGTAGCCAAGAGTTGGGCCACTGAAGAACATCAGAACAACCAACAGGTGGATTGAGATTAAGGTGGCTCGAGTGGATCTGGACTGGCAGCATAAGGGTGAACAATTTACGGCTCGCTGGGCCCATGACTCCTCAGGCCATCAGGGAAGAGATGGAACATAGAGATGGGCTCGTGACCGAGGGGTGGACTTAACCATGGCTGCTATTGCACAGGTGATCCATGAATGTGAGACATGAGACAAGCAACCAAACGGTTAAAGCCCATTTGGTATGGAGGACGATGGTCAAAATATAAATATGGGGAGGCCTGGCAGATTGATTATATCACGCGCCCACAAACTCGGCATGGCAAACACTGTGTGCTTACAATGGTGGAAGCAGCCACGGGTTGGTTGGAAACTCATGCCGTGCCCCATGCCACTGCCCCGAACACCATTTTAGGCCTTGAGGAGAAAGTCTGATGGCGGCATGGCACGCCAGAAGGGATTGAGTCAGATAATGGGGACACATTTCCGAAACAACCTCATAGAGGCCTGGGCCAAAGAACATGGCACTGAGCGGATATATCACATTCCCTACCATGCACCAGCCTCTGGGAAGATTGAGTGATACAATGGGTTGCTGAAAACTACACTGAGAGCAATGGGGGGTGGAACTTTCAAACACTGGGACGGGCATTTAGCAAAAGCCACCTGGTTAGTCAATCCCAGAGGATCTGCCAAGCAAGCTGGCCCTGCTCAGTCAAACCTCCTACGTACCATGGATGGGGATAAAGCCCCCGCACTGCGCATTAGGAACACGCTGGGGAAGGCCGTCTGGGTTACTCCTGCAGTGGGTAAAGGTAAACCCATGCGTGGGATTACTTTTGCCCAAGGACCTGGGTGCACTTGGTGGGTAACGCAGAGGGATGGAGAGGTCCGATGTGTGCCTCAGGGAGATTTGATTTTAGGTGAGAACAGCCAATGAACCGGACTGTCAAATAACCCTGTTATGGCAATTGGTGCCTCACAACATCCCCGTGCCACATCCAAAGCCGCCTGCTCCACCGACTGAGCCTACTCCGCATAATTCCTCAGCCTTATAGACTGTCATAACAGATGGAACCCGAAGTTATGGACCAAATGAACTCAGCAAACATTGTGGAAGGATGGCCCATAGACTAAGGGAATGATATCTGTGAGACCTGGGGAAAAAAAGGGGTGTTGATTCCTTAAGATGTATTTGGAAACCTGAGCATAACATCAATGGTATGGAATAAGGGGTGGAGACTGCCCTGGTTTCGACCAGGATGGAGTTAATTTTCATTGGAGTGTTTCATACCCTGTGATGTCATGCCCAGGTGGGCGGGCTCTCTCTCTCTCTCTCTCTCTCTCTCTCTCTGCTTTTCGCTGGGGGCTTGCACAGGTGCCATCTGCTTGCTGGGTCGTGTTGTTGCTCGGGTGGGGCAGTTGTCGTGCTCGGTAAGCCACTGCTGCATTTTACCCGTTTTCTTTTTGAACTCACTATTGTTACTGTTGTTCTCTTGTTATATTTAGTAAATTCTTTCTTTTTATTCAACCCACGAATTCTCTTCTTTTGTCCCTCCCCTATCTTACCAGACTGGGGAGGGGGAGGTGAACGGCCGGGCACGTGGAGCCTGGCTGCCAGCTGAGTTCAAACCTCCACAATAGTTTTGTCCCACTTCATCAGGTGAATCCCATCTCTTCCTCAGGGAGGGTATTAATGGCATAGAAACCCATTACTAACACCAATGGCACAACCAATTGTCTACCTGCAGGGTCTGTTCCTTTCTCAAACCTCTTCCACTCCCCAGCAGGACTGAGAAGATCACCTGTGCCCGAATGCCTTTGAACGTCGTGTCCAGAGTCCTGTTGTCATGCCTGACACTCTCCAGGTCTCCTGGGGCAGGATCAGTGGTGCTCGTGTGGAAGAGCAGCTGGGGTGACATTCCAAGGGTTGGACAATTGATACAGAGGAATGATTACTTGTTTTAAGACTTATTTACTTATTTACTTATAGAAAACTGCTTAGCAACTTATTTACTTACTTCTAGCAAGTTATAGTATTACTTATAGTATTTTTTAGTATTGCTAAGAATCCTGCTTGCCCAGACTGTTCTGTGGAATTTTACCAAGGACTACTGTGTCCATCAAACAAAGCAGTTTCCTGTGAAAATCTACCAAGAACTGCAGTGTTCAGCAAAATATCATGTTTTTGTCCTTGGGAAAAAGATGTGCTCTGACTAGTTGGGTCTTGGTAATGAGTAAAGATAGCCATGTACGGATGGTAGAAGTTCCATTGGTTCCCTTTGAAGATAGGATGAGTAAACCAGCTGAAAAACATTTTTGTTGTTCAAGAAATTGGCCAAGAGAACCTGCGCATGCTCCGGGGAAAAGTACAAGGTGAGGAGGACTGTGAGCCTTCCTCCCAAAGACCCCCGGAGACACCCCCCAGGAGGCAATGCGCAGGTGCAAAGAGAACATAAACTGCTGACACCAGCCTCTAGAGCTAACCCAGCCTCACTTATGCATATGGATATTTGTGTTATGTAATCTAATGAATATGTATATCCACACTCGATAAGTTTCTGGTAAAATGTGCTGTTGGGGTGCAAGCTTTGTGGAGAAATCCCCTTGCACCCCGGCTGGAGTAAAACATACCTGCTGTATAACTCTATTTTGAGTTGTAGAGTCTTTTTTCCGTGAATCACAAGCTTCAGCAGCCTCTCAGCAATGCACCCTTGGATGAAGGAGAGCTGACAGGGCTCCTTGGAACCTGCTGGAGCAACAAAGGCAGCAACGATGGGGAGACATCAGTAAAGGAGGGGAGATGTTGGGGTGAGAGAGAGGTGGGGTAGCTGTGTTGGTGTCTACAGCCTGGTGAGGAACAGACAGAGATGCAAGACACTGTAGGACAGCTTGTGGTGGATACAGCTGTGTGCTCTGAAGAGCAACATCTCTGTGCATAACTTTTATGAATTCTTGAATTCTTGCAAATAGAGACATTTCCAGACTGTAGCGGAAAAACAGGTGATTTCCATATTAAATAATTTTTAAAAGTTTTTTTGCTATTTTCTTCAGTTTTCACCTTCCAGATCAAGAAATACCTGCATTCTCCAATTTATACTGACTCTGCATGTGCCCTGATGGAGTCTGAAAAAGCATGCAGGAAAAGCAATCTCAGGGAGGTCACACACTCTATGGCCAACCTTTGTCACTATGTCCCCACCACTGAGGTCTCTCTTCTCAGCCCCCTGGGCTTTTTCAGACCCAGTCTTTCTGTCTGTAGCTGAAGGTTGCAGCTCATTTGCACCAATTCCCACCTGCTCTATTTGGAGAACTGCCTGCACACACACTCACAGGAAGTTGTTTCTTAATGGCCAACACAGAACAATAAAGAAAGCATAGTTCAGCAGAAAAAAAAAAAAAAAAAAAAATTGCACCTCCCCTTTCCACAGCGGGTGACTGTATGGGGTGTATGTGACAAGGAGTTGGTAGCTGGAGGGGCTGCAAGGGCAGCTCTGTGGGACGAGGCCAGGGGTTGCCCTGTGCCAGACAAATCTGTTTCCAGCTCCACAATGGTCTCAACGCAGGGCACAGATCAGCCCGTCAGCAAAACTGGTCGTGCCTCTGTGAAAACATATTCAAGAAAGGGCAGAAAAGAGCAGATTGGTAGAGGTGGAGGGATCAAACATATTAAGAAATGATGGAGGGAACACCACGGCTGGAGAAAGAGGAGGAGGCGTTCCATGGTGGAGCAGATCTTCCCTGCAGCCCATGGAGGATTAGTGCCAGAGCAGAGAAAAAGTGTGGGAAAGAAGGAGAAGCAGAGAAAAACTGTTATGTACTGGTTGTGACCCCCAATCCCAAACGCCCCTGCACTGCTCGGGATGGGGGAGAGGAGCTTGGAGTGAAGCAGTGAAGCTGAGTCCAAGACAGGAGAGAGGAAAGGTGTTGTTTTAATATTTGTCATTTTTCCCCAATAACTGAATTCATAATTAAATCTCTGTTTTAACTGAAAACAATTGAGTTTCTTTCAAATCAAGTCTTGCCTGCAGATCTCACTGTCCTTGTCCCCACCCAGCACCTTTCTCAACCCCATTCTTCCTATTTTCTCCCCCATCACGCTGGGGTGGGAGAGGCAGTGAGCGAGCAGCTGGGTGGCAGTTTGGTGATTAGCCACGGTTAACCCAGCACAGCAATGAGATGCCTCGGCTGGTGGATGAGGGGAGAGCAGGGAAGGTGTTTCACCTCCGTATTAACAATTCTTTTCACACTGCATCCCATCACATCCTGATAGGCGTGAGTGAGGTGGACTGGAAACAGGGTGAATGGCCAGATCCAGAAGGCCATGGCCAGTAGCACAAAGTCCCCTTGGGGGGCGTACACAGCCTTCGAGCATTTGTCTTTGTGTTTTCGTGTCTCAGTGGCTGCCGCCTTCTCTTCCACCTGGCAGGGACCTGCTCTGTTGCTCTGAGGAGTCTGTTGGATTCAGCAGCCGTGGTGGAAGGTGTTGCTGCCCGTGTCTCGTCTCCCTTCTCTGGAAGTTGTCAGCACAGCAACAGCAGCCAGCAGCTGCTGCTCCTCAGCTCCCACAGCGTGAGGCTGGCTGGCACACTCCAGCACATCAACGCTGTGAACCTGGGGGAGCTGAAGAAATGCTGCACAGTTGCTCTTGTTGCCCCTTTCCTCCTGGTGTTTATCTCCAGCAAAAGGGAAGAGCTGGAGGCTCAGTGCTGCTCCTCTGGCAGAGCCCGTGTGCCAGCCCCGAGCTGCAGGACTTGTCCTGGGGTGAGGTTCAGGCTGCGCTGACCCCAGCAGGAATTTCCCTCATCAGTTCAGTGGGGTCAGTGTTTTGAGCCTGATGTCTCCAGTGTTAGATGGGTATCTATGGCCAGGGTCACGGGCTGAGGGCCAGCTTTCACTGCAGACCCTAAAAAATAGGCACTTACTGGGGTTCCAGTGAAGGTGAAGCCACACAGTCTGCTCTGAGAACACTGAGTCTGCCCAGCCAGCTCGGTATCATTTGTGTACCCAACAAGTGAATTCTGTAGCACACGAACCTCATCCGCATCACTTGAGCTGTGTGGGGACTTTTGAAAATGTTTTCTTTCATGTTTGTGAGCACACATCTGGATATTTTGACAGGTGTGCTAGTGGGGGGAGAGTGAATTTGCCGTGTTCTGACTGAAGACTTGCCATTAAGCCTACAGATATATTAATTGTGTATTATTGTCTTGGCTGTAAGAGCCAAGGGAAAACAATTCAGACATCAGCAATTTTATCAATTAGGAAGTAGGAATTCTGCTGGGGTGTCTGAAGAGCTGTTGGGAGGCCTGTGCTGAGAGGGGTCTGGATGGCAGGACTGCTGCATCGGATCTGCCTTCACGAGGAGCTGAGGCTTTACTCACCTGCAGGGGTTTGTCTCTGCA
This sequence comes from Strix aluco, assembly GCF_031877795.1. Taxonomy (NCBI): domain Eukaryota; kingdom Metazoa; phylum Chordata; class Aves; order Strigiformes; family Strigidae; genus Strix; species Strix aluco. Next base: position 941,730 of record NC_133966.1, read on the forward strand.
ACAAGCGTCTCCAGTGTGTGTGTGAAAGAGAACGTGGGGTGTTCTTGTGTCGGTGATACTGGAGGCAGAGAGAGAGGAGTACAACCTGGATAACATTATAGAAATTATTTTTTTGGAGCTCTACATCTCTAAGCAGGTTTTGTTCCCCTTCAGTAACTTCTTCCAATGTTTCTGCCATTGACTGAGACCATCAGAAGCTCCGTAATGGAAGAACCTAGGAAGAAATCTTCCATAGCCTTGTCCATTTTGCTTTGGTATTATGTTTTTATTGGTCTGTTTGATAACCTTCCTTTGATACATCCATAACTGCTTAAACCAGCAGATTGTGAGTAGACTTTGAGGAGCTATTAAGCAATGAGTGTGAGCTAATCATTTTAGAGTGTGCAGGCAGTCATGGTTCCAGTGAAAGAAGTTCATGGGACTCACCAGAAATCACCGTTATGCTTCAGGTGTGAAATTGCAGGTCCTTCCTGGTGGCACCTCGTGTGCGCTGCACACACTAAAAGGCACTGCTGGCTCTGTCTGCTGTGTCTTGTTCCAGGAATGCAACGGCATCGTGTCTGCTGCAGCAGCTGCCTTCCTCCTCCCCGCTCTGCAGACTCGCAGGCTGCCACTTACAGAGACAGGGGGTAGAACCATCAGTGGAGGAGAGAAACCCTGCCCTGAGGTAACCTGTTCTCAGGGGTTGTTTCAGTGCATTCTGTGGGGCAGGAGTGCTAGAAAAATCTGGGGTTTATGTTTGAGAGCACCAGTGGTAGGTGCTCGCACTTAATTTGGCTTTGGTTGGGGTGACAAACTTGTTCTTTGTTGTACAGATTTCTGTCAATCTTTGGTAGGTGACGTGTGCCAGAATTACCGGGAGGTGGTTCTCATTGCCTTAAATTGCATTCTTTAACACAGGAAGCATGATGATGTGGCAACTGAGATACGGACTCTCCGTGAAGTGCAGAAGGAAAGAAAAAGTTTATTGTTACAGTGGTACATACTTATGCTCTTGGATGCTGTCAGTAAAGCTCTTACTTCATAATTAGCAAATGAGCAATTAGACAGCTATCAACCTTTTCTCCTATCACCATCAGACCCCTCTAACACGCGATGTGCAGACCAATCACCCTCTCGTTCACGCGCTGTTCACGCGGCAGTAACTTCTCACAGCTCAGTACTTTCCCACAGCTCAGTGTTGCAGCTGTCCGTTGTTTTTCCCTGCCACCTTGGCACAACTCAGCAATTTCTTATCTTTCTCCTGAGGCCTGTTTCTCATCAAAGCCTTGCTGCTTCTCAGGGGCTGCACAGGGCTGACAGGCCGATGTCTCCCACATGATGACACTGCTCAAAAGCCTCTGGATACAGAAATGATGAGGAACACACCCGCAGAGGGGGGTGTGCATGTGTGTAGTCGATGTCCTGGTTTCGGCCAGGATAGAGTTCACTTTCCTTGGGCTGGAGGGAGCACAGCTGGAGGGCTGGCCTGGGTCCGTCACTGGACTGTTCCATATCATGGGACGTCACGCTCAGTCTATAAAGGAGACTCGTGTCTCTCATTTCTGTTTTCCGGTGGACGCAGCAGGATTTTTAGTGGGTCAGGATCGCTGCTGGGGGCGGGCTGTGTGCCGGTCGCCGGTCGGCGAGCAACTGCATTGTATATTACCCGTTTGGACTTACTATTGTTACTGTTGTTTTGTCACTATTACTAAATTTTGTTTTACTCACCTTACGAATTTCTTTTTTTTTTGTCGCTCCCCTATTTCACCGGGGAGGGCGGGGGGAAGCAGACGACTGGCCACATGGTGCTTGGCTACCAGCCGAGTTCGAACCACAACAGTTATAAACGTCGTTCATAGTAAAAGCTGTGGAGAAAGTCACGAATCATCTCCCATTCTGCAAGTCAAATTCTTCACTGTTTTCTTGCTACTGCTGATTTAACTGTAAATTGCTTTAAAATAACACTTAAAATTCTTAACTTTTCATACCAGTAAGCTCTTGGTGCCATAAGAGAAACACTGTGCTGAGAAGGCACTATGAACATACAGCAATATTTACATATAGACAGTCTGTCTTCCCTTCGATGAAGTTATTTGAAACCTTAGCGGAAGGATTTTTGCTTTTCTCCTGATCAGACATTTAAGCGTCAGCCCCCTGCTACAGCTGCAGCAGAAGTATTCAAGCTGTTTCAGCACCAAATTAAACTTTCACTTTCCACTTGGCTGTTATTTTTTCCTTCCTCTTAATTTTTCTATTTAAACAAAGAGTTTAAGTATTTGCTTACCTGGGGGAAAAAAGTGCTATCCCTCTCCTGTTATGATAAGCTACTGATCTGAAGGGCAGAAGGCTGAGACCCCCACGAAGATATTTAGAAGAGTGGGAAGAATTTGAGAGTCATAAGTTGGATGTTCTTTGGCTGGCCAAAACTGAGGAGGGGGAAGAAGCCCTACAGGGAGCTCAAGGGAAGCACAAGAGAGCATCTGGGAGCCAGCAGCGTGATGGGGGCGTGAGCCAGCGCTGCCCTGCCGTGTGTCAGGCACAGTGTTTTCAGCAAGGGCAGAGGAGAGTTAATGCCACTGACGAGAGCACAGCTCGTCTGACGTGGTGGCCCTGCTGGTCCTTCACGTACCGGAAAGATGAACTGTCCCTGGAAGAACTGGCGAGGAGAGCTGCGGGGATCGCTGGGACGTGGGAGATGGACACGCGTGCTGACGTCAGGAGTGCGGATTTTGCTAGGGCTAGAAAAGCAAGTGGGAGAAGAGTGGGGTGACTGCTGTAAATGCAGAAGAGGGAAATAACACTTAGGGAGAACAGTTACTAAGACTGAAGGGTGTGGGCACCTGAAAAAATGCGTACTGCCTGATCCTGAGTAACTTTAAGCTGCAAACTGGAAGAAAACTTCTTAATGCTTAGAAGATTTGGGTTCTGCAACAGCCTTCCAAGGGAAATAAAGAAAGGAGGAAGCAACCAGCCAACCCCTGACTGCTTACTAAGGAGTTCAGTCACCTTTTGATGGGCCTGGAGATCTCTTCCAACCTCTTCTTCCTTCAAATTAACTGCCTCTGCAGGCACTGTCTTTCAAGATATCTGTTTCCTCTTCACTTTTTAATTGCTCTGATGTCCTCTTGCTCGAAGGAGTAAACTGTTGCTGATCAAGTATTTTGATGTCAAAAAGTGCCATGCTGACAGGATCGTTTCACTTGGGAATTGTGCTTAGGTACTGGCTGACCCTTCCCGTTTTCTGTCTCCATTTCTTCAGTCACTTCTTGTTACTAGATCCTACACTTCCAATAGTGCCTTGTCTGTAGACGCTTAATAGCTTTTGTTCCCTTTTTCCTTTAAAAGTCAGAAGTTTAAAAACAACAGCCAAACAACCCCCCCACACCTTCTGCCTGTTCATCACAGTAATGGAAAATATTCATTCCAGCTGAGCACTGGGTTTAAGCCAGCTGCTCTTTAGGCTGCATTCTTAAGGTAATGAGCCACTCTTCTGTCCCTGACGTAGTGGGTGAGCTTGGTCTATTCACATTGCTTTCCTCTGCTTCTGTTTGCTGATGTTCTAAGAGAGTGTTGAAGAAACTTACCCTGTGTATGTTGGCACGAGATGCTGCCTAAGAGAGAACTTTTGGCAGTACCTGGTATTGAATTAAACAGCACCAGTGAGTGTTCCGCTGAAGTGGTGCTCGGCCATCTGTAGTGCTAAATTGTTTGATGTTTACAGGTACAGGTTTGGCCCATGTCAGCTGAAAAGCTCAACCAGTTCCTTGGCAGCGCTCATGAGCAGGGATGGCCCAGGGTATTTCCCAGCAGGCATTTTTGGGCGCAGCTATTCTGCATCTAAATTTTGTATAACAAAGTGCAACCAAATGGACAAGGGTAATTGTGCCAGTTGGCCTCCGTTCCAGGGAATGGTCCCAGGCACATGTGATTTATTGTTGTAGAGAGAGTTTTTGTATAGTTCAGTGAAAGGGAATTGGAAAACATGAGTGCCTGCTTAGTGAGACCTGGGGAAAGTTACTTATCTTTGGTGTTGCATCATTACTGAAGTTGGTGCCAGAGCACTTTCCCAGGGAATAAAACTTCACCTCTCCGATTGTTTCAGAGGGTCCCCCATGTGAAATGCATCCTCCAGGACGATCTGGGTGCTTGGTATTGTAGCAGAGCTGGCTTCTCCCACCCAGGACAGGGTGAGGAGAAGGGCAGCCCATGGAGCCAAGGACATTATTCATGTAACTGACCCCAGAAAGAAGGGAGGGGTGGGGCGAGGGGTTTTTAAGGTGTGGTAACGTCACGCTTTTCACTGTCCCACTGTCTCTGTTAAGTGTTGTTGTTGTTGTTAGCGTTTGAATTCAAGTGATATTCTTGTTTTCTTCCCCTAACGAGTTTGTCTTTTGCCCGTGAGTGGGTGAGCCAGCCCTCCTTGTCATTATCTCGATCCCTGAGCTTTTTTCTTCCTTTCTCCTTCCCAGCGCTGGGGCGGGGAAGGAGCGAGTGAGCAGCTGCGTGGTGCACAGTTGTCCTCTGGGCTCAAACCAGGGCAAAATTTAAGGATGGTATCCACCTAAACAGTTCAGAAAGTGAAAATCCACCAGGAGCTATTGCGATTTGATGTAACGTTTTTAAATGTTTGGAAATGGCACGGGACATCGTGTTCGATTTGTCGAGATTTGTAACATTGGGGGCAACAGGGGGTATGAATCAGTGCACAGACACCTCCTTGTTGCAGGGTGAGCGTATCGAGTCCCAGATGATTTTGTCCTGCTATCAAAGCTAAAGAAGAGTTTTCCTGCTTCCATGGGAGTAGATAGATTTTTGAGTCTGGGAATTAATGTTCTGATTAAACATCTCCACCCAGAATCATGGGGGGTTCCTCATACAGTGGGTGAAGAAGTGGAGGGTCAGATCTACACCTGGGTCAGGGGCTGCATTAACCCCCCGCCTCTCACTGCAGGAATGACCCCAGGCAAAGGCACTGTGAAACAAGCATCGAACCTGGGGCTGGGGCTGGAGCGGGCGAGTGCAGGTTGCGCGTCACGGGGATCCAGCTCCACGTCTTCTCTGTCCGCCTGTCAGAAGCGGTCGGGGGGGAGGGCGGCACTCTGTCCCGTGGCATCCCTCAGGCTTCTGGCTCGCTTGGCAGGCACGTTGTTGCCATCGGATGCTCTCCGCTTGCTGCTGCCCACCCGCTGCCTGCTGCTGCCTGCCACCATGCAGTCCCTGTCCGGCTTCGCCTCCCGCGGGGTTTTTGAGTGTTTTCTCCCTTGGCAAACCACCATCTTCCTCCTCTTGGGTGGGATGTTGTCCCGCAGGGAGGTCTCTCGTGCTTCGGCACTCCTGGCCGGCGCGGGGCGCTTGGCCTGCTTGCCGCCCACCCGGCCTGATCCAGGAACCACCCAGCAGGAGACAGCGCCCAAGGGCAGCAGCAGGCAGGTCAGAACCACCTGGGGCTGCCTCCGCAGCACCTCCTCCATCATCCAGGCTGTGCGGGGTGGGTGACGCTGGGAGGGACATGAGAGGCTGGACAGGATCAGGAGGCTGGACAGGATCAGAGGCTGGACAGTAGCAGGATCCCCCGTGGCTCAACAGGGGACTGTCTGGAAGAGCCTTCAGTGGATCCTTCCAGGGTCTCTCCACAGGACTGTCCTCTGAGCTCTCAAGAGGACTCTCAGCAGAGCTCTCCTCGGATGTCTCCAAGGGACTCGGTGGCAGCTAGGTGGACAGTTCTGCCACCATCCCACCCTGCTGCCCCATGGGGTCCTGCAAGGGGGAGGCTGGCACCCCCCAGAAGGGGTTGGCGTCCCCCAGCATCGCCGCTGCCAGGCGGTCCTCGGGCCAGTTGCCCTGCTCCCTGTACCCCAAGAAGTCAGGGGCTTCGTTGGAGGAGGCAGTGCTGGCGAGGCTGCCAGGGACATCGGGGAAGATGATTTCACCTTCCATCAGCATCACTGCCGCCGCTTCCTCATTATTGCAGACGCACTCTGCCCTGTACTCCGAGAGGTGGGGGAGCTCGTTAAGGGAGGTGGTCAGATTGGAGACATCAGGGACACTGGGGATGATATCCTCCCCATCCCCCAGCCCTGCCGCCATGGCTTGCTCCTTGGGGCAGCCACCCGCCGCCACTACCTGCAGAGGTCCGTGAGCTCCTCGAGGACCTTGGCAGGCAAGTTAGGGACATTGGCAGTTGAGATGGTGTCCCCACTGTCCCCTAGATGCGCCACCACCGCTTGGTCCTGGGGGCAGTCACCATCCACCACATACTCGGAGAGGTCGGGGAGCTCACTGAGGAGGTCTGTCAAGTCTGGGACATTGGGGACAGTGTCCTCACTGTCCCCCAGCCTTGCCACCACTGCCTGCTCCTTGGGGCTGCTGCCTTCCGCCATGTAGTCAGAGAGGTTGGGGAGCTGTTGCAGGAAGGCAGTCACGCCGGGGCTGTCGGGGACATTGGGGATGGTGTCCTTGCTGTCCGCGGTGTTGAGCCAGGCGAGGAAATAGCGGGCGGTGGTGTCCTCTGCCTGCTCAGGAGAGGCCTCCACAAAGGCATCTGTCTCCTGCTCGAGCAGGTCCACGGTCTTCAGCTGCACCAGCTGCCCCAGGGCCCCCATGGGACCTGGCCCCAGCTGCCAGACGCTGGCCTGGGGCAGCTCGTAGGTGATGGGGGGCAGCTGGGCAGGCTCAGAGGATGCTGGCAGCCCAAGGATGGAGCGCAGCATGCCGGCAGTGACCGGGGGGTGGCATGGCTGCAGCACTGATGCTTTGACACCCTGTCGGGTGGTTGGTATCTGCCCCGTTATGACATCACCCCTAACGACACCCCGTAACCTGGGACTGGCTGTGAGCCGCTCCGCAGGCAATGGGGTCCTGGACACTCCGGCCCCTCTCTTCATGGCTGCCCTCAGCCTTTGCTTAACCACAGCCCAGACGACACTGCACCCTGTACCTTCACCCTGTTGATAGCTGCTCTGAGCAGAAACAGCCTTGTGACCCCCCTGCAACTTTTCAGTGTTATTTGGCCTGGTGTAAAGCTCCCCAGATGTAGGCACCAACTGCCCTGGTACCAGCTCATCCAGGAGGAAGCTGAGGCACAGGCTCGCTAACGCCAGTGATGAAGCCGCAAATACTCTGTCCCTGCCTTATCTACTGCCAGTTTGGAGGGGTGGAAGGTACTGCCCAGGGCCAAGGAGAGGAGAGCGGGGGGACAGGGAGCCCTGTCCTGACTCCTCACTGGCTTCACTCATGGCCAACTGCTTTTCCTCTGTACCAGGACAGAGAGCACAGCGGGGACTGGAGGGCGTTGGTCCCCCAGGAGCTGCGCGAGATCCCGGGGTGTCACTGAACAGGGGGTCTCTGCTTGCAGATGCCCAAGCTGGGGAAAGCCACGGTCTCCATACAGCAGCTGGACTGTGTGAACATTCCTTATGAATGATTTGGTGAGACAAGGATGATGAAAAATATCATCAATCTCTGTAGCTGGTGCTGGGAGCAATTGATAGTTGAGCTCGGTGGAAGCTGGTTGCCGATGTGCCTACAAGCTGTGGTAGGTGGGGCACTTATAAGGTAAAACCAAACAAAACACGTCTGCCTGTTAAGCTGATATGAAATGCGTATCCTGTCAATCTTGTGAAGTCACACAGATCTGTCTGCTGTTTGGAAAGTGAGTCACTGATTAGAGACAGGGCCCAGGACCTGCAGGGATCCAGATCCAGTACTGGATCAAGTGGAAACCACAAACCATTCAGAATTTTTAAGAGCATGTTGTGATCATCACTGTGCACACACTGACTTATACTAACTTTTTTTTTGGTACTTGGAAGTCAAATAGAATTTTTAAAAGGAAAAACATATCTCTTACTGAAAGCTGTTAACTTTTCCATCTTGAAAATATTCTCCTCCTTTTTTTCTTCTTAGTCATAATTTCTCCTTCGTCAGGCTTGTCTTAGCCACTCTCTCCCTCCCTCCCACTTTCTTTCACTCTTGGTGACTGACAGGTTTCAGGAATGAACTTCAGAGGAGTCTGAAAGAAAAAAATCTCTTGCAGTTTGGCTATATTTCGATTAATTCCTAGAAATATATCTTGCAGGCAGGCCATAAAATACACACTCCTTAATCTCTGTGTTTCAGCTGCAGTTCCAGGCAGTGATAATCAGAAGCTGTCAGTGAACCTCAGCCAGCATCACGTTCTTGAGGATCCATGCTCGGGACTGATTTTTGCAGCACAAGTTCACCCCTGCCAAAAGGAGATGTTCTTAACAAACTGTGGTGGTTTGACCTTGGCTAAATGCCAGGTACCCACCAAGTCACTCTATTGATTCCCCCCCCTTCCCCTTTTTCTCAACAGGGCAAAGAGGGGAAAGAAAATAAAACGGGAAAAAAAAAAAACAATCCTTGTGGGTAAAACAAAAGCAGTTTAATATAAGCAAAGCAAAGCAAAGGTCCGTGCACGGAAGCAAAAAAAGAAAACAGATTTATTCTCTACTTCCCATTAACAGGCGATGTCGGGCCTTCTCAGGAAGCAGGGCTCCAATACCAAGTGGTTGCCTCGGATGACCAAGGGTGACCCCCCACCTCTTCCTCCTTTTTCCCAGCTTTATACTTGAGCACACGTCATATGGTCTGGAATATCCCTTTGTGTCACAGTAGAGACGGACACGACAAACATCAGATTGTGTGAAATGACCAAAATGGCTGCAAAAGCACCTTTATTGTTCTAACAAGCCTTTTGATAACCTTCTTCAAAGTAGGTGTTCATACAGGATCGGTTTACTTTAGTAACTAACAGTTCACGATTGGGTGATAGTTTCTCGCCTGAATCGTCAGGACAGTTCTTCTTATCTTAGTTCTCTAACCTTGTTTCCATGACACTTCTCGGGACTTTCTGGCCTCTCATGGATACACTGGAATCTTGTCAAGGTTAAATTCTTCTTCAGTTAGACTAGAGGCAGACCCGCTGCCTCCCCCAACACCTTTGGTCAGTTCGGGTCAGCTGATCTGGTTGTGTCCCCTCCCAAGATCTTGCCCACCCCGTCCCACTGCAGGGGAAAATGTTGGAAAGAGCCTTGGTGCTGTGTAAGCACTACACAGCAGTAGCCACACCACCAGTGTGCTATCAACACCCTGCCAGCTCCCAACATAAAACACAGCACCATGGGGGCTGCTACAGGGGAAAACCAATTCCATCTCAGCCAGACCCAGTACGCTTTTGAAGGCACATAAACACACAAAGAGAAATATCGTCCGAGACACATTTTGTATCTCGCTCCAACTGATTTCATCCTCCTCCAAAGCCAGGTCCCACCCCCCAGGCTCAAGAGGAGAAAACGGAAGGGTAAGTTGCGTGCAGCAAAGCCAACATCAGAAAAACCAGACTTTTCCACTTATTAACAGCCCCAGCCGAGCATGCAGCAGCCCAGGACAGCAATGTCCTATTAAAACAGCACGTGGAGCAACCACTCAGATCAATACTTGCAGAGCAGCAAACACAGCCCCACGACCGAGCCACCCTCTGCCCTCGCTGACAGCACCCGGTGCTGAGGGGCGGGTGGGGGAGGGAATGGAGAGGCCCCGGTACAAGCCCCCCGGCCGCCCCGTGAGTGTTCCCGGCCCGCGGCCCAGACCTACTTCTCCGACGCCTTCTCGCTGACACCCAACAGGCCGTACAGGTCCAGATCCAGCAGCTCCTTATTGACTGCCATCTCAGTGCTGAATGGCTTCCCCCCTGCCACCACCAGGTCCACCCCCCGCAACACCGCAACGACACAGACCAAGGTGCACTGCGCCCCCACCCCACTGCTCCCAGGGGAAGCCGCAGCGTGCAGGGGGTGCTGGGAGTTGTAGTTTTAGGCCGGCTGCAGTCAGCGGTGCGGGGCAGCCGGGGACTACAGGTCCTGTCAGGTTTTGTCTGCCGCGATGTGTGTCGGCATGAGCAAAGCAACGGTCCAAAACCGAACCGAAACCGTGCACCGTCCTGGGGGGTGAGTCTCCATCAGGAGGCCGTTTCCTGAGGCGGCAGCTCGCTAGGCCGCAACAGGGCCAGGCTGCGGGGTGCTGTGAGCCCACTACAGGCCCTTCCCCAGCCCTGGTGAGCATGGGCCTGCTCAGCCCAAGGCCATGCTCTGGGGAGATTCCTCTCACCCTTCTGATTTATCGATCCCTTAACATGCCTTCTTGTTTTTCCTTAACTGTAAATGAGGAGGCAGCACTGTAGAAGAAAGTCTGTCCATTTAATCCACTATCCAGAGGAAAGAATTCTTCCCCCCAACCTTTATTCCAATATGCTGGCAGTGGTTGTGTCCCGGTGGCTGAAGACTTAAGAGCCTTTGGTACCGTTCAACCCTCCGACCTTTGAGAAATCCACTCCTTTCTGCCCCGATCAGGGTCCTTTTCATAAAAGACCTGTGGGGGCAGAGGGGCTCCCGTCCCTTCCCAGGGGTATCCAGTGAGAGGACAAGAGACAACGGGCACAAAATGAACTAAAGGAACCTCTCTCTCGCTAAGTGCGGTGCAAAACTCGTGTTTATTTGGAGGGAGGGGAAGCCCTGGAACAGGTGGCCCAGAGGGGTTCTGGAGGTTCTGTCCTGTGAGCTGACCCACGCCTGGCTGGCTGCGGCCCTGGGCAGCCTGCTGCAGCTGCCCCTGCTCGAGCAGATCTCCAGAGGTCCCTTTCCACCTCCTCGAGGCCGTCGTCCGGAGGAGTCGCGGCCTCCCCGCTAACGACGGGCTCCTCTCCCAGAAGCAGCTGGGGTTCGCCGGTTGCGTCTTAGAACTTGGCCCTCTTCCCAGTCCATACTCCTTCGCCGCTCCCACTGCTCGGGGCCCCAGGTGCTGCGGGATCGGCTCCTCCTGCAGAAGCCGCTGCCACTTGGAACTCGGTCCTGAGGGTCCCTGCTCCTGCTCCTGCTCCTCTGCCTGGCCGAGGAGTCACGGGCCGCAGTGCCTGGATGCCCCATGGGGACTTCCCGGCCCCGCCTGCGGGACCTGCTCTGGTCGCTATCCCAGGCACGGGGATGCTCCCTGTCCTCCCTCCGCCGCTGTTGTCTGCGGGGGCCCCACGGGTGCGCCCAGTGAACTCGGTGCTCGCTGCTGCGGGACCCACTCCTGCTTCTGGGGGAGTCGTAGCCCTGGGGGTGCTGCGCCTCCTGGCTCAGCTGGGGGAAGACACGGTGGAAAACGTCGCGGCAGTTGGGGTAGGTGATGTGGCTGTGGGCCCACACCTGTATGCAGGACAGCAAACAGAGGCAGGCCCTGCACAAGCTCCCGCCGGCCTCGTGGCCAGAGCTGTCCAGGCCGACGGAGCCATTTGGGTCCTCGGGGGCATCCAGCGGCGTGGCCTGGGGCGCCCGTCTGGTGCGGGCAGCAGGAGACGAGGGGCCCTTTTTTGCCAATTCCTTCTCCTCCTGTGATGCCATCTTGCACTGCAAATGAGAGACAAAGCTCGTGACCTGCAGGAAGCATCAGAACTGCTGAAAGAGGCACTTGCTCTGCCCGGGGGCTGTGCCGGTGGTGCCACCAACGCCAGGGACTGTCCTGGGGCAGACGAGTGACACCGGGGGCATCTCTGCGTGCTCCTGCTCTGCGGGCAGGGCAGTGTCCTCTCTGCCATGAGCAGGCAGAGGAGCTGGGAACTAAAAGTCCAAACAACTTACCTTGCACCGAAGGCTCCTCTACTTTTTCTCGCTTCTCGAACAACTGGTCACACCGCCGCCTTCCTTGGGGCAGGGCTGTGACTGAGCTCTGCGACACGTGCAGGCAGCAACTGGGAAGGCAGGAAAGCGGTTCCTGGCCTTGCCGTGATGGCAGCCCCAGCCGGTGCGCAGCAGTCTGCCTGAAGCTGTGGAGCTCCTGCCCTGGGTGGATGGCTTTTATAATGGGGATCAGTGCCGTGTGGGCGTGATGCGGGGCCATGGGGCTGTGACCTCACAGAGGTGTCCCCGCCCGTGGGGTGGTGACCTCACAGAGGTGTCACTATGACGCACGTGCCACCGCCCCACGTGTCTCTGTGTGGGTGCCGGACTCTGCGCCGTGAGCGACAGCGGCCATCTCCTCGGCCTCGGGCTCTTGGGACAGGCTGGCTCAGCACCCTCCAGCGCTGAGAGGAACGGGGCTGCTCGGAGCCGTGGGGGCCGCTCGGGGATGCAATCCCGTGGATGGATTTGCCTTTGCCTGGCGCAGGACTAACCCAGACCATTTTTCCCAGCACATCCCTCATGCGCACCACAGGGACTTTATCCCCGTCTACAGCATGTGGAAGTTTTGACTGAGCTGGGCCAGCTCGATTGCCAGATCCTCTTGTGTTGACTAATCAAGTGGCCTTTGTCCGATGTGTGTACCAGTGTTTGAAGGTTCCACCCCCCATTGCTCTCAATGTAGTTTTTAACAGTCCATTGTAGCGCTCGATCTTCCCAGAGGCTGGTGCGTGGTAGGGGATGTGGTAGACCCACTCGATGCCGTGTTCTTCTGCCCAGGCATCTATGAGGTTGTTTCGGAAGTGAGTCCCATTGTCTGACTCAATCCTCTCTGGGGTGCCGTGTTGCCACAGGACTCGGTCTTCAAGGCCCAGGATGGTGTTCCGGCCGGTGACATGGGACACTGGATAAGTTTCCAGCCATCCAGTGGTTGCTTCCACCATTGTGAGCACGTGGCGCTTGCCTTGGTGGCTCTGTGGCAGTGTGATGTAGTCGATCTGCCAGGCCTCTCCATATTTATATTTCAGCCATCGATCTCCATTCCGCTGGAGCTTCAACTGTTTGGCTTGTTTGATTGCAGCACACGTCTAACATCCGTGGATGATCTCTGCGATGGTGTCAATGGTGAGGTCCGCCCCTTGATCTCGAGCCCACCTGTATGTTGCATCTCTGCCTTGGTGGCCCGAAGTCTCATGGGCCCACCGGGCTATGAACATGTCACCTTTACGCTGTCAGTCCAACTCCACCTGAGCCACGTCGATCTTAGCAGCCTGGTCTGCCTGCTGGTTGTGTTGATGTTCATCAGTGGCCAGACTCCTGGGTATATGGGCGTCCAAATGGCACACCTTCACAACGAGGTTCTCCACCCGGGCTGCAATATCTTGCCATACTTCAGCGGCCCAGACGGGTCTGCCCTTGCGTTGCCAGTTGCTCTGTTTCCATTGCTGCAACTACTTCCACAGGGCACTTGCCACCACCCACGAGTCAGTGTAGAGATAGAGCCTCAGGCACTTTACTCGCTCAGCAATATCCAAAGCCAGTTGGGTGGCTTTCACCTCTGCGAACTGGCTCGATTCACCTTGTCCCTCAGCAGCTTCAGTGACTCGTCATGTGGGATACCACACCGCAGCCTTCCATCGTCGATGTTTTCCCACAATGCGACAAGACCCGTCAGTGAACAGGGCATATCGTTTCTCCTCCTCTGGCAGCTCGTTATATGGTGGGGCCTCCTCAGCACGTTTCACCTCCTCTTCTGGTGACATCCCAGAATCTTTGCTCTCTGGCCAGTTTGTGATCACCTCCACTATTCCTGGGCGGTTGGGATTCCCTGTTCGAGCCTGTTGTGTTATCAACGCAACCCATTTACTCCATGTGGCATCTGTTGCATGATGTGTGGAGGAAGCCTTTCCTTTGAACATCCATCCCAGCACCGGCAGTCGGGGTGTCAGGAGGAGCTGTGTCTCAGTGCCGACCACTTCTGAGGCAGCTCGAATTCCTTCATACGCTGCCAGAATCTCCTTCTCAGTTGCTGTATAGTTAGCTTCAGAGCCTTTGTATCCCCGGCTCCAAAAGCCTAGAGGTTGGCCTCGGGTTTCCTCAGGTGCTCTCTGCCAGAGGCTCCAGCTAGGGCCATTCTCCCCGGCTGCAGTGTAGAGCACGTTCTTAACCTCCTGCCCTGCCCGGCCTGGCCCGAGGGCTACTGCCTGGGCAATCTCCCACTTAATTTGTTCAAAGGCTTGTTGTTGCTCAGGGCCCCATTCAAAATCGTTCTTCTTGCGGGTTACGTGGTAGAGAGGGCTCACAATCAGGCTGTAGTTTGGGATGTGCATCCTCCAGAACCCCACAGCGCCCAGGAAAGACTGAGTCTCCTTTTTAGTGCTTGGTGGGGCCATGGCTGTTATCTTGTTTATCACCTCCATTGGGATGTGGTGACACCCATCTTGCCATTTTATTCCTAGGAATTGAATGTCCCTTCCAGGCCCCTTAACTTTCTTTCGCTCGACAGCAAAACTGGCCTTCAGGAGGATTTCAATTCTCTTCTTTCCTTTCTCAAAGACTTCCTCAGCTGTGTTCCCCCATACAATGATATCGTCAATGAACTGCAGGTGTTCTGGAGCCCCACCTTTCTCCAGTGCAGTATGGACCAGTCTATGGCAAATGGTGGAGCTGTGGTTCCACCCCTGGGGCAATCGATCCCAGGTGTACTGGATACCCCCCCAAGTGAACGCAAACTGTGGCCTGCACTCTGGTGCTATTGGGATGGAGAAGAATGCGTTAGCAATGTCAGTCGTGGCGTACCACTTGTCTGCCTTCGACTCCAGCTCATACTGGAGCTCTAGCATGTCCGGCACTGCAGCACTCATCGCTGGCGTAACTTCATTCAGGCCACGGTAGTCCACGGTTAGTCTCCATTCGCCATTAGGTTTTCTCACTGGCCATATAGGGCTGTTGAAGGGGGAATGAGTTTTGGTAATCACCTTCTGGCTTTCTAGTCGACGGATCAGCTGATGGATGGGGACCAGGGAATCTCGGTTAGTGCGTTACTGCCGCCGGTGCATCATCTTGGTAGAAGTTGGCACTCGCTGCTCTTCAACCTTAAGCAACCCCACCACTGAGGGGTCCTCTGAGAGGCCGGGTAAGGTGGACAATTGCTCAACCTCCTCCAGGACAGCTATACCAAAGGCCCACGGGTACCCTTTTGGGTCTTTAAAGTACCCTCTCCTGAGATAGTCTATACCTAGGATGCACGGGGCATCTGGGCCAGTCACAACAGGGTGCTTATGCCAGTCCTTCCCAGTTAGGCTCCCTTCAACTTCTAATAGGGTCAGCTGTTGGGATCCCCCTGTCACTCCGGAGATGCAGACGTGTTCAACCCCACTGTAGCTTGATGGCCTCAGGGTGCACTGTGCGCCAGTATCTACCAAGGCCTTATATTCTTGTGGGTCTGATGTGCCAGGCCATCGGATCCACACCGTCCAGTAAATCCGATTATCCCTTTCCTCCACCTGGCTGGAGGCAGGGCTCCTCTAATCCTGCTCACCATCACTCACTTGTTGTAAGAATGACTCCTGCGAGAATGACTCACAGGTCCCCTCAAGAGGGTCAAGCATAACGTTGGCCATTCTATTCTGTCTGGGGGATTTCCGACTCGACACTGGGGCTGCGTCTCTCTTGGAAGACTCCCCTTTCATGGTGGTCTTCCCTTTCAGCTGCCGTACTCGTGCAGCTAGGGCGGAAGTGGGCTGTCCATCCCACCCCCTCATGTTTTCCCCATGGTCGCGGAGGAAGAACCACAGGGTGCCCCGTGGTGTGTACCTTCCACTGCCCTTCTCTTGGGTGGGGAAACGTCTGCTGCTAATGGCTGAGACATCGGCCCGTGCAGGTGGAACGTAGGACATGTCCTCTTCCACTTCCTGCAGCCTCTGAGACAGTTCCCTTGCAGCTGAAACCCAGGCATGTTGGGAGGAAGGGAGATTTCCCTCATATTGCCGGAGCGGGCCAGCCACTTCGTCCACTGTTTGAGTCTGGGTGTCTTGCCACCAGGACGCTACTGCTAATGCTTTGGAACGTGCTTCTGGTGCACTCTGCAGGAACTTCCGCCACATCAACTGTGTGCAAGGCGCCTGATCTGGATCCATGGGTGACCGCTCGTCATTCAGATCACCATAAACCATATCAAACACAGCCAATTCCCTGAGGTTCTGAACGCCTTTCTCCATGTCGGTCCACCTGCCTAACCGACATAGGACATCATCCTTGTAGGGGTACCTCTCCCTTACACTGAGCAGGAGTCGCCTCCAAAGGCTGAGGGTTTGAGTCTGTTTCCCTATTGCCTTGTCAATGTCAGCCTCCCCGGAAAAAGATCCCAGCTGCCTGGCCTCTCTCCCCTCCAATTCCAAAACACCAGCTCCACTATCCCAGCATGGAGCAGCCAGGTGCAAATTTGCTCGCCTGGAAGGCGGCTGAAATCCTTCCGCATATCTCGCAACTCACTCAGGGATAGAGATCGGGTGATTACCTCCGGCTCTTTCCCCTGTTCTCGTGCTGGGCCTGGCTCATCTCCATCTCCTACTACGCGAGCTGACTTTTTGGTATATTTGGTTTTCTGTACTGGGGCGACTGCTACTGGCACTGCCTGTCCCCCTGGACCAGCTGCTGTACCAGTAGGTTCACTTTCAGATCCTGCAGCCCTTTCTCCCCCTTGAGGGCAGTGAGCGGCGTTAAGGATGACACGGTAGGCATGGGCAAGCCCCCAGCACATCACAGCGAGTTGTGTCTCCCGGGGTTTGTCAGATTGACAACACAACTTTTTCAAACACTCCACCAGTTTATCAGGACTCTGCATTTGTTCGGGAGTTAAATCCCAAAACATTGGGGGTGACCACTGACCATCTTTTCCCACACACCTTGCCACTCATAACTATCTGCCCTCAGGGCAGGGTTCCGGGTGGTGCTATTGTTGGAGAAGTACCGCATGGCCCGAAACAAGATCTGGCAGACATTCAGAAAGCATTGTGCCGCAAGCACACTGGCCTGGATGCTCCAAGGATAGCTGAAACTCTCAAAAACCGAGAGGCTCTCTTCCCCTGGCTCACCCATAGAGGGGGTGAGGCCCCTAACAAAAGCCCAGGCAGCAAACAGGTGCCGGTTCACCCCCACAAGCAGTGATGCAAGCACATTATAAGCAGTCAGTAGCCAGTACAGCAAAACAAGACCCTTGGCACATTTTCCACTGACAACAAACAACAGCACTGGGAACACACAGTGGATATAAGGATTAATCCAGCCCCACCACGCAAGCAAGTTGGCGAGCATTGTAAATGTTCCTTATCAAACAATACAAATAAAAACAGAAAAATTGCACCTAACAGATTGCTCTAACACACCTCCTTTTGTCCTTATCTCAACCCTCTCCTGTCCCACATTGGGCGCCAAAAAGGCTGTGGGGGTTTAGGCCCTGCCGGGACCCGAGACCACGTTGCCGCTGCCCCTCCCCCTTCCTCGGACCGGACGGGGCAGGGAGTGAAATACAAACCCCGCGGTTGAGATAAGGAGAGGTTTAATACAACAGTGTAACAGCAACAAAACGATCAACAACAATAACAATACCAGTAATAACAATGACCAGAACAAAAGATATACTGCACGGATACAGCAGTGAGGGGACCGACCCGGACCAAAACCGTCCCTGCTGTTCCCGCGCTTGGGCGCGGGACCTGACGTCAGCATCGTATTGAATAACCCAGCTAGAGCTCCCTCCCCACTGCTGGGGAAACTTAACCCTATCCTAGCTGAACCAGGACATCACGTCACCAATCCCTTCTTCAAAAACACTGATAATATTGTGCATGCTGACATCATTCACTGAACGAAACCCATTAATTCTCCTTACTAGAAATCAGGTTTGACCCTGTAAAACATTTCAATAAATAAAGTTATTAAAACGTATGTTTAACTAGGATGGTCTGATGCAGTTTTAAATGGCGACACACAAATACATTCTTTCGAGTGAAGGAAGGCCTGGAACAACTGCAAAATTCATTTTGAAAAACTCATGGCTAAATGCTTCTTCAAGAATTTGAGAAAATGAGAATGCATCACATCTAGAAAACCACATTCTAGCCCAAAAAGAACGCCTAACGCATCTAAACTAAGAGTTTAGTAATTCACACTTTTCAGCATAATTCAAAAAGGTCAAATATGTCTTTCTCTAAGTACCAAGTCAGAGAGAAAGAGAGAGAGAGAGAGAGAGACAGGGCTTTGCGACCAAGGCAGCCCGGCTCCCCGCAGGAGCGTCTGAACTTGTGTCTGCCGAGACGACCTCGTGTGACAGCGGGGAGGGAGTCGGACCTGTGTCACTGCAGGTGGCTTCTGGTTGCGTGGCTTGATCAGCGTCAATGCTAGCGGGGGGAGCGTGGTGTGATCGCCGTCAGACGTATGGGCATCCTCTCCATTCCAAAGACTGACAACTCATTGACACCAACACGCCTCCCGTCAACTGACTCAAGCCCCCGCTGGTTATCATGGCTCACCTCTCAGGAGGGGCAGAAGAAACCTTTCCCACCAGGAAAGCTGCTACTGCGCCAGTGCTCAAAACGCTCTTGCCAGAAATCAGTCCCACATACGCAACGCCTGGACCCAGAGGAGCCGGCCAGGATTCTCATTCTGCAGCAGCAATACTGAGCAACAGTTATCAAAGTGGAAGAATACAGCGACAGCTACATCCTCCACATCATGCGCAGTTCTCCGGACACATGGAAAGAAGGAACAAATGACAAGTGCTAAAAAGATTAAAATAAAATGGCTTAAAACATGGAGTCGGGTAGGTCTGAAGTTTTATCTGAGTTGGAATTTGAATCTGAAATTTTAGGGATAGCGCTTTGGGATATTCCAAGTACCCCTCGCCAACCTCTGGGCTTCTCACCGGCAGAAAGAGCATTTGGCAGGCACTGAGCTCCAGCTGGGACCTTCGTCCCTGCTACGACCAGCCTCCTCGATGGAG
The DNA here is from genome assembly GCF_031877795.1 of Strix aluco. Classification (NCBI taxonomy): domain Eukaryota; kingdom Metazoa; phylum Chordata; class Aves; order Strigiformes; family Strigidae; genus Strix; species Strix aluco. Next base: position 960,393 of record NC_133966.1, read on the forward strand.
ATGAACGGTTGAGCCAAGACGTCCTGTTATTAGGAAGCATTTGTTTGCCAAGAGGGAGGCCAAACACTGGAACCAAATTCCCAGAGAGGTGGCTGATGCCCCAAGCCTGTCAGTGTTTAAGAGGCACTGGACAACGCCCTTAACAACAGGCTGTAACTTTTGGTCAGCCCTGAATTGATCAAGCAGTTGGACTGGATGTTCGCTGTAGGTCCCTTCCACATGAAACCGTCTATTCTAGTCTATTCTAAACAATACGACCTGTCTTTTTGGATGTGGCACTCAGTGCAATAAAAACAAAAGAATGATTAAAATATCAGGCGAGCTTTTTGCCAGATTCACATCATGCTTTATCAGAAATGCTTGGCCCTGACAAGTTTACGGAGCAGACATCGCATTTTACAATAGTTTTGGAGCTTTCAGCCAAGCCAAAGCTTTGCACCTCCTGGAAGAGAGGGCTAAAGCTGCTCCCACCTTTTGTTTTCTCCCCGAGTTTGCGGCATTTTACTGGGCATCTCACCTCACTAACGCAGGCCACGTTTCTGCCCTGGCTGATTCAACTGCATCAGGGGATTTTTCAGTTCGAGAGCTTTTGGGGGCAGGAACTAGGCTTTAGCTTGCTCACAGGTATAACTAATGCCACCGCTCCTGCCCCAGCATGTGCTCTACAGCCCGCGGGGACAGCAGAAATGCCTCGGCTCCCTCCAGCCTCTGTGCTTGCACAGCACTGGTCTCAAAGTCATCTGTGGCAAGGATTTGTGTTTTAAAACCTTCCCGCTGGATTCTCTGAGCTCTCTGTTAAAATGCCTTTCAGCTGCTTCTTTGAAAGTAATCTCCTGCAGTGAAAATTTCCCTTAAAAAACACAACTCTGAACTGAATCCACAGGATCTGTGGCCAGAAAGTCAAGCTTGGCAATCAGGTATTGCAATGTCTGTTGGAGGCTGCAGGCAGGGCCTGAAAAGAGAACTCGTGACCGGTGCTGTCCGGGCTGACGGAGCCATTTGGGTCCTCGGGGGCATCCAGCGGCATGGCCTGGGGCGCCTGGCTGGTGCTGGCAGCAGGGGACGAGGCGCCCTGTTCTGCCAAGTCCTTCTCCTCCTGCGATGCCATCTCGTGCTGGGGATGATGTCTCAGCAGTTTCAGAGGAGAGTGTCCCTCAGGCAGCTGTTTCCTGAGGAGGCAGCTCGCTAGGCCGCAGCAGGGCCAGGCTGTGGGGTGCTGTGAGCCCACTACAGGCCCTTCCCCAGCCCTGGTGAGCATGGGCCTGCTCAGCCCAAGGCCATGCTCTGGGGAGATTCTTCTCACCCTTCTGATTTATCGATCCCTTAACATGCCTTCCTGTTTTTCCTTCTTAACTGTAAATGAGGAGGCAGCACTGTAGAAGAAAGTCTGTCCATTTAATCCACTATCCAGGGGAAGGAATTCTTCCCCCCAACCTTTAGGGTTAGGGTTAGGGTGAGGGTTAGGGTTAGGGTTGTGTCCCGGTGGCTGAAGACTTAAGAGCCTTTGGTACCGTTCAACCCTCCGACCTTTGAGAAATCCACTCCTTTCTGCCCCGATCAGGGTCCTTTTCATAAAAGACCTGTGGGGGCAGAGGGGCTCCCGTCCCTTCCCAGGGGTATCCAGTGAGAGGACAAGAGACAACGGGCACAAAATGAACTAAAGGAACCTCTCTCTCGCTAAGTGCGGTGCAAAACTCGTGTTTATTTGGAGGGAGGGGAAGCCCTGGAACAGGTGGCCCAGAGGGGTTCTGGAGGTTCTGTCCTGTGAGCTGACCCACGCCTGGCTGGCTGCGGCCCTGGGCAGCCTGCTGCAGCTGCCCCTGCTCGAGCAGATCTCCAGAGGTCCCTTTCCACCTCCTCGAGGCCGTCGTCCGGAGGAGTCGCGGCCTCCCCGCTAACGACGGGCTCCTCTCCCAGAAGCAGCTGGGGTTCGCCGGTTGCGTCTTAGAACTTGGCCCTCTTCCCAGTCCATACTCCTTCGCCGCTCCCACTGCTCGGGGCCCCAGGTGCTGCGGGATCGGCTCCTCCTGCAGAAGCCGCTGCCACTTGGAACTCGGTCCTGAGGGTCCCTGCTCCTGCTCCTGCTCCTCTGCCTGGCCGAGGAGTCACGGGCCGCAGTGCCTGGATGCCCCATGGGGACTTCCCGGCCCCGCCTGCGGGACCTGCTCTGGTCGCTATCCCAGGCACGGGGATGCTCCCTGTCCTCCCTCCGCCGCTGTTGTCTGCGGGGGCCCCACGGGTGCGCCCAGTGAACTCGGTGCTCGCTGCTGCGGGACCCACTCCTGCTTCTGGGGGAGTCGTAGCCCTGGGGGTGCTGCGCCTCCTGGCTCAGCTGGGGGAAGACACGGTGGAAAACGTCGCGGCAGTTGGGGTAGGTGATGTGGCTGTGGGCCCACACCTGTATGCAGGACAGCAAACAGAGGCAGGCCCTGCACAAGCTCCCGCCGGCCTCGTGGCCAGAGCTGTCCAGGCCGACGGAGCCATTTGGGTCCTCGGGGGCATCCAGCGGCGTGGCCTGGGGCGCCCGTCTGGTGCGGGCAGCAGGAGACGAGGGGCCCTTTTTTGCCAATTCCTTCTCCTCCTGTGATGCCATCTTGCACTGCAAATGAGAGACAAAGCTCGTGACCTGCAGGAAGCATCAGAACTGCTGAAAGAGGCACTTGCTCTGCCCGGGGGCTGTGCCGGTGGTGCCACCAACGCCAGGGACTGTCCTGGGGCAGACGAGTGACACCGGGGGCATCTCTGCGTGCTCCTGCTCTGCGGGCAGGGCAGTGTCCTCTCTGCCATGAGCAGGCAGAGGAGCTGGGAACTAAAAGTCCAAACAACTTACCTTGCACCGAAGGCTCCTCTACTTTTTCTCGCTTCTCGAACAACTGGTCACACCGCCGCCTTCCTTGGGGCAGGGCTGTGACTGAGCTCTGCGACACGTGCAGGCAGCAACTGGGAAGGCAGGAAAGCGGTTCCTGGCCTTGCCGTGATGGCAGCCCCAGCCGGTGCGCAGCAGTCTGCCTGAAGCTGTGGAGCTCCTGCCCTGGGTGGATGGCTTTTATAATGGGGATCAGTGCCGTGTGGGCGTGATGCGGGGCCATGGGGCTGTGACCTCACAGAGGTGTCCCCGCCCGTGGGGTGGTGACCTCACAGAGGTGTCACTATGACGCACGTGCCACCGCCCCACGTGTCTCTGTGTGGGTGCCGGACTCTGCGCCGTGAGCGACAGCGGCCATCTCCTCGGCCTCGGGCTCTTGGGACAGGCTGGCTCAGCACCCTCCAGCGCTGAGAGGAACGGGGCTGCTCGGAGCCGTGGGGGCCGCTCGGGGATGCAATCCCGTGGATGGATTTGCCTTTGCCTGGCGCAGGACTAACCCAGACCATTTTTCCCAGCACATCCCTCATGCGCACCACAGGGACTTTATCCCCGTCTACAGCATGTGGAAGTTTTGACTGAGCTGGGCCAGCTCGATTGCCAGATCCTCTTGTGTTGACTAATCAAGTGGCCTTTGTCCGATGTGTGTACCAGTGTTTGAAGGTTCCACCCCCCATTGCTCTCAATGTAGTTTTTAACAGTCCATTGTAGCGCTCGATCTTCCCAGAGGCTGGTGCGTGGTAGGGGATGTGGTAGACCCACTCGATGCCGTGTTCTTCTGCCCAGGCATCTATGAGGTTGTTTCGGAAGTGAGTCCCATTGTCTGACTCAATCCTCTCTGGGGTGCCGTGTTGCCACAGGACTCGGTCTTCAAGGCCCAGGATGGTGTTCCGGCCGGTGACATGGGACACTGGATAAGTTTCCAGCCATCCAGTGGTTGCTTCCACCATTGTGAGCACGTGGCGCTTGCCTTGGTGGCTCTGTGGCAGTGTGATGTAGTCGATCTGCCAGGCCTCTCCATATTTATATTTCAGCCATCGATCTCCATTCCGCTGGAGCTTCAACTGTTTGGCTTGTTTGATTGCAGCACACGTCTAACATCCGTGGATGATCTCTGCGATGGTGTCAATGGTGAGGTCCGCCCCTTGATCTCGAGCCCACCTGTATGTTGCATCTCTGCCTTGGTGGCCCGAAGTCTCATGGGCCCACCGGGCTATGAACATGTCACCTTTACGCTGTCAGTCCAACTCCACCTGAGCCACGTCGATCTTAGCAGCCTGGTCTGCCTGCTGGTTGTGTTGATGTTCATCAGTGGCCAGACTCCTGGGTATATGGGCGTCCAAATGGCACACCTTCACAACGAGGTTCTCCACCCGGGCTGCAATATCTTGCCATACTTCAGCGGCCCAGACGGGTCTGCCCTTGCGTTGCCAGTTGCTCTGTTTCCATTGCTGCAACTACTTCCACAGGGCACTTGCCACCACCCACGAGTCAGTGTAGAGATAGAGCCTCAGGCACTTTACTCGCTCAGCAATATCCAAAGCCAGTTGGGTGGCTTTCACCTCTGCGAACTGGCTCGATTCACCTTGTCCCTCAGCAGCTTCAGTGACTCGTCATGTGGGATACCACACCGCAGCCTTCCATCGTCGATGTTTTCCCACAATGCGACAAGACCCGTCAGTGAACAGGGCATATCGTTTCTCCTCCTCTGGCAGCTCGTTATATGGTGGGGCCTCCTCAGCACGTTTCACCTCCTCTTCTGGTGACATCCCAGAATCTTTGCTCTCTGGCCAGTTTGTGATCACCTCCACTATTCCTGGGCGGTTGGGATTCCCTGTTCGAGCCTGTTGTGTTATCAACGCAACCCATTTACTCCATGTGGCATCTGTTGCATGATGTGTGGAGGAAGCCTTTCCTTTGAACATCCATCCCAGCACCGGCAGTCGGGGTGTCAGGAGGAGCTGTGTCTCAGTGCCGACCACTTCTGAGGCAGCTCGAATTCCTTCATACGCTGCCAGAATCTCCTTCTCAGTTGCTGTATAGTTAGCTTCAGAGCCTTTGTATCCCCGGCTCCAAAAGCCTAGAGGTTGGCCTCGGGTTTCCTCAGGTGCTCTCTGCCAGAGGCTCCAGGTAGGGCCATTCTCCCCGGCTGCAGTGTAGAGCACGTTCTTAACCTCCTGCCCTGCCCGGCCTGGCCCGAGGGCTACTGCCTGGGCAATCTCCCACTTAATTTGTTCAAAGGCTTGTTGTTGCTCAGGGCCCCATTCAAAATCGTTCTTCTTGCGGGTTACGTGGTAGAGAGGGCTCACAATCAGGCTGTAGTTTGGGATGTGCATCCTCCAGAACCCCACAGCGCCCAGGAAAGACTGAGTCTCCTTTTTAGTGCTTGGTGGGGCCATGGCTGTTATCTTGTTTATCACCTCCATTGGGATGTGGTGACACCCATCTTGCCATTTTATTCCTAGGAATTGAATGTCCCTTCCAGGCCCCTTAACTTTCTTTCGCTCGACAGCAAAACTGGCCTTCAGGAGGATTTCAATTCTCTTCTTTCCTTTCTCAAAGACTTCCTCAGCTGTGTTCCCCCATACAATGATATCGTCAATGAACTGCAGGTGTTCTGGAGCCCCACCTTTCTCCAGTGCAGTATGGACCAGTCTATGGCAAATGGTGGAGCTGTGGTTCCACCCCTGGGGCAATCGATCCCAGGTGTACTGGATACCCCCCCAAGTGAACGCAAACTGTGGCCTGCACTCTGGTGCTATTGGGATGGAGAAGAATGCGTTAGCAATGTCAGTCGTGGCGTACCACTTGTCTGCCTTCGACTCCAGCTCATACTGGAGCTCTAGCATGTCCGGCACTGCAGCACTCATCGCTGGCGTAACTTCATTCAGGCCACGGTAGTCCACGGTTAGTCTCCATTCGCCATTAGGTTTTCTCACTGGCCATATAGGGCTGTTGAAGGGGGAATGAGTTTTGGTAATCACCTTCTGGCTTTCTAGTCGACGGATCAGCTGATGGATGGGGACCAGGGAATCTCGGTTAGTGCGTTACTGCCGCCGGTGCATCATCTTGGTAGAAGTTGGCACTCGCTGCTCTTCAACCTTAAGCAACCCCACCACTGAGGGGTCCTCTGAGAGGCCGGGTAAGGTGGACAATTGCTCAACCTCCTCCAGGACAGCTATACCAAAGGCCCACGGGTACCCTTTTGGGTCTTTAAAGTACCCTCTCCTGAGATAGTCTATACCTAGGATGCACGGGGCATCTGGGCCAGTCACAACAGGGTGCTTATGCCAGTCCTTCCCAGTTAGGCTCCCTTCAACTTCTAATAGGGTCAGCTGTTGGGATCCCCCTGTCACTCCGGAGATGCAGACGTGTTCAACCCCACTGTAGCTTGATGGCCTCAGGGTGCACTGTGCGCCAGTATCTACCAAGGCCTTATATTCTTGTGGGTCTGATGTGCCAGGCCATCGGATCCACACCGTCCAGTAAATCCGATTATCCCTTTCCTCCACCTGGCTGGAGGCAGGGCTCCTCTAATCCTGCTCACCATCACTCACTTGTTGTAAGAATGACTCCTGCGAGAATGACTCACAGGTCCCCTCAAGAGGGTCAAGCATAACGTTGGCCATTCTATTCTGTCTGGGGGATTTCCGACTCGACACTGGGGCTGCGTCTCTCTTGGAAGACTCCCCTTTCATGGTGGTCTTCCCTTTCAGCTGCCGTACTCGTGCAGCTAGGGCGGAAGTGGGCTGTCCATCCCACCCCCTCATGTTTTCCCCATGGTCGCGGAGGAAGAACCACAGGGTGCCCCGTGGTGTGTACCTTCCACTGCCCTTCTCTTGGGTGGGGAAACGTCTGCTGCTAATGGCTGAGACATCGGCCCGTGCAGGTGGAACGTAGGACATGTCCTCTTCCACTTCCTGCAGCCTCTGAGACAGTTCCCTTGCAGCTGAAACCCAGGCATGTTGGGAGGAAGGGAGATTTCCCTCATATTGCCGGAGCGGGCCAGCCACTTCGTCCACTGTTTGAGTCTGGGTGTCTTGCCACCAGGACGCTACTGCTAATGCTTTGGAACGTGCTTCTGGTGCACTCTGCAGGAACTTCCGCCACATCAACTGTGTGCAAGGCGCCTGATCTGGATCCATGGGTGACCGCTCGTCATTCAGATCACCATAAACCATATCAAACACAGCCAATTCCCTGAGGTTCTGAACGCCTTTCTCCATGTCGGTCCACCTGCCTAACCGACATAGGACATCATCCTTGTAGGGGTACCTCTCCCTTACACTGAGCAGGAGTCGCCTCCAAAGGCTGAGGGTTTGAGTCTGTTTCCCTATTGCCTTGTCAATGTCAGCCTCCCCGGAAAAAGATCCCAGCTGCCTGGCCTCTCTCCCCTCCAATTCCAAAACACCAGCTCCACTATCCCAGCATGGAGCAGCCAGGTGCAAATTTGCTCGCCTGGAAGGCGGCTGAAATCCTTCCGCATATCTCGCAACTCACTCAGGGATAGAGATCGGGTGATTACCTCCGGCTCTTTCCCCTGTTCTCGTGCTGGGCCTGGCTCATCTCCATCTCCTACTACGCGAGCTGACTTTTTGGTATATTTGGTTTTCTGTACTGGGGCGACTGCTACTGGCACTGCCTGTCCCCCTGGACCAGCTGCTGTACCAGTAGGTTCACTTTCAGATCCTGCAGCCCTTTCTCCCCCTTGAGGGCAGTGAGCGGCGTTAAGGATGACACGGTAGGCATGGGCAAGCCCCCAGCACATCACAGCGAGTTGTGTCTCCCGGGGTTTGTCAGATTGACAACACAACTTTTTCAAACACTCCACCAGTTTATCAGGACTCTGCATTTGTTCGGGAGTTAAATCCCAAAACATTGGGGGTGACCACTGACCATCTTTTCCCACACACCTTGCCACTCACAACTATCTGCCCTCAGGGCAGGGTTCCGGGTGGTGCTATTGTTGGAGAAGTACCGCATGGCCCGAAACAAGATCTGGCAGACATTCAGAAAGCATTGTGCCGCAAGCACACTGGCCTGGATGCTCCAAGGATAGCTGAAACTCTCAAAAACCGAGAGGCTCTCTTCCCCTGGCTCACCCATAGAGGGGGTGAGGCCCCTAACAAAAGCCCAGGCAGCAAACAGGTGCCGGTTCACCCCCACAAGCAGTGATGCAAGCACATTATAAGCAGTCAGTAGCCAGTACAGCAAAACAAGACCCTTGGCACATTTTCCACTGACAACAAACAACAGCACTGGGAACACACAGTGGATATAAGGATTAATCCAGCCCCACCACGCAAGCAAGTTGGCGAGCATTGTAAATGTTCCTTATCAAACAATACAAATAAAAACAGAAAAATTGCACCTAACAGATTGCTCTAACACACCTCCTTTTGTCCTTATCTCAACCCTCTCCTGTCCCACATTGGGCGCCAAAAAGGCTGTGGGGGTTTAGGCCCTGCCGGGACCCGAGACCACGTTGCCGCTGCCCCTCCCCCTTCCTCGGACCGGACGGGGCAGGGAGTGAAATACAAACCCCGCGGTTGAGATAAGGAGAGGTTTAATACAACAGTGTAACAGCAACAAAACGATCAACAACAACAACAATACCAGTAATAACAATGACCAGAACAAAAGATATACTGCACGGATACAGCAGTGAGGGGACCGACCCGGACCAAAACCGTCCCTGCTGTTCCCGCGCTTGGGCGCCCGGACCTGACGTCAGCATCGTATTGAATAACCCAGCTAGAGCTCCCTCCCCACTGCTGGGGAAACTTAACCCTATCCTAGCTGAACCAGGACATCACGTCACCAATCCCTTCTTCAAAAACACTGATAATATTGTGCATGCTGACATCATTCACTGAACGAAACCCATTAATTCTCCTTACTAGAAATCAGGTTTGACCCTGTAAAACATTTCAATAAATAAAGTTATTAAAACGTATGTTTAACTAGGATGGTCTGATGCAGTTTTAAATGGCGACACACAAATACATTCTTTCGAGTGAAGGAAGGCCTGGAACAACTGCAAAATTCATTTTGAAAAACTCATGGCTAAATGCTTCTTCAAGAATTTGAGAAAATGAGAATGCATCACATCTAGACAACCGCATTCTAGCCCAAAAAGAACGCCTAACGCATCTAAACTAAGAGTTTAGTAATTCACACTTTTCAGCATAATTCAAAAAGGTCAAATATGTCTTTCTCTAAGTACCAAGTCAGAGAGAAAGAGAGAGAGAGAGAGAGAGAGACGGGGCTTTGCGACCAAGGCAGCCCGGCTCCCCGCAGGAGCGTCTGACCTTGTGTCTGCCAAGACGACCTCGTGTGACAGCGGGGAGGGAGTCGGACCTGTGTCACTGAAAGTGGCTTCTGGTTGCGTGGCTTGATCAGCGTCAATGCTAGTGGGGGGGGCGTGGTGTGATCGCCGTCAGTCATATGGGCATCCTCTCCATTCCAAAGACTGACAACTCATTGACACCGACACGCCTCCCGTCAACTGACTCAAGCCCCCGCTGGTTATCATGGCTCACCTCTCAGGAGGGGCAGAAGAAACCTTTCCCACCGGGAAAGCTGCTACTGCGCCAGTGCTCAAAACGCTCTTGCCAGAAATCAGTCCCACATACGCAACGCCTGGACCCAGAGGAGCCGGCCAGGATTCTCATTCTGCAGCAGCAATACTGAGCAACAGTTATCAAAGTGGAAGAATACAGCGACAGCTACATCCTCCACATCATGCGCAGTTCTCCAGACAGATGGAAAGAAGGAACAAATGACAAGTGCTAAAAAGATTAAAATAAAATGGCTTAAAACATGGAGTCGGGTAGGTCTGAAGTTTTATCTGAGTTGGAATTTGAATCTGAAATTTTAGGGATAGCGCTTTGGGATATTCCAAGTACCCCTCGCCAACCTCTGGGCTTCTCACCGGCAGAAAGAGCATTTGGCAGGCACTGAGCTCCAGCTGGGACCTTCGTCCCTGCTACGACCAGCCTCCTCGATGGAGATGAACGGTTGAGCCAAGACGTCCTGTTATTAGGAAGCATTTGTTTGCCAAGAGGGAGGCCAAACACTGGAACCAAATTCCCAGAGAGGTGGCTGATGCCCCAAGCCTGTCAGTGTTTAAGAGGCACTGGACAACGCCCTTAACAACAGGCTGTAACTTTTGGTCAGCCCTGAATTGATCAAGCAGTTGGACTGGATGTTCGCTGTAGGTCTCTTCCACATGAAACCGTCTATTCTAGTCTATTCTAAACAATACGATCTGTCTTTTTGGATGTGGCAGTTAGTGCAGTGATCGATTGATACTGAGCACTCTCTGGGAATGCAGTTAGTACCGCCAGAGTTAAATTCTTTCAGGATGTGTTATTTCAGCACCTCTTAGCCTTGCAGTGCCCATGCAAAGAGGAAAGCATGCTCTTAAGATGCACTGCCTTGTAGTGTTTCGTTTCCAAGCATGACTCAAAGGGCAGGTTTTAGCTGATAAAGTAGATCTGGTTTGAAGACATCTGAGAGGAAGCCCTTGAGGAGAGGGTGGGATTACTGGGAGGGGGCTGAGGGAGGAAGACTGGAGACTGGTCGAGGCTGCTGGAGGTTCTCTGCTGCAAGGCCAGCTCCTGGCAGGGCCATCTTCAAATCTCATCCGATGGATGGAAATCCTACTTCAAGCCTTCCGGGAGCAGATGCAAACCCCTCAGGAGATAACAAGAACCACCAACCGCTGGATGTGCCCGAGGCTAACAGGCCGTTTCTGCTGGAGAGCCGTGGCCAGCCCAAGGGACTGAATGCCTTCTTGAGGAGTACTGCAGCGCTCGCCGTCCTCATCCCCTGCGGAGACAGAGGCAGCAGCCGTAAGAAATGACACGCAGGGATGTTGCCAGGGGTCCCAGTGCTTTGGAGCACCCCCTAGACAGGCACAGGAAAGATTCTTGCCCCCAAGATCGATCAGCCTGGGGGCATTTGGCCACTCTTGGAAGCCCCTGAGATGGCTCCAAGGTGAGGGAGAACAGGGCTTGGGCATCTCCTGGGAGGCGTGACCAGCCTGTGGGACAAGGAGGCAGGTCTTGCTCACCTGCTCAGGGAATAGCTGATCGCCAGCACTGGGGTCAGGAAGGAATTTTCCCCTGGGGCACATTGGCACTGGTCCCCTGGGGTTTTTTGCCTTCCTCTGCAGCACTGAGCATGACCACTTGCCAGGGCTCCTCCAGTCCCTTTTGGCTGGCTTACTGCCTGCTGCTCATGCACCGTGAAGATGGCCTCTCGTGCCCTGCAGCTGGGGAGAGGAAGGCTTTTTTTTCTCCCCCACGGTGGGTGAGCGAGTGTCCCCAGGGGTTTTTTGCCTTCCTCTGCAGCGCTGAGCACGGCCCCTGGCCAGGACTCCTTTGGGCCATGCTGGCCAGGTGCCTGCTGCTCCTGCTCCATGAAGGTGGCCCTCCTGCCCCGCATCCAGGGGGAGGAAGCTTTCTAGACTCCCAGGGTGGGCCCCAAGGGTGGCCCCCGGGGGTTGCTGCCTGTCCTCTGTGGCACTGAGCACAGCCCCTCGTCAGGGTTCCTCTGAGCCCTTTTGGCTCCGTTCTTGCCTGCAGCTCTTGCACCACGAAGACAGACACCCCTCATGCCCTGGCTCTCCCTGGCTCTCCTTCCCACGCCTGGCCCAGAAGCACAGCAGAGGAGGTTTTGGAGGGCCGAAAGTACCACTGCCGTTGGCAAGTGTAATACTTTGGAAAATACCACGCACCTCCTTCTCGCTCCTCCTCTTTTAAAACTCTGTCATCGGTCCTGGTCCTCACTCTTCAGATTCTCGCTCTTCAGGAAACAGGGACTACCTAGCCTGCTTTCCTGCTGCCACTTTGTCATCCTAGAGTCAAACGTGGCATTGATGATAGCCCTTTCTTACAGACTGACACAAAGAATTTAGAAACACGAGAGCAAAACTAATGATAAAAATAATAAAAGAACCCCAATTAAAAGAATAAAAAATAAAGAGCAAAAATAATAATAAAAATAGCCATTCAAATAGTTATAAAAATAGTTATAAAAATAATTATAAAAAGTTATAAAATAGAATTAGAAAAAGATAAAAATATAATTCTAAAATATAAAAATTATAAAAATATAATTCTAAAATATAAAAATCATTATAAACTAGGTGCAGGAATGTTTGGGGGTTTTTTTGGATGCCAAGATGGAAATCCATGTGAAAATAGTTCATTCCCAAAAAAAGAGAGAAAAGTCACATTCTTAAAACTTCTCAGTTTGCTCTCAAGAGCACCTTCTTTGTGCATCAGTCAGTTATCTGCTTTCCTGTTTCCAGCAAAGATTAATATTTTCTTAACCATAATATCCACGCATCTGTCCCTCCACACGACGCAGGGCATTTATGACTTTCTGTGGCTCTCGCTTCCCTTTGCCAGGCTTCAAGTGATATTTTTTCAAGCTAGACCGAGGATTGCATCAGCCTGCTCCTGGCTACACATGTGCACCATGTTAATGCTTGTGAGCATCTGCTCTGAAACAGCTTGAGAAAAAGACAATAAAATCCTGTTAGCCCTTGTAACCTTTGTGATGCGTGTCCTTGAACGTGGTTTTGGAGCTGAAAAAGCCCTGACATTTCAGGCAAGTAACAGTCTCCTTGTTGTTCATCTCACTGGGAGGGAAGTGGAAGTGGGGAAGGGAAATGGGAAATGGGGAAGGGAAATGGGGAAGGGAAGGTATAGTTCAGCTGGAAGAAACTTACAATGATTGTCTAGTCCCACTGTGTGACCACTTCAGGGCTGACCAAAAGTTAAAGCCTGTTATTAAGGGTGTTGTCCAGATGCTTCTTAAACACTGACAGGCTTGGGGCATCAACCACCTCTCCAGGAATCTTGTTCCAGTATTTGACCTCCCTCTTGGCAAACAAATGCTTCCTAATGTCCACCCTAAACCTCCCCTGGTGCAGCTTTGAACCATTCCCACGCACCCTATCCCTGGATACCAGGGAGAAGAGATCAGCACCTCCCCTCCCCTTCCCCTCCTCAGGAAGCTGTAGAGAGCAATGAGGTCACCCCTCAGCCTCCTTCTCACCAAACTCAGTTGCTGAGGGGAGGGGCTCCGAGGAGGACGGTAGCGGCGGGGGACCCTCCCAAGAGCATCAAAAACCCACGGCAAAACCGCAAGCCATGAAGGCAGAAGCCCAGGGAAGAGGGAGAGCCTTAAGTCGCCTCCCCCCTGAGCGGGAAGAGTGAGCTGCCGCTAACAAGGGCGGCGGTGAGGCAGAGTGGGCAGAGACTGGAGTGACACTCTATGCCCCTCACATACAAGAGCAGCCCCCAGGGAGCGCGAGCGACCAGGAGTGCGGCAAACAGGGCGTGGCGCGTCAGAAGGGTGAGGCGCGTCAGTTTGCGCGGCAGTTCGCGTAGGCAGGGCAAGCAGACAGGGCGAAGTCTATCTCCGGGCTCTAGAGCCTATCTGAGCTAGTTTCTCTTATCGTCCTCCACGAGTAGACTAAGTGCTATATCCCTAAGTGCTATGTCAACCCTATTCTTAAACACCTCCAGGGATGGGGACTCCACCACCTCCCTGGGCAGCCCATTACAACACCCAACAACCCATTCTGTAAAGAAATACTTCCTAATAGCGAGTCTAAACCTTCCGTGGCGCAGCTTGAGGCCATTACCTCTTGTTTTATCGCTTGTTACTTGGTTAAAGAGACTCACCCCCAGCTCTCTGCAACCTCCTTTCAGGTAGTTGTAGAGGGCAATGAGTTCTCCTCTCAGCCTCCTCTTCCCCAAACTAAACCCCCCCAGTTCCCTCAGCCGCTCCCCATCAGACCTGTGCTCCAGACCCTGCACCAGCTCCGTTGCCCTTCTCTGGACACGCTCGAGTCATTCAATGTCCTTTTTGGGGTGAGGGGCCCAAAACTGAACACAGTAATCAACGTGTGGCCTCACCAGTGCCAAGTACAGGGGTAAGATCACTTCCCTGTCCCTGCTGGCCACGCTATTTCTGATGCAGGCCAGGATGCCACTGGCCTTCTTGGCCACCTGGGCACACTGCTGGCTGATGTTCAGCTGGCTGTCAATCAACACCCCCAGGTCCCTCTCTGACTGGCAGCTCTCCAGCCACTCCTCCCCAAGCCTGTAGCGCTGCTGGGGGTTGTTGTGGCCCAAGGGCAGCACCCGGCATTTGGCCTTATTGAAACTCATACAGTTGGCCTCAGCCCATCGCTTCAGCCTGTCCAGGTCTCTCTGCAGAGCCTCCCTACCCTTGAGACGATCAACACTCCCACCCAACTTGGTGTCATCTGCAAACTTACTGAGGGTGCACTTGATCCCCTCGTCTAGATCATCAATAAAGATGTTAAACAGGAGTGGCCCCAAAACCGAGCCCTGGGGGACACCACTCGTGACCGGCCACCAACTGGATTTAACTCCATTCACCACCACTCTCTGGGCCTGGCCATTCAGCCAGTTTTTTACCCAGCAAAGCGTGTGCCCATCCAAGCCTCAAGCAGCCAGTTTTGCCAGGAGAATGCTGTGGGAAATGGTGTCAAAGGCCTTACTGAAGTCAAGGCAAACTACATCCACAGCCTTTCCCTCATCCAATAAGCAGGTCACCCTGTCGTAGAAGGAGATCAGGTTTGTCAAGCAGGACCTGCCTTTCATAAACCCATGCTGACTGGGCCTGATCATCTGGTTGACCTGCATGTGTTGTGTGATGGTACTCTGGATGAGCTGCTCCATCAGCTTCCTGGGCACCGACATCAAGCTGACAGGCCTGTCATTTCCTGGATCATCCTTCCGACCCTTCTTATAGATGGGCGTCACATTGGCCAGTTTCCAATCTGTCAGGACCTCCCCGGTCAGCCAGGACTGCTGGGAAATGATGGAAAGCGGCTTGGCGAGCACCCCAGCCAGCTCCTTCAGCACCCTCGGGTGTATCCCATCTGGTCCCACAGACTTGTGTGTGTCTATGTGATGCAGTAGGTCACTGACTGTCTCCCGGATTGCAGCGGGTTTGTTCTCCCAGTCTCTGTCCTCTGGCTGAGGAGGCTGGATTCCCTCAATACAACTGGTCTTGTTATTAAAGACTGAGGCAAAGAAGGCATTAAGGACCTCAGCCTTCTCCTCATCACTTGTTACCATGTTTCCTCCTGCATCTAGCAGGGGATGGAGACTCTCCCTGCTTCCCACCCTGCTGAATCGCTGGTGCCACTCACCCTCCCGGTCCCTCTGCACGCTGGCGGGACGGGCCCCAAGCTGACTGATGCTACACTGGGATGAGCCACAAAGAGCAGCACGTGGCTCTTGCAGGCCATGGCCGCCGCCAGCTGGGTGGTCCCTGAGGCCCCGTGCCCACCGCCCCCATGCACTTTCTCTGGTCTGGGCGCTGACGATCTGCAGGTCGCAGTTGGCCGCCTTCATGGCCCATGATCTGGCGCTTGAGGTGGCACAGGGAGATGTGGAGGCCATTGA
The DNA here is from genome assembly GCF_031877795.1 of Strix aluco. NCBI lineage: Eukaryota > Metazoa > Chordata > Aves > Strigiformes > Strigidae > Strix > Strix aluco. The sequence continues at coordinate 975,717 of NC_133966.1, forward strand.
AGGTGACTGTATCACAGCTCGCCTTGGAGGAGAACTTGTAGTGGACGTACAACATGGCCGGGCCAGGCGATGCCTACTCTGTCATGGCATCTGCCGCAGCAGATGGTGTCGAGGCTGACATGCTGGGTTAGGTCCTGCGGCGGCACGGGGAAGGGCCCACCAAGGGGGCTGGGGCAAGCAGCGCGGGCTGAGCTCGGGCAGGCTGGCGGCACTCAGAGGCCATGGCGCTCCGACACAGCCGGGCTCCATGGGCTTGGGCAGACTCGGCTGGCGGAGGCCTCAGGGCTCCATCGTGGTGGCACTGCAGGGCCCCAGCCACCGCCCCAGCAACAACTGCGGCCCCTGGCCCTCGGTGATCGAGCTGGGCTGTGGTGGCAGTGCCCACCCGGCTCCTCCTCCCAGCCCAGGCAAGCGGATGGACGATGGGGAGAGGCCCCGCGGCCCCGGCTCGGCCTCCGCTCCCTCTCTGGCTGGCAGGGCTGCCAGGCCCCACCGCTCGCTGTGGTGACTCAGGTGCCCCCGCCTCAGCGCTCTGCTGAGGGGCTGCCTGGCCACCAACCGCACGGACTGCCACCAGTGTGCCACTGCGCAGGTGCTACGGCACACCGCACACACACCCCCTGTGCCTCGCCTGCCCCAGAGCCTTTGGACAAAAGGCCCTGTCACCCCCCATGCCTGTCCCTGCCCGGTGTCCCTCCTGTCACCCCCCACACCTGTCCCTGCCCAGTGTCCCTCCTGTCACCCCTCCACACCCATCCCTGCCCGGTGTCCCTCCTGTCACCCCCCACACCTGTCCCTGCCCAGTGTCCCTCCTCTCACCCCCCACGCCTGTCCCTGCCTGGTGTCCCTCCTGTCACCCCCCACACCTGTCCCTGCCCGGTGTCCCTCCTGTCACCCCCCCATGCCTGTCCCTGCCCTGTGTCCCTCCTGTCACCCCCCACACCTGTCCCTGCCTGGTGTCCCTCCTGTCACCCCCTGGGCCTGTCAGTGCCCACTTTCCTGCCATCCCCTGGGCCTGTGGTGTCCCTCCTGTCACCGTCCGGGCCTTCACCACACAGCATCACCTCCCGCCAGCCCCTGGGCCTGTGGTGTCCCTCCCAACAGCCCTGGGCCCATCACCACCTGACGTCCTGTCACCTCCCAGGCCTGTCACCGCCTGGTATCCTTCCCGTCACCCCCCAGGCTGTACTATATACCACATCCTCTGAACATGGACGGGAGAGTCTCCAGAGGCCCTTACATAAAACCTATCCTAACAGGCCATCACGCTGTAGATTTGTTCCTGGATGGAGTTCATCAGGCCCTGAAGACGTGGGAGAAACGCAAGTCAACATCGACCTGTCAGCCCTGCGCAGCCTCTGAGAAGCAGAAAGGCTTTGATGAGAAACAGGCCTTGGGAAAAAGATAAGAAACTGCTGAGTTGTGCCAAGGTGGCGGGGAAAAACAACGGACAGCTGCAACACTGAGCTGTGGGAAAGTGCTGAACTGTGAGAAGTTACCGCCGCGTGAACAGCGCATGAACGAGAAGGTGATTGGTCTGCACAGCGCGTGTTAGAGTGGTCTGATGCTGATAGGAGAAAAGGTTGATAGCTGTCTAATTGCTGATTTGCTAATTATGAAGTAAGAGCTTTGGCGAGAGCATAAGTCTGTACTATTGGAAAAATAAATGGCTTTGCTTGATATAAGTCTCATAGAGTTGTGCAATTCCATTATTCTGCCGCACTGAAGACTCCGACATTATGTGGATATTCACAGACAGACTAACCGGGTATTCTGCAGGAAGCCATAATCAAACTAAAGATGATGATACAATTCTTATTCCCACTACAGGCCTGTAGGATCCTGATTGCTCAGGGTCATCCACCCTGGGTCTGAACCTTACTGGTTTACCTGAACAACCAAATCTGGCACATGCTAAAACCCTTTTACAGGAAATAATTGACATGATCCAGATTTCTATGGAATTCAAGGATTTACCCTCAACCTGAGCTGAAAAGTGCATTCTAAGTGCATTAATACCATCCACATAGGTTAGAACCAGGATCTGTTCTGGCTCTGTAGCTCCTAACTACTGATATCTACAGGAAAGTGTTACAGCCCTCTGACAGAACGTGGCATAGAGATATACCACAGAGCACTGGAGGGCACTGGGATGAACTGCTGGGCACGGGGCAGCTCTGGGGGGCACTGGGATGAACTGGGACAAACCGGAGGGCACTGGGAGTTTGTTGGGTTATTAACAGTGTGTGGGCGCAGGTATTTACAGTGAGTCCCCTGGGGTGGTGTCACGGTCCACTTGGTGGACTTGTGATGGTTCGTTTGCTACGATCTCAAAAGTGCAAAATTAAGGTGACCAACACCAAAGGGGATAGCAGTAATTAAAGAGTGAAACTGTATTGTGTTGCCTGTGGAACGGCACGCGATAGTTAGAGATGGGTGAAAGGAAGGAGAAAAGTAAAGTTAAATTTAGAGAGAAGAGGGAGAGAGGTTATAGCTACCACCGCTGATCTCACGATGTCCTAACGGTCCTGGGTCCAGCTGACGCTGCGTCGTCGCTCGTCGTGGTCCTTGGTGGGGAAGCTTCCCATTTTCGTTGTCCAGAAGTCATCTTTTATGCTCAGTAACACACCTTGCTCCACCTCTGCCTCAGGGGTCTCCGCCCTTCTCAGAATTCAATTCTCATATCTCCGCCCTTCTCGAGCGAGGCCATCGCGCGTGCGCAGGGAGGAGTGTCCGAGGTGTGGTCAGTATTGGAGGCGGGTAACCTTCAACCAGGAGGTGTTTTTTGGTATTATAATGAAGCAAAGTTCATGATTTCTTCATCGATGTTATGGCAACAGTCGCGATCCATCTTTTTTGACAGTGGCTATGCAATTATCACTAACAGCTCCGGCTGGGCCCAGGTACCGAACAATAGCACAGCACTCTTTGTACTACACGGCTCAGGAACCAAAGAACAGCACTGCACTGCCTGCACCACACGGGTCAGTACTCAGGAGAACAGCACTGCCCTGCCTGCACCACACGGGTCAGTGCTCAGGAGAACAGCACTGCACTGGCTGTGCCACACAGTTCTGCATTCAGGAGCCTTTGCACCACATTCCACTCCAGGGATCGACAACTGCGCAACACAAAGAACATCTTGCTTGACCTAAGCAGAAAATTGCTACACTGCTCTAAAGTTTAACCTCCAACACCACTGCTTTAAAAACAGGGAAAACAGACCACGTCTCAATTATAAAATAGTTTGCTGAGAACAGGACAGACTCTGGGCAGCGATACTGCTCGGTTGATGCTCAAGTATCTGCCGCGCATCTCTGAGTGCGCAGGGGACTGTTGACAGGTTCTGTAAGAAACAACTGTTTGCAAAAAGACTCCTTCATAGAAAGAGTTGGTTCAATGCTTAAAGGGGAAATTCCCATAGGACATTTCTTCTGACACTCTAATAGATTTGAACATTTCAAAGAGGAGATGGCTTCTTCCTCTGAAAGCAAAAAGATCCATAATGCTGCTGTTCGACTCCAAGGGATAAAACAATTTGCTAGCCTACAGTTTCAATTCATTGCAACTCCATCCCTGTCTTCATCTTAAAATGCAAAGCCTCTAAGAGTAAAGGCCTGGGATTGCCATCTCAATGCCCAGGGGAAGGACACTGGCAATCGACACTTCATGATTAACCGAGAACAGATGAGGAAGACTTAATGCCTGCAGGCCACTGACCCTCCTGCCGTTTTCTGGGAAACTAAAAGGTAAAGGGCAGAGCTGCAAGAAAGCCCAGAACAGACAGACAGGCAGAGACCAAGGCTCTGAAAAGCTCCTGACAGAGCCTCTTGGACCTTTCTCATCTGGAAGTTAAGGACTCACAGGCAGCATAAACAGACTGTTACATGGGTTGAAAATTCACTGGACCACCAGGCTCAAAAAACGACTGACAGCAAGACACCCGGCCAGGGGCTGTAACACACGGAGCACCCCCAGGACAGGTACTGGGGCCCACATGGCTCAGCATTTTCAGGAGTTGCTGGCTTGGTGACACACAGCACAGCCAGAGCAAACTGACAGGTGACACTGCACTGGTTAAACTGGCTCGTACAAGAAACCGCGGGACCTTAACAGAGACCTCTGTGCCCTGGAGGGTGAGGCAGAACCCAGCTCATGAAGCTCAGCAAGGAGCTGTGCCACGTTCTGCAGCAAGGATAAAACAAACCCACGCACTGGTGCTGTTCCCTGAAAAGCGGCTTCGTGCCAGGCGTGCAGTGACCCCTCGGAACACGCTCAGCAGAGAGGGTGTATTTATTCAGGCCTGAGTGCTCGGTGGACTTTTCCACAAATCACGCACCCCACCAGCAGGTTTTCATGCTCCTTTTATACACAAAAATCAGAAGTTAATACTTTTCCATAACACGCCTATTTGATACTAATTGGTTAGTGATTAACATACAATTATAATACAGCTTACCTAATGCTTCTATTCCTATGCATGCTCAGGGGAAGGGTCTTAACCTGGGCAGGGGTCTTTTTGACCAGTGGGTGTGGTTTTTAGTATTATAATGAAGACAGTTCACTTTCAGGACACTCAAAAGTTGGTTTCATTGCCAAGTTAACTGATCGATTAATCACTTTGCCAGGTTGTCAAACAACTCATTCTCAACACAGTTCTATACATTGTCTTTATGGCCCAGGATGTTCTAGTTATTTTCTAAGGTATGGAATTCTTTATAAGTTTCAGTGTCTCAGCTGACCAATCTTATGATTATCCCCAGGGGTGCAGTGGCTATAGCTACTAGCATAATCATTAACTCTGAAATTTAGTAAATATGAAGTACACTGTATCACCAGCAGAACAGGCACAGTGAAATACTTCATGCCCAGGAAACCAATAGCTGCCGATGGTTTTGCCATGAAAGGCCGGAAGATCTAAAACACTGAAAGTCAGACTGAGGATTTTTCTTGCCTTTTGATGTTTAAGACTCTTTTAAGGAGCTGCTGGACTCTGAGATCTGTAATTTTTTGTTTCTGCTGTCATTTAAATCAACCTCCTTAATTCTACATTCCATTTTTTAATTTGTTGTTTCTAAAAGCATCGTGTACAAGTAGGAGTAAAATACTAAGTGTGGCTGAGTCCTAAAGCTATTTGTAGCTGTGACCTAATCAAAGCAGAAGACCCAAGCTTCTAGAAGTGGCTTCTTGCTCCTCTTCCTCCACCCTGCCACAACCCCAGGGCATACTCTCTCAGGCAGTACCTCAGTAAATGAAAGGGCTGCTGTGCCTTGGCTACGCTCCACTCCTCCCATTCGCGGAGGTGATGTCGCGTTACTTAGTTGAGAAAAAACTGCCAGCACTGACCGTTATCTGCTGAGGCAATTTAAGATAAGCCCAGGATATTGCCACAAAAGATTGTGCCTCCCCTGTTCCTGTCTAGGTTTCTGCAAACCTGCCCTCTCTGTAGTGAGACAAGAATGTTCTCAGTGAAATGGTGAATCACCTGTCTTGGTAGTTCAAGCAGAAACTGAATGCTTACATCCCAGAACACACTGTTATAGTAGTGACTGTACTCTCCTATTGGTAAACTCAGTAGAAAAAAAAAATGTGACAACTCTTTCAAGCTTAATAAAAAGTAACAGAATGGAAGAAATTGCAATTAAATCTTACTGGAGTTCAGTCATCTAATATCCAGCACAGGTTTGCCTTTTAATATGTATTAATATCACCCCTTCCCCCAAAAATTATTCCCAAATCATAGCAGCAGCTATACCAACAAAGTTAAAACCAGCAGGTTTTTGTTCTCCATCAGATTCAATAAAATAAGATAGGAGGTGTGAAATTCAGTACCGAGATAGAGAAATCAAATAACAAAGACAATCTCATAGATCCAACAATGTGAGTAGAGGACTTGGGCCTTAGGTGATATTCGGTCAAAACAGCATTCCATCACCCCCTGCTTTTTTTTTTTTTTTTTTTTAAAAAAAAAAAAACAGGAGCTTTGTCTCTTTGCAGTCTAACAATATACCAGCAGCAGCAGTCCTGTTCATGGATCACACAAGAACACAGAGGTGCCTGGGAGAGCTGAGGTGAAGTTAAGGTAAAACTCTAGAGCCCCGCTAATGGGAGGCTGCAAACGTACCAAAGACTTCCAGGATAAAGCTGCTGGACCGACGCAGGCGGGCACAGGGCCAGCCACAGTTACTGGCCACTATTTATTATCAACTTCACTTTTTAAATTGTCACTACTTTTTTCCCCATAGTTTGAAACGGGTGCCAGCCAGGTAACATTGCACTTGATGTATCTTTGCCATTCCCGTTTGCACTGAGGTGTTGGTCCTGTGGGTCTCTTCAGAGAGGAATCGCTCTCACCTCCCTTGGTGGCCCCGTTTACACAGCAGGAGGTTTAGAGGACAACACTTGCCTCAGTGATGTGGAAGGACAGGACGCTGCTTCTGACCGATGGGGTGCAGCCGCCCCACGCAACACTCCCGGGGAGGAGCTGGCTCCGTAGCCCCTGTGGGAAGTGACTGTTTCCTCCCAAGTTGGGGCCGACTGAGGAACCGACTTGCTTTTCAGATCTGCTTTTGCAAGGCAGAACACAAGATTTTAAGCAAAATGCAGCTGGTGGGTCTGAGCACCTCCCGTCACCAAACCCCTGTGGAACTGGGCAAAAGGTGAGGCTGTTTGGGATAACGCGCATCTCAAACTGAACTGCGCTCCCTGTTTCAACAGGATTTGAGGGACTGGGAGCAAGTCCCAGGACCCTTCTAACAACGTCAGGCCAACGCTTCATGTCTCCTTCAGAAGACTCTGGTTTTCACAGTTACTGTGTTTAAAGGTACTGAATGCATCTGCACTTTATTCCCCCTGTCACCACCTATACTCCACCAAATATCTGCAACACTATGTAACTTTTTCACTTCTTTAATCGGAAGATAGCATTTACAAATTGTTAGATAATTAAGGCTGTTGCTGGAATTCTTAAAGAAAAGTAAATAATCAGGACTGTATGGATACACCATGTTTTCCCATAATTTTAACGTTACTTATGAAAAGCTGAGTCTATACAAATAGATCACAAATAATCTTTCTTGGTACAACTGTTCCCCAGAACCACGTTTACGTGTGGGTGGCACTGACAGCATCTCTTTCCAGCATGGAGAAAGACGATCCCTGGTTGGATAAGTGGGTAGAAGCGAAAGAGATGGGTCAGCGAAGAGCTGGCAGTGGTGTCAGCGAGCTCCACGGTGCCTGTGTGTTGTCGGTGAGGAGGACTGTGGCATTTTGCAGTGCTGCTTCTGCCAAGTGCTGGCATTTGGAAGAGGCCGTTGTTGCTAGAGGAACCAGGGAACAGATAGACCTGACCTGTACTTTGTGTTCTCAGGCAGGACAAGCAAGTAAGCACAACCAGGCCACGCTTAAACAAAGGTATGTGAGCGAGGAAATAAAAAGCAGTTTCTAGCCCACATTTCAGGAGGGCTGTACTGTTCAGGACAATGTGTCTATATAGAAAATCCTCACGAGATTCACTAATGTTGAGTTTCCTTTCAGGAAAATGATTCTCAAGTTCACACACTTTTAAAGCACTCTAGTTCTATTTTGAGTGCGGACCACAGCAGTTTTATCTCACAGGGATTACACTTATTCCACAGCCTGTTGTCCTAGGTCTGTCTTGTTCTGCTCTGCTTTGCATTTACCTGCTTTCCCGAGGGAGGAAGATGCCAGGTAGATACACTGCAGTGAGAGCTGCAAACCTCTGCCTTGCGTATTATCATGAGTGATTAAAAAACTTTGAGCAAAATGCTCCTCTGACAGCTGCCCCAGCAAGGGGAATGCTTCACTGAAGTCTTACTTGAGAAATTTTTTTCCTACTCAAGTATTCAGCAATGCTGTAGTTTGAAAACACCACAAGAGTGTGTTTTGCTAAAGCCAAAGTAAGATCAAGACCATCCTTTTACTGGCATTAGCTTCTTTCTCTTCCAAATTAGAAGCTGTTTCGTTATGACTATGTGCAAGATGAGTTCAAGAAGAAAAATAATAGAAATCCCTCTCCTTGCTAGAAGAAAACTGTCCCTCTTGGTGAAGCCGATACAGTGACAGGAGGGAGGGCTGTTCGATTAATTTTTAGGAGCTTGTACAATTCCTGTAAAGAGGGGGCAGTGTTGGCGGTGGTGTCAGTGCCGGTGCTGATGTGGGTATCAGTGCTGCTGCCAGTGCTGGGGGCAGTGCCGGTGCAGGTACCGGTGTCAGTGTTGGTGTCGGTGCGAGTGTCAGTGCTGGTGCAGGTACCGGTGTTGGTGCTGGGGGCAGTCTCAGTGCCGGGGCCAGTGCTGCTGTCGGTGTCCATGCAGGTATTGGTGTGGGTGTCAGTGCCGGTGCCGGTGCTCATGCCAGTGGCAGTGTCGGTGTGGGTATCAGTGTCGGTGCAGGTATCGGTGCCAGTTCCAGAGGCGGTGTTGGAGGCAGTGTCGGTGCCGGTTGTCAAAGTTCAGAGTTGTTCCAGTGTAACCAGATTCTGTCCATCTCGATTTATTTTTCCTTGCAATAACCAATAATTCAAGAAGTCAGATCGTTACTGAGGCTTCAAAAGTGCAAAAAAGTTCCAGGTACTTACCCACCTCGAGCACCAGTTAAGGTGTAGTTGTTTCCACTCTCAGCCACTGTAAACCCTGTCTGGCGTAGTGTACCAGTTTGGTCACGCTGCTGTTCAGCGCCAGAGCGCATGTCACAGTGCTGAGCTCAGCAAAAAACTCTGGAAAAAGGGGAGGGAGTGAGAAAACATTTGGTTGGTTTCACACAACAGGCCCATCTGACAGGTGAGGGGGCAGCGAGGAGTGACACCAGCAGCACCCCGTCAGTCAGCAAGTCGAAGGCCGGGCAGCGTCACAAGCACAGAGGGCAGGGCACGTGGGAGGAAAACGCACTCACACCTGCGCACACACACTGAACGGCCTCCCCAGGCTCTGGCTTTGAAAGGACACCGAGACGCCAGGGTAGGTAGGCAGAAGTTTGGGTGTTCACACCCCAGTCCCTACTGCGCGCCTCCCCCAGGTTTTAAACCAGCCAAATTTGGTGTCTTTCCGAGCGATGGCCAGCAGCACACACGGCTGTTGCAGACTGGTCCCTTTGCTTCATCCACCCTCAGACCTTGGAGACATCAGGATTTCTCAGCTGAACAGGTTTAAAAATCTGTCCAGCTGGCCAGGCGATACAGCTCTGATTTGGGCTGCGCACAGCTGGGCCCATCAGGCAGGTTGAAGAGAGCCCTCCACTCCCGCCGCCAGCTCCATGCGCCGCGCTCCTCCTCCCGCCCGGCAGGAGATGGCTTTTGCGGTAGATCTGGACCTGCCGGGAGGTGCCGGAGGCTGCACGCCCTGCTCTGTGCTGGCATCCCCTGTGGAATGGCTGGAAAATAACGGACATATTATGAGCGATCCAAACCGAGGGGCCTCACTGTAACAACAAGCTGCAGCTGTGTTCAAGGACAAAAACAAGGCCGAGACGGCCTGAGAAACTACATTCCTGCCCAAGAGATAAAGATGTTGGAATGTCGAAAACAGGGGGTCTACCTGGGGGGAGAGCATCGCGTGGACGCCACACCGGGACCAATCATAGGGGGCAAAAGGGCACGTGAACAAGTAGCTTTAGCCTATTAGCAATAAGATAGCGGCGCGTGAAGTTTGAGATAGAGTATAAATTGCTGTGTAACCTTTAATAAAGTGGCATCAACTTGATCACATTGGTCGTCTAAGTTGTGTCCGAGACTTCCGCATCGGCAATCCCCTGTGCAGGTGTTACTGATTTGATATGTTATTGATTTAATATAGATTAGTATTAATTTGTTTAGTTTTAATAGGAATATAGAAGATATTTAGTAAAAATCATATGCTGCATTTGCACTCTATACAGGAACCGAGGCTACTACGAACTCCCCTGTACAGCCCTGTACCAAGGCCGAAAGAATTGGTCAGAATCACCTAGTAGGAACATTTAGAACTAGATAACAGGCTTAAGATTCAAGATGATTTATATATATATCATTTACTTATAAGGTATTTAATAACCTGAAAGAATGCAGAGAGATGTCAGAATCCAAATTAATGGGAAAATGGGGAAATCGGCTGAAGCAACATATAAGTTTAAGCCAAGAAACAGTGTCCTCAAGCAATAGGTAATTCCGACAGGGGGAGATCGTGACCACCGACTCATTAACCACCGACTCACATTACACCCCAGACCCATTTCCAGGTGTTTCTGGACTCTACGGCACAGAATCGGAAATAGGAGGAGAGTATGATAATGATTTCCAGGAATTGTTATGTTTATGCATGAATACATAATGAATATGTATGAATGAGTTCTATATAAGATGTATGATTTTGGTGCATGGTGTGCGTCGTTGGTGAAAGGATTCACCCACGCGCCCGGCCGTCAATAAAGAAGTGTCTGCTTATCTACATCAAATTGGTGTTGATAAGTTTTATTCCGAGTTTTTCGGTAACACAGGCGGCAGCAGGTGTGGGAAATGTTCACACCTATTCCTTTCCAGTCCCCTTGCCAAGACATTCCTGCCTGACCTGCCTTGCTGCGACACGGGCTCATCCCAGCCCCTCACTGCCTCCAGCCTCGGCCATGGTGCCAGGTACCTTGTCAGGAACTGGCCATCCTCAGCTCTCCTTTTGATACACAAAGGTTGAACCTCGGGGCTGGAAATTTCTGCTTGGCTGTGCAAGGAACTCGTCAGAAGCAGAGAGCACAACTCTTTCATTCTAATACTTCTCAGTTCAGAAGCAGAGAACACATTTCCCCTCATTTTCCTGCTTTGGTTTGGAAAATGGGTATCGATTCCCTCCATGGGGAGCAGAAGAGCTGTAAGCAGAGACAAGGAGTCCAGGAGCTGCCTGAGCAAACAGAAAATAATCTGATCTGTGACCACAGCACTGTGTGAAAGGAGAGGGACTTCACATGCGTATGGGCAACCTCAGCGCGTCCTCGCTCAGGAGCCGGAAGCTCAGAGGCCGGAAAACAAACTGTCACAGCCCCGTGATCCACGGCACTGCTCTGAATGACGGCGAGGAGCTGGGTCCTGCGCTGGAAGCACCCGGCTGTGGACCCGCCAGAAAGCGCTTCAGCTCTGCACAGGTGGCTCCAACATCAGGTACAACTTTCCACTAATTTGTGACTTCCCTCTTTAAGGGCCCTCGATAGCTGAAGGCCACTGCTCTTTACTCCTCCTCTTATACCCAATGAATTGCATAAAAGAATCGAGGATGTGGCCTCTTTTTTTTTTTTTCGGTTTTATGTACTCTCTCTCTGTACCTCTTAGCACCTGTACCTTACACTGAGTTTCAACAAGCTCCAGTACTAAACTCCTCCACCGTCCTGAACAGCAACAACAACTGCCAAGCCTACAGGAGTATTTACTATTCTCCTGCACAGATCCACTCCCCTGCGAGTATTTACTACCCCAGTCATCACTCCCCTACATTAGAACAGCAACAGAGAGCACGTTTTGAATTTAGTCTTGACTGACGCAAGACTGCTCAGGCTGCCTCGCACAGGTTTTCCTCCATGACTCACTCCTCTGGCCTACCAGCAGCATCCACCGCTCCTTCTCAGTGACAGTCTTTTACCAGCCTTCGGAGGATATAACCCAAAACACTACACACGAATTGCTGCTGCGAGCACAGATTTGCTCAGAGGACACCCAACAACTGAAGTTACTCTCTTCAAAGGCGACTTGCAAAGCCTTTTGAATTTCAGCAGCTGCCTCAGTGTGAGGATTTTTACAGCCTTCCAACAATTCCACCAGGCACATTGTGCTTCTTTTCTTTTGCCAACAGACAGTGGCAATACATCCTTGATACTCTCATCCCTCAGCTCTTAAGACATCCAAGGATGCCAAGACAACCTTTTAATTGGAACACTCATCAATAATCACCGTCAAGTATCTCTGTCAATATGCCATAGCTGTCTATTTTAACATATTTAATGCTTTGATCTTTCAGTATGGTGTTTGCTAAACTGAGTGTTAAGATTTAAGCAAGTACATACACATAACCACAACACATATGACCGAAAAGCCAGAGGGCAAAAACTCATCCATATTCTTCCCAGCCAGTGCATCGGCCTTTTCCCAAAAGTCATACATGTAGATGATATAGGAAGTGGTGTTGATGTAGGAAGATGTGATGTTTGGGATATTACAGGGAACAGGGAATGAAGAGCCGGTGCTGTTCCCACTGCAGTTGCTGGCATTCAATCCTGGCTGAGAACTCACAGAACTGGCAGGACAGGGCATTGCAGAAGGATGAGAGGGCATGCCTGTGATTCTGCAGGAGAAAGAAGCACCATCACAAACATTTAACTTCAGAGTTAAAAGTCGTGCCACAAGACTATCTTATGCCAGGAACTATTCGGTATCATCCAGGCCTGCAGTATGGAGTGGAGTGTTGAAAACTGAGATGTGTTCAGCTACGTAACAAGTAATTGTCCTTTGAGTGCAAGGCCAAGGATTTTGAAGTGATTTGTGACTCAAAGGGCTCCTCTTGACAAAAGAAAATGTGGGACCAGACATCAGAAAGGGCCACCCATCCACCTCCCAACACCTACACCTACTTGTGGAAGCCTTCACCAGATTATCTAAATGTTTTTTCCAAACAACTTCTATTTCAGGCACGCTGAAGCTCCCCACCGATGGAGGCTGGAGCTTTCTGATAGCCGGTCACAGCAGCCAGGTCAGCCTACACACACTTCTCTAAGGCCTCAGGAAGGTAACTGCGACCAGCTGCCCACCTTCTGACACAGGCTGGCTTCATCGCATCGCTTCTTCACCCAACCTGACTTTAGTCACTGGTACGACAGGGAGGTACACTGCTCTGGGGAGACCATTGACTTCCCAATAAACTGTACTGTGCAAGGTGGCAGAAAAATGACTGGAATTTCAGTGTCACTATTAAAAACCAAACAAGCCTCTCTCAACCACAGAGTTTAAAAGGGACAGGTGTGGAGCTGGGCAGCAGGAGGTGGGGATGGTACCCCGTGAAGTCTCAAGGGATCTCTAACAGATGACGACAACAACAACAGGGGCTCTGACACAGCCAAGTGACAATACCTTCCTTGCTCCGCTGACCTGCTTCTTGGGTGGAGAACTGCTCTGCTTAATATGTGGTAACTCTGGACCCCGTAACAACAAAAAAACCCCTTTCCAACAAGACAGGAAAGAGAGAGCAGAAATACCTATGCCCCTAACAGTATGACTTCAGGTGGGAAGAAGGAGTGAGTGGTGAGGCACTCTCAAATGCAGCTTGCAACTCAAACACTCTCGCTCCTGTTTTCACTCACACCCTTATAGAAACATGACAACATATGTATTTTTAAATCTTACCTTAGAACACATGGAGAAGGTGCTTGTGTTAATCTGGAAGAACTCTGCAGCGAGGAAGAGAACTCTTGTTAGGTTTGGGCTATTCAGCCAACATCAGTAACTACCACAGCCATCCAGCTGGCAGCTCAGTAATACACATGCCCTACCCTGAAGTGGTCATTCAGGATCCTGGAATACCTTATGGCAGTGTCTTTGTTGTAATGGCACATTGCCATGTGCAGAAGGGACTGGCAGCGCATGCTGTGAACAGAAACACACCCAAGCATCAGTGCTGACGCTGGCTGCTGCCTGCTCAGCAGTCACCAGCCTTGTGGGACAGAGGCAGGCACACATCAGCTGTACTGCAGCGGCAAGAAAGCTCTGAATTTCTCCTCCTGCTGCTCATCTTAAAAAAAGACTCTCTAAAAAAAATCATAATGAAGGAAAAAAAGCAACCGGGGAAGGGCCATGTCTAGTCTTTTACATAAACAGGTGCCCAGCCTCACATAGGTGTCACAAGGCTGAGTAACCCCCCGTCCAGAAGTGCCTTCAGCTACAGCTTCAGTTACGCAGCTCAAACATGGGCAGCCAAATGGCATTCTTTCACCTTTGGAGAAAGCCCTTATGTGCTCTCAAGTTACCAGCAGATCAAATTTTAGAGCCTGTGCCTTCCACGTGTGATATCCCAGCTCCCTTTAGAGATGTTCCAGTTCATTCTGGTTTTTATATTGTGATTTTTTTTCACTTGCAGAACTCTGATTGCCATTTAACTCATTCCTTCGCCCTGAATGTAATGGATCTTTCACTCTGTCAAGTCTAAAAACAGAATATGAAGGCACAGAAAAACAGTTACGCACTATAACACAGCAAAGATTTTGTCATGTGAAGATGCTGAGGAGTCCATAAAGGATTTCAGTGTCATGACAAATCTAAGGAAACAAAATAAAAAGAATCTTGTCAGCCATCAGTGCTCTGAAGCCCCACTGTTTATGAAAAGTCAGTGCATGCCATTATCTCAAACACCGGTCCAAAAAGTCAGGAAACCTGCCCCGAGTTCTTAGTGCTGGCACCGAGTGGTTTGTATGGTCTTGAGCAGAGGACTGTGTCTCCAAATGCCTTGTTTTCCAGGCAGTGGGAACAGATGTGGCCCCTTATATGACTCACTCTCCTCTTACACCGATTAATGGGCACCATCCCTACAAGTAGATGCCCCTCGTGGGCCACCTCTAGGCCTGGGGCCCAGAAGAGGTGCCCCCCACTAGTGAAGGTAAAATATTAATTCGAGTTTTCTGGACAAGACAGACATCTTAGTGGAAGTGTTTCTTCTGGCGAAAAACAAGCAAGCAAATCTCCTTTTTGAGAACAAAGCAACAACAGCATCTTGGAAATGCAGTCCATCTGGACCAGAAAGCAGATAATGTAACTGAAAAACTTGGATGTCTAACACATAAAAAAATTAATCCTGACAGCTGTTTCAGCTCTATAGGCAAGAAGTCAAATCAGCTCTCGAAAACACTCACATGACCTGTAATTTCAAGAGGAATAAACTGATACCTGTCTCTCTTCTATCCAATACACGGTTCCTTGGGTTGCGCTGCCTGGATATGTCATACTACCGACATGGATCTGCTATGGCCGTGAAACTAACTGGGGAAGGTGGCTAAAAGAAACCCCAATGAAGTGTACTGGTAGAAAGACACATGGGAGAAAGCAGTAAAATCTGCCTTCAATCAAGCTGCAAGACTTTTGGGGCACAAACTGTTCCTCCACACACAGTATTGTTGTGCTTTTTCTGACTGAAATACTACTGAGCTCACATGCAAAAGCAACTTCAGAACTGGATAAACTAAAAACTCCTTCATATCCTTGACTGTCGTAACCTCAGCTGTGCGGCTCAAATGCCAAGTAGGACACGGGGCCTCCTTCTGATCAGCAGTGCTGGAACATGCCAAAGGATTTGTCTCTGGTGCCTGGCCATGGGCTGTCTCATGCTTGTGCAGCAACCCGGGCGCTGCTCCGTGGGGGGAATCCAGAGCTGCCACAGCTGCAAACAAGCAATGCAACTCCCCCTCCCACTCCAAACACGCTGCCTGACCACCACGCTGTGAAAACTGCTTACTTGAGGAGATCTATGGTGCCGCTGAATACGCTGGAAGCTGATTTTGGTTCTGTTGCATCCGATTCCAAGGCAATCCCAAATTCAATGAAGGAAAGGGCAGCATCTAGGTACTGGAAGGCCCTTCCAGTCTTGTCGGTCTATTGGGAAGAAAATTGTCCCGTTTAGACTAAGACAAAAGCTACTTCTCTCAAGTGTACCTGAATTCCTTTTTTCTGCCTAGTTAGGCAGGATTTGAAGAAAGAAAAGGATGCAAGTCAGGCCTCTGGGTGATAATTAAAGGCTTCTCAGCAGAGCCCCTAATGTGGTTCCAGTCATCAGCTTCGTGTGCTCTGGCTATTTATATCTCTTCCTCAATGTCTTCCTTGAGTAATTTATTACCTTCACATGTTTTGGATATTATCCTCTGGTCTTGGAGGCCTGCCTCATGAGAGGCAGATGGGGCTTGCCCACTGCAGTATTCACTCATTTCATTTTCACAGGTAAATGGCAAGTGGCAAATGTACATTATCTGAGTGAACCATCATTAGCAACAAAAGATGTTCCTTCACGCACGCTGTTAAACTGCCCACAGTGGAGAAAGCCAGTGACATCTGCAACGGGCACTTCCAAGTCTTCTTCACCAGCAACACAATTACCGTGAGGATCCTGATGGTTCAGAGTAAACTGTCTTATAACTAACGCCCCACCTCTTTTCCAAGGACTTCGTGGTAGCTCTGCAAAGCCAACAGGCCTGCTGACCTCAGACAGCGCCAGAAGGAATCCTGTTCTCTAGGCACATCCTCTAGATGTGTTTATAGCCAAGGGAAATGTCTGAACATTAGGCAAATAAAGACAGCCTCCCCACAGGTGACTTGGACATACTCTAAGTACAGAAGTACTGTCAGCCAGTGAATCTTATCCCATGCAGGCAGGGATCAGCTCTGAATGCGAGAGCTGGTGAGCATTTCTAGCACAGGGCTGAGACTTACCATTGCATCAGCTTTGTGCTTCAGCCTCCCGACCTCTTCAATGTAGTACTCCACTGGGTGCTGGCTGAATTGGGGACAGAGAGAGCAAAACCAGAAAACAGAAAAAAAGGGCAGGAGAATTATCAATTTTACCTTCCTATCTAGAGGATGCCAGGAGTCCAAACATCCTGTTTCGGTAAGCCCATTACAGCCTTATCAAACACACCTTACAGTTATGATAGTCACTAAGTGAATGTGGTCTGCATGTACAGAAATACACAGCAGCTGCATGCACAGATGAAATGAATTGATTTCCTAAAAAATGTATGTTAGAATAATATTGGCAACTTACATTTCAAAATAAAAAGCCATTAGAGGTTAGGCTACTGTGAGGCCAGGTTTACTTCTTTGCTCCCATAGAAAGATGGTAGTTATGTGACCTCCCACCATTCCTCAAGTGCAGTACCACAAACACATTTTGCTCGGAACATACGGTAAGCTTTGCAGTACCAGGCACTCATCTCGGACTAAAAGAGCTTGCATTCAAGTTATCTGCTTACAAGAGATGTGGGCACCAAGGCTTCTACAGGTCTTGGTCTCAATCAACACCCAAACAATGACAAAGTTCGACCACGTGCATTTGTGTGCACTGGGATAATCTGTTCACCGTGCAAACAGCACACAGCCACCTGTGCACTAACAAAACGAGCCAGTAAAGAGTCACGCCCTCCCCGAAACAGTCAGTTGCCTGTGACAGTTACCTTGTGACAGAGGAGTTTGCTACTTGTCAAGAACCAGACAAATCAAAACCCATCACCTGTAGGCAGGCACAAGAGACACCTCCTCTCCAATTTAAAAAGTACCTAATTTCTAGAGTAGCTTCCCTCACACCAAGAACTGTTGTAATGAGACCTTTGCTTTGTGTTTGAGGGGGCGGGGGTAAGTCCCAGACATGAGAAGGCAGTGCAGGGCAGGTCTCAGACATCTCTCCCTCTCTCTTTCCTCCTAAAAGAAGTGCTCATTATGAGGCAGGATCCAGGGTGGCTGTAGGACCAGCCTTGCCTGGCATCTTCAGAAAATAGAGATGAGGGTTGTAAAACATAAACTTACTTTTCAAACTTGAGTTGAGGTCTCCTCGGCTTGGAGGTACCATCTGGCAAAGGCGTCACTCGGAAAGGATTTGTGACATCCCCTGCAGATCCCTGAAGAGCCACAGAGTGGAGATAAAGCTGGTTAGAGACATACGTCTAAACCAATTCCAAAGCCTGGCTTTCCTACATTTCAAGAGAAAATGTTTATTTGTCCCAGGCATAGTCTATTCTCCAGGTTCTCCCCCTCTTTTCAGCTTCTTCCCCAGCACCCCCTCCAATAATGGAAATGGAAACTTGGCTTCTTACCTGGCTGCTAGTAAGGCTTAATACCATTCAAACTTTTCCAAGAAATTAAGTAGCAGCTTTCCTTGCACAATGGCTAAGATAGCAGCAAGGCTGCAAGCAGCACACTTTTCATGGCCACTAGCCAAGGCAGGAACGGCTAATACCCATTCACACTTATTTCCAGCTTAACCACACAGAAGTTGCTCAGTCTCCATTGCTAACTACACTGTCAGGAAAGATCAAGCAGTTTGAAGCCTGCTAATGCAGCGTGCAGAGTCTGGCTTAACACACACACATGACATCATCCTAGAGCACGCACACCCTGCCACCCATAAGATTTGAATTGAATTTTATAACCCAAAAATGCAAAGATCCATCTGTAAGGATCATTAACAATTTTGTAAGCAAGCTATAAAACCTCCTAACCAGGTTGCAGTCAAAACCACAGGTTGCTTGTTTCTTATTTATAAGCAATTGACTCTTTGTGTAAACACACTTATTTTGACATCAAAACTGTACTTGCAGTTGCCTACAGTCAGAAAGCTTTACTACCATAAACACGATTCTCTTGGGTTTTACTGGTCATGCCTTCTCACTACATTTCACTGGCGAAATGAAAACAGGTGACGGAAAGTCAGCAGAGAAGCTACAATGGAGGCTTTCGGGCTAGCAACAGACAGTCACAGAGAGCCATTAAAGGGGCAAAAATGCTTCAGAGAGCTTTCTCTGGTGGCTGGTTTATCGTCCGTCCTTGTTAATATGCTCAGAACACGTTCCTAAAGAGAATCACACAGCACCCACGTGCCGCAGGAAACACCCCGCCAGTTATAACGGACACCTACTTTGATGCCCTCTGACAGGTCAGCATGATTTCTCTCCTCTTTCCTGTGCTTGGACAACAAAGGATCCGTGTGGTTGCTCTTGTTCCTGGCAGTGTTATCCATGGCCAGCAGCTCATCGCTCTCACTTCTGGGTCTCTTTCTGGCTGTCTTGGTTGACTTTGGTGCAGGAGGTGCAGGAGACACGCGTGGCAGTGGCAGGGGTAGCAGGACACCTTTCTCTGGGTTTCAAGTGAAGCCTTGGATGCTCTGGAGATGGGAAGAAAATTCATCAATTAGGGTGAATATGGTGTATATATAATGTAGGGAATTTTTAACAACTGAGTTACATCAGGTACCAATTCTGTTTCAATTTCTCTGGGAGTGTGAAATGACTTGGTAACAGAAAGAGTCCAGCAAAAGCAAAGTGAAACTTCAGGGACTTGGCTGTGCGTTAGACACCACATCTTCAGCTGCCAACAATATACAAGCCAGCTGCTTTTCCAGTAGAATAAGCCTCAGGACTTGTCCTTGGAGTAAAGACTTGCAACTAGAATATCAAGACATTGCAAAAAAGGCATCCCTCCAACACAGCCCCTTCTCACTGAAAGAGGGAGAGAGGTAATTACAGCGAATAAAACCCCTGGGACAAATCACCCAACAAACTAAATGAACCGCAGCACTGCCTCTCTCTCTCCGTGATGGTAGAAGGTGTCTTCTATGGTCAGAGATACTCACCCTGATGCTTAATCCTGCACATGTCTTGACAGAATTAAACTGAGTTGTTCCTTTAAGACCTGCCAGCTCAGCTAGCCAACACTTACAAAAGTTGAGAGGATTCAGGTGAGAGAGACTTAAAATGCTGTGCTTCTAAATGGCAGAGACTATCCCACGTAATAATACAGTGGCAGATCAGATTTCTGACCATCTGAAGTTAGGATTACCAGGGAACTCCGGCAGCTCTAAGCAGCACTACATAGCTCTAATCTTTCTTTCACTACTGCTCAGTTACATCATTTTATCCAGCTTCTCAAAGTTTCCAAGAAAACGCTGAGCAGTGAACCCCAGCTCATGGGCTGCCACATCAGAAGAGGAGGAAATTAAGTTACACTCCATGAGAAGACTGAAGCGAGACACTGCACATCTTGCTTCATCCTGCTGTGCATGGGACAGTCCTCTCCCCTCTTCCACAACCCGCCTTTCCCCTGCTACAGTCCCTACTCACTGCACACATGCTCCCCAGCTTCACTACCCTGGTACAGCTGACGCTCCAGAGCGGAGTGCACAGAGCACAGCAGCATCCCCCGACCAGAGCCAGAGCCCTCTCTCCCCAGAAATGCATCCTATCCTTCCCACTCCGCAAGCCAGAACATGGCTGGAGGGGGTGCTCCTTTTCACTGAGAAGAAGGGAGGAATGAACCCCAGAATTAAAGCCCTTCCATTATTGCCACAGCTGAAATAGCCCTTCACCCAACGAACGGTTAGCCCCACTGTCTCAGTGCTTTAAGAGTACGTCAGTATTTTCTCCACAGAAAAGCAGTTTACTCATATCATCAGGACACAAACCTCAACACTGCATACCAGTCCAAGTCAAGCAAGAATTGAATGCAGTAGACCATGACTGGGGCACGAGGCACCCCTCTTGAGAACACTGTCCATGTGAAGACGTGCTCTTGGAAGCATTCACTCTAGCAAAGACCTGGCCAAAATGCTGGCAGTACACTCTTCTGCAAATGACGGGGCAAGTTTCAGCAGATCTACCAGAAGGACTGCAAATGCTATGCTGGAAGAAATGAGAAACCCCTGGCCATAAAGGCCACCTGAAATTTCAGAGAGAGTCACAATTCAAACGGCACGCTGGTTGTGTGTCTGTTAGGCAAGAGCTATTCAAAGCCCATAACCGGTGACAGCAAAAGCAGCTGAGGGAGCAGAGTATCAGCATTAACACCTGACTTTCTGCTTTCATCATGATCAGTCCAATTAAGAAAATGGCAATGATCATCCAGTCAAAACTGTCCTTTCCCAAGAAGCTGCCAGAACTCTCTCTGCTGTGGACATGACTGCTCAGTCACAGGAACAAGAGTCATGACTCCTGGGCCACACTTTCAGCTCTTTCACCTGTTTGCAGTGGGTGTCTGAGCAAGCAACTTGTCTGCACCTCAGTTTCTTCTTGCGCAAAGGGTGTTCACATCATCTTCTCACTTGACAAAGACTAAGATCTTTAAATGCATGTGAAGTGTCATGAATCAGATAAAGCTTTCTCCCTCTTCCCATGCAGAGAGAGTACAAACTTCGCCCAAATAAAGATGACAGCAGAACCCAGAATGAGGAAGACATGGGCAAAGAAAAAGAAGTTCACCGACTCATAGAATGGTTTAGGTTGGAAAGGACCTTTAAAGATCATCTAGTCCAACTGTCTTTTAAAAAGCATTGCAAGGCTGGTTCTATTTCTACGGAGAGCAGAAATAATTGATACTTGAACTCTCAAGTCTTACTCACCTAGCATCATAGAACAATTGGGGTTGAAAGGGACCTTTAAAAGTCATCTAGTCCAACCCCCCCTGCAATGAGCAGGGACATCTTCAGCCAGAGGGCAATTTCTCTTGCCATCCCCTGAAGCCCCTAAACCACCGTGCAGAACAAGCCTGTGATACTCCCCACAGAGCCGCTGCCACCTCCCAGATCACTGCGGGCAACCATCTGCTGGCAGGTCACCACCACTGCAGTTTGGAGAAGGGGAAACGACTCCTGCATCCCCACAGGCAGGCACTCTACCACACTGTTTGCAACACAAACAACATATTGTTTTGCACAGATTTGTTTCCTGCATCTGGTCCGAAAGAGCAGTGCAAATCCTTGCCTACCAGCTTGGAGGGAAAAGTAGGATGGGCACAACTGGCAATTAAATTTCTTGCCGCATAGAGATATTTTTTGAGCTATGTGTAATACACACATCAGAGCATGCAGCAACACGAGCTGCAGGATGGACAAGTTGGTGTTTCAAATGGTGAAGTCTTCATTCCCATCTCAGCTGCTAGAAATCAGGACAAATGCCACAACATTCTGTCGCGGATGAAAGTATTGACACGGCAATATTTAGTAAGAAATCTAGGTTTATTAATAACTAACAGCAATTTGTTATTATAAAATAATTCAGAAATACTAAAAGAAAGAAAAGCGACTTATTCAGATTCTAAAATGACAAGATTCACACTAACTTACTTAACGGTACCTATATATACACATGCATGCACATAACAAAATGGACAAACATACAGAAACAAAGGTGTTTGGATTCAGTGGAATGAACACAGAACAGACATACACACACAGAAACAAGGGTACGTACCCACACACACACACACACACACACACACAGAGTAAAGAGAAGCTAGCTCAAAGAAAATTTCCCTCTTGAGTTTAGAGCAAATACTCACAATGCCTTGGCATTCCTCAACGGGCGATAATTGAGACTCAAGCGGGGGACTTCGCCCTGGCCTTCCGTCTGGAGCAGACGACACCTTAAGGGTTTGGTACCTGAGAGGCGTCCCAGCTCAGGGGAGATGCTGGTCACAGGCCCACTGCGATCCAGGAGAGCTCAAAGGGTCTCCCTGGTGGTCGCCATTTATAGGGTCCAAGATAATTGACTTTTGTCAAATGCCTTCTGGTGCCTTCCAGCAGTTACAAAAGAATTTGATTAATGTGTGACTCTGTTATTGTTCCCATTTGACCACATCCCAGGCACAGGTGTGCCAGGCCCTGAGGAGTTGATGGGCCATTTTAACCATTTCCGAGCAATCGGGAGGGGCAGGAGCCAGGCTCGTTAACATTGTCAGTCCTTATCTCCACAGACTGGTGTATAGCTCGGGGGATGTGGGTGGAATCGCACCTAGCACCAAGCAGCCCAACAAAGAGGGGCGGGGGGGGGGGTAAGGATTGCACCACCACACATTCAAGGCTTTTGCAGCAGTGTAAACCAAGTATGGGAGGATGACCAGCCACTGAAACATCAGCTTGTGCTTGGATGATTAGAACCATAATCCTCAGCAGTAAGGAGAGAGAGGAAGACAGGGGACACCCAAGTATCACTTCACATTGGCCACAAAGAAAATGGCAAATCAATTACATTTCCACAGCCACGTGGTTGGTTCCAGGATGTAAAGACAAATCTGCAGCAGATGAAGTTTCAGAAGGCACATTAGGTTACCAGCAAACTCATGAGTATAAGGACAGGAGGTACAGTTCCTTGCCTTAACCTTTTTAAGTAAGACTCAGTTTTATGCATCTTTCTGCCATCCCACCACCATATACTCACTTCAATTTACTGGAGTCTTTGTCAGTTGAAGACTGAGATGATTTTGTTTCTTTTTCTGATTTCTTTTTCTTCCCATAAATCTTCTTCTCCACTGCCCTCTAACAAGAAGGGAAAAAAAAAAAAAAAGAAAAAAAATGACTCAGGTTTTAAAAGCTCATGTAAAGTACAGACCAAGAAGCTTGATCGATTCTGATTAAAAAAAAGAAAAGATATGATATATGAATTGACAAAGGGGGAACACAGAGCACAGCACATATGGATTTCAGGCTCACTGACAAGTATCCTAAAATGACATTTTATCTACTTTTGCTTAGATAGATTAATTATTTTGTAGTGACGGGGATGCAACTGCTAAACCTCTTGTTGCTAATAGTAATCAAAATTAAGGCACTTCCATTGCTGAAAATAAGCATTTCATCTTTCTGGATGAACTTTTTTCTCCTCACTCAGTCTGAATCATACAGACAGGTATTCAGATTCCTCCTGGGAAAGTCATGAACTGCAAGCAATTGTGTTTTGTGATACACCTTGTCAGAGGGAAGGAAAAAACTGCCTTCACAGGAGAGTTAGATCACTCAGCTTGCCCAGATGTGCTGGGGTTTTTGGTTTTATTAACAAGAATCTGATATAGGTGAAATTTTAAACAGTCTGTTAAAATCACTGCCATTATCTTCTAGAAGAACAAGAATCATTAAGGCAGAGAGCTAATAAATAATACTTTTTAATTGCACTCCGTAGATCTTAAAACACAAAGCGTGCAAATCATCACCTCACCTGAATTAAAAACTTCAAAATAATTTGCTACAAGCCAAGCAAATGTGAAAGAAACTGCACTGATCAGTCAGCATCACCCCCAGTGTGCCCGGTGGTGGCCAGGAGCATTCCAGGCCTTGCTGTCTCCCTCCCGAGAGCACACCCAGGTTTACGTCACCGTGATGGAGCTCAGTGGGTTGTGCCGGGCACAGCGTCTCCCTCTGGCAGTGTGCTCAGGGCAAGGCTCCAGCACCTCGATCATGGCCTGGAACTGTTTCTTCATTGCCGCAGAAGATGTCTGACAGCTGGACCTGGCCTCGCTGGCCACCATGAAGCCCGAGCCTCCAAGGACACTGATGCACCACGACAGCGACAGATTTACTGCCTTCTCTACCTTTCTCCCGCTGCTCTACAAGAGGGGAACTGCCAGGGTCTCTCAAGATTATTCACCAGTTCCCTGCTCTTCTCAATTCTCCCCCACAGTTACAGGAAGTTTAGAAAATTACAAGACTAAACAAAACCCATGTGGGAACCAAGGGTATTCACCCCCACCTGCTAAGCCACCTGCTCTGTGAGGAGAACCAAAAAGGTGTGCAGGCCCTGGCATACCCCCAGGGAACACCCACTCACCATAGGGCTGCAGCCAACTCTCTGTGCACCTGAACCACTGGCTGGAGGGACATTCACAGCCCCCTTTGGGAGGGAGCTTCCCAAAAACCACCAGTCAGCAGCGGCCACCTCAGCTAAAGGACTGTCTTGTCATTCAGGGGAAAGCAACTCTTACAGCTGAAGGACTCTGCAGAGGGCTCTCTGCGAAGCCCCTCGCTGGACACATTAACATTGCAGCTGGCACCACAGCAGCTCCAGGGACAACCAGAGATGTTTGCTGCGTAGTTATCCAAGCGCTGAGATCCAAAGCAGATCCACTATCAGTGACCCTGGCTCAGTTCACAGTCTGCATTGATGGAAAAGTAAAAGGGGGCTGCTGCTCTCACCCCTAGTAGTAACACAGTTGGCACCTGCAGAATTCATTTATCTTTGTGTAAGCAACCAATCATGAATGTTTCATGGAAAGAAATGACTTCACCCAGGAAAAGACTACACTGCTCAGACTGAGGTTGCACGGCGAAAGGCAGCAGAAGGTGCCCACGTGGACAGAACTGAAAACCACAGATGGGGGTGGACTGGGTGGGTTCTCCCTCTGGACACCCCCACAAACTGCAGGCAAGATGCTCTCCCACAACAGACATTAGATGGGTAGCGCAGATGGCTGCAGAGTCTGGGAGGTGCTGCAGATACTGTGCTGCTTTGAAAGGGGTTGCAGGGGGAAGGGGCACCGCAGCCCTCCAAAGCTCTGCTTGGGTTGAAAGCCAGAGAAACCCACAGATGCTACCAGGGAGCTGGCCAGCCACATGCTGACACAGCCTGCTGCCAAAAGCTCCTCCAACATAAGAGGGGTTTTGTTGTCTGAGAAAACTAGTACTCCAAGAAAACACATCAAAAAATGTGTTAAAACACCAAAGCATTTGTTAGCTTGCAGGGCTTTTCATTTGCTTAGCAGGGGATTTGTGATCAACAGGAAACACCTGTGGACAGGTGTGATAGGCATTCTCTTTAGAAGTCTGATAACACCTTTAGAGAAGGAGCGTAATAGATCCACTCCCAAGCTGTGAAGCAGAAATGAACTCTACACGGGTGTTTTTCAACCACCACCTTGGTCCTTGTACAAACCCACCTCCACCTCCACCTCTCACCTTCCTCTTTCGAAGGGACTTGTCAGGAGTGTCTGTGGTTTTCCTCTCCAGGTCCCGCTTCCTCGCACCAGGCTTCCCTTTGGATTTGACTTTTGTCTTGTCCCTGGCAGACTGGTCTCTGCCCTCAAGGGGTCCAGGGTCACTCTCCACCTTCAGGCCTCCCTTGGGCCCCTCATGCACTGGGGGAACACCCGCAGTTTGCCTGGGTGAGGGCTCCTGGACAGGAGACTTCTGGCAGTTGTCTTTGATCAGGAGATGAACGTCCTGAGGAGCCACGGCTGCTTGGTCCGAGCTCTCGTGCTGAGGCTCCCTCGGCTCAGTGCACTGCTGGGAGGAGTTGCTGCTGAGGCCCTGCCCCTGCTCCTTGCCCTCCTCACATCCATCCCCAGGGGCGATTTTGCTGAGAATCTCTGTTGGCGCTGCTGGTGGGTTTCACCTTGGTGAGCCAGTTGCTGAGCTGCCACTTATTAGAAGGTGGTGGGTCAGGCTGCAGACAAAAAGAGAAAGGAAGGATGCAAGACTGATGCCTTTATGGGCTGTATCCATCCTAGCACAGCTAACCAGAGCCCAGTAAATTTTCCACTTACTGTTAAAAGATCTTGAAAGTGAAAGACCATGAGACAGCGGGGCTGTGCTAGTGTGTGCACATCAACACTTAGTTCAGAAACACGGGATCAATCAAATGTGTTGCACAGCACTCCTGGATCCCTGCGAGCCCTAGCTGTCACTCAGTAAGAGACCAGTCTACATGGAAGCTTCATCTTGGTTTGCCACTAATCAACATCGTTCCACTATCAGACAACATATAAAAAAAGCAGCAATTGTAAAAACAGATGAGGTGCTGTCCTCACCATGCTTTTGGAAAATTACCTGCACACAGCACTGCTTTCGAACTGGACAAGGAGCTGTGCCAGCTATCACATCTCACTGAAGTGTGACAGGTGGCCCATCAGGCTCCTGTGGTTTAAGCAAAAGAAATTGTATGACTGACACATCAAGCCCCGCCTACACAACCTAGCACTCACTTCCCTCTGGGTCAAGCAAGGCATGAGGCATGGCCAAGGTCTGAAGGCCTCTGGAGTCAACGGTCAGATAACATAATGTGGTTGCTACAAGCCCTGCCTAATCTAGCAGTAGTCTGACAAGCTACGAGAGAAGCAAACCCAACTAATCCTAAAACAGACAACAGAAGCTGCAAATCCAGGGCATGACTCTCTGGGGTCTGTTCTGAAAAGATCACATATATGTCAGCATCACTCAAATGTGTAGCTCATTATTTGGGCACCATCCGAGCACAGTTTTGCTCCCACCCTCAACGTTCATCCCCAGTCACAACTCTCACTTCTGAGAAGAGACACAACTCTTCCCCTAAAAGAGAAAACCTAGCCCATGCAAGGTTTTCCAAGACCAATTAATTCCTTCTGCTGCGATTTCTTCTCTATCCAGACTCAACTTGCTACAGAACATGAGCATAAACAAGACATACACATCTTCTGCTGTCTTTGAGAGAGTCAATCTAGCAACCTGGTTTAAAAAGTAGTTTGGTTTTAGCATGGGTTTGTAAGTAAAATTAAACCACAAATTCCATTCGACTTTTCAGATGACACAGATCTGCTTTATTTTCATTAGAATTTTAACTTAGTAGCCATTGAAGCACTGAAGGGCATTTTTGTTTGGTCAAACACTATAGAAACATGGCCAAAAGACTTAGTAAACCTTGGTTTATAATGTAGGTATCTATCAGACAGTGGCATAGTCTGATCCTTTTCCAGCCCTTCTAGACCATCGGCTATCTTGTTTGTAATCTACACCATAGTACAGGTTTTCATCAGGTTTTCCAAACACATAGGAGAGTAAGAGACTTCTTTTTTAAAAAATAAAAAATAAAATAAAAAAAAAATTATTGCCTATAGGTTTTAAAGTCTGTGCTTTTGCATGTTACAAACTGACAATAAACAAATGGGCCACGTGCACTAACTTGTTCCTTGAGCACCATGGATGAACAGTTTGGCCGTCTCCAAGGCTTTGAGCATGGGGGGTGGCTTTAGGTGGGGATGTGGGAGAACGACGGCAACCGGTGGGGTGGTAAGCACTAAGCCCCAGCAGAAACAAGGAGAGATGCTGTGGGGCAAGGAGGGGGCCCTCGTCTTCAAAATCCCCTTTGTTGGGTGTGAAGAAGAACCAATGCTTGGCTCTGCCTGTGGCCTCCTCTGATTGGATGCTCTTGGAGCAGACAAGGAGCTTTTGGCAGCTCACCGCCCTTTTATACCAAAGCGGAGGTGAACCCACCGCCCCGCAGCTCCAGACCTTCATGGGAAGCCCCAGCAGTGTTGGGGATGGACCCCAGCAGTGGCATCCCCAGGTCCTGCAGGTCACCCGGGGATGCTGGGCTGGAAGAGCCCGTCAGCAGTGCCTGTGCCCGAGGGCCGGGCACGGGGCTCTCTGGGATGCCACCAGCTCTCCAAAAGGGGTCAGCTCTCCCCGGGGACACGGGCACAGCGGAGGTGGCCCCGCAGACCCTCCCCAGCCCGCTCCTCTCTGCTCTCTCCTCCAGACCCCCCTGCTTTTGATGATGAAGACCATGGCCTTGTCCTCACCCGGGAAGACATCAAGAAGCAGGGGCTGCTCCTGATCGAAACCAACAAGAAACGTGGCAAGAAGTAGCAGTTGCTCCATGCACGAGAGCTTTGGATGCCCCCGACCACCCGTTTTACCCTTTTTCTTAACACAGCAGGTGTTCTTAGGCTTAATACAGCAGGTCTTTGTCATTCCTCCCCAGCCTACAGTAGAGCTGGACTGGGAGCTCCTCGGTCACTTCTATCAGCCAGAACGCAGCGGGGTCAACCCCTGAGGGGAGCTGAGCTGGGTTTGGAGGCAGCCCCATCCCCCTGCCCCTTGCCCAGCTGCTCTCCCCACAGAGCTGGGGATGGGCTGGGCTGGGCTCAGCTTTCCCAGACAGAGCAGAGCTGGGGGCAGGCTGGCTTTCTCCCCCTTGGTCCTTCCTGGGACCTCTGCCCCCCCAGACAGCTCTGGGAGCCCCGTGGGCTGGTGTCTGCCCGAGGCAGCTCTGGGGAAACGTGGGGCAGGGCCTGAGACCTGGACAGGTACCGGATCTCAGGGGGGGCATCTTCATGTGCGTGCGTGGGAGTGGAAGGGCAGAGCCTGCCTTGGAAAGGGAGAGCCAAAGTGGAGGTGAAGCCCCTCGCCTGGGCTGTCTGACCTGGCGTGGGCCCTTCATGCCTCTTCCCTCCCCTGCTCCCTGCATGCACATTGTGTGACTCGTCCCCCTGAACTCCGAGTGAGCGTTGGGGACAACCTCTGGGCTGCAGGGAGGTGCCTGGAGGGAAGGGCTGACCCAAGATGCCCCAGGCCAGCAGAGGATGCTGCAGCAAGCCTTTGGCTCCAGGATGGGATCCCCAGCCCTGCCGATGGCTCACAGACACCCAACCGTGGAGGCCGCGGCATCTCCTCTGCAAAGGCAGAGACCCGGGGGCGCTGCTGGTTCCCAAGTGCAGCCAACGCTGAGGGCTGCTGCCAGGGACCTGTGGTCCCAGCTGGAGACCCCGGAGAGTGGCACCTCCTCCAGCTCCACAGGGGCCATCAGCATCAGAGTGAGCTTTCCCTGACCTTCCGACTTGGTCCCTGTGCTTCGTGCTGACATCGCTTGGGACATCACCACGGGGGCAGGAACAGCTCTTTCTGCCAAGCCTCTCGGCAGACTGGCAGGTCACCCCAAATGTTCGTGGTGGGTTTTGTGTGACTGCAGGTGTGGGGATGACAGTGCCCAAATACAGAACAACTTGTGTGTTTTAAAGGAAGCTCCAGAAAAAGCATCACATGCCAGTGAATGCATCTAACGGAGCTTCCCCGATTCGACAGCCATCTAGGCGGACTCTTCTGCAGTTAAAGAGCAGCCCAGAATTACACCCCCCCACCTCCCAGCCCTGTCCCCTTCTCACGTGCCCACCACAACTAGACTGTGGCTCAGGGATCTGCCCAGCCATGGCAGTAGAAACCTGAACATACTCTGCACACCGGGGGCCAAGCAGACAGCAGGGGTGGGTGGTGCTGGGCCACTCTGACGCTGCCCATGCTCAGCACACCCAGGGTTTGAAGAACCTCAGCCAGGCCACGCTGGGCAGGCTGTGCTCAAAGAGGTGCCGTTAAGAAACAAAACACCTGCCCAGCACCCCCCTTCCTGCTGACCGGCCATCTCTGCTGGTGGTGTGCAGGGCCTCCAGGCTGATGGGGAGATCGGTGCCCCCCAGGCTCTTGGTGCCCCCCTGGCACCCCGGGGCAACACTCTTGCAGGGACTGACCAGAAACTGTGGAAAATCTGCCCGTCCAGGGGCTTTTGTCCAAGCCCTCCACCCCGCGCAGCAGCCGCGGGCACATTCCGGCGCAGGGTGTGAGCGGCCGTGCCCGGGGCTGGTGCTCGGTCCCATCCCGGGGAGATGCTGCCCGCAGCTCCGGCGCAGCCCCGCGCCGACGGGCCCCGTGAGTGGGACAGGGAGCGGCCGGGCCGAGGGGCTCGGGGAGCGCGGCGGGGCTCGGGGAGGGCGCTCGGTGCTCCGCGGGGCCGCCGGGGCGGGAGGGCGGCGGGCAGCGGCGGGCAGAGCGGGCAGGGACGGGCAGAGCGGGCAGCGCCGCTTCAGCACCCTGGAGAGCGCCCGGCGGCAGCGGCGCGGGGACCGTGCGCGGACGCGCCCCCGCCCGCGGAGTCCCGGCCCCGCCCGGAGCCGAGACACGGCCACGGCCACGCGCGACCGGCCCCGGGAGACGCAGCCGCCACCCCCCGCCGCAGGCGCAGCGGCACAGGCGCGCAGGGGCGGGGGCACACGGGCACCGGGGCCGGGCGGGCGCAGAGCCCCGCGCAGTGACAGCGCGTGCGCACGCACCCGCGCAGGCGCACACTGAGACACGCGCGCACACGCAGGCACAGGGGCGCGACCCCCGTGGGCGCGGCAACACCTGAACCCCGACGCCGACACCCCCACAGACCCCACACGGCCCCGCGCCCCACTCGCGCCGTCGCACACGCACCTTCTCACCTGCCGCAGCCCCCGTCCGCGCTCCCACAGCCCCCCCCGCGCAGGCACAGTCCCGCGCGGACACCCAGCGACCCCCTGACACAGTCACACCCGCGCACACACACCCGGACCGCGCGTGCTCCCGCCCCCCGACACCGGACACACACGCCCGCGGGAGGGGCGGCCGGCGCGGGGGGGGGGCGCGGGGCGGGGCGGCGAGGGGTGGGGCGGGGCAGCTGCCGGCCGCGGGGCGGGGGGGGGCGGGCGCCTGCGCGGGGGGAGCTGGCCCCGCCCACGCAGCCCGTCCCGGCGTGCCCCGGCGCCGCGGCCCCGAGGCGGGGGAGTAGCGGCCGGCCCCGCCCGAGCTGGCGGCAGACAGGGACAGCCCGGACCGCTCCGGGGCTCCTTCGGCGCCTCCCGCCCCACGGTCAGGCTGCGCTCGCGTCCGTCGGGGGGGGGGCGGCTGGTCCGTGCGCGGGCGCGGGGGGGCGCGGAGCGACGCGCGGGGCCGACCCCGGGCGGCGGCAGCTCGCGGGGCTCGCGCGGCCCCGCCGCTTCCCCCGGAGCCGGCGCCGGGCTCCGCGCCGAGGGGGCCCGTGTGAGCGGGGCCCGCGCCCGCCCTCGGGGCCGCTCCGGGCAGCGCCCGCCCGCGGCTGCGCGCTGGGGACGCGCCTCCTCCGCCGCGCTCGGTCGGGCCGCGGGTCCGTTCCCGCAGAGGCCGCTGCCGGCTGCGCGCTCCGCTCGCCGCGGCTCGGTGTCCGCGCTGAAGCGCTCGGCGCTGCGCGGGGCCGCCGTGGGGCCTCGGTGCGGCGCCGCTGGAGGGACCGCGCGGGGCCGGCGGGGCTGGGGGCGGCCGCTTGGTCCCTGCTCTTGCAGCAGTGCCACCCGGGAACTGGGGGGTGTGATACTCGTTTTAAAAATCTCAGTAAAATTGGGAACCTCGTGTCCAAGAGAAGTATAAAAATGATGCACAAATCCAAACAGCCTGTCCAGCCCTTAAACGGGACTAAGGCAAAGCAACGTCTGGTCAGGCCCTGAGAGAGTCACAACTTCAGATAAACTCACACCCAGAGGTGGGGAATCATTTCCAAAGCTCTGTTATGTCTGTTTGTTATCAGCGTTATTTTTAATCAGCTAAAGTGCCAGCTAATTGTCCATTCGCTTCTTGGGACAAGCAAATTTTATATATATGTGTGGCTTTAATAATATCCTGTGCAAGATATTCCCAAGGCAGCTGTGTGTTTTGTAATACAAACATAAAGGCAAAAGATCTCTTGGAAGGAGGAGCCACAGTCAGAGCGTCTCCCCCCGTGGAAATCTCCGCATTGCTTGGGTCACGAGGCAGCTGATCTCTCTCTGTGCAATGACAGTACAATTGACCTCAGACTTTCCGTTGGCATTCTGAAGGCAATGAGAATCAGGCCTTTACCTTTAATCCTGAGTTAAGTCTCTAGATTATTCCACGTGGCATAGCAGGAGTTTGTTAAACCTCCGGTTGTGTCAATGAGTCTTCTGTAGCTCAGCATCGTAAAGCTCCTTGCAGGACAGGTATGATTATTCAGAAGGTGTATAATTCCTTAGCCTGCACACCCAGGGAGCATTAGTACAGTCTTTCATACAGGCCTGCAATAATTGTTCTATCCAGTCTGGGAACTGGTGATGCCATGCAAATTCATTTTGTCTTATGTTCAGGATTTCAACTAATATATTGGCTTATGTGGGGTTTGGATTTATCTGGACTCTTGGAGATTCATTTGCTTTTCGTATAGAAAGGCAGATTTAGTTCATAAGTGTATCTTTCTGTTAAAAACCTGGGGCAGTAACAAGGTGGCGGTGTGAAAGTTGTCTTGGCGATATAGAACATGACAATCTGTCCTTAGCCCAGGATGGGAAGGGCTGTTGGTCAGGCCTGTGACCTGCTGAAGTCAGGCCTGCGATACTTTTTAGGTTTTATCAAGTTTTCCGTTGAAAACTACTTGTGAAAATATACTTTCAAATGTATTAGTTTACTCTGTCTAAACAAAATAAGATTAATGTAAAACATTAATGTCAATTCACACATTAATATTAATCTGTGAGCGGTCACTTTTCTCGTTACTGTTTCTTTTTTTCCTGATGTTTACATCAGGTGAGAAGAAATCTTTGTTCACAAAATAGTTTGTGTTAATCATTGTTTACCGCTGCCCCAAGAAATGCAGCGTAAACTGCATCCGTAAACTGAAACAAAAATTTTGGAGATGGTAAAACCGGCTTCAAACTGCAAATAGTAAAAAGATGGCATAAAGCCGTGGATTCAAAAGGGGACTGGACTGGCAGTGCTGAGGTGGGGTTGTTGTGCCAGCTCCTGCATCTTGGGGGTCTGCACAGTGACAGAAACAACTGGTGTGACTCTAACTGGGTCATTTAAGTTTCAATTAACGTTAATTCTCTCATCTTACATAATAAATGTAATTAAAATATATAAATGCGCATTTTAAACCCATTGGAAGGCTATATTACAATGTATTTATGGTGGGGCTTTTCTGTCTGTCTTTAGCACTTGCAATATTACTCGTTAAAGGGTAATTCAGGTTCATTTGCTGGTTTAAAACCAAGAAGTGGAGTGAAAATTAGGAAAAGATACAGTGCAATAAGATTATTTTTTCCCCCCAGATTGCTTAGTGGACTACTCTAGCTGTCAGAGTCGTGAAATACGTGCCCTAACTGCAATTTCAGGTGAGATGTTTGTGGTCCCGTTGCTGGCACTGACACGTGTAGACACGTGCTGCTCGCACCTTGTTTGTGAGCCAGGTGTGTGCTGGTGTGAGCGCCGCAGGTTGGTTGCCCTGGGCTGTGTAGGGCAGCCTGCCTGTTGGAGCACAGCGCTGTGCTCTTCCCTCTCACACACTGTTGTTTGTTCTCAAGAAAACGAGAATTTGGCCTAGAGAGAAGTGATGCTGCGTGTTGTGCTCTTGTCCCAGCCCTGAGCTGGGTGGAGCCCAGAGCTGTGCCTTAAGGACAGGCTTAACCAGCCTGACTGAACTGAGACATGGACCCCACCTAGCCTGCCAAACCACATGGTGGGGTTTGTTCACTTTTCTGAGATAAATTCCATCCTGGGGAGAGATTCCTGCATTGGTTTCTGCCGTGTGAGCCCTACTGCTCACAGGTTTTGTTGAATTGTTCCCTGCTGACGTTTTCCTCATGATTTGTACCACTCTTTCACAGTATTGGCCGTGGATCAGAATCGAACTTCAGAACCATTTTAAGAGGCATATTTTTATTTTAACATATTTTTTCACTTTTTTAAGTTGGAGATACTGAATATTTGAGATCTATCTTAAGTAATACTTCCCTATACATTACTTAACACCACCACTGACTGTGGCTTACTGCAGAACATCCTATATCAGATACAGCACTTTCATAAACTAATAGAATTGATATGCAGGGTCATATTATGCATAGTAGCATCTTCTCTTTATGTTATTTCAGGAAAGGGAGAACAGTCATTTAGGAAAAAAGCCAACAAAGTCTTACAGCTTTATGGCTTGATTTTTTTTCTTGCCCCTTTCACCCCCTCAATCGACATAATCAGAATTTTGCCCATGGCATTTCTGAGTGGTGATTTTTCATATGACAGCAATAAGGGTGTTTTCCTTCCGTTTGACTTTATTTTTGACATGGGCTACAAGCCTTAGTGGTTTCCTCAATACAAATACAAGTTTGATAAATTTCAACGGATATTTCATAGTATGTAATCATGGTGATGTTCATGTATGCCTTTTATCTCAATTTCTCAAAAAAATATGCACTTGCAAACATGAATAAAAATTTTCTTTTGTACAAAGGGCTTTACCTGAAGTCCTCAAAGTTCTTGGAATTAATGCTTTACCTTAATACAGCAGGTGAAAATTTATTCTGCCAGCCCTCTTGTGATAAGCATTCTTCTCTTCAGTAACTGGCAGTAGGAGTCCCTGTTTTATGTGAAACCACATTCTTTATCGATTTTGCACCACTCTTTTTCCTCAAATTCTGAAGAATTGTAACTGCCAGAACTTTCCAGACTGATTGATGGTTATTTTTAGCCCAGATTGCCATGAGAACTTGTAGTTTGATATTTCTGTCTCCTATGGAATCCTGTTTACATACAGTAACACTTCGTTTTTATTACACCCAGAATACAGAAGCCGTTGGCTCTTACCCTGTTGTGGGTGGGCTGTTTCAGTATTCTCCAAGGTGTTACGTGGCCACTTTGGTCATGTTTATTCCACAGTACTTGGAAAATGGAGATTGTTTCACTACACATTTTCTTTTCTCGTTGCTCCGTGTTTCGATTTGCCTGTTGTGTGCTTTGGGCAGGAGGGGTCAGCACTGGTTGCTCCAGAGGGTTGGATGAGGTCTGATTTTGTTGCACAGTTCACTGTCCCAAGGCACCTTTGTACCTTTCCATTTGTCTTGTGGGGCACACAGCTTAGTTAATTGTCTCTTTCTTAGTGATCTCCGTTCAATTTACAGTGTTAATTTTTCTCCTGAACGTCCTACATTTGCTTCTCGAGTCTTAACCCAGCTCTTCAACTCTTTCCAGGGATGTTCCGAATCTTTGGGGATTTGTGTAGTTTATCTAAATTTTATTGCCCTCAGCCTCATAAAAATGGATCTTCCTGGCAGACGCTGATGGATGTGTTGTACTTTGGGTTGTTTGCCGCAGTATGTCAGTTCCATGGTGTTTTTACTTAACCTCCGGTCTCCTCCAGAAGCTTTGGCTTCTCCATAGAGCACCTGCTTGTAGCTACAGTCCAAAGAGGATGGATTTTTTTATGTGACAAATTCAAGGTGTTTCACTGAAACCTCATACTAAGTCTTGAGTCTTCTGAGCATCTTTTCCCAGATGCAAATTTCAGTTTCTCTCTTACCTGATGATGGTTAATCTTTCTACTGTTGAAAAACCTGGCTTTCATCTTTAGGTAATATTCACATTGCTCTACATTGTAGATCTTCTTTTAAACAGTGTAGAAAAATATAACCAGAGTGTAGTATTCTTCATCATTTCCAGCAGCTTTGTGTTTTCTTTCCTTTTCTTGAGTTAAATGAAAACTATGAAAAATGTCAGAAGCTTCTGAAGGTGGGTTTTGGGGGCTGTGACCTCACTGACATTTTATGGGAAAAAAACCTACTTTGAAATTGTTTGATGTTCTCCTTGCACTATAGAAAGCACCGAGCTCTATCAGAGTGGTGGAATTAAGTATGACACTAAGAGAATAATAAATGTCAAGTAAAAATGAGCTCAGGTGTTGCTTAGCTCAAACAGAAGGCACAGATAAGAAAACCTGAAGCTGTCTGGTAAAACTAATAGGAAAAACCTTTTCTAAAAGATGCCGCTAAAATTCCCGAGAACAAAAGTCAGTGAAAAGCTGGTTATCAAGTGTCTGTTGTGTCAGACGTGTCAGATGTCACTTCAGTGCCAAAAGGAAGAAGCTCACAACTGGGTGTTTTAGCAGCATCGATGGGGTTTGGGCATGAAGACAGACTGTGCTAAACCTGCATCAGGGCTGCGGAGTTCATGGCTGCTGTACGGACATCGCTGTGCCAAGTAGCTCTGCCCATCGCTGACAGCTTTGTGGGATCCTGTTCAGGCTGCACAGACACTGCGAATAGAGTTTAACATTACTGTGGTTTGGGTTTTTTTTTTTTAAGAAAAATTGAGCTGTAGAGCAAAATGCTAAACTTCAATCACACTGTTAAGAGTGATTTTCCCTGCTTTGCTAAAGCCAGTTTTGTGTTTGAATTTAAATGTTTGAACCAGTTTCCATGGTGCAGTATTTCATACAAGTTTTCATTCTTTTTGAAGTCAGAATAACAAAACGTAGATTTAATCTGTACTTTTAAATACTTTGCTAGCTCACAGTACGGTTTATCAAGGGAAGCAAATTGAGCCACACTTGAATGTTGTGGGTTTTTGCTTTGAGGGTATTTTGTTACTTTCCTGAGCTCAAGCATAAATGTGAATTTATTACAGATATTATTGTGGTATTCATGTCATATGAGACAAATTCTTATTTTGAATGAATTTTGATTACAGCTACCTTAAATATTTTCCCCCCTGCCAAAGTCTAACTTCAAAAATACAAAGCTTTCTGTGTTAGGTGTCTTGTCTTTGTTAGTCATCTGTTTTGCTACTTCAGTATAATTGCTAGAGAGAAGTGTGGACATAGGAACTCCAGATATCGCGGCAAGACCGTGCTTGAAGTAAACTGGTGTTTTACTGGTGAAGAACACTGTAGGTCTAACAGGACTCATCTCTGCACCCAAATTTAGCCAGTGGGAAAATCTGATGTCAGGTATCTCAGCCATGAATATTCTTGGCATGATTTCTTCACAAAGGCAGGCTACTTTCACACAGATGCAGTTACACTGACTTCAGCCTCCCCCCTCCCGCCTCAACTACAGTAGGAAATAAGCCTTTTATCCCACATCATTGGCTTCCATGCACTTCACTTTTATCCCTACAGTTTTCCCTGACTCTTTGCCGTCTTTTAAATCCTGCTTCTCCCAGGCTGTTCCCTCTGTCCTCGTTGGCCTAAGGCTCAGCTCAAGTCTGACTTTCAGATCCATTCTGAGTATTGGTAGCCACATTAAAACCTTGACATTGCATTGAAGTAGCTGGCTCAATACCTCAGTGCTCCTTTGACCCAGAACTTGGAAGGGTTAACGCCTTTCCCTCTGAATCAGCAGGAATTTCATCAGGGCTTGCAGTAATAGCTGCATCACTCCCAAGTCTGGCAAACATTTGACCAGGAACAAGGTTTTCGAGACGGACAGATTGCCTTCAATAAGTCTATCTCGGTTTTCGTAAGTGAGTCTAGAACCTCTTCGCATAGAGCTCTCTCTGCTGAAGTCATGCTGTATGAATAAAAGTATTCAGGGCCTGCACAAGTTTTATGAAACAAAAAGCAGCTAGTGCTGGTAGGCCCAAAGCCATGGGTAAAGCTGTGCAGACTGAAACATGAGATCCTTTTATACAACAATTCCTGTAATGTTTTTACATCTTCCTTCCAAAACTGGCCTTAGCTTCTTTGAAATTTTGCCCATGATGCTTTTTTTCCTTTTTGCCCCCTGGCTTTCAACTACATACAGAGATCACAGAAGTCAGAGGCAGAAAAGTGCTAGAATTCATTTTTCCAGTTCACACAATCCCTTTAGGCTTCCTTCCTCTTATATAATATTTTGACGTGCTTGGCTAAATTAATCTTCTACTGACATAAATGCAGATACATTTGTTGATTCCACCGAAGCTTTGTGATAGAAATGGGCTTTGAGGCAGTCTGGGTAGACACCAGAGATTTACACCAGTGTTCCTAAAAGCAGGATTTGCCCATTTTGAAGTAGAGACATTTCCTCTGCAAATTCCATTTCACGGTCTGACAGATCTCAGCATTAGCTACCTGCAGTTCATTGTCAACCTAAATTTTCTTTTGCTCAGTTTCAGCCAATTACTCTTAGTTATAGCTATAGTCCTTGGATTATCTTAAATACTTTTCCCTTTTTAATGTTCACATCGCTTCTGAGGTGGTTATCGCCTCACCGCGCCAGAAGCATGAGCAGCCTTTCACTCACCATTTCCCCAGGGTGGCGAAAAGGACAATGTGATGCTATAAAAAGAAGAGAACATGGTCAAATAATCCCTCTTCATTTTCATTTCCAGGAAATGTAATTACAGTTCTTGTAATGTCTGTATAGGTCTGCTCTACGGACTGCTGAAAGTGTCTTCATGTTCTGGATCTCTGCTTGAGACTTTGGAAAAAAACAAAACGTGAAGGGAGGATTAGGAAGGGGGAGGTCAATCTTCCCTCTGCATTTAGGGTGAGATAAACAGGAACGTGGCCTGAGTGTGGGGATCAAGGAGTGCTGTCAAGAGCTATCCTGGGAGATATTTTTCCACCATACCAGGGCTCTATGCTATGGACTGGATGGTGGTGGGATAACAAAGAAATAATTCAGTGACAAGACAGCTTGTCAGCATGTGCAAACACCTGTCCACTGTCTCAGACACTCTGTTATTAGTATTTTATACATATCTGCACCTCCTTCCATAAAAATATTCATTTTGCACCTGATCTCCCAGTGTAATAACATGCAGAGGAAGCACAGTTGCTGCTCAGTCTCCCTGAAAATCAATATTAGTGGTGCATAAACACAGGAGAAGACCCCAAGCCCCTTAACAAACAAACACTCTTCACAGAACAAATAACGGCTCTGGAAATGCGGCTGTTGCCCATTGCTGGGTAAGCACTTTTCCTTTCTTATTTCAGCTGCATTGTGTGCTGAGCAGCTGTGACATCCAGTGGCCAAACACAATACAGTTGGCTTTGGTGCAGAACTCTTCATACATGGTAACAATAACAGAGACCTTCCATTGCACTTTTCATCTGCAAAGAGCTGTGTAAACAGTAATTCATTAATCCCTACACAGCTCGGTGCGGCAGATGAATGTGGTGACCCTAAAAGTACACATGAGAAGGGAAAACCACTTTCCAAGTTCTCCACAAGCATGGCAATCAGCTCACCAGGGAGATGAGGAGCCTGTCTTTGGGCCAAAGCGCAGGACCTTCACCCACCACTGCAGATGGCAGCTGCTGAGAGATAAGGGATCAGAAAGGTGCGGCTCATTCAGCATCTAATGAAGAGGCCACACCTGAGAGAAGGGTTGTGCTCTTTTTTCCCTAGAGCAAGAAAGCCATGGTGAGGGGCTGGGGAAAGCTATATGAGAGGTCACATCAGGACCTGAGCCGTTTTGGGAGAGATGCTTTGTCAGAGGCCTGCCAGAGGAAAAGGTTTCTGCAGTGATTTTCTGAAGATGTCAGAGGACTTTGTTGGTAGATGTGGAAGGTAGAGGAAGGAGCACAAGCATGGATTTGGATTAGGAAATACAGTGGTGGAATCAAAGAAATGTGACTGTAATGAGATCGCAGCGGTTAACTGGGATTCCTGTTGGGTCAGGTAAATTGGAAGATACAGAAAACAAATCAGTAGAAAAGAGAAGCTGGGTCTCACCCATGGAGCAGGGCATCCCAGATTGATGCTGGCAAACATCTATCCCACAAAGAAAGAAAGAAATGGACCAAGAGATGGGTTTTTCACAGGCCAATGTTAATGGGGAGGAATAGTGGGTATAAAGTCTCTGACAGAGGTTTAATTGTAGCATTTAGTGCATCTGCTGCCTTTCAGACTTTGCTCAACTCTTTGTCTGTGCTTGAGGTATGCGCTGAGGGAGCTGAGCGCGTGGACCAGAGCATGTTTGCTGAGC
Organism: Strix aluco; assembly: GCF_031877795.1. Classification (NCBI taxonomy): domain Eukaryota; kingdom Metazoa; phylum Chordata; class Aves; order Strigiformes; family Strigidae; genus Strix; species Strix aluco. Next base: position 1,015,466 of record NC_133966.1, read on the forward strand.
TGCTCAGTCTAGGAGAGGTAGCTTTCAGTGTGTCTTATAGGTGAAATTACTTCATATCCCACAGAGCATAAGATCCAGGAAGACACGTAAAAGTTACGTGTCTAGGTATGAGTTTGCCACCTCAAGTTTCCTTTCTGGCCCATGCAGAGAAACAGCCTTGATACAGATGCTCTGTTTTATATGGGTGTCTTTGAGGTCAATCCAGAAGTGCCTGTTTCCTTTTGGTTATGAAGGCAGACTTGCATGACTCAGAGATCCAAACTATGGACAGATGCATCCAGTTTCAGAGATAAAGAAATCAGTCCCTGCTTTCCCCAAGTTGTCTGTGCCCCGGTGTTTGCTTGCTCAGACCTGCAGTAGTTTTTTGCTACGGGCAAGGTCCACGCAGGGACATTCAGCAAGAGCAGGAGTGCCCACAGCCTCTCCTCTCCCGGTAGCTCATCACCACTGCACTCTGCCTGTGCAAGGTGGGGGAAGATGATAGCAGCTAAAAGTGATTCCCATGAGAATGAGCTCAATTTTTAGGGCAGGAAGACAACATGAAGGAAATTTAAATCCTACTGTCTGTGCTGTACCTGTTCTGTGGCAAGAGAATCCTGCTTGATAACTCTTGTGCTTTACATAAGTATTTTGCACTCATTAAGAAAACAAATGAGTTGTTACTCGTTTATTCATACTGTTTTTTTCAGGTTTCCATTCTAAAAAAAACCTAAATACCAAATATAATTTCTTCATGGCTAATCGATTCCTAGCTTGCTTTCCCCTTTATAGCAGAACGTATTTCAAAGTGAGAGGGAAAGACCTGCTCAGCAAAGAGTCTCGAACACGCTGTAAGGGGCAGGGCAAGACTTGCACACCGGCCTATGTAAAGGGGATTACTTCTTAATGGTTCTGTCACGGTTTGAATGAGCAGCTATGGCCTTTGGATGCACAATTCCTGGCAATTAATATCCAGCTGGTTTAAAAGCTTTCAGTCTCACCTCAAATCACCATATCAGATCATTAGCTGCTGGGAAACGTACTCTTTGGTATACCCTGATTCGTGCGTTGGTTCACTTCCAAATAACCCTTTACCAACACCTGAAAATGGATGTAGTAGTTTTATATGTAGGTTAGTATTTACAGTAGTTAAGAAGTAGTATATACTTTTCCTAGTACAGCCATCTTACTGCTTTTTTGTTGTTGCCATAGTTGTTGTGCAGTAAGGTTCCATTTTAAATGAATTGTGCTCTAAGTATTCTGCCTAGTACGTGAGTGTCTAACACAGGTCTCGTATACTCATGTATTGACCCATGCTGAATATTCACAGCTGCACACAAACCTGTGTCCATAGTATCACTTCTCAAAAATGGTCAGTTAGTCTAACATTACCTGCATCTTCAGCATCCATTAAGCTTCCTTCAGTATTGAATAAACCCTGAGCACCCACTTCATTGAAACTCGGACATAAAATTCTCTGGCCAAGGTCTCTAAGTACCCTGACCTGTCCTTGCTGGCTTGCAAACCAGGGGCAGTAATTTCCATAGAAAATTCAAATCCCAAACCTACTGAAGCCAGCTGGAGTTGGAGAAAGTCAGAAATCAGACTCTCAGGTGAGATAGCAGGCTGAGGTCCCTGCAGTCCTGCAGGGTTTGCCACTCTGATAGCAGATCCTCACTGACAACTCTTAGCTTAATTTTTGTGCTGTAATCATGAGGTTTCTTTATTAAGGACCCAGAAAGATCTAATTCAGTCCAGGTCTTTCCCTCACCCCAGTCATTGTGCTGAAGTTACTTTCAGACTGGCTATTAAATGCAGGAACTGGTGGCTTTTAAATCATTTTCAGGACACTAACCAGTCTATCTCTAAAATCCTGAGAGAAGACAGGAGAATTAAGAGAAGCGGTTCAAGTTACAAGCATTAAGGAAGATATCGGGTATGTCATCTCAAGTCATTTCATTATTCATGTGCCTAAAACCTGGGGTGTTTAATTGCAGAGTTAAGCTGTGAGACAAAAGCGTGACGGAAAAGGGGGATGAGAAGCAAGAGAGAAGGATGTAAAGTCAGCGGAGGTTTTGAATGCCTGGAAGAAAACATCTTAAATAGTTATTCAATCATTTTAATAGATACCCAGAAACAGCATTAGCCAGACTCTGTCATTACCTTTCCAATGAACGTTCCTTAAAAATACCACGATCCGCAGAGTCAATGAAGAGAAGAAATCTGAGCAACAGAGTGCTGACTTGTGCATCCGATTGCTTCCCTCCAGAGATCTCACCTCGACTGCAGTGACGTAGTAAGGCAGTCAGAGAGCCTCATTCATGAGGCCGCTTAGATACAGGACTGCTTTTCAAAAAGAAACTTATCAAAACATAAACAGGCTGGCACTTGCAGAACTGTCGGATAGAGGAGGTGAGGGTGGTGCATACACAACAACGCAGACACATGTTTTTCAGGTGTTTGGTGAGGCAGTGGGGAGAAAGAGAAGTCCCTGAGTATTCAGGAAGCACTTTCAAGGTGCAATGAAAGCTCACGCCCTGGAATGCACCCTACACTGCATGATGGTTAAGCACATTAATGCACCAGCAAAGAAGTCCTGATCTGTGGTGGTTCTGCTCCCTGCCTTGGCATCCTCAGCTGTTTGAACCAGCGATTTCACACTCTGCAAAGCTCTGAACTCTCCTGCCCAACCACTTTGAACAGGGAAGGAAAAGGCTGGCCTAGTCAGCTTCTATGCTCATGAGCATGTGGCAAGCAGTCAAAAAAACTTACCTATATTACACTTACAATTTTACCATGGCCTATAAAGCACAAGGAACGACTAGGCCTTGCAAGGGAAGGGGATTTTGGTCACGAGAATTGTTTTGCATTTCTAGGTGGTAGATGCCTGTAAGCCAGATCTGTGTCGGTGGTTTTTGTCCATCTGCTCCACCAGCATGTTACACCAATGTGTTAGTGTACTTGCGTGGGCTGTCAAAGTGGATTACTAGCTACAGTGGCTTTATGTTTCCTGAAACTCTCTGTTCCCAGTGTCTACCCCATTAGCCATACATCCCCCTCCCAAACCATGAAAGAAATATATTATTTTAAAACAGTGTACTGAGTATTTGATTAACTGGTGACAAGCCCAGATTCCCATAAAAACTCATGCCTGCTAGATATCTCATAGCCTTAGAGATGCTCAACTTTTTCTTTAAAGAAAAAGAACAATCAGGCAGGATACATGACTAGGCAGTTGCATTTTTAATACCAGCTCTGACTTTTGTTTTAATATGTATGGTACAGTGCAATTTTAAATCTGCTGATCCAGGAAAAATTATACCAACACCTGAACAGTGCCAGACTTCTGATCATGGATGCCTGATCAATGCTGCCTTTAGCTACTGTAGTGCCAGTGTCTTCAGCTGCATCCTCTCTCGCAGACACACCATTCAGTGGAGCGGACGCGGCTCTTGGCACAGTGTCTGTGGCCAGAACCACAAGCGAGTCCTGCATGCTGGGGATGGGACCCTGCGAGTGGGGAGGATGCAGGTTCTCAGCATGCAGCTTGTTGCTCACACTCCAGAGGAGGAAATTTGTTTGCTTTATGCTGGTTTTGTGGTCACAAGGAGAGAAGAGCCTAGGCAAGGGACAAGTGGCAGAGTTCAGGCTGGTCTTCTACAGCTGGTCCTCTTCACAACTTTAGTTTGATTGAACAGGAATACAGAGCTGCAAGAGGCTCAGTGCTCAGTTTCCCAGGCCAGAGGGTTTGCTTCACACCCCACTTCTGCTGGTCACTGAGCTAATTATGACCTTTCATAATATGTCTTCTATTCCCAAAGAGCACCCTACCATACATCACCATCACTTGGCTCAATGTCCCTCAGCCTTCGGCTTTCTTGTGCTCCATCTTCTCCAGCTCATTATAAGACTCAACACCTCTATGTGATTTTCCATGCACAGCAGTCAAGGGACTTTGAAAGTGCAAAGATGGTGAAGTGTCTCTAATCCTGCAGTTATCCAGCATAAAAATCCAGTTTTATGATTTCCAGCATCTGATCGCTCAGAAGCATTTTTTGCAGGGAAGGCTGCTCTCTCATGACTCTGCACCAGGCTGCAGGATAAATCAGGAATTACTCCCAAGGACACAGCTATAAGGGGTATAACATGCAGTTTTTGGGGGATTGGCACTCCAAAGAATCATCTACGTATAAAGTGACAGTTTAATTCTAAGGGGTTTTCCTGGTCAATACTGCTTTATCTCAGCTGTGTGCAACCCAGCAGCATTTCAACCTGACTCATGGCTGTGCAGCCCACAGGAATCTGCACCCCCAGCAAGGCAGAAAAAGTACAAAAACCCAGCATGCAGAGCTGCTGTGAGCATGTGGGCCATATCACGCTGTGACAAAACAGCCTGGGTTTCAAATGAATCTCCTTGCTAGGAGCCTAGGAGTCACGGGGGCAGCCTCGTGGGGTACTGTGTCAGCATGGCGTGCCTAGGGAAAGCGGTGAGTTCAACAGATTTCCTTTGCTTTTTATTAGACTTAAAGCTTGTCTCGAGGGGATGTTCTCAGGAAGGAAAGAAAAATGTGCCCGGAAGAAATGATCGGTCAGTCAGGCTGGAAGGGTGAGGCAGTTCTGGAGCAAGAACAAACTTAACTAACTTTGCAAGCAACAAAATGGCTTTGTATGGTGCAGTCAGGATGAACTGGGCACTGTCAGACCCCTGGAGCCCCTAGACCCTGCTCGAGGCTTGGGGAACTTCACAGCTTTGATGTTATATACTTGAAATACTGCAGAGCCAGGCCCCCATCAGTCTGAACACAGGCTACGTAGTGTGAGGTGAAATGGGAAGAAGCAAACCCCGAGGAACTGGGAATCCCCATGGGATTACATGGGTGGGTCTGGGCTCTGCAGTGTCCCAGCAAGACAAAGCGCCAGTCCCTGCTCGGGGCTTCACACTCTCACGGCTGGGAATGGTGCTGTGCCTTGATCAGGAGCAATCAAGTCCAGGAATGAAGGCTAAGGGCATGGGAAGGTGAGAAGGGACAAGACCATGCTTTTCCCAGGTCAGCCTATGGCCTTGTTCAAATATTTTGACCTTACAATGGGATTCTCCTCATTGCAGACACCCTTCTGCAGTGCACGTGTGACTATCCCTCAGTTAAAAAATCCTGGAAGAAAAACAGGTTTATGGGAAGCGTGGGCACACCTATTCTCCATAATAAACCCACAAAGACCCTGTGTTACAACTGCAACTTCTCTAACAAAACCAAAGCAGTACATTCCCTGGCAGCCATTCCACCGGGGAGAGCTTGGAGGAACGGTGGCAATCAGGGCTGAGGGGGACGGGGTCATGCCCCCCTCCCAGCACCACACACCCCACGGTCCAACGCTCCAGCACAGAGGAGATGGAGCGGAGCCTTGCCAAGCTGGCTGCAGGGAGCAGCTATGGGGGAGTGAGGATAAATAAGTCCAGGAAGGAACAGGATCCCTCCACGGTGCTGCAGCTGGGAACAACTCATGTGAGTGGTCATGTTCTTCTTAAACACCGTGACACGTGGTTACCGCTGAGTCCATAGAAAGTTGAGTATTACTTTCCAGGGATGGAGGCTTTGCGGATCCCAAAGCACCCGGTTCACTCGGTGGTGCATGGTTGGTACTTCACCATAGTGCAGCAGACTAAATAATTATCAATGAATAATTTGATGTTTTTTTCAACATCCATGGAGGGATTGGAGCTTTTCAGGAGCATGAGTCACTCCATTCTGTCTAAGTCTTTAATTCTGTGGCCTGGTGTTGAGCTCTGCTCTGCTCCATTATTTTTTGGTCACAACGTAGTCGTCAAGCTGTGTTGGGGTATCAGATGCCCTTGTGCAGATCCAGGCAAAGCACTTGAAAAAAATTTTTGTTCCTGTTGCCACACTGGTGTCTGAGGTGTCATAACCGACTGCATAAGCGCTTCTTCTCCACCCCAGCAAGCGTAACAGTTATTCACTTCAAAATCAAAGTAAAACTTTATTGTATTTGCAATTAACCCTTTCCTAGAGCTAATAAACCCCCCTCTCTTCCCAGCCTTGCTCTCGTGCCGGTTTAGCCGCTGTTTCTACACCCACCTCGTGGGAAGCCGCGGCTGCGCCTTTCCTCCCAGCAGGCAGGGACGGGATTTCGGCACTAAGCTGAACCTCATGCTTGAGCCTTTGCAAAATCAGCGCTCAACTTCCAGTTTTCGTGACAACAAACATGTTCAATCCTTCCTCTCACCCCCCACAAGTGTGCGGGTACACAGGGTCCGCTGAGGTCGATGTACCCCCACGTGTGGGTCCGCGCACAAAGGAACTCGCAGAAAAGCCCCATGGATGTCACCCGTTTGTCACACAAGGCGCTGCCCTTCCCCACGCACCCGCGCTCCGCCACCTCCCTCCGCACACGCGTGGGGCCCGGGGGGGGGGGGGGGGGGGGGGGCGGCTTCGCCCCCTGTCCCCGCACATAGCGCACGCACCCGAGCCTGCTTCTGGTGCGAGGCGGCGGTAGCCAATGGGAGGGCGGTGAGGGGCCAGGCCAGCCAATGGGAGGCGGGAGGCGGGTGGCTCATCTCATGGGGTGGGCTACAGCCTGGCGCCTGCGCAGGCACTCGGTCCCAGTCGGAGGCGAGGCGGAGAGCGAGGCGAGGCGGAGAGCGGCGGCCCTGTGGAGCGGAGCGGGGCTGCGGGGCCGGAGGTGAGTGCGGCTGCGGCGGGGCCCTTCGGCCTCTCGGCCGTGCGTGGCCTCAGCTCCTCGCAGTTGTGCATGGGGCGAGAGGTCCCAACGGGGCCGCGGCCTCCGCTTTCCCCTCCTCAGGCAGCAGCTCCGAAGCCCCCGCGGCCTCCGTGAGATGGGGCCGCGCCGGCCCTGCCGGGGCGGTTAGGCCGGGCCTAGGCGGTCCCTGAGGGGGTGCTGGCAGCTGTGGTCGTGCTTCCCGCCACACAGCGCACCAGGCGCGGGGCGGGGGGAGTCCTGAGCAGGCCCCAGCCCCCTCAGGGTGGGCAGCAGGGTGGGGGGGGAGGGTAACATCTTCCGGGGGATGTGGTGGGTCAAGGCTTCAGCCAAACGCAGGGTTTAACCTCTTAATCATTAACAGTTGGTCTCGGATTGCGTGTCGTGATTTGGACCTGCCCCTCCTTAGTGGCAGCGGATGTCCTTCAGCTTCGCATCTCAAATATTTGATGTCAGCACTCGAATCTCTGTGCCTTAGATCTCCCAGTAGGGTTAATTAAGCACTAGTTATCTCACGGCAGTGCTTGTGGGCAGTGGCACCTGGCAACTTGATGGGCATTTCTAGATGTTAAGGTTTGAAATAAAAATTGTGTTTTAACCAGCCTGCCTTGTGCAGTGTTGCCGAAGAGGATTTTGGTCTTTCTCCTGTTCCGTTACTTGACTGTTGGTTCACAGGGCAGGGCTATGACTTTCTGAGCCTGGCAGGAAGCAGTGAAGTTTGTCATCCAAACCCACAGATCGAGGCATTGCAGTTTCAGGCCTCCATCTTACCAAGCAATGAGAGAGAAAGTAGTCCAACATGTCTGTGACTTATCCCCTGCCAGGCATTATTTAAAACACTTTGCCTCGTGTTGCAGAGCATGGAGGTGAATTAATACCACGTGGAACACAAGGGAATAGGATTGGGAAGTGCCCTGGTTGGTCCACATTTGTCCAGTTCTTAGGAATGCTTCAGCAGTAGAATTGATGTGTTAGAATCTAATGCAGTGAGGTCAAAGGTCTAATGAGCAATAAGCTTTTTTCAGTGGTGGTGGTGTGAGACTTGCAGTTTTACAGGGCCTTTAAGTCTCATGTAAGACATCCACTGATAACTGTATGGCAGTTCTGTAATAAGGCACTAACAAGGATAGTTCTTTCTTTGGCCAAATGTTACTGTTGTTTTTTAATGTCCATTCAGATCCTTGCAGTGCTCAGTCTTAATCCTCTCGACCTAAGAGAAATGCGGCTGCAGAGTAGCTCACAACTCTAGCTTTTGGTAGTCAAATTGGCTGTAAACAAAACTTTGGGAAATGATTTTAAGTTGGAGTAGTTTGCGTTGGTGTTAGAGTATTGCATTCCCTGTGCAGAGGACAGAACTAGGTAGGGACTAAGTGGTGATTTCTTGGACTTCAGCTGCTAGTGAGGCTCGTACTCAGAACTGGCTGTAACTTGGCCTTGAGGTAGGTAATAGTATGTGTGCTCCTGGGAAGGCCAGAGAAGCTAGTATGTGTGGTTCCTCTCCTAAAGGGAGACAGTGACCTTGCCAGCAGATCATAGGACAGAAAAAAAGGGGTTTAGGCAATGCACGCATTAAATACCGCTCCGTATTTGTGTGTGTTTGGCTAGCTCCATCACGAAGTACAAAGGTCTGGAGCAGGCAGTGCTACTGATGAGTGCTCTTGTGTTCAGTTAGCATTTGCAGAGCTAGACCTGGGCATGGGCTGACTCTCACTTTCTAGATGAGTTGACGGAACTGTTTGAGGCAGAATGCGTAATGCTCAGCTTGTGATGAGCTAAATGGCATCAGATTTTTACCCAGGAATAGCTCAGTGGGAAGCCTGTTTCTTGAACACAGAAATGAGGGGGTTTGCAAAATCAGCCAAAAAAAAAAAAAAAAAGGTGTGAGGAATTTCTGGAATGGTGCAGTGCTGTGAAATGCCTCCTCCTAAAGAAAAGAGAGGGACTGCTGGAGAGGTCATTTGTCAAGGACACGAGCAATGTCAAACCTGGCAGGCATCCCCAGTGGAAGCTCTTGGCGTGTGTATTCCTGAAGTGCCACCTCTTGTGAAGGTGAATAAACAGTTCTTGCATTGCACTAAGATTTCCTGTGAGCTGGCTGTGCTTTCAAAGCACAAGGCACCTAATCTTTTATTGTAAAGCTATGGTTCTGAAAATGAAAGTAAGGCATAGCAGGTTCTGAAAATGAAAGTAAGGCCTAATCAGCTCTGAAGGCACTTTCCAGATAAATGGGGTTTCTTCCTCTTAGCCGTTGCCCAGTGCAAGTGCAGAGAGGTAAGTGTTAGCGTGGATGGGACTGGTAACTGGAGAGTTGAAGGGATTTATTTCTAGCTTGCATATTTACTGATTAAGTAGTGGCATCATGAAGACCAGCTTGAACTAAGTTGTCTTGCTTTCTAGGTTAGTCACATCTGTCAGTGTGCGGGTCTTACTGTAAAGCAGGCAATATATTGTAAAATCTTTGAGCTGCCTTATATGATACGCTGCTTAGAGGCAGGACAACTGGAAGGGACACTTTAAAGCCAAGGGGATAAACCAAGTGGCTACCCATGGTTTTAACATGGGGAGGGAAAATTTGCTGTGGAGGAAGAATGAGTTTATGAAGTTAAACCCCCTCCTCCCCAGTGCACACACTGTGTACAAGCAGCAGTATTTCTGAGATCCGGTTTTCTTGGCTTTGCAGTAACTACAGAGATTCATGACCATTTCTGTAAACAGGGTTACCACCCACACTGGCTTGCCAAAAAGTCAGCTTCCAGATAGTTCTGCTTCTGAGGCTGAGCTTTTGGCTCTGCAGCTGAGCTGGCTTTGGTGCCAATCGATGGCTTACAAGCATCTGTATGACTTGATTTTTAAAATGTAGCTGAGCTTACATAAGGCATTCCTTACTGAAGTTTTCTTAAGAAAAAAAATGTGAGAATGGGGGGAAAAAAGGAAGTGTTCAAAAGCTTGTGGTGACTTTCCTTTTAGGAGGAAAAGCTACTCAAGGTAGGGTGTAACTATTAATGCAAGTTCTTAATTAGAGCTGTGACTGTCTGTTTCTATTTCAAGATAGGTTACATTTGGCTCTGACCAGCTGCTGTACATGCCAAGAACTGTTGCACTTTAGTCCTTTATCAAAAAGAATTCTAACTCATAGCAGAGATATCCTGTGTTAGGGTTGCTTGGCTGCTCTTATGTGGTGAGGTGACATATTCTTAGATCTCTCAGAGATTGAGATTTCTGTCCTCTCAACATATGTCTCTAACTCTCACCAAGTATAATAAGTTTTTCCAGTTGAAATAGTATGGAGTGGTGTTTTTGAACTGTTTTCATGATTGCAGGTGTTACTACAGGATAAAAGGTCAAGCTGGTGCTCACAGCAGCAGTTGCTGTGTGCTGAGGGGAGTGTGAGGCTTGTGAAGTCCCTGGGGAGGGTGTCTCAGGGGGTTTCTGTGCCCCTGGCACCCTTGGGCTGTGTGGGAGAGGGACTGGGTAGCAGTTTTCAGGAGAGCTGCAAGTTGGGTGGTGCCAGCTGTGCCTGAAGCCAGTTCAAGCTGCTGGAAGCCCTGAGGAAGCACCAACAACCAGGGTGTGGAAACAGGGAGAGTTGTCTGGGAGCAACATCAGCAGTCTGGCAGCTCTTGGGCTGCGGCCGGCCATGCTCGCCTGCAGGCTTAGGCTGCAGCCGCATGGTCACCCCAACTCAACTGGTGGCTGTGCAAGCCTACCCAGGAGCTTGAGGCTTCCAGGGATTTAGAAGGATGACATCTTTCAAAAGAATTGCTGCTTTATTAGTGGACTCTTCTTTTGCTAAGAACTGTAAGGAGACTGGGACCTGCTGAAAGAAAATGGTGTCCACCTGCTGTAACTGCAGGGCTGTAGCTGAAACCCAGACAGAAGCACTGCAGCTTACCTATGCTGATGTCACCACCCAGACAGTCCTCCCAAGGACTGGAGTAGCTGTCCAGACCTTAGGTTGCATGGACCTTCAGTATCTGGAAGTCCCTCTGGCACACAAAGGCAGCAGTGGATGTCATGGCTGCAAGTGCAACCCTGGGCAAAACTCCCTGAACTGAGCTATGTAGGTGTGAGGAGGAGAAAGATACATGGTCTTGTGCACTGTTCCGGGCTGAATGACAGCCCTGCTTTAATGCTGTGCAAGGGGAAGGTGAGCTTGACTGCAGCTAACTGATGCAAGTAACTCTTGAGATGGAGGCTGGACCCTGGTTGCCACTTAGTGTGGAAGAACCATCCCCGGTCCCCTGAAAGGCTCCTGTGTAACAGGCACGATGCTCTGGGGTTGAAGAATGAATAGCATGTGGGTAGTAGACAGGATCCAGGAAAAGCAAACTGTATAAAGTTGATCCAACCACCCATCCCCATTAGAACTAGTGCCACCAGAAAAGCATGTAAGGTATTAGTACCCATTTGCCATTCAATTTCTCTAGAGAAGTTGGTGCCCTACAGAAGCTTGCAGTTGTGACCTCACTGAGAGGCTGCCAGGTGTGGTGAAGCCTGGGAGTTACCATCTGCTTCTACTATTGTGTGGGGTCTAATGATACTGCAATGAGGTAACATAGAAACATCAAAAGAGACTGTGGCCCTTGGAGCAATGTTAAAAGGTTGAGGAGCCCAGGTGGTGGTCTCCTCTATCCTCCCAGTCAGAGGAAGGGATTTAGGAGGGAGGAGAAATTCAGCAGGTGATTGCCTGGCTGCCTAGCTGGTGCTGTACTTGGGATTTTGCCTTTTATGATTGAGGATCAGCCTTTGAGAAGCTGAGTCTTTTGGGAGCTGATAGGCTTCACCTGGCCAGACTTATAAGGGGAGCTTGAAACTAGACTCAGTAGGGGGTGAAGAAATGGGGTTTTGAGTAACAAAAAAGAACCGGGGACTGCTGATATATTAGGAGCCAACAGGGAAACAGTTATGAAATGCTTCAAAAAGGAATTCAGGCTAGTTCTAAAAAGTTGACAGGGTCAGTAGCCCAGCTCAAGTGTCTCCATGCCAGTGCATGCAGTGTGGGTAATGAAACAGGAGGAGGTGGAAGCCCCTGCGTACCTGGAAAGCTGTGACCTAATTGCTGTCACTGAAACTTGGTGGGATGAACCCCACAACTGGAGTGCTGCCATCAATGGCTATAAACTGTTCAGGAGAGACAGGCAAGGGAAGAGAGGTCTGGGGATTGCCCTTTTGTGGTTTGGGTTTTTTTTTAAAAAAAGGGAAAAAAAAACCAACAAAAAGAATGATTGATTGCACAGAGCTGTGTTTGAATAATATTGATGAACATGTTGAGACTGAAAGTTCTAAACTGAACAGAGGGTAGATTTAGTTTGGCTATAAGGAATTTTTTTTATGATGAGGATGATGAGACACTGGAACAGGTTGCCCAGAGAAGTGGTAGCTGCCCTCTCCCTGGAAGAGTTCGAAGTCAGGTTGGATGGAGCTTTGAGCAACCTGGTTTAGTGAAAGATGTTGGCAGGGGGGTTGAACTAGATGATTTTTAAGGTCCCTTCGAACCCAAACCAGTCTATCATTAATACTAAACTCTTCTTTTCAGGTGTTAAAGATGTCCATTCTTAGGATCCATGACCGTGAAATCCTTGACTCGCGTGGGAATCCCACTGTTGAGGTAGACCTCTATACCAACAAAGGTGAGTCCTTAGCTGTAGATGTTTATTTCTTTCTTGCATCTGATAGAACTGAAGAGGCGGTCAAAAGTATACAAACTGTCCTGTTCTAGCAGTGGATTTGTGCTTTACTCTTTCCTCTATACATGTAACATGTTGCTGAGCTTGCTGTGGGACTTGGAGGACAAACCTAGACCTCATTCTACTGGGATGAATTTGCTGAGCTCAAGTTATTGGCCTGGACAGTGAAAGGGCTTCCTGAAGAGTGCTGCTGCTTACAGACTAGATTATGCAAGCGTTAATCCAAACCTGCCTTCTTCCTCTTGCCCCAAGATAGCACTTGTAGACTTGGAGTTAACAAGGTCTCCATTCCTGTCCTTAAGCAACTGCTAATAGTCTTAGTTTTCAGTATGACTGCACTTGAAGTTTAATTTGTGACTTGTCTAGCAGTCACTTTGTGTAATGGAAGTCTTCTGCTACAGAGCTGAATCTTGGGTAATGGTTTCTTCTCTGTGTAAGTACTCAGGCATGACTAAACTTGTCTAATTGGGTTTTCACATATAACATCTTATATTTTTAATTATTGTAGGACTTTCCCTTGGTTTGTTAGTTGTTCATCCCACATCTGATAGGATCTGACAAAGGCATTGTGCAAACACATACCAATGTGGTTTGGTGGAATGAGCAAACACAATAGCTGTAATACACTAACTAAATAGCTGATCTTTCTGCCTCAGAAGATTAATGCAGTCATTTAATGAGGTTACCCCTACTAAGCTCTTTGCTGTAGTGGGATAAGGGAAAGACTGGAGACAGGCATCTTGAACCACAGGCAGAACAGACTCCAATGTACCGATTTGCTTAAAGTTCAGCATCCTTGGCTGGAGGAATGGGCTGTCTGGGTGGCTGTGCTGTTGTTGGAAGAGCTCAGAACTTGTATTAACAAAATAGGCCTCTTAATTGTCCCTTTTATGCCTTATCTTAGAAGCATTTAAGAGCTTGGCTGCCAGACTGAGCTCAAAAGTAGATTCAGTGAATAAAGCCACCTTTTTGGAAGGGATATTGATGACTTCCTGAACTTACTCTTCCACTGTGCATTTCAAGTGCTTAAATGAGTCAGCTTGTTGTTGATCGGTGTGAGTGAGACACTGATGACTTGGTGATGCTGTGAAGGAGCAGAAAGTGCTCTCAGCATCACTGTGTACGTAAGCAGAGATGTGGTTTAGAGACTAACTCTCCCATCTTCAGGGGTGGAAGTATGCGACAGGTTGGGATGATGTATGGGTGGAGAATATTTTGTGGCCTTGAATGTGCCAAGACAGTTCTTTTTCTGTTGTGAACAGGTCTGTTCAGAGCCGCTGTTCCCAGCGGCGCCTCAGCTGGAATCTGTGAAGCTCTGGAGCTTCGTGACAATGACAAGACACACTACCTGGGGAAAGGTAAACTGGAATTTTGGCACGTTACAGTGGCTGTGTTGCTGCATATGTTTATGCCAGATTGTAGCAGAGGACACATGTAGGAGAGTCCATATTGTTATAGATTAAAAGTAATTTAGTGGGAAATAACCACTTCTCAATTTTTAGTGATCAATAATAAATTTATTAGCAAGCGGCGAGTGAGCAAAACAGCGCTGGGTGTGCCGGGAGTCTCTGCTCTACCAGGACACACACCTGACCCGGCAGAACCGAGTCCCTTTCTAGTGTAGGCTTCATCCATATTCATGATGGGCGTACCCTGAGGGGTCTGCAAAGTTGTAAACAAGTTTTCCCGGGCTTTTCTCAGGTTTTCGCGGGCTTTTCTCAGGTTTCGGCGGGCTTGTCTCAGGTTTCCGTCACAGAAGGGGGGATGACTCAGCACAAGTGTTTTTGTAGTGGCTTGAAGATGGGGGCCATTTTAGCTCCCTTCTAACAACTGATTTTAACAATAGAAACTATATACATATATCTTATTTCTTATTTACATAAGAGAATTACAAAACTGTTCGGCCACAACATCCTGACTACAACTTCTTTTTCCCCTTGAGATTTGAATAACAAATACCATATATGTTTTATTACAATTCCCCCCCTTTTCTTTTAACTAATTTTGTTTTTCAAATCTCCTTAACACATCACAGACTTGTTAAATATACACGGTCCGAAAGTTAACCCAATTAATAATAACACTAGGGGTTTCATAAAATGGAGGTTTAACATCAAAATTGCGATTCCTCCCATAGCCCAAATGACCACTATAGTGAGGAGAGTTGGTGGGTTCATCTTCCAATTACTAGCTAATTGTACAAACGTGTCCCCTTTCTGTCTTGCGACAGGATTTGCATGCTCAGATCTTTTCCTTCCCCATGCTTTCCAGTTCTCCTTGCCACAACAATCACCTGAACTGGTTGCTTCGAGGCCTTTCTTATTTTCCCCTCTCCATACGTCTCTGCCTCCTCCGCCTACTCCATTCATTCCTTAGAGCAGCGGGGCTTTCCATCTTCTCGGCAGCAGTCGTATTCTGTGGGGTTAGGGTCTTGTTATCGACACCTTAACGCCTCCCAGTTCCAGGCTTTCACTTGTGGGATCGTACAGGGCACTTGGAGTATTTGGAATTTGCAAAGAGTTTGTACTATATTCACGTTATGGGGCTTAGGTTCATTGGTATGCACACAATTTTTCCTGTTGATGACTGGTTAATTTTCTTTCTCTTTTATAGCACTGGTCACAGTATTCCTTTGGGGAATAGCCGTGGACGCAGTGCGCCCACCAACTTTCCTCACAAGTAGTGCATTTAAAACACACAAAAGGATAACAAACACAGTTAGGGGTTTTACAAAATTCATTTAGTCCTTCTTCCTTTGCAACAATAGTTTCAGATCTCCTGATGTTTCAGCTACTTCCCAGTGATCAGGCGTTAAGGGTCCTTTCACTCTGGTAGCATGAGTCATCCCTTTTCAGCAGTCTGGACAGCAGTCTCTGTTGTGAGTATAACAAGAAACGGTCCCTCCCAACGAGGGGTAAGAGAGGATTCTTTCCAAGTTTTTATTAACACCTTGTCTCCAGGTCTTATGGAGTGCATACAAATTTCTAATGGAGGTCTCTGTACTACCATCCCTTTTTTGTGTAGTTCTTTTCTCCTATTCATGAGGTTTATTAAGTATGGTTGCAAATTGTCTTTTTCCAATACTGGGTGATCAGTGGGAAATTCCATATCATAGGGCATACCATATAGCATTTCGAACGGGGATATTCCAGTATCAGTTCGGGGCTGGGTCCGGATATTCAGAAGTGCTAGGGGTAAACACTTAACCCAAGACATCTTTGTTTCTAACATGAATTTGGTAAGTTGTTTCTTGATTTCTCCATTCATTCTTTCTACTTTTCCTGAGCTTTGTGGATGCCAGGGAGTGTGGAATTCCCACTTGGTCCCCAGGGAAGTCAATGTCTCTTTGATTACTTTAGACACAAAGTGGGGACCCCTGTCCGAATCGATTACTTCTATATTTCCATACCTAGGGATGATGTTTTCCAAGAGTATTTTTATCACAGTATTTGCTGTAGCTCGAGCAGTGGGAAAGGCCTCCACATAATGAGTGAGATGATCTACCAATACTAGGAGGTATTTGTACCGTCCTACTTTTGGTAGTTCTGTAAAATCGATTTGAATTCTTCCAAATGGTCTGTATGCCAAATCCCGTCCCCCTTGAATCTTTTCTCTTAATTGGTACTTATTAATTTTCTGGCAAGTTAAACAGCTTTTTATTATTCCCTTAGCAACATTATAAATTCCTATGCACATGTATTTAATAGCAAACTGGTCTACCAATGCTTGTACTCCCCAGTGAGTTTTAGTATGGAAATCCTTCATAACTCTCCAAGCCATTGCCTTCGGGAGAACCTTCCTCCCATCAGGTAATTCCTATTCCCCTTGTTTTTCATTAATTCCCATTTGTTTCATTTTTTCTTTCTCTTAGTTAGTAAACGTGAATCCTAATTTGGTGGGGTCTGTTCTTTCGTTTGTGTTTGATTCTGTTACCATCAATGCTAGTAGTGCAGCCCGTTTTGCCTCTTGATCAGCTAGAATATTTCCCCTGATCTGTAGTGAGGTTCCCTGTTGGTGTCCTCTTATATGCACTACTGCTATTTTCTTAGGACCTCTTAATGCTTGGAGAGTCTGGATAATTAGAGACTCATGTATTAGCCCTTTTCCTTGTGAATTAATGAGTCCCCTTTCTTCCCAAATTTTTCCAGAAGTGTGAATTACTCCAAAGGCGTACTTAGAGTCTGTATAAATGGTTCCCTCTTTTTCCTTTAAAATCTGTAACGCTCTTAGTACTGCGTATAGTTCACAAGCTTGAGCCGACCAGCTAGGACTCAGTGGTCCTGATTCTACTACCTCTAGGGTGGTTCCACTAATAATTGCATAACCTGATTTTCTTTTTCCTTCTACCACTCTAGAGGATCCATCCACAAACAGCTTTTCCCCTTCTTCTAATTCTGTTTCTTCTAAGTCTGGCCTGATTTTTGCCTGTTCTTCAATGGTATGGAGGCAATTATGGTTTAAACTTTCGCTTGGCTCCCCATATAGGAATTGTGCTGGGTTTTGAAGACTAGTTACTTCAATCTCTAACTTTGGTGAGTGTATTAATATTCCTTCATATTTGAGGAGCCTGGCGTCTGTTATCCATTTGTCCGCTTTTTGTTGAAGCACTCCCCTAATGTTATGAGGAGTCAACACCTTCAGACTCCCCCCAAATGTAATTTTATTAGCCTCTTCTTCTAACAAGGCCACTGCCACTATCGCCTGGAGGCATGTTGGCCATCCCCTACTTACGGGGTCTAACAATTTAGATATGTATCCCACAGGCTTCCTTTTCCCAGCCCATTCTTGGGTTAATACCCCAAATGCTGTGCCATCTTCAGTATTGGCAAATAAATAAAAGGGCCTTCTTATATCTGGTAAACTCAATACTGGAGCGTTGACTAAGTCAGTTTTTAATTTTTCTAATTTTTCCTCATCGTCTGGGATCCATTTAAGCAACCCGTCTTTTGTTAATTTCTGGTATAAAAATTTAACTTTTGTACTATAATTTTCAATCCATTGTCTACAGTACCCCAGTAGTCCAAGGAGCTGCCTAACCTGTCATTTGTTTTTGGGAGCCTGGAGAGAAAGAATTCCATTTACCCTCTCTGGGTCTAATTTCTTGCTCCCTTTACTAATCCAGTGACCTAAATACTTCACCTCTTCTTCTACAAATTGCAATTTAGATTTGGATACTTTTAATCCTTGGAGGCTTAAGAAATTTAACAACTTAATGCTTTCCTTTCGTACCATCTCTGGGTTGCCTCCTGCTAACAGAAGGTCATCTACATATTGTACTAAAGTAACACCTTCCCCCAAGTTATAATCTTTTAAGATGTGTTCGAGGGCTTGTCCAAAGAGGTTAGGGGACTCAGTAAAACCCTGAGGCAAAACTGTCCACCTCAGCTGTTGTTTCCTAAAGGTATCTGGGTCTTCCCATTCAAAAGCAAAATAATTTCTACACTCCTCTTTTAGAGGACATGCCCAAAAAGCATCTTTCAAGTCTATTACGCTATACCACTGATTTTCAGGATTCAATTGACTAAGTAAAGTATGGGGGTTCGCCACTACAGGAAATCTGGTTACAGTTCTTTTGTTGATTTCTCTTAAGTCATGCACTAATCTATAACTCCCATCTGCCTTCTTAACGGGCAATATTGGAGTATTAAAAGGTGACATACAAGGTTCTAATAGCCCCTGATTAAGGAGTCTCTCTATTTCAGGCTTTAAGCCTCTCCTGCCTTCTTGCGGCAAGGGATACTGTTTGATTCTAGTCGGGATCTCTGGGTTCCTAATGGTGACTTCGAAGGGGGTGATATCCAATCTACCCACTGTCTCTGGGGTATACCATACTTCTGGGTTAATCTTTTCTTCATCCGCCACTGTGAGGGGGCATAATCTGACTTTGAGTTCTCTTTCTTCTACTTCCAGATTAATTCCCAATTCTATAATCAGATCCCGTCCAAGTAAATTATAATCTGCTTCTGGTAATAATAAAAATGTTCCAATCACATATTTGCATTTTGATTCAACAATCACATCATGAAGAACCGGGGCCTCAAATGGTTCACCTTTAGCCCCTATTACACTGATTTTTTTCTGATGATACTTTACAGCCTGGAGGCAGAGCCTGAATGGTAGATCTTTCGGCTCCTGAGTCCACAAGGAACTCTACCTCTTGTCGCTGAGGACCCACTTTAAGTTTTATCAAGGGCTCTTTGTTCTTTGAGTTCCCAGCACATAGAGTTCCTGACCCCACTAATCTTCAGAAAACATTTTCTCATCTTGGATTCTCCTCCAGCAAACCTTCTTCACATGCCCCTTCCTTTTGCAATAAAAACATTCCACTTCCTTCATATTAAAGCAGGCAGAACCATTCAATGAATGAAAATCTCTGATCCCAAAGAAACCATAGTCTCCAGGTAATCATCACATAAAACATCCATGTTCTGCACAGCTTTATTACATGCAGGCACTGGGGAATGCACAGAACAGTTTTCAGGCTAAAATAATGCAGTTTGCTGCATGTTTGAGTTGTTACACACTCTGCATTGCCTCCTCTCAACCTGAAACTCCTACTCCTGGGTCTAGACATTTAGAGCAAGGGCAGTTTAAATCTACCGAGACTGTTGCCCATGTACTTCCAGATGCCATCAAATAAAGCATCTGGGCAGCTATACCACACACGCAGTGCGCGGTGTTTACATAGCACATCACAAATTACAAAACTGGTAAGCTCTAGGCCATGGCCTGTGAGGAGAAAGTCTGCAAAGGGCACAGCAGCATCCTCCTTCTTTGGAAAAGACACAACATTTATGAGCTGTCTAGTCAGTGTGCTACAATTATGTCAGTTCCCCATCTTTTGGCTAAGAAGTACAAACCAGATTAGCAGCTCCAAAAGAATGTGGTCTGGGGGCAAATTAGCTTGAACTTGGCTCCCCAGCCCATATACCTGCCTGTATGCTAGAACCCTGATTCTTTTTTTTTTTTTTTTTTTTTCTTCCAACTCCTGCCAATGATGTAAGAGAGCTGCCTGCTTGAAGAACAGGCAGCCAGATTAAGCTGCAGATCTGCTCACTTTTTTCCCTCTTGGACTATTGCTTTCACTCTGATAATGTTTTACTCCGATTTTCTTATTTAAATTGATTCATCACTGTTAAGAAAAAAAAAGCTGCTGAAGCTAGCCAAGGGCTTGTATCTATCACAGTATCTTTTGATCCTTGTCTACAGTCCTTAAAATACCAAGAGGATAGAAAGTTCTAAGCTGTCACCTTCTGATCACCAAGTCAAGCAGGCAAAGGTATACTGAATAATAAACGAGTTATGAAGAGGTGAAACAACATTTAAATAGATCATTATCTGGGTATCCAAACTGATAACGAGAACAATACCACCACTTCAAGTAGGAATCCACCTAAACTTTCTGAGCTTCTCTCAGCAATTCCTCTCCCTTGCCAATCTTCTATCTTTTCTAGCTTCTTCCTAATATTTGCCCAAGACTTAGCCACAAACTGAGTCTTTAATAATGCCTGCCCCACAGGGGTGGCAGGATCTATTCCTGAGTACAACTGTTATTAATATTCTGCCCTTGGGGAACTGACTCTCTTAATTCCTTGAATTATGATAATTCTTAAATTTGCCATGTGGGTTTGGTGGCCTGGGTCTTGATTATTCCAGTTGGGTTTTACCAACAGCCACTTCTGATCTGCTGTGGGACCCACTTGATGTTGCTGGTCCCAAAGTCTTATACCTGCCCTCCTGATCATATCTCGTTCCTCCATAGTAAATAGAATTCCTAGGATAGATTGTAATTTATCCCAGGTATATAAATCTGGGCCAAGAAACTGGTCCACCTGTTTGGCTACGCCAAGCGGGTCCTCTAATAAGTTCCCCATTTCTTTTTTAAAAATCTCTCACATCTCCAGTGTTGAGGGGAACAGCGACATACCCCGCTCCCGGTTCCCCTTGTGCCCCCACTCCTGGCACAAGCATTTCTCTAAGGGGGTATAATCTCCCTTCCTTAACTTTGCTTCGGGTAACCCGCTGAGGGGGTCCGGGAGATTCAGGGTCAGAATCATTGGTTACAAGTATGAGCGGGTTAGAAGGGGGGGGGGGGGGGGGTGTGTGTGTGCTCAGCACAGAGCCCCCTCGAGACAGTTTACTGCAGCCTGTCTCTGAGCAGAAGCCTAAACGCTAATTTGGGGCCGCTCGGTGCCCCCTGCCCCAGCCCCAACCCCCACCCCGGGGCAGCTGGGTGCTCGGGACAGGCCCTCCCGGCTGGGGAGGGGGCAGCTCTGCCCCCCCGCTCCCCCACGCTGGGCCAGGCTCCGCGACACTGCTCCAGGGCTCAGCTTGGGCACGCTGCTCAGGTCGGGCGGTGGCGCCCCGGGAACAAGCCCTGTCCCAGCTGGAGCCAGCAGTGGGAGGAGTTCAGCTGCCCCCTCCCATGGATCCAGAGGGCTTGCTTTCCCTCTGTCCCATCTTCCAGAGTGCCACTCACTCGCACTCTGGGATTATCAACCTCCTAGTGGGATATCCAGCAATTCTTCCTTGCCCCCACCCATGGATCCAGAGGGCTTGCTTTCCCTCTGTCCCATCTTCCAGAGTGCCTTCTTTCACACACACACACGCTCCCCTTATTCGTGACTCGCTCCTTCGCAGGCTACGAGAACTGCACTACTAAAGGGTCCGCACTCGGGTGATCTCTTCGAGACCTCTCACTCACTCACACTCTGGGATTACCAACCCCAACCGAACGGATAACTGCACAAACGCAAATACTTACTCCTCCCCGGAGTCTTCGATCGGTCTTCGTGCACAAAATTTAAGGGGTTCTGCAGATTCTTTTGCTCACTCCCAAGTCCGAATTAAAAGGGGTTCGGATATCCAGCGTTTTGGCCACGAGATCCTCAGACTGGGGCTATCCGAAGATAGGGCGCCTCCCCTATCTGGGGTTTCGCACCAAAAGATCTGGATCCGAGTCACGGCACCAAATTTGTTATAGATTAAAAGTAATTTAGTGGGAAATAACCACTTCTCAATTTTTAGTGATCAATAATAAATTTATTAGCAAGCGGCGAGTGAGCAAAACAGCGCTGGGTGTGCCGGGAGTCTCTGCTCTACCAGGACACACACCTGACCCGGCAGAACCGAGTCCCTTTATAGTGTAGGCTTCATCCATATTCATGATGGGCGTACCCTGAGGGGTCTGCAAAGTTGTAAACAAGTTTTCCCGGGCTTTTCTCAGGTTTCGGCGGGCTTGTCTCAGGTTTCCGTCACAGAAGGGGGGATGACTCAGCACAAGTGTTTTTGTAGTGGCTTGAAGATGGGGCCATTTTAGCTCCCTTCTAACAACTGATTTTAACAATAGAAACTATATACATATATCTTATTTCTTATTTACATAAGAGAATTACAAAACTGTTCGGCCACAACATCCTGACTACAACTTCTTTTTCCCCTTGAGATTTGAATAACAAATACCATATATGTTTTATTACACATATTCTGTACGAGATGTGGCAATTAAGCAAAAGCCATGGAGATTAACAGTGAGATGACAGCAGTGCACACCACACATCGGCTGTGTGGCTGGGGCAGAGGTAAAGCCCAGACTGCTGGACTTGCCATGGAATGGTGTGGAGAGTGACTGCCTCCAGCAGTGCAGCTCTGTCGTGGAGATCCCTGTGCTTCCGTAGGTGGGTACGTGGAGCTCCGGCGTGCCAGATGGGTGATAGTGTCGCTAGTACAGTATGCCCAAACACCCTTTGTTACACCACTCCTGTCGCCCAGCTTGTTGGTGCATGTCAGTACAGAGTGCTTTAGTAGTGTGTCGTAAGAGCATCTAAACTACGTGCTTCAAAAGGCTCGGTGGTACTGCAGCTAGTCACAGGATCTCCTCATAGATCAAACTTCCGAAGAACTGTTAAATGCATCTGCTCTGGCACTACAGACTCCTTAGAATCCAGCATGTTAAATCCTGAACCTGAGGTTTATGCCGACTGCTGACTACAGCTAACACGCAGCTTTACGCTGGTAATCGTGGAAGATGCTTTTGTTTCGGACTGCGTAATAGCTAAAGCCACTTAACATTTTGTCTGTCATTACAGGTATCCAGGATACTGAAGTCTGTGCTAGTGGCATAATGTTTTAGTTGTCTGGGGACTGATTGTATGTTCTGGAAGGAAATTAAACACAGCAGTCACCAGACTGGCTTGGGAACAAGTGTGGGAGAAAATGAATAGCCATGTACAAGATGTCATTACCTAATAAACATCCTAATAGTTCTTACGACTACTCTGAGAGCTCGGACAGTCAGGACTCCTTTTTAGCTTGCTGCTGTACAAGCATTGGTGATGCCTTCCAAGTATATGCAATCTACCTAACTTTTGGCTGGGAGAGAGAATTTCTTGTCTTCAAACTTTTCTGCCAGTCCAGCAAAAGGAAGCTGAAGTATTTTGTGCCTATTAAGAAAGAGCAGTTAGTGAATAATTACTGAATTGAACTTGGAGAGCTTTGAGAAGATTCATGGTTGTTACTACACAGAATAAACTTGTAGATGACTGACTATCCCAAAGAGCTGAAGAACTTGTGGTGTCTACCTTGGGCACTTTTCCTTGAGAAGAGTAAATGTGTACTTGCCTCAGTGTGCTAAATATGTGTGTGCTTAGACCTGTTAAATCTGATCCTACAGGCAGCTCTTCATGGCATTTAACTGGACAGTAGCCTGAGCTGCTACAACAGGCTATCACAGCTGAAGGATTTTGTCAGCTGGGGAATAACATGAGTTATGAAAAACTAATCACCAGATGAGATGAGTTGTAGATAGCTGGTAGGTCTTTTGTAATATAAATCTGCAGACTTAGACCATTTAAAAGGCAATTGATGTGGTTCAGGGCACACTTAATTAGCATTCACCAGTTCTGAAGCGCTTAGGTCTCTGGTAATCTTGAAACACTACACAGGGATGACAGTATTACTTAGGCTAATATTGGTAGCTGTCTAATGGTCTCTGCTTAGGGGAAGGAAGCAAGTTCGTACTGGAACTGCTGGTTTATGCAATGGTGTATCCACATAGACTAAAAGGGCGGTGCTGTGTTCATGCTTTATTGCCTGTCAGAAACCAGGAGCAGACGATCAATCAATTTCTGTGCCTGCATCCAGGTACAGAGGCATTGTATCAAGTGTAAAATGTGTTAGGGTGATGCTATAGCAACAGTACAAAATAAGAGCAGATAGTGAAATGCCTGAGCTGCTGCATGATTAACTTCTGGGAAAACCTTTTTCCTTCCCCTTACTCATCCATTCTATGAATGGATAGGGGTAGCCTATCCTAACGCCTTTTCTAAATGCTGTCATTTGTCTACTTGAAGTTTGGGTCCACGATGGTGCTTGCAATAGTACAGAAACCTGGTTGGAAGGACCAAACACAGCCTTGCTGGCTGCTGCAGAGTTTCCTCTACCCTTCGAACCCTTTTGTTTCTAGTCTGCTGCTCGGTATCAGAGACTGGCTGACTTGTAGGTCTGTTTACCTATTTGTGTCCTTTTCTTTTTCTTGCATGACTGCCTGTGGTTTTGGCTGTGGGTCCTCATCTCTTCCTTGATTCTCTTGTCCATTTCACTTCTGTCAGGTGTATCCAGAGCTGTTAAATATGTTAACGAGTTCCTGGGGACAGCATTGTGTACACAGGTAATGGATGTGCTTTTAGTGGAACCTTGTCACTTGGATGAGTTTCTCCAGTGCATGGTCTTGCAAGCTAACGTTGCAGCAGGCATTCCTAGACAATGCTTACTTCATGCAACTTCGATTCAGTCAAGATGACCTCTAAGTGTTCAGATTTGGCTGTAAGCTCAGGTTGGATTGGGGTTTGAATAGCATGAGGTGGTATTCTTGAGATTATTGTTACTGAGATCACCTACTAATGCCTGCGTAACCAGTGTGGTTGACCAGTGTCTGATTTGCTTGTTCCTTCCAGGTGTCTCAAAAGCTGTTGAGCACATCAATAAAACAATTGCACCTGCACTGATTAGCAAGGTAGGAGCAATCTGTCTTCTGCTAACATCAGCTAATGCCAGTCCAGCGTATCCTAACTGATGGGTTGTCGCTCTAGAGGCAGTTACAGGAGTTGTATTACGTGGAGGGGGTGTTGGCCTGTGTATTGGAGTGCATGTGAACAAACGGGCCTACAGCAATTGCTTTACTGAATGACTGCATATCTAACACTTAATCAGAACGATCTCTAGCAGCCTAGTGTTGTAGTGTGCAGAAATCCTTAAGCACCTGGGAACTCCATGGTGCACGGTTCAGATAGAAGCTGCTTTGTGCTTAAAAGGGTGGCTGAGTGATCAGGAGGGACTGGGACTGGGTTTTATCCAGGCTGGCTAATTTGGAAGGGAATCTGAGGGGATCTTAGTCAAGTCTGCTTGAGTGTGAGATTCCTGTGCACTTTGTGGGCACTAAGCCCTAGCTAGAAAGGACGATGCAAAACTAAGTGGTAATGCATGAAGTGATTGATTGCACATTCTTAGTGACAATTCCAAACATGGTATACTAAGTTACAAACAGGTGTATGTTGTGAGCAAGCTGGGCATCTTTGAGCTTGTGCTCCTGTGCCAGGCAGATCCATGTCAGGGAGTCAAGGGACACAATAGTCTTGCAGCTCTGAATGAGAAGAACAAAACAAGCTTTTGATGTTTCCAACTTATCTGTCAGCCTTGGTCTGCTTGAAGGGACCAGAAGGTGCTGTGGTGTGATAATGACAAGAACTAGTCTCTTCAACTGTTGGTAGTGGCCCTTAAGCAAGTCTTGGTGCCTGTCAGGGAAATAAAAATGCAGTGGGTAGGTGAGTTTGTAGAGCCAGGTTTGGTGTCAAGCAGCGCTTTGCTTGCTTCTCTCTGCAGAATGTCAACGTTGTGGATCAAGAGAAGATTGACAAACTGATGCTGGAAATGGATGGAACGGAGAACAAATGTAAGTGGACTTTGTGTTGCAGTGAGGCATGAAAAGATGAAGATTGCCTTGTAGAATTCTAGCTCACCTTATCAGAAACCATGGGCAGTGCATGGCATGTGCTGTGCACTTCCATAACCAAGACCATGGTGCTGGTATTGCCATCTCTTGATGAAGACATAACATTTCTGTAAATGATTTCTTCTTCCTATTTCAGCCAAATTTGGTGCCAGTGCCATCTTGGGTGTAGCTCTGGCTGTATGCAAAGCTGGTGCTGCTGAGAAGGGTGTCCCCTTGTACCGTCACATTGCTGACCTTGCTGGAAATGCAGAAGTCATTCTTCCAGTTCCTGTAAGTCTCTAGCTAAAGACTTGATCTGGTGGTCTTAAGTTTTCTAGAGAATGACGAGTTACCAATTTACCCTGAAACAATCTAACTTGACTTTTCTTTTTGGTTACTCCAAGGCTTTCAATTTGATCAACGGTGGCTCATGCTGGCAATAAGCTGGCTATGCAGGAGTTCGTGATCCTCCCAGTGGGTGCTGACAGTTTCAAGGAGGCATTGCGCATTGGTGCAGAGGTGTATCACAATCTGAAGAATGTAATCAAGAAGTATGGCAAGGATGCAACCAACGTGGGTGATGAGGGTGGCTTTGCCCCCAACATCCTGGAAAATAAAGAAGGTAAGAACGAGCTGGGTGTGGGAGGAGGAGCTTTAACTGTTAGCCAGAGAAAGAATCGGAGAATCCTAGAATGGTTTGGGTTAGAAGGGACCTTAAAGATCCTCTAGTCCCAACCCCCCTGCCACGGGCAGGGACACCTTCCACTAGATCAGGTTCCTCAAAGCCCTGTCCAACCTGGTCCTGTCTGAAGACCAGACCTGTCCTGTAAGAATGGGAAGCAGGATCAGTAGGTTTTAGGACTTGCTGCTGTTTCTTTGCTTCTCACCTTGACAAACTTGCCAAGATGCTGTGCTGGTGTGGTCCAGTGTAGGAGCACAGAGCTATTCCCTTGGGCATCAGTTTATGCAGCTTGACAGGATGGCTTTGACTTCAGTGCCTCATACCCCCTTCCAGTTGAAAAGTGGTGTGGGAATGTCTGTGCATTGCAGGCTTCCCAGAAGTCAGTAGTCAAAGCTTAGTGGAGTTGTTTTTCTGCTGACAAAGGAGGAAGATAGTTTGAACTATGCCTGGTAATGTGTGGGAGTGCATGAAGGCTTGCCTGGGAAGTCGAGGCATTTACTGCTTCCGCAGCCAAACGGTTCTGTCCAGAAACCTGTGGGGGACGGAAGCAGTTTGTCTTGTGGAAAGTGAAATACCTGTTTCTACAAAAACTGTACAAGAGCTGTTTTTCTGCCTCTTTTGCAGAAATGGAGCTCAGGAGAATACTAGAACTCTTAAGTTGCTTGTTACTTTAAAGCTGTTATATTATTGTTGAAGGTGGCCACTGAACTTCATTGCCTTTTCTGTCACTGAAGATACTGAGCCAGCACCAGAAATTGGGGCATTTCCAAATCCCACAGTTGTGTGCAGCTCTTGCTAGGTGTGTACCCTGGCAGACACCGGTGAAGATGACCTTGAATGACTATTAGTGTCCAAGGAATTTGTGTTGCTGGCAGCAGCTGCTTTTGTAGTTTGTACTATATTAACATCTTTTTTAAAGAAAAAAAAAAACCCAAACAAAGAAAACCCCACAAAAACCTGCCCAAAAGCACTTGATTTAAGCTTCCTACTGTAAATAGCCTGGCTGACGCAGCTGCTGGCTTGGAGTTAGGGGTGATTGGACAATCTTCCCAGTCGTGACCGTACTGAATTTTGTTGCTTGGACTCTGACAAACAGGGTAGAATAGTGGGTAGTATCCATAGACTCCAACTGAGTAGTTCTGTTCCCTCTTCTGCATGTAAATGTGCAAGTGGAGAACAGGTGGATGCAAAGAGAGGGTGCCCTGTGCAGAGGCAGGCTGTGTATCACGTTGCCTGTCAGTGTTCAGATGCTTTTGTGGTCAGCACCTGATCTGGAGCTAAAAGGGATTAAACTGCAGTCCCTGCTTCCTGCCCACATGCATAAAGCTGAAAGAGGATGTAGTATCTAGTATTAAGCTTTCTGGGCTGATATGTAGTCCTGCCTGAAGAGATTATGAATCCCATAATGGTGTCTCAAGGGTATTAACAAGCTAAAAGAAGTATTAAAGTAATGTCTTGTTCCAGTCAGTTCAGAAGTGGGAGATTTTAAGAACCTGTTCTGTGGCCTTTGTGCTTTCCTTAGGGGGTAATGGAGATTCTTTGGCAAGTGAATATACTGTTGTGGGTAAATGACTAGCTTTTGAGTTAAGGTGTTTGTTGGGAACTCAGAAATAATGCTTTGTCATGTTTCAGCTCTGGAGTTGCTGAAGACTGCTATCAGCAAGGCTGCCTACTCTGAGAAGGTGGTCATTGGCATGGATGTGGCTGCCTCCGAGTTCTACCGTGATGGAAAGTATGACCTGGACTTCAAATCTCCTGATGATCCCAGCAGATATATTTCTCCTGATCATCTGGCTGACCTGTACAAGGGCTTTGTCAAGAACTACCCTGGTAAGTTGTTCGTCAACAAGAAGCACAGTAGTAATGGTGAATAGGGGTCGATTGCTGAAGGGAGGAGCTAGGATGCAGCCTCCCTTACAAGAGGGATCAAGAGCAGACCAAGCAGCTAGCCTTTTAGGAGGCTTAGGAATGTTCTCTGCGGTGGGTAGTACTTGGCTGCAACACTTCAGTACCACTGCTTTCAAACAAGACCTTTCAGGGTGGCGTTGTGATAAATACAACACTGCTCCTTGTGTCTCTCTACAGTGGTGTCCATCGAAGACCCGTTTGACGAGGACGACTGGGCTGCCTGGAAGAAGTTCACTGACAGTGTTGGTATCCAGGTGGTGGGTGATGATCTGACTGTGACCAATCCAAAGCGGATTGCCAAGGCTGTGGAGGAGAAAGCCTGCAACTGCCTCCTCCTTAAGGTCGACCAGATTGGCTCTGTGACAGAGTCTCTGGCAAGCGTAAGTTCTCCCCTCTTGGCCGTGTCCTGGAGGGGGATTGCCCAATTGAGGGACATGAACATACAGACCAGAGCTAGTGGAATAGGGATCTGTTGATGGGGCATCTGTGAAGGGAGAACAGTTGTTAACTAATAGAGGATACTGACAGGTAAACCTGTACCTTTGTGGTCTTGAAGTCATATAGGCACCTCAAACAACTTCACTGGGTCGAAGTGTGTGTAAAAACAGCTCTTTATCACGGCATTGTCACGTGATCCAAAGCCTAACGTGTACCAAAGGGCAGGTCTGTCTTGCCAAAGCGAGGATCACTCGAGCAAAGGCTGCTAAGCAAGTAGGGATGGTCTGGGGCCTTATCTGTTCATCTCTTGTAGCTGCAAGCTCACCCAGTCCAATGGCTGGGGTGTGATGGTGAGTCATCGCTCTGGAGAAACAGAAGACACCTTCATTGCTGATCTGGTAGTTGGTCTCTGCACTGGCCAGGTGGGTATCTGTACCTGCTGTAGTTTCCCTTTTTGCTTGATGGGATAATACGGTGATGAAGCCATGCTGCACACTAGATAGGCTCTGCTCTGACTTAAGGCATGCGGGTTTGTTTTTTCTGTATATAGGAAGCTGATTTGTCTAAGAGGAGTGTGACAAGGGAGCATGTTATCTTACGTAAACTCACCTTTTAACCAATAATTTAAAAAAACTTGGCCAACTCCAGTGGATGTATTGGGATTTTCTGCTACTGAAGTTGTTGGCAAATGTACACACTTGCTCCCAAGCCCTGTCCTGTTTGAGTATACAGATACCTTGAATCTGATACTGAAATAAAGCTTGTGATTTTGCTTGTTACTCAACAGAATAGGGCAGTCTTGTGTTGGCATCTGTGGCCTTATATCTATTATAGTTCCTTACTAACTTTCTGATTTCCATTTCAGATCAAAACCGGTGCCCCTTGCCGATCTGAGCGTCTAGCCAAGTACAACCAGCTGCTGAGGTGAGATTCTCAGGGAAGAAGGTTGAGGGTTAAGCCTGACGTAAAATGGATGCTCCACTAATGTATTTGGGGCACAGCTTGGTCTTCTGCGTCTCAGAAACACGCTGGGGGACATAAACTGACCCTGGCAGAAGTGCTGTTGGGCTGGTGCTGTGCTTGCAGAGCTGACTGTGGGGTTAAGGATGAGTCGGATGGGCAGTGTCTGTAATGGACACGCTGAAGGGGAACTTCATATAAAGCATCCTCTGACACTAGACATCAGACATTGTCTTTCTGTCTGCAAGATGCTGTTCCCTTGGGCAAGTGTGTAAAATGTTTGGGTCAAGTTATGGCAGATGGGACATAGTGACCAGTGTGGTTAAAGGTGTGTAACTGAAGTTGCTTGGTGGGAACTGGCTTGTCACTCTGTAGTATCTTCAGTACCAGGTAGATCAGGTGATTTAGTGCTCTTTTCTCAGGTTGGTCAGAGCTTTATGAGTTCACCCCTCAGCTACGAATACTATCAGTACTGTTACACTACTTATCAGTACTGTTGATGCTGATTTGGTCACTGCAAAATCCTTTTTTCCCTTTTTTTGTCTTTTTCCCAAAACTTGAGTCTAATTGTACGAGATGATCCCTGGCTCTAGGAGTGAACCAAGGTTCTGTAGTACAGGAGGATTTGGGTGATGTCTGTTTTACTTTAAAACCTAGAAGTGTGTGTTTAACGAACCATCTATTTGCAAGAAAAGGATAAATCATCTTGTTGCTAAAGCAGAGGAGCACCTTAGAAAAGTAATTTCTGGTTGTGCCACTATTACCTTCTCATCACGAAGAACAGTTACAGAGATGACACCAGAGTACTTCAATGCTGCCAAACCCAATATTTGTAAGACTTTGGGCTTCATAATATAAGTCACTCCTGCTGCTTAGAAGCAGTGTGAATGTCTGTTGTGCTGCACTGAATTCCACCTATCTTGTAGTCCGTGCAGCCTGATAGGGAACTGCAGAAATCAATGGAGGGTGGCATGAGCTGGCAAAAGGCAGGTCTTGGCTGGCACAGTCACTATTTCTGTCCTGGATAGAAAAATGAACCCACTGAGGTCCAAGAGGGCAGTGTGGGTATTTGGACAGTCAGGTGCTTCTGCTTGAACAAAGTGAAGATGGAGATTTAATATCCAAACATTCCAACACTTTCTGAAACATCTTCTGGGTCACACAACCCTGCCAATAGAGAAAGGACCAGACACTTCCCAGACCAACTTATCAGATCTTGATATGGTAAGTTTACAGATCTGTCTGCTCCTCTGTTTTTATTTCACGCATCTGTGTGGCTGAGCCTCTTCTAAAATGGTCTTTGAGGAAAGCAATGGAAAAGGAAGAAGGCTTGCAGGATGCTACCTAGCATTGCTTTTATGCCGTGAAAATAGGGTCTCATTCACCTCTTAGTTCCAGAGCCTCATGTCTGCTACTGTTTACCTGCAGAGTGTGCTTCTTTTGTGGCAATCCCCTTTCCTATTGCTGGGGGATCACACTGGTATATCTGCCTCTTGCTTAACTGACTGGGAGCCATTTATGCAGCTGATAAAGCATTATCTGTATACGACTTATTTGCAGGCAAATAATTTGTTACTTGAATTATTGTTTCACCTTGAGGTCCCAATTGTAGCTCAGGACTGCGTATGATACTGAATTAGCCTTGACTGAACATGCAATTCTGTCCCAAATGCAGGTAAAAATGCTGCTAATGTCACTCTCTTGGACATTTACTGTGGGATGTCCCCTAATAAGTCTCCTTACTGCAAGCATTGTGGTCTGCCTACTGCAGCATGGCTTACTGCCAGCTCCTAACCATCACTTTTGTATAGCTCACTGCTAATGTTCTCCAGCAGATTTGTTCTGGAAGATAAGCCTCCCCTCTGAATTATTTTGCCAGAGATATCAGGATTTCATAGGATCCGGCTTTGAGCACAGACAATTGGGCTGAGTGTGAGTAGTTCCCTGCACACGCGCATGGGAACTCTTAGCACGTGGTGGACAAGTGCAGAGGAGAGAAGATGCAGAGCTGAGTTAATGTCTGCAGGCAAAGGCACTCTGGGGTGAAGAGCAGATGTAAGAAGCTTAATATGTGCTGTAGCTGAAATTGAAAATGTGCTTGTAAAATGCCTGTAAAACTGGTTCTCCTGTTACTGGCTCTGTTCTCTGCCCAAGTCCAACAGGATCTCGGCTGTTGAAGAAGTTACACCCTTGCAATTGCTTTGAAAGTCCAAGAAGTTCATTCACCATCCTGTCTCCCTTCATCGAGCTCTTCCAAGATCATCCCAGTGCCAGTTACCTTATGGATGTTGTTACCAGATTCTTGCTGTGAATGGCAAATACTCAAAATGTTCTGCTGCAGTAAGCAAATATTTCCTCTGATGAAGGATTTCTGATGGCAAACATACATGTCCTGTTTGATTTCTGTATGTGTCAAGATTATTTCTTCAAGCTCAGGGAAGGAGTTTAAAGACCCTGATAAAGAATTCTTCTCTCTTATAATTACTGAGTATCAGAGTGGCTGTCATTCTGCCAAGAGCTCCCAGAAGAATGATACTGTCTTTAAAGAAAAGGAATTTCATGAAAGAAGTTTGTTCTCCTTGCAGCTTCCCCACCCCTGGGGCAGAACGGTTTACTTTCCAGCTTCCCTCTTCTGACTGAAGATCTGTGAAGGTGAGAACTAAACTGGCTGCTGAGTGAGCGATGGCCTGTCCCACTCATTTTGGGGTGCTTTGAGCAATGTTTGAAGGCAGCATGGGAAAAGCTGAGCTAGCTCAGAGTGTCTTGGTTAGTGCCAGCTCGCCACATCCTCTCAGTGGCAATGCAGAGGGGAAGGTGGGGAAAGGTGACTGATGGGTGAAATGAATATTCTGGTTGGCATCTCTCTTCGGTTAAGATGCCGCATGACAGGTAGGACTGAAGCAGGAGTAGTTCCTAAAAGTCACAGGAGTGAGGTGTTATCCACTGTCATGGTACCCTAGCAAACGGCATCCTTGAGGATGTTAACTTACAGCAAATGCAATAAAAGACAAATGACAAGAAGTCTAGGGACTGAGTTCCACTACCCTCAAAGCAACAGGGCTCTGTTCCCCTTCCTATTTTTAGAGCAGGATGCTTTCACCTGGAGGAAGGGAGGCTGCAACCAGTCAAAGAATGCATGAAAGAAACATGAACAACTCCGGTTGCCCAAGAGGATCCATTTTCTTAAGCTGGCAGTTACAGACAGACCAATAACAACAAGGTTTGGTTCAAATTTCTCTGGTTGCTGGAGGTATCTGTGAACTTTGCATTTCTCTGATAAACTCTAGAAATGGTAGTCGGCTATTGACCAAGTCCTGGACTGTTCAAAGTAGTCTTGTAGTGTAGGAGGTTAATACTAAGCCAGCAACACGTGGCATACCTTGCATGTAGAGGGAAAGGAACTAATGTGATTTGGTGGAAAAACTGTTCTGCGAGCTGTCAACACACAAATGTGAGAGGATCAACCTGATCGCTGCGAACTGCAAAAGCGCCCTGAGCAAGTCGGTCCTGTAAGGTAGGACAAGCAGAGCAGTATGTGAGCCCAAGGGCAGATAGGCAATTTGTGGTTGCAGGGAGGGTTAATGCCAGTTCTGTTGCCCTGGCTGTTGCCAAGGCAGCTCTAACACTGCCCCATGTTCCCTGGAATGTTGCAGTTGCCAGGGAGCCTCCCTGGCTACGCTGTCCACAGCTGCCCAGGAGCTGCAGCTGGAAGGAGCTGCAGCTTGGTTGCTACAGACTCGTCGACATAGGTATAGCTGGGGGAAAACAGCTCATTTAGCAGTTTTTGCAGTAAGTCTGCCCCTTCCATTTGACCTGATGAGCCTGTTTCTCCTGTAGCTAGGAAGGACCTGTCTGAGTCAGGATCTGGCAAAAGAACATCTGATCTAGCGGCGACGGACTTGGACAAGGAAAGGAAAGGGAAGACACGAGGGAGTCACGCAGAGTAAGGGAACGATCAGACAAGAACAACTTTGGCTGATAGAGCTTCTTGATGGGATGTTTTCTGAAAAGTCAGAGCGTTTTTTTCTGTCTAGGGCGTTGCCATCCCTTGCGTTGTCTGTTTTGGCTACAAAAGCCTGTACTCGGCGTCTGAGATTCAAGCACCAAAATGAAGTTGAAAGGAAATAAGCCCAAGAACTCTGACAACAGTGGAGGTTCAAAGAGGGTAAGTATGCTGGACTCTAACACTCCCAACTTCAGCTTCCCACAGAGATGCAGAGCAAGCTGTCTGAGATCTGCAGGTACTTGTAGAGGAGCAAGATCAAGATCTTTTGGGCTAACATATCCACAACTGATCTCACAGGGAGAGCAGACGTGTATGTTCTTGAACCCAGTTTATGTCTATCTGCAGCACAGCGTTGCACTGGGTCTCATGATTTTCTTTGTCTGCAGCTGACCTCCCACGTAACTTCTGTGTAACTGTCCCCTTCTGTGTGTGAGTTTTCTTTTGTAATTTCTAATCAGGTTTAGGCTGCAGGTGCTTCGGGATGGGGGCTGCCTTTGTGGCATCTTGCACAATGTGATGTCCATGTGTGCCAGATGTTTTCCTAAAAGTGCTGGATGTGAATCATTAACACCAGTGGCTCTTCTGAGCTCCTGGGATTTGTTTAATGAGAACAAGGCAGCCTACTTTTCATCACCACTGTGAGAATGTCAACAGTCTACTGTAAAAAAAATATAGAATATAGCTGCAATAAGAAAGAAATATTAAAATAAATATAGCTGGAAGCCTCAGCTTCCTTCTGATCCTTACTCTGAGATGGACTTGAATTTTGATCTCTTGCAGCGCCTTAAACTCTGCCGATCTCCAGAGGTGAGCTGCTAGAGCTTCAGAGGAATATGAGGAATATAAGGAGTACCAGCAGCTATTTTGAACAAACGTTCAGTCAGGGAAGTGACAGATCCTTCATATGGGACCTGAGCTGAGTGTTGGGACATAAAACCTTGCAGACATGAAGGCTAATGATGGTGACATAATATTGTATGCATTTGAATGAAAAATGACTGTATTGATGTAGCAGCAATAAGATACATTAGTGAGCTGTAAAAAAAAAACCAACCCTGACAACCAAAACAGTTCAGTCAACATAGTCAGGCCAGCCTGAGGACTGAATAGTAACTAAATGGCTGTGAAAAACAAGTTGCTTGTAACCCTGAGGACTGTGTACCCACAAACATGGTTTGTGTTTGATCCTACTCCGGATAGCAATTTCACCCTTCTGTTGAACGGTGAAATGCTGCTCCTGTACCCCCCAACCAAACCCTCACTGGGCTACTTGCATTAAGTTCTAATTGGCTTCAGTGACAAGTGACAATGGGATTAGATCCATAGACAGCTTGATCCTGAAATGTGGGAGGCAGAACAAGCCAGCATGTGAAAGCAGAACAAATGAACGGGAAAGGGATTTTGCCACTTCATGCAAAATCTTTTCCTTTTAAAGCTTTCTTGTGCCAATATCCTGTGTTATTTCACTAACCAATTTGCATGTTGGAAAAAGAATAATTGCATACATTTTTTTTTTTCCCTGCGGGGTGGTATTTTAAGCATGATAACTTCAAAATTATTCATCATCCAAATGATGCATCAATACCAGGAAAGGGTAGAATGAATTACTGTTATGACTATGTGCAAATCAAGCAGAACAAAATGAGTTATATGAAAACAACCCATTGGGCTTTCTTTATACTGTAACATGAAGTGAAAAACACAGAAGGCAAGTCTTAGGGTATTTCTTTATTTTTACTGAATGCCATTTATGCCTAAAAGCCAAACCTGCTTCTACGGTGTTGTTTGTGTGTTTTCTTTCCCCTCTGCAGAAAATGACACTGACGCTTGTGCTGGTATCGCTGATATCTGGGTTTGGATCTTCTTTCCAGTATGGCTATAATGTGTCCGTGATCAATTCTCCAGCCCCGGTAGGTTGGACTGTGGAGTGGACCATGACCCAGGAGCAGGTTTACAAACAGAACAAGGCAGGAGCGTGACAGTAGATGATGGGTGTTTGAGGGCAGATGCTTTGAGTCACCAGGCACCTGGTGAGAAGTGGTTCCCCCGGAAAGGGAAGGGAGGTGTTAAGGTGTATAACTCTACCGTTCGGACTTCGCCCAGCAGAGACGGGGCATGAGGAATGTCTTCCCTTCTGGAAACCAGGCAAATTCTATAAGGCAGGATAGCATGTAGTAACAGTTTAGTCTGGGCTCCTTCATCCCTCTCTTGCATTCATTCTCCAGCTCAGCTATTCTGGTTTTTATGAAGACATTTGTTTAAAGCTTTATGGCATTTGTTGTTAACTAGCTTTTTCACCATGAAAATTTTACTTACTGTGCTAAACATGCTCTGTATTTTGTTCCAGTACATGCAGGACTTCTACAGCAAAACCTACTTCAACAGGCACGGAGTGCCGATGGACAGTAGCTTCCAGACGCTGCTCTGGTCTCTTACTGTGTCCATGTTCCCTCTGGGTGGCTTCTTTGGATCACTCATGGTGTGGCCTCTGGTCAACAACTGTGGCCGGTACGTGACAGTGGTGTTTAACATCCTTCACCAGCAGTTTGATGGGTTCAGATAAGACTTGCCTCACAGGTCACTCCAGCTTGCCAAGCCCATGAGGAGCGTGACTGTGTCACCACCTCGATTGCAAGGCAGATGGGCTGGGGATTAGTTGCTGGACTCAGCAATACACGTTGTCTCTCACATGTAGAAGAATTTATATGGTTTCAGTATGGTCAAGGCCAGGCTCTATGCTGGGCACTGAGCCAGGTAGAGAGCAACGATGAAAGTCCTGGGTTGGGATCTGAGATCAGGCCCGGCTTCTGCTGCTCGAGTTTCCTGAGAAACTTCAGTTCTTTTTTGAAGCCTTCATTCCCTGCAGGAAAAAAATGGGACAATCACCATTTTCTCTTTGATTAGTCTTTGGGGTAGTGATTCATTTGAGTTTTGGACAGCATAACACAGAGGGCATCTGACTGGTATTGGGGCCTTAAAAAAAAATAAACTGAATCTGTCTCCTTCCCTATTACTTTGCAGAAAGGGTACTTTGGTGATAAATAACCTCCATTGTTGCTGCACTCCTTATGGGAACCTCAGAACTAGCAAAAACCTTTGAAGTAATCATCTTTTCACGTTTTCTTATGGGAATATATGCTGGTAAGTGAGAGCTTGGATGGTAAAGGGAGAGCAATATATTCTTGGCTGTGTAAAGGTTTTTTATTCTCAGAACAGATGGTTTCACAGGTAGCATATTTTAGCTATACATTTCCATAACAATGCTGATTTGCTTGAATAACAGTTGTCATCTGCATGTTGTAGAAGTACTAAAGATGTCTAGTAAACAATGGCAGTGAGACTGGAATTTAAGATGTACAGAGGAGATGTGTGTCTGTAGATGTAGCTATCCTCTGCAATAAGCATCTGCTAGGCACTGGAGCTCCAACACCCAGGAAACCTGCTAATAATAATACATTTTCCCAGAAATCTTAAAGCAGATAGCCTGGCACGTGCGTGTTTTTTTTTCTTTTTCCACATAATCGGGGACAGAATAATCCTTCTAAGTCAAAGACATTGGAGACAATGCCAGACCCAGTAATCCAGTCCTGGAACTGACTGATCTTCCTGCAGGAGAAAAGACATGTTAAAAGGGGGAGTGAAGGGTTCAGAGCCACTAGCTTTATTGCAAAGATAGTGGGAAGCCAAGGAGCAGGGTGTGTGTGAGTTGCTGTCATAAGTGGCTGTATTAGAGCTACAGGAATATGGAAGAGAAGCCCAGAATGTCTGGGTGCCCCACGCAGTACTGTACTGAGTGTGTGCAAAGCCAGGTTTGGGTGTAATATTGACAGCCTTGGCAAAGGGACAGCATTACTTAGGAACGGAGAGGTAGTGGTATAAACTTATTTATCTAACGGCTCCCAGAAAAAGCTAGATTCCTGGGCCTTTCTGAGGGCACCAGATGCAGCGATGGATTTTGTAGCTCTCCACCTGCTGAGTGAACTGATGCCATGTGCTTTGTGTCCCCATGTTCCACTGAGGAGTGAGGAAAACATACACAGCTTATTCACTGGCCAGAAGATGACATTAAATTTCCAGCTGGAGCAGAAGGGTTTGAGCGTGAGGTTTCCACATGTCCTGTGGTCCAGCAAGGATCACTTTGGTCTCACATGGGAACAAGGCTTTTTACTGAAGATGGTGAGTGTGCTGATGTCAGGCAGCTGCATGTCTAACATTGTTCTCTAACTACTAGGTCTGGCTTCCAGTGTGGTTCCCATGTTCCTTGGAGAAGTGTCCCCGAAAAATCTGAGAGGTGCTATTGGGATAGTACCCCAGCTCTTCATCGCTGTTGGGATCCTCGTAACTCAGATCCTTGGTCTCGATGTGATCCTTGGGAATGCCAAAGGTAAAGCCCTGGCTCAGGACTTGTCAGCGGGCTCCACTGGGGAAAGATTTCTCACAGTTGTCATTTTGTCTCACTTGTTGCAGGCTGGCCTGTGCTGCTGGGGCTCACTGGCATCCCATCACTAATTCAGCTCCTTACATTGCCCTTTTTCCCTGAGAGTCCCAGATATCTGCTGATACAAAAGGGCAATGAAGAGCAAGCACGACAAGGTACAGCATCATCCTTTTAACGAAAGGGGAGGTGGAATGGGATAGATCTGACTGTGAGACATGACTGACAGCAGTCGGCAGTGAAGCAAGTGAGTGTGAAATTCTTCACTGACATGTTGCTGGTGGATGGAATTCCTGCAACATTGCTCCTTTCTCTGCGTATATGAATCCCTGACTTCCCACCGTGGAAGAACTGCAGCCCATATTGTTCTGTCTTGATTTGAAGCAGAAGAGCTCACTTGTAGACCTGCTCTCTGGGGTCCATAACATACCTTCCTTTCCCAACTAGCTCTGCAGAAGCTGAGAGGCTGCGATGATGTGGATGATGAGCTAGATGAAATAAGCCTAGAAGACTGGTCAGAAAAGGAAGAAGGGCATTTGGCTGCAGTCACCCTGTGCACCTTCAGAGGCTTGCGATGGCAGCTCGCCTCTATCATTGTCATGATGATGGGCCAGCAGCTCTCTGGGGTTAATGTGGTGAGTGGGAAGGGCCCGTGGGGTGAGTAACAAAGGGATGGGACTTGAGAGTGGATGATGTGGGACAGTGCTGCACAGGAGCTAGGACACAGGAGTACCCCTTCATCAGGGACACTGGTTCTGTGTGACATTGTGGTGGGTTGACCCCGGCCAGTACCAAATCCAGTACACACATGTACTAGATACAGAGTCAAGCTGTCCTGTTAAGGATAGTTTGGATGGTTTTGGAGTAAGGTGCTTGTGCCTGGATCCAAACACCAACGTCTCCAGCTCTTTCAGGCTTCTGTGCACCGGTTCCAGGATGTCAAAGCAGCCAAAATGAGATTCCTGTGTTTTGCCTTTGGTCACATATAAACACAGCTGTGGTTTTGCTGCAGGTCTTCTACTACGCAGACAGAATCTTCCAGTCGGCAGGTGTGGAAAGCAAAAATGTTCAATATGTCACTGTGTTGATAGGTGCCGGCAGTGTCGCCATGACTTCGCTCGCTGTAAGTTTCTGTTGGGGCTCTTCAAGTTCTAGCCTGTCCAGTCTCCCCCATCTGTCGCTGTTTAAATTAGGTTATGTTATTTACACATACTGTGAGCTGCTTTGCACAACAGAGGCCCTGCACTGTCCCTTGGCTGAAGGCAGCTATGTTAACCAAAATGGTTAATCACGATGATTTCTCATATGCCTCAGAAGTGTTCAGTCTCTGGTGTCCAGGCTGATACACCCTTTTTTGCTGTTCAGTGTTACTGTGCAGGGCTTCCATGCAGTTCTCACTGGGTCTGGGTACTGAAGAATGGCCTGGCTGTTCTCTCAGTCTTATTGACACGTCCAGCTTTTTGCAGTTCCTGGGTGATTTCATGCCCACAATCCATCAGTAGGTGGTAGAAATGTCACTGAACTTCTTAACAGACGTTAATAAATCTTGCTGGAATAAGAAGTGCTGTGACCCAGGTGTCTGATTTTTCACCTTCTTCTGTCTCTTTCAGGTTCTTTTTGTGGAATCCCTGGGGAGGAGAATCCTTCTCCTTGCTGGCTTTGGATTGTGCTCTGTCTCCTGTGCAGTGTTAACCTTGGCCCTCAATCTCCAGGTGTGTAGCTGACTGGCTCAGGTGATCCTACCTGTGCGTTTCTGGACCTTCCAGGGAACAGGCCGTTGGTATATTTTGAAGTTGCTTCTATACCCTGGGGGGGAGAGGACAGTATGAAAGGTCTCTGTATTTGTGTATCTACCTAAAGTAAACCCAGGAAAAGCTATGATCTTGCTTGGCTGAATACTGCTTTAAGTACATCATGTTTATAATATCCGTTGCATCCATTTGTTGGAAGCAAGGATCATACTCGGGCTGGGATTTTCGTGGCTAAGTATGGACATACCTGGCAATGGAGGGTGACAGTGGCTTTAGAATGCCTTCAAATCTTAACACAAATAGTGCCTTGAACGTGTTGGTGATGTTCAGAGAGGAACCACCTCTAACCTGTGATTAAATTCTTCACAGACCACTGTCTCCTGGATGTCTCACCTCAGCATAGTGTGTGTTGTTGTTTACATCATTGGACATGCCATCGGAGCCAGTAAGTACGCACAGCCTAGTCCAGTCTCCTCCACAAGTTGGGTAAAGCCAAGTGTTATGTTCAGTTTCAAATCAAAAGCTTTGTGGAGCTAATCCAAAGAGATAGAATCACTTTTCTGTGTGGCCATGCACCTTGTTGATTGTCAGCTAGGCTTATTTATGTTCCAATGAATTGCTGGCTGTGTCCATGAGGCAGGGGAGCATCTGGCTTTCGAGAGGAAAAGCAAAGGCACAGTTGTGCTTGTGCTGGAGATTCCCCCAGTAAGATCAGGAGCTAAACTGTGCTGAGATAGCCCTACCAACTGGGCAGAGATGTTGCGTGCTTGCATGTGTAGGCAACCGGTCAAACTTGAAGCAACTCGCATTATACGTGTGGCCCTGCGGATCACAATAAGTGATTAGTAATGAAGTGATTAGTAATGAAGATAAACAGCCGGTGGGGAATTAATGGGTGCCCACGACTTACCGCGTTCTGTCCTAAGCCTCTGTCCATACTCACCAGGAAAAAAGAGACTAAAGACCCTGCAAACCCGCTCCATTATCCTGGACAACCTGTTCTAGTAGACTTGCCCACCATGGGGCAAGTACCCCTAACCCTAAAAACTCCCATCAATATTTGTTCATGGGTGGCTACTGATGCCCATGGGAAAGAATACCGCATCAATACGAGGGGGATTGTCCCTTCTTTCTAACCATCATTGGTTTGTCATGTATATATGTGTTTTACAGATCCTGGACAACAGGAGACCTATGTTACTTTTAGCACTTTCAATGGTTGTAGGCATTATCAGCTAGTTATTATTTGTAATCTGCTTACATTATTATATAATTTGTGGAATCATACCTGCTGGGTGTGGAATAAATCATTGCCAATCAATTACAATCAACAATCCAGGAAATTTTACAGGTACATTTAATGAGTCCACTTATTGGAAGGCTAACCTGGAGTTGTGCCTTAAGTTACCTTATTGGGAATCACCTCCAAAATAAAGGAAGCCTGTGAGCCACCTGTGACTGCACACTGGTGCTTGCAAATACCAAACAGATCACAGTGCCAGCTCATATAACTGTATGTGGTCCTTACACCACCACATCCATCAACAGCAAGATGCAGTCATCAAAGACTAGTTGAAGGGGTCTGATCCCACAAATTAAGCATTAATGAATTGTACCTGAATATTAAATTGTATTCCCATTTAAATCCTTATAGACCTGATAATGTCATTGTGTAACCTCAAATAGTTTTAGAAAATTTAACTTAGCAATTATATGTACTAACAAGGTATGCCTTTAAGGAATTAAAGGTGCAGACCCAACAAGCATCTAAGATGACGTTGCAGAATCCGGCTAGCATTGCTGAAGGAACATGGACTGTGTGGTGTGCTGAATCTAACTGAGGGAGAATGTTACATCACCATGCACAATGCCACCACCTCTATAGAGGAGACCGTGCCATGATGAAGATGATCAACAACGGGAAGTGAGAACCTTTTTATTGACTGATGGACTAGTTTGATGGATGGAACCCTGGGTCATGGGTCACATCACTGGGATCCTCAGGACTCACAGGGTGGGGAAGATGGCTTGTAAATATTAGTATTGTGATATTATGCAAATTTTTGCTTTTAATAGTATGCCTCGCAGCAATTAGCTATATGCTCTCTCACCTTCTGTCTTCCTTTTCCCTATACCTTTTGGGATCACAATGGTCAAAGAAGAACTTGGAGTGTTTGAGTCACGGGGTGGGATGTGAGAGACGAGAAACCAGGCCTGTGAGAAACTAAGAAAAACAGCCTGAGAAAGCAAAAGTTGAGGCTGATCAAAGAAATGCCTCAAACACTTGCAAGACAAAACTATGAGTCACAGGGTGCATTCTGTGGAGGTCGAAGCTGATGAGCCTGCCCGAATAACACAAGATGGGACTGGAGGAGGGAGCCCTGTGAAGACAGGACGGCTCTGCTCTGGTGCACCTGGCCAAAACTTCAAGGGCCATCTGTCCGGTGAATAACCTTTGCTTCATTATCCACAAAATGCATATTAAAGTTAACACCCCTCAATATGCTAACGAGGGCTAACATGATCATGTTAATTACATCATCCCATGAAACACCTCACCCCTCCCCGTACATGGGATACGTAGGTATGTGGGTCAACCTAGGGGATGGACCCAAGAAAAGTGGGTATAAATCAAGAAGGGAAGTGGGGGGGGCGCGGCCCGAGGAGAGAGAGTGCAGTGAAGCGAAGAAGACGGATGCCAGCGAAAAAGACGGATGTCTCCTGTGCCTCCCGGAACCCTCGTCGGCAGGAGCAGCGCAGAAACCCAGACCGGTGATCTGTATTTCCCCATTCCCTCTATCTCCCTCTTTTCCCTTTCCTATTAAACAATGCAAGGCATATTATATTGCTTGCCACAACTTGCTATATACTTAGCCAACTATCGTGTGTTCAATTAGTACATTGTGAGTAGTTAATAAATGTTTAGACTTGGAGACTTGTTGTCCGCTCCATTGGGGATTTACGAATCTGAGTCACTTGTCCCCCTCGTCTAAGCGGGACGTGACACCTGCGCATTGCCTCCTGGGGGTGTCTTCGGGGGTCTGTTGGAGGAAGGCTCACAGTCCTCCTCACCTTGTACTTTTCCTTGGAGCATGTGCAGATTCTCTTAGCCAATTTCTCGAACAACAAGAGTGGTTCCCACTGGTTTACCACCTCTATCTTATCTAAAAGCACCAGTCTATTAGTTTCTACCGCCCATATCTGGCTATCTATCCACTACAAAGACTAAAATTGCTAGAACCCATCTGCTTTCCAAGTACATGTCTCTTATTTTTGCTCAACATTGTATTCTTGCTAAGTTTCCACAGAGCAGTCAGGGCAAGCAGGATTATCAAGCAATATTCAGAAATCATTATAAGTTGCTATAAGTTGCTATAAGTAAATAAGGTGCAAAGCAGGTGATCATTTCCTTGTATCAGTACACTTCTCCCCTGCCCGTGGTTTCAGAATGTGTCAGCTGTATCAGAAAACAAGGTTGTCCCTAGGAGCCTTGCCTTAATCTTAGGTCTGGTAAGGGGCAGGAAGAGGAAGGGGCAGCCTGAAAGCTAAGGCAGTTGAAGGTGATGTGGAAAGGCTTCTGTCAGCGCCTTTGCCGTGGTGTCCCTCTGGATGCACTTTAGAACCTCTAGTTCATTCTGCCCTGGTCCTGTTCCTCTCTGGCCACTCAGCCCCAGACGTTGCGGAAGGGACGCACGCTGTCAGCTTGACATCAAGTGAGTAGGGGCTGCGCTGTGAACGTGCAAACTGCTTTGTAAAATCACCCCCGGGTGATGTATTGCGCACCTCGCCTGTGACACTGAGCTCCTGAGAAGTGTTGCTCTTAGCCTGGTCTTCCTCGTGCAGACATTTGGACAGACTTCATGTGCCCAGCGAATGAGCCTTTGCTGGGATGACTGTCCCCTGAGAACAGACTCTCAGTGGGCTGCGGCACAGTTCTGACAAGGGGTCTGCAGCATTGAAAACTGTCCCATAAGGTATCTGACAGCCCCTCAGGCACGGTAGAAAATCAAAATAAGGGAGGCTAGTGCATGCTG
Organism: Strix aluco; assembly: GCF_031877795.1. Classification (NCBI taxonomy): domain Eukaryota; kingdom Metazoa; phylum Chordata; class Aves; order Strigiformes; family Strigidae; genus Strix; species Strix aluco. The sequence continues at coordinate 1,059,069 of NC_133966.1, forward strand.
TCGGATGTGGACAGAACTTTTTCGATTTCTCTGGATGTTAACCAGTGGTAAGATAGCTACCGAAATCTCTGACTTTTCTTCCTCACGGCCAAGGGAAGTGCCTTACCAGCACTGACACTGACGGCTCGTTGTGCACGGCTGGTTCATTACAGCACAGGATCAGCCTCTGAATCTCTTGGCTAAGGAACTTTCTAAAGCCGGTATTAGACCGTACTAGTGCCATACTGCTTGTAACTTACTAACATTTATTTTTGGTTTGGAAGCAACTCGGTCATTATACTAAGTAGTTTAGCAGTGTAAATTCTGTAGTTTATCACAGTTTAAGAAGAACATGAAAGTAGCAAAAAATATTTTCTTACACAGTTATCTGCTCCTTTACAGGCAGCGGAAGATGCGTCTGTACCAGTTGTCAAGTTTGAGTTTGATGGCTTTGAGGTAAGCGTTTTGCTTTTTTTCTTGCTTTGGAACAGGAGAACTTCTCCAGGGAGCTGTGACCATGCTGTTTTACAAGGTTATTGGTACCTCAGAGTGTATTTAGGAAACTGTAATTAAATGGCCTGACCGCAGCCGATCCCAGGAGAAGAGGCTGCAGTCAAATGGGAGCTGATAGGAAAATAAGCCCCCAGGAAGCTTGGCAGGTGGGGGGGCATCAGAGACAACCCTTTCTGCCCTGTGCTTAGAGCGGGGGAGCCTGCTGGAACGGCACTTATCTGCCAGGGACTGTGCAGAGTGGGAGCAGAGGCAGTGCCCTTGCTGACTCCTCCCAGCTCTGACAAGCTGGCTTTCTACAGAGGGATGCGTATGGGGTAGTTGACGGTGTGAATCGTGTCAGCAGACTAAATGCTTTGTTGCAAATCAAAAATGAAGTGATCGTGAGACAAGCAATCTGGAAAATGGCAAGTAAAAGTACTCACGAGACTCCTGCCTGGGTTTGTCAGCTGCAGGAATCCTTGTATCTTGACTGCGTCTTATACGGTGACTGGAGACCTGCGTGCTGTAGTACCTAAGCAAGTCACTGCTTGGTACCACTCTCATGAAGTCACTTGTTCCGTGACCTTCTTGTGGCCTTTGTCTGGTGCAGACATTCACAGAATAACTTTCTTGCCTCAGACTGTGCTATGAACCAGACGCTTCAGGATCAAAAGGGCTTACTGCATAGAGAAGATGCTCTCTCCCTTGCTGAAGTACAGCTGAGGTGACTGAACTTACGTCTTAATTCTATAATTAATTTTAACTTCCCTTTTAATGGAAATTCTAAGTTTAGAGTAATCTTTTTCAACTTAAAACCCCCTTCCTTTCCCTAGCTTAAAAGGAAAGGGGGTTTTGTAAAGTTCTCTTAAAAAGAAAGGGGGTAAATGAAGGGTTTTATAAATAAAATATGGAACTTCTAGCAATTTTCTTGAGTTTTTTGGCAAATAAATCTCTTGGGAGATGTATCTATAGTCACATAGTTCTAAATACAAATGTTAACCACTCTTTTTAGACTTGACTAACTGTCCCCCACCGGTGTGCTGTTCACAAACAGTGCAGCATTCTAACTCACGGTTGGCACTTTTTTTCCTCTTAAGATTGATCTGGTGTTTGCAAGACCGTCTGTGCAAACTGTTTCTGATAAGCTTGATCTCGGAGATGACTGGCAGCTGAGAAGCCTGGATAGGAGGTGTGTATGAAGCTTAAATGGTGAGCGTATTTACACATCTTTAAGAAGAAAGTGTTACTGAAGTTGGTCTAGAATGCACATGACACAACTCCAGTTTCTGTACGAGATGCATAAGCTGATCTCCTGTGTACTTGAGATCCGAGGAGGTGGCAAGTGGGTGTAAATTTAGATGTTTCAAGGAGCTGTGTGTTTAGATAGACCTGTATTTCATGTTTCTTGGATCAGGGTGTGTGCACTGTTCCACGTTGCCACAGAGACTGCTTCAGATGAATAGGTGGAGCACTTGATAGAGGAGAATGTGTGGTAGTTCATTAAAAAAAGGAAGATATTTAAAATACCCAAAGCCTAACTTGCTCGCTGTTTAACAGTGACTGGTTTAATTGTTCCTGGCTGTTGAAGAAACCTGGCTGTCGGAATCCTCTAGAAAGGCCTTATTAAAAATGGTTGGCGGTAGTCTATAAACTATGACAAAGCTGTTGAGGGCACCAGTTACCTGTAGGGATACGGAATGTTATGTGTAATCTGTAATTTTTAACGCACTACAAAGCGAGTAATCCAAACTTGTTTTCATAGATTTGAACGATAAACTGTAAGCTATTCATCCAGCGTAGCATAAACCAGACCTGTACCTGTTACTAGGAACTTCTGTCCTTCAACTTTTCTCTTAGAGTTACCGATGAAATGCTACATCTAGTGCCAAGTGAGGAGAACTTCTGGCTCACGCTCCGTGCGCTTAAACTGTGGGCAAAACGTGAGTAAGGTGGTTGTTTGTAATCTTTAAGCTTTTCAGAGGCACCTCATGCTGAAAAGATAAGACCATTAGAAGTACTTCAGCCATGGAGAGCCATTTAAATGACAGTTTTCAAGCAAAAGCCAGTTTTTTAGTTTAGATTCAAGGTGTGTCCATGGGGTAGAGTGGGTGTGTTTTTTAATGGGGGTAGAGTGGGGAGAAGAGGGGAGTGCCTGCAAGACAAGGTGCTTTATTGCTTATCAGGAACCTGACTACAGATGGTAAAAAAGCCAAGTGAAGTATAAAAGCTTGATCCATAAGGAATAAGAAAGTATTGTTTGTGCATGTGGCTAGAGCAGGTACTAGAAGAATGGCAGAAATTTTGTCTTAAGGGAAGTTGGAGTGAAGCAGTAGCTGTAGCAGTGTAGGCAAATTTCAGAGTAGCAGTATTTTGGGGAGTGGTGTGGTAATGATTCTTCTTCTCATCACTGTTAAGGACCAACAGTTTTGGCCTCATCGCACTGCAATAACAACTGCCTTGGAGGCTGAAGTGTACTGAGTATTCTATAGATTGTGAAGTTGGTGCTGCAAATTTGAAGGGATATCCTTGGGTGTTGGAAGACTGCAGGCTAACTCCAGTGTGTCCGCTCTAGGTCATGGCATTTACTGCAACCTGCTGGGATTTCATGGTGGGGTTTCCTGGGCAATGCTGGTAGCAAGAACATGTCCGCTCTATCCAAATGCTTTGGCTTCTGCTCTTGTGAACAAGTTCTTCTTGGGTTTTTTTGTTTTTTGTTTGTTTGGTTGGGGGTTTTTTTTTCAAAATGGTAAGAGCTATTCTTTATTTTAATTTGCAGAAGGAAGTAACACTTCTAGAGGTAGTTCTTCCTATAAGATTTACATTGACAGCATTCAGTCCTACCCTGAATTACATGGCAGAGTTTTAGATGGACAGTTACTGGGTTTTCTTATAGAGGAAATGGCCAAATCCTGCACTGCTGAAACAACCCAAAGACAGCAATCTTAGTTTGCCACTGTAGGACCCTAGGGTGTGTAAACATTGAATTCAGAAGCCTTTAAACTTTTTTCTAACCCAAACTGATGCTAAGCGCAATTGTTTTAACATCCGAGATGAACCCCTCAGACCGGTACCGTGTAACGGGGATCCTCACCCCAGGCTCTCCACAGCAGAACTCTGCACACAAGGGATCTGCATCAACGCCAGCGGTAACGGGAGAGGAGTTCAAACATGCTAAAGTCCTTCCCGTGCTCGTTAACTGGTTAAAAAGTGTAATTCTTGCTATATGAAACCACATTATGTGAATTGGTACCTAAGCACAACTCACAAGTGAAACGATCCTGTCAGCATAGCGCTTCTTGCCATCAAAATACTTGATCAGCAACAGTTCAGTGTTTCAAACAAGAAGACGTCAGAGCAATTAAAAAGTGAAGAGGGAACACGTATCTTGAAAGGCAATGCCCGCAGAGGCAGTTAATTTGGAGGAAGGAGAGACTGGAAGAGATCTCCAGGCCCATCAAAAGGTGACTGAGCTCCATAGTGAGCAGTCAGGGGTTGTCTGGTTGCTTCCTCCTTTCTTTATTTCCCTTGGAAGGCTCTTGCAGAACCCAAATCTTCTAAGCATTAAAGAGTTTTCTTCCAGTTTGCAGCTTAAAGTTACTCAGGGCCAGGCATTACACATTTTTTCTGGTGCCCACACCCTTCAGTCTTAGTAACTGTTCTCCCTAAGTGTTATTTCCCTCTTCTGCATTTACAGCAGTCACCCCACTCTTCTCCCACTTGCTTTTCTGGCCCAAGCAAATCCCGCACTCCTGACGTCAGCACGCGTGTCCATCTCCCACGTCCCAGCGATCCCCGCAGCTCTCCTCGCCAGTTCTTCCAGGGACAGTTCATCTTTCCGGTACGTGAAGGACCAGCAGGGCCACCACGTCAGACGAGCTGTGCTCTCGTCAGTGGCATTAACTCTCCTCTGCCCTTGCTGAAAACACTGTGCCTGACACACGGCAGGGCAGCGCTGGCTCACGCCCCCATCACGCTGCTGGCTCCCAGATGCTCTCTTGTGCTTCCCTTGAGCTCCCTGTAGGGCTTCTTCCCCCTCCTCAGTTTTGGCCAGCCAAAGAACATCCAACTTCTGACTCTCAAATTCTTCCCACTCTTCTAAATATCTTCGTGGGGGTCTCAGCCTTCTGCCCTTCAGATCAGTAGCTTATCATAACAGGAGAAGGATAGCACTTTTTTTCCCCAGGTAAGCAAATACTTAAACTCTTTGTTTAAATAGAAAAACTAAGAGGAAGGAAAAAATAACAGCCAAGTGGAAAGTGAAAGTTTAATTTGGTGCTGAAACAGCTTGAATACTTCTGCTGCAGCTGTAGCAGGGGGCTGACGCTTAAATGTCTGATCAGGAGAAAAGCAAAAATCCTTCCGCTAAGGTTTCAAATTACAAAATAACTTCATCGAAGGGAAGACAGACTGTCTATATGTAAATATTGCTGTATGTTCATAGTGCCTTCTCAGCACAGTGTTTCTCTTACGGCACGAAGAACTTACTGGTATGAAAAGTTAGGAATTTTAAGTGTTATTTTGAAGCAATTTACACTTAAATCAGCAGTGGTGAGGAAACAGTCAAGAATTTGGCTTGCAGAATGGGAGATGATTCGTGACTGTCCCCACAGCTTTTGCTGTGAATGACGTTTACAGCTCTCTCACTGTGTGGCAGTGCCAGGCTTTGTCAGGGTCGGTCTGGTCAGGACCTCAGCAGGCTCCTTGTCCATCACTGCGATTCTTCAGTCAGCAAAGACAGAAAGAAGGCCGGGCAGCACTGCCGCCATTGGCCGAGCGTAGCCCCGCCCCCATCCGGCTGCTAGCAACCTGGGCAGCAGCACTGCTGCTATTGGCTGAGCGAAGCCCCGCCCCTGCCCGGTTTCCTGGCAACCAGGGCAGCACTGCCGCTATTGGCTGAGTGAAACGCCGCCCCCATTTGCCTCTTAGCAACCTGGGCAGCAGCACTGCTGCTATTGGCCGAGCGAAGCCCCGCCCCTGCCCGGTTTCCTAGCAACCAGGGCAGTACTGCCGCTATTGGCTGAGTGAAACGCCGCCCCCATTTGGCTCCTAGCAACCTGGGCAGTAGCGCTGCTGCTATTGGCCGAGCGAAGCCCCGCCCCCATTGTGTCCTAATAATGCCCGGGATGCGACCAGCACTGCCAGGGCAGCGGCGATCATTTGAGGAGGAGGAGGTGAGTAGTGAGGAGGTGGCGAGTAGTGAGGAGGAGGAGGAGGCGAGTAGTGAGGAGGAGGCAATTACTGAGGAGGAGGAGGCGAGTAGTGAGGAGGAGGCAATTACTGAGGAGGAGGAGGAGGAGGTGATCAGTGAGGAGGAGGCAATCAGGGAGGAGGAGGAGACGGCAAGCAGCATCACGACCATGGCGAGCAGCATCAGGACACGGCGACCAGTGCCACCAGCAGCTCCCAGGTGAGGACAGAGCCAGAGCCAGACCCGACAGGCTCCTCGGCAGGGCAGCCCCTCGCCGTGCCCAGAGCGCCGGCCCTTTGACCTGAGGTGCCAGCCGCCGTTGTGAGCGGTGCCGGGGGGGTCTCTGGGGGGCCTGGGGATGGGCTTGGGGGGCTCCAGATGGGGGGCTCAGGGGGGCTCCGGAGGGCCCAGGATCACTCTGGGAGGACTCCGGAGGGCCCAGGGCCGGTCTGGGTGGGCTCTGGGGCCCGGGAGGGGCTCAAGGGGGTCTCCGGAGGGCCCAGGGCCGGTCCGCGCAGGCTCCGGGGAGAGTGGGGAGGGTCCAGAGGCCGGGCCGGTTGCTGTCCCTCCCACGCGGTCCCAGGAGTTGGCAGCAGGGGGGCCACGGGGGCCATGGTGCAGTCGGGGTCACCCCTTGTGCGTGAACTGGGTGAACTGGGTGGCTGCGCTCGTTTCACGGCCCCTGGCCTTTCAATTCTGTAAGAATAACGATGTGGAATTGAGCACTGCAAACAGCTGGAAGCCCTGAAGGTGTTTCCCGGCGCTCGACGCGGGCAGAGCGGTGGTTCTGGGTGAGGGGTTTGGCTGGAGGGAGCCGTTGGGCGCAGGTCGGCACCTTGAACCCGGCTCCTCTGCACAGCCCGGGCCCCTGCGCCGCGGTGACGGCGTGTGGTGGGAGCGGGGCCGCTGGCCTCAGGCCTTCCCCTTGTTGTTGTCTGGCTTCAGAGCTGCAGGTTGTGAGTTTCAGAGCAGCCAAACAGTGAGGGTAGACAAAGGTTCAACAGTCAGGTGAGACAAAGAGTAAAGGAAGTAGTGTGAAGCTTTTGAAACAAAACCCAGGTGAATGTGAGCGGTGTGTCCGTGGGGCAAGGTGAGCGGTGGTCTCACTGAGGTCAGATGGCCAGGGCTGAAGGGGTCCTGCAGATTTTTCAGCAAAGATACGAGGTGATTTGGAGAGACTGTGGCCTCTCCCTCCCGTGGTTATCACCTGAGTAAAACGGTACATGTGCTTAAGGGTTTGGTGGTCTTGGAAGAGAACAATTAATTATTGTTGGGCTCCAAAGCCCCATCCAAATGTCGCCTGCTGACTCGGGTCAGTTTTGTTCAGTAGTTGTGTGCCGGCATGGTTTCTGACAAGCACGGCAGTAGTAGCTGAGGTTAATAACTGTGGAAGCCAGAGCAGTTCCTCGAGGTGAAGTCCCTGAGGCGCAGCGCGGGGCAGCGGGTGGCCCAGCCGTGGGCAGTGGCTCCCCCTCGGAGCAGGAGGGTCAATGTACACGTGTCAGAGCCCTGGCTCCTCACACAGCACCAGCCTCCTTTTGCGGAGACGGGGGATTGTTTTCCTGGCTTTTCATCTTCTGAATAGATGGCCCTCAGAGAGAGAGGAACCCACTGGCCGTATTCGCTTGGCGTAAGCTTGGAAGCACCAAACAAAATAAACATTTTTGCTGAATAGTGTCATAAAGGCAGCAGTTACCTTCTGGATGCCTGTACTGGCACGGAGATGGCAAAATCCCATTCTCTGTGATGGACTTGCACCATCTTTTGAGTCCTAGGCCCACATGGGCCTGTTAGGCCATTCCCAGCTGGGACTCACAAAGTCCTTACCGTCAGAACATAATGAACATATCAGAACGTAATGTTTTGATGTTTAGGTTTTATAATCTGTTTTCACTGCTTTTGGTTGGGTACAAGTGCTTTGTTCTAAGTTCTCATCACCTTTATTTCTTCTTCTAGAACTCGAACCGAGCCAGTGAGTGGAACATCAGCCACGCCGTGCGTGCATTACAAGTTCTTCTCCCTGCTGCAGTACGACACGGTCACCTTCAGCGGCCTCAACATCTCCCTGGGCGACCTGAAGCGCCAGATCATGGGCCGCCACAAGCTGAAGGTGACCAACTGCGAGCTGCAGATATCCAACGCCCAGACCGGAGAAGGTGCGTGGGGGCGGCGGGCACGGGGCCTCGGGCACTGCCCGGCTGGCGGCGGCCACGGCCTGCGGGAGCCACACTCTGCTCTCTGTGGCTTGTCCCCACGTGGCGTGAGTCAGCCTGGGGCCCGTCCCGCCGGCGTGCGGGGAACCGGGAGGGCAAGTGGCGCCAGCGATTCAGTGGGGTGCGAAGGGACGGTGCGATTCGGCCACCATCGGTAGCTGTGGCTTGTGTGGGGACCTCACAGAGCCGTTCCGATCTGTTGTTGGACACGGAGCTGGGCGTAGGAGACTACGTGGTCCATGTGCAACGTCTAGTGCTTGCAAAAGCCCAGTAGCCACTTACCGGCCATCACTGGCAGTAAAACAAGTTTTGTGCTAGAAGGGAGTGGGAATCAACAATGGTGTTGGCTCCAGCTTTGTTGAACATTTCTGTTGGAGCTCTGCTTGGACAAGTGTGAAAAGTAGCCCTGTTGAGCGTGATGTCGCTGCTCAATCTGCAGATGTGGAGTCGTGGCGAGGCAGAGTGACACTGGTAGTTGCCAAGGCCCCGCAGCTACACGGGATGTTGCTGCCTGCGGGGAACAGGCTCCTGCTGGCAGATGCCAGTTTTGTCTGAGAGCTGTTAGACTAAGCTGGCAGCTGTTAAATTCAAAGGGAGCAAACAGAAATTTCCAGGGACTTCAGGACTAATGCTCCAGCTTTAGTCCTTTCCTATTTAAAACCAAAAAAGTTAACTTTTAAGTCTACATTGTTTGACTTCACCAGATTTCATCATTGACACAGATTTCATCACCAAAATGAACTCAATTGATTGACGTGAAGGAAAAATAAATGTATGAAAGCCAACAGGTGTCAGGTCCCTTCACAGAACTACCTCGGCAGCGCACTCCGCTGTTTGTGAACCCTCTTCCACAAATTCTCTGCCTCAGTGACCCAGCTGGTGGGATGCTTCAAGTCCCACATACAAATATGTGCCCTGATAAGTGTCCTGTGCAAATAAAGCCTTTACTTCACCAGGTTATTGTCACTCTTCAGTTTTCAGTTGATCCATTTCAATGTGTACTGATTGACTTTTAAGGGGAATCCATTTTTCTATCAGTCTGGTATTAGATGGCTGGAGGTCTCCTCCCTGTGCACTTCACAAGTGGATTGAAAACAAGCATCCCTCTCTCTGTCTGTATATATCTCATGCAAGGACAGTCTATCCAGAAGGCAGATGTCAATGCTTCTAATGGTCAACGAATTGTCATAAAATACAAAAAGAGGACCCATTCCTCTTTTTGCATCATACACCTCTTGTGCCTGTTCCACCTGACCTCTGCAGGCTTGCAGAATTGGCGAATAAGTGCACTGGTTGCTGTCCTCATATACACAGCCTCCCTCGAGGAGAGGTGCTGCCACCTGCAATCCTCTGCAGACCTACCACAACCCTCAGCTGGGCACAGGCATAGCAAACTCCTGCCTTTTTGTGGAGCCACTGTTGCTTATCCTGTGCCTCTGAAATCTCAGTCCAGTGGTTTGTGATCTGGACCAGAAAGAACACTCTGTATGACTCCGTTCAGCAGGTGGAAACAGCTGCTTTGGGCTTCCAGAGCTGCAGCTGCCATCATCTCCCCGTTGCTTGTCAGCCTCAGTGCTCTTTGAGCTCCTCCGACATCAAAAAGTCCCATCTCAGGCCTTTCCTGACAGGTGGCTGTGTAATGGTGAGATTCCCCATTTGAGCAGAGCTCTAGGCGTTGGTTTCAGGGTATGACTTCTGTAAAAGCTTTGGGTTTTGTCATTAGTAGTACTTTCACAGCAACTTTGGCTTTCGGGCCATTGTTCTGATTCGGCCTCCATAGGTAACGGCTTTTAATAGTTAAAACTGTAGGCAGATTACAGGGCATGGCTGCTGATGGTGCTTTAAAACATTTAGTCGTATCCAGCTTGTGCAAGTACAATATATAAACCATTCTCATGGAGACATCTTTACATGTGAGACTCACTCATGGGAGATCTTCACATTTGAGGCTCACTCAGTCAAAGTGTCTCAGGTAGCTCCTCCTCTTCAAAAGACGAACACGGTGAAGCCAAGGCAAAGCATGGAGACCTTCAGGCACACTCTGGTTTCAAAAGGCTTTTCAGAAGACTTGTCTTCGTAATTAATTTCATTTGAGTCTCTCTGCTCTGCAAAAAGTGAATTGAAAGAATTCACGTCCCTTTGGCTTATTCAAACTAGATGATTAGCTTAAGAGAGGAGACACCACTTTAGTTGGAGCCAGTTCTGCCCTACGTGTGAAAGCAAGCTCAAAAAACCCCTCAGGTTCCTGTGATCCAAACTCCAGCACTGCCAGTTCCGTTTGCATTCGCATGTACAGCCCTGAGCAGCTGACAGTGTGGCTGTCGATGGATGAAGCCCCGAGAAGCAGAGAGCTGGCGGCTCTCTTCTGTGTTCTGTCAGTCCCCAGCACTCGCAGCACAGGGGAATCGTTTTGAGGGAACAGCTCGGAAAGCAGCGGCGCAGAGTTTGCATGCTTTAGCCGAGCGCCTGCTTTGTTGCAGGGTAAGCTGGTCAGACTTTAGAATCTGGTTTACGCAGGTGAGACTTTGCTGTGGTTTGTTCCTCTCCAAAGATCTCTCGGGTTTGTAGCCTAACAGAAGCAAAAGCAACTTGAGCTAGGTCAGGAAAGAACCTCAGGCATGAGCAGACTCTCCTTTAGTGACCTCTGAGACCATTTTGCTGCTGGCATCCAAACTGTTTGAAAAGAATGGAAAAGGTTTTGCTGCTGGTGTTTGATTCTCAAACCTGAAGACTTCTTGAAAGGTTCTGTTAGTGTGTTGAGACGACAGGAGTGCCATGTCACATACAAAATTTTGCTTTTATGCCTGTGAAGGGGTTCTCTCAAGTGCTATGTAATGACATATTAATATACATTCTTACGAACTGACTAATGTTTTCTTCTGTATTGGTGTTGTTTTCAGAATACACAGATGAGAACACCCTGATTCCTAAGAACTCCTCGGTGATTGTTAGAAGAGTCCCTGTTAGAGTCAAAACTACCAGCAAAACACGATTTATGTAAGTACCCATAAAGCATTGTAGTCTGTGAGGGGTTGCAGTGTGTTAACTTTTTGTATGGAGGTTAGTTTACAGAGGCATTCGGAGTGTATCTTTCTTCTTTTTATTGCTTTTACAGTAAAGAGAGATACGCATGTTCCCCTCTCAGAAGAGTCTGTCAGTGTTTGACTGTGTCTTGCATTTGGGGGAGGCGGGGTGGGATATGGCAGGTATTCTTATGCCTCAGATCTGGCTTTCTGGCACACTGGCTACAGAGGAAAGACTGAAAGACAAAGGTCGCTGTTTGGGTGGTTGATTATGTAAGAGCACAAAGCTGTAGCACAGACTTCATCGTTTTGATACTTACACAGCAGAGACAAAATATCTGAGGACTTCCTCTGGCACTGTTGTGTTCTAGAGCTGTAAGTCGGACAGTAATTGCTGACAAACTAGAAATGGGATTTTTTTTTTTTTTAGTTGCACTGAATGTGCCAAGAGAGAACAGTTTATGTATACAAATACATTTCCACGTTCACTAGACTATCAGAATATAATGTCTTGATGTTCAGGTTTTATAATCTGTTTTCACTGCTTTTGGTTGGGTACAAGTGCTTTGTTCTAAGTTCTCATCACCTTTATTTCTTCCTCTAGAACTCGAACCGAGCCAGTGAGTGGAACACCAAAAGCGGTATGTAAAAACACAATCTCACACTTTGTTTCTACACATTGCACTTAATTCTAAACAACGTAGCCTTGTATTAATCTCCCAAACATGAACTTAATCTGTTCTGCAGCAAGACACAGTATATGTTGTAGAGACCATGTATTTGATTCCCAGCACAGTGAAAACTGAGTAATGCCACCATTTGCACAGTTCTAATGTGAATATTGGTATTTGTGCCTAGTGATGCATTGTGTTTCATATTGAATATGCTGGAATATTTCCTGAATGACTTTGTGCTGTACAGATAACGTAGGATTGGTTTTAGATCAGGTAGGTTCAAGGTTTGCACAATTCAATTGGTGCTGTGTTCTACATCTGTCTGTCTAGAGCTAGTATGTTTGTATAGGCTGTCGTGTGCTCTTTGTTTCTTGCAATTAAAATTGTTTGGAGTGCATTTTTTCCATTTTCACATTGTATCACTTAGCTTTTGTTTTGAAATACTTTCTTTGCCTAACAGTTTGGGAAGATGTTATCAAAACCCACTGAGAAACCATTGTTGTTCTACTTGGTACTGTTTCTTACTTTTGACTTGGCGGTTCAAACAAATCCCAAAATCAACGTATCCCATACGTTTTGAGGACAGTTCTGTGCAGCTAAAAGATTCCTTTTCGTGTCCTGAAATACTTGGGTATTTGTTCCTAAAGCTGTATAACTGAAGTGCTATTGTTTGGCCTCCTCTGAGTACTTAAAGGTCTCTAACGGATTGCTGTGAGTTTAAATGTTGTTGCTACCTGAAGTGGCCTTCCTAAGTTCTGCATTTGATCTTCCCGTTTTATCCGATGAAACGGTTTAGTTTCATAGTTTGTCTGCAAATGCAAATATCTAAAGCCCAGCGCACCGAGTTTAGCTGCTTCTCATGAACCACGTTGGCCCTCTGAAGCTGTCATAGGTTTGGACTTTGTTTTGAACCAATACACTTACATTAGGTTGGACATGTCTCTGTCCGTGACACTCGGAGGATAGAGTGCAGACTTTCAGACTACAGTAGAGGTTAACTTTTGCTATGTTTTGATTGTACAACTTGAATATGTGTTTAATTTTTTGTGAACAGATTGAGGACTCTTCTGCACCCACTCCTCTGGCCCAGCTCATTAAGGTATGTGTATATTCTTGTCAAAGACTTAAAAAAACCCCACCACCACCAACAAAAAACCCCACTGGCTTCATATTTTTAAGTCTTGTACGGTGATGTATAACTGGATAACTGCTGTAATGTGAACAAAACTTAATTTTTAATAATTTACAGTATTGGTTTTAACTTTAGAATGTGTGTATATTTCCGTAGCACCCTGTAAAGAGTAGTTCCCAGTTTGGGAGGACAGAAGGGGAGTCCCTCAACACAATGTTGCACTATTGCTCATCTTCAAGACATAAAGAAGCAGCACTTCAGGACCTGTTTACTGTTTCTCAGACCTTTTGTTAATTTTGTGTTGGAGACCGACACAATTTTCACAGAAGAATTTAACTGGCTGCAAGTTATGGACATGTTGGGGGGGGGGGGGGGGGGGGGCGTGCAACAGCCAAAATAGAAGCGTTTGTGTAACACGGAGAATTGCGTGGCTACTGTTGAGTTTCTAGTCACTGCAGTTATAGAGCCACTCTCTGAATGCTGCACAGTTTCATAACTTGTAGTCTATGGAGAGTGGACAACACACCCTAATTGGTTTGAACGCAGACTGTAAATTGTGTAAATGTGCCTAATTGTTTGCAGGAATATACCAATGTGTTAGTGCAGCGTATTAGCAGAGGTGGCCTTCTGAAGCTGCTGTAATGCCATGGTTTGCTATGGAACTGCTTGCATTTTTTGCTCAACAATGTGTCACTTTGTCTGGGAAAGCACTAGTGGTTGCACTTTGTGAAAAGGCGTAGTGTGAGCCTGTCAAATTACTGGTCTTAGAGAATAGAGAAGGCAGGGCCTCGTGCAGAGGGGCTAGTTCTTTCTTCTGAAAATAAAGGCTGGAGTTGGAGAAATCTCTTCCCACTCTCCTCTTCCCTCTCTGACTGCAGAATTAAATTGTGTACATTTGGGGAAAAAACCCCAACAGTTACTTTGGAAGGTAGTCACCAGAAGAAATTGTTGGTTCTGTAAAAACTCATGTGAAGTTTGACTCTAAAATGTGAAAAACTGTCCAAGTGCTGTACACATTCAAGCTTTTGAGAAAATGTAGGTATTTCAGAAAAATGCAGGAATGTAACGTAAAGCAGCTCCAAACTGTTATACTCCAACCTCCTCAGTGCAGACGGGCTTGGCTTGGAGGCAATGTGTTGACAAGTTTTCTGCTTTGTTATTACCTTGTAGGAAATTCCGTATTTGAATTATGGTCTGTGCCTAGTAATGGTTTGTGGGGTTTGGATGTGTCTTGTAAACTGTCTGGGTTTAAACAAATTGGTCAAGTATCTGTAAAGTTTTCTGTAAATGGTAACGGAAGGGGTTTCATAGATGTCGGTCTGGATTATGTTACTGTGGTGTCTATAAAACAACCGTTTCATAAACTGTTGAAACTCGTGGGTTGCTTTTGCATATAAAATCAAACCCATGAGTGGTTGCTCTGAATGATGGGTGCTTGGAGGTCCGTATCCTTTACATCCCTCCCTTAGACCCTGCTGGGATCTGGACTAGTGTGTAATGAGAACATTTGAACAAATGCTACTTACAAAAAATCAGCTGGCTTTGATAATTTGAAGGTCTAGTTCTGCGTAAGGTTTCTATCACAATTTGTGTGTTAGAAGGGCACAGCAAACAGGAAAAAATCTGCAGGTTGTGCTGACCGTAGTTAAATCACTTACCGTGAAGAAGTGAGTAGGCAGGGGACATGCAGTTTGGGCTGCCTACAGCACACCATGGTCCAATTTCTGCTGGAAAGAATCTTTTGTCTTGCTGAGGAATTATAAAAAGCTTGATTCCTCTTAATGCTTCTGTGTCTGAAGCTGAATTTCGGTGAGCAAAAGCAACTTCCCTGACTCTTAAGTTGTGTGTCCTTTTAATGCTGCAAAGTGTAAACACTGATACTTGCATACGTCTCCATTAAATGTACAGCGGAGATTTTCTCCTTCAAATAATCTGGAGCTCAGGAATCCATTTAAAAATACTGGATAATGTAATTTTTTCTACGCAGAGCTTCAGTCTGCTTGGAAGACATTTGGATTGGTTACACAAGTCTTTAAGTAAGGTACAAACAGAGCCTCGGGTTTTGAGTGCCCAAGAATGCTCCTTCCAAGCAGGTTAACGGGCACAGAGACACCATGTGATGGCGTAAGGGCTCCCCAGAACATCTCTGGGACAACTCTGGCTCATAGAAGCAGCTGCTTTCCTGCAACCTCAGCTGCTGCTGGGCTGCTTTTTACAGGGTTGGGTGAGTCTTTGGCTGGGGGAGCTTAAATGTGTTTCTAATGTGCGTGTCCAATAATTACCTGTTAAACAGACCGGCAATCTGGCTGAAGCCAACGCTTCCGAGGAAGATAAAATACGAGCTATGATGATCCAGTCTTGCCGTCAGTACGATCCAATCAAGTAAGTGTTGGCAAAGTCCTACCTGTTCTTTGAAGACTATGGAAACATTGTAGAGATGGTTGTTGGAACAAGAGAGACGCATACATACCATTTTCTTTTTTTCCCAAAAACCTTTTAGTTACGTGAAGAAACCCTTGGGTCCACCTCCACCATCCTATACTTGCTTTCGCTGTGGAAAACCTGGGCACTATAGAAAGAACTGCCCGACAAATGGGGTAAGATTGTGGGGGGCTTCTGGTGTCACTTGGTTTTTCACTTGTTTTACCTTGGCAGTTACGCAGCAGTTACATGAATACCCCTGTTAGGAATTGTTTCTCTTGGGCTGAAATACAGAGGTTCTATGGCAGTGGTGCAAAGCCCTTCAAAATTCCAGGGAAAGCTGGAATTTTCAATGGGAAATTTTCTTTCTTCGAGGTCATAGTCCTTGTATATGTCCATAGATCTTTCTCTATGAGCTTTAATGTATATTTTTATATATTTCAATGTTACTGCAAATTTTTCTCATCTCTTTTTAATGACAGTTTGCAGTTTTTAGTATTTTGTAGAAAAAGATGCCGTTTCTCTTGACCCCATCTATTGAATATTTGCGTGTTATAATTACACAAGTCTCTGGTTGAGTATTCAGGCCATTTAACGTTACTCACTGAACGTACGTGCATCAGCTCTGAATTCAACCTTCACCTGTAGGTGGTGAATATCAGTGTCCCCAGTGGCCGATCCAGAGCCCTGCATTAAGCTCTCCCTCTGAACTGCGCTTTGGAGGAGGAGGGGGTTTGTGCCTCTCCTCTGAGGGGATGGGGAGCTGAGGGATATTTCACCCTTAAGGACCCTGAAGCTGAGCCAAAGAATGTCGACGGCGTTCAGAACACTGCTCGAGCCTTTGGAGCATCCTGGCTATATTCATTTAGGAAAAAGAGTATTTCAGTCGAGCAACGCTTAGGCTAGGTGAAAGGAGAGGATTAAAGGCCTTTCCTGCTTAAAATCGTGGTTGAAATGTCGTTTTAAGTGTGGGTCTTAAGATGAGCTATGTCTGCATTTCTTTTCTTAACAGGACAGTAATTTTCAGTCTGTTCCCAGACTTAAAAAGTGCACAGGAATTCCCAGGAGTTTCATGGTGGAGGTGGAAGATCCCAATACCAAGGGCGCTATGCTGACGAAGACTGGAAGATATGCAATACCAATTATTAATGCGTGAGTATGGAATTAGCTGGTCTGACCAAAAAGTGAAGGAGAGAAGCCACGTGTCAGTGTCTGAGTGGCAATGCCACCAAGCTGGCCAGCATCTGTAATTACGGGGCAAGAAGCACTGTCGTTGTATCTTAACCTTAAAACCTGTGATGATTTCTAATATTAAAATAGGGCAGTCCTGCTGCTCAGGGCCCTGAACGCTGGTTAAGCTTGTGGTATGCTAAGAATCCGTATTTCTGCAAAACATTTCAGTCGTGTTTACAGTGGCGTCATTCTTTTTGAAAGCTCCTTTTGCTTCTGTTTTATCTTGCTAAGGCTTCTTGCCGAATTTAACAAACAGCTGTTGGACTGAGATTCCCTCTGCCTCTGACATTTATCAGATCCCATGTGTGAAGCAGAGGGATGTTTACCTGTTGCTGTAAACTAAGAAAATCCTGCTGTGTGCTGACAAGAGTGGCTGTTTTAAAATGCACTCGGTAGCAGCTCTGTTCTTCCGTCATGGCTCTCCTTTTGCAGAAGCTGTAACATAGACTTCTTCCATTTATAAAACACAATTACACAGAGACTGACTTTATCCTGAGCCTGCGATTGACATTTACCCTCTGGCAAAGGAGAGGTGGGGTTCATTTCACCTGGTGTCTAGCTGTCAGAAAATGATTTCTCTAGTCTGAGCTAATTTCTTAGTTGATCCAATGAATGGAAGAGTTCTGCAGAAGGAAAATTGTTCCCCCCTCCCTTTTCTAGCACTCTGGCTATAGAAAAGTAGTTTAAACTAAATGTCTGTATTTTTGAAGGCTAATGTGGAGTGAGAATGACACCTACTGTCTTCATTGGATAAAATCCAAAGCTTGGGGAAGTTCTCCTTTATCCATCTTTGACTTTTTTTCTTTTTCCTTCCCCATCCCCCCTCCAGGGAAGCTTATGCCAGAGGAAAGAAGGAAAAGCCTCCCTTTTTACCAGAGGAGCCATCCTCTTCCTCCCTTTCCTCAGACGATCCTATTCCGGAGGAGCTGTTATGTTCCATTTGTAAAGAAATCATGGCTGATGCAGTCATTATTCCCTGCTGTAGAAACAGTTACTGTGACGAATGTAAGTGTTACTGCCATGTTTGCTAATTCAAAACATCACACCTGATCTTCTGACAGCAGAAAGATCATAAGATTCCTTTGTTACCAGCTCTGTTTAATACTTAAGTGTACCCCGAGTAGGAAAGGACTCTTCTTGTAGAAAGGAAAAAACAAAGGCAGAAGGCTTTTTTCCCTTTTTATGCACCTAGTTAAATCCTCTTTCCATGCAGAAGGATGAGTACGAGAAGAGTGCGTAATGCTGCAGCTGATTACAGTGTTAGTTATCAAATGCATTGAGTTTGTGCACAGTCCTTTCTCTCATACAAAACTACAGAGCCAACGCTGGTGACTTACTGTGGTCTGCAGCAAATGGCTCGTTAGGCATTTAATCCACATTCTTCTCCACGGGAGAGTTGGTTAAAACCGTCAGAACTTGAACCTACTAATGGTTTTTGGAGATGTGTCTTATTCATGAGCCTTGAGGTTGGTGACTTCTCACTGTGCTGGACAGTGGAGAACAGACTAGTCAGAACATCAAGGCACGGCCTGCTCTACATCTTCAAACGTTACAATAGTGAAATAGCAAAACTGGGCAGCTATTTCCTGCATACTATAAATTTTTTACACTGCTGAACATTTATAGCTTCATGCTCTCAGTTTGGAACCATATTCACCCATTAACCATCTACAGGCCTTTATAATTGATTAGAACCCAGACAATGTCCTTAGTTTAGCTAAAACCTATTTTGATGATTCTGATTATACCCAGGTATTAGAACGGCATTACTGGACTCTGAGGAACATACATGCCCAACATGTCATCAGGCAGGTGTTTCTCCCGACACTTTAGTTGCCAACAAGTGCCTACGCCAGGTAATGCAGTGACTTTTAGATAAACTGTTTGTAAGAAAAGTCTAGTCAGTCAGTTAGCTGAAAGGGAAGAAAATATTAATGTATACCTCCTTAAACAAGGCTAAATGGAATAAGGCTAAATTTACTTTGCAAATACATTCCCTGTTGTTACAGAAGCTGACAACTCTTGAGCGACAATCTGGCAAATTCAGGTCACACTTGTGTTCAACAGGATTGCCTCAGTTTCAAATTCAGTGTTACCACCGGAGTGCTTTACGTACAGATAGTCTGAGTTACCAGTCATTAACACCAGTGTTTAATGGGATGCGTTCATGTATCACCGAAGGGTTTGGCTTGGAAGGGACCTTAAAGCCCATCCAGTCCAACCCCCCTGCCACAGGCAGGGACACCTTCCACTAGCCCAGGTGGCCCAAAGCCCCGTCCAACCTGGCCTTGAACCCTTCCAGGGAGGGGGCAGCCTCAGCTTCTCTGGGCAACCTGTGCCAGGGCCTCACCACCCTCACAGGGAAGAATTTCTTCCTTAGATCTAATCTGAATATATCCGTATGTTGGTTTATTTTAGGATGGAGAGTATCTACGGGAATACACAAGTAATTCTACTCTGTGGAGGCTTTTGTTCATTGAGCTGCTGAAGGTTCATGTCACCTCTTTGTAAATATTTTTCTGCCTCTAGGCTGTGAACAACTTCAAAAATGGAACTGGGTATGCACAGGTGATCCGTAAGCAGAGGCGGCAGCAGCAGCAGCCACCAGCACATCCACCAGCTCTGACCCCTCCTGCTGCGCTGGTGGCTGCCAGGGGACGTCCTCAATCTTCCCCCCTCTCAGTCCGTGGTTTGCGGGAGGAGAAGGTAGGTTTTCTTCCACCATATGCAGTGATTTTCGTATTTTAGTCAAGCTTATTTTCCAACTGTTTGCACTGATTCACTAGGGCTATCTGGTTCCTGGACTGAGACAGCCAGCATTGCCGAGTCTTCTGGGCTACCGAGGACGATCAATACCCACAACCGGTAAGTAACTGTACCTTACAAATTTCGCTTAAAAAAATTATCTTCAGGTAAACTGAAAGGGATTTTTTTTCTCTCCCCATGCCAAAAGGTCATCCAGTGAGAGCCGGCAAAATTCGCTCGGCAAGTGGCAGACCAGACTGGGAAGTGTAAGTATGCTACAGAAATTCAATATATTGCTGCTTGTAACCTGTTAAACGAGGCCGTAACACATAACGGACACAACAGCTGATTTATAAGGGAATAAGTATGCACAGATCGTTGTGGAGAATACATGTGGTAACTAATTTTTAAATGGCTTAATTTGAATTGGCCTTCACAAAGGGGATCTGTGCTCTCAGGAAGATTATTTAAAATAAAACTCCAGTACATGATTGAAAAGAGGACTCTGAAGAATGAAGTCTTTCTGAGGCAATCATAATTACAACCACCTCCTTGGGCAGCCTGTTCCAATGCTGACAACCCTTTCAGTGGAGAAGTGTTCCCCAGTAGCTGATCTAAACCTCCCCTGGTGCAACTGGAGGCCGCTGCTTCTCCTCCTATCGCTTGTTACTGGGGAAAAGAGACCAACACCCACCTTGCTACAACGTCCTTTTGGGTAGTTGTAGAGGGTGATGAGGTCTCCCCGCAGCCTCCTTCTCTCCAGGCTAAACACCCCCAGTTCCCTCAGCCGCTCCTCACAGGACTTGCTCTCTAGACCCTTCACCACCTCCGTTGCCCTTCTCTGGACGCGCTCCAGCCCCTCAGTGTCTGACTTGTAGTGAGGGGCCCAAAACTGAACACGGTATTCGAGGAGCGGCCTCACCAGAGCCGAGGGCAGGGGGACCGTCGCTCCCCTGGTCCTGCTGTGATTTCTGACACAAGCAGGATGCCTTTGGCCTCCCTTGTCTAGGGAGGAGTTTGACAGAGCACAACGAGACTTAAAGAAGAGTGGGGGTTTGGCTCAATGAAGTTGGGCTGGTTTTCATGTTTGTGTTTCGATGGCCTGTCGGACGGCAGTTACACTCGAGTGCATCTGACATCCGCAAAAATGACAGAGTGTTTGCTCCAATAGACTTTCTGGGTGCAGACGGCAAACATGCAAAACTAAAACAAGACAAATGTCATCCTAAAACTTTCCCTAAGACTTGTAGGAATTCTAAACTGGTTTTGCTTAAATAGCATGTCCACCTTTGCATCTGCAAGCAGTCTGCATTTTCTCATACTGGCCATGTTTTGTTTCTTGGTGTCTTTTTGTGATAAAGGTCAAGCTGTAATTGTAATAAAGGTCAAACTTATCTTAACAGGGAAAAGAAAAAGTCCAGACTCGATGAGTTTACACACGGTTCAGGAGCGGATGGAATCTAAAAAGACTCCAAAGGAGCGCAGGCGTTCCTTTTCCAGGTAACTGCTTTACATGTCCTTAATGGAGGAGCAGGCTGGCTAGAGGAATCAGGAGGATCTCCACTGCCCTCTCCAGGTGGATGGGATGATTCCAGGGATTAGCAGGGAGAGGAGTTCTCTATGTAGGGTACTAGCTCAGCTACGGCAGAGATTACAGTTGACTGAGAGTTACAATTTGGCAGCAGTAGCTGAGGAGCAGGTGTCTCTTTCACTGAAGCTTCTCTGCAGTGACACCCTTCACCTCCTGACAGCCGTGAGGAGGCCAGAACCTGAAGAGGTCTAGTGCCTGGGTTTTCTGTGTCTCCCTGTTCTGAGTGTAACCGTTCCCTCAAAGCTCTTGGGAGGAGATATGGGAGAGAAATTGTATTCACCTCCTCTTTTGTTTATCTCCTGTGGGTACACGGGGAGACGTTAACCTGGACTGCAAACTGGTGGCTTTCCTAGGAATTTCATTGGAGCAGATGGAGCAGAGGAGCCAGGAGTCACGCGGCCTCACTTCGGAAGGCGTGCGCCTTGCTGTCTGCCAGCACTGGTGGTTTTGGGCCTCTGCCGAAACCCTGCTCCTGCTCCTTGAGCTCTACTGGCTGCGCAGGCGGAGGAGCGCTGACTGTGACAGCGGCAGCCAGCGGGGAAGCTCCAGCGATGCTGAGGAGGAGGGAGAGGACGATGACTGGGAGGGCAAAGCAGACCCCAATGACACCTTGGGTCAAGCCAACCCTCGAGTGGGGACCCCCGCTGCATCTGCCAAGCCCTTCCCAAGAAGTCCTTTCTGACAGGGATGCATCCAGCCTAGGGATGGGGCAGCACCTACGAACACCTGAGCACCCCCAAGAACAACATCACCAACCGCCTGCTGCTGGTGCCCCTGAGACCACCCCTCGGGCACGTCTTCCACCAGAGCTGGGCACTGTGGGGGATCCGCCAGCGAGGCACTCCTGCATCCCCGGGGAGCACCTGCCGGAGTACGTGCTGTGCTTCCTCCTCTGCCCCGTGACGAGCCGAACAGAAGCCAGGTCCCCGCTTCCCACGCAGCCTCTGCATCTCCGTATAGCCTCTGCATCTCAAAATCCAATAAATGGGCTTGTTTTAAGAAATCCTGTGTCCGTGAGAGTAGGGTATTCCCTGCCTGGCTTTCCTGAGCGCTTTGCAGCCTCTCCAGCCCAACAGCAAACCTGGGGCTCTGCGCGCGCTTTGGCCCTGAACAAGCATTCTTGCCACATCCAGCAAAACAATCCAAACACTTGTCCTTTGCAGGCACACAGAAGGTGGTGGAAGGGAATCCTCTTGCTGGCTTTCCCGAGTGCCTTGCAGCCTGTCCAGGCCACCAGCAAATCTGGGTCTGTGCGCTTGCTTTGGCCCTGAACTGGTGTTACCGGCAGGGCTTTGGATTTTTCAATCATGGCTTAATATTCCAGTGATTATATTTAAAGAAGTCAATTCAACTAAAATAAGTGTGTGTTTTATTCAGAAACCCTATTTTAAAAATATATTTCAGTTTTATAAAAACCCTGAATTACACATTTCTTATAGAAATACATCACTGGAAATCAGCTAGACAATAACCAATGTTTCTGGAATGTCAGTACACTCAAATTGATGGTCAGTCTGTAAAGAAAAAAATTCTTGAGGATTGTCCTGTGCTTGTTCTTCTGGGATACTACCCTTTTGGATCATTCTAGAGGCATTCCAAGAGACACCTGCACTGGGCCAAGGAAATGTAAGGAATAATCTGATTGCCTAATTACTCAATATGGTTGGATATCCTGTGTTCACAAAGTTCCCTTGTTTCTCACTGCCTCCCAACTTCAGCTTCAGCGACAGAGAAATAAAACCCACCTCTGCTCTGAGGGTTGAATTTCTACTTCATAACTGCTGTAATATACAAATGATTTTGATTTATATTAAGAATTAAGTTTGGGACTGAGTTTATGCACCTCTGATACGTTGGCAGCTATCCAGCAAATACCTCGAGTTGTGTTCACTCTTTTAGATGTCAGAGTAGACACTGAGGAGGAAACACAGTTCTCAGATGTTTCTCTTTGACAACGGACAAGTGTTGGAAACACTGAAAGTTAAATCTTGATGCCTGGAACACTACAGTAGACTTCAGTGGAAAGAGAATGTGCCCCTGAAAGCAGTTAGCGGAGTGGCCAGGACAAGCAAATTTGTTTTGCTAACACAGTTCAGCAATGTTAGAAAACACTTTTCAAAAAGATTTAAACCTTCCTCTGGACAGGACCAATGAACCTTCCTTCAGAGCCCATCAGCACCATTTGTTTACAATCAGCCAGAGGGACTGCTGTCTAGTGACAGGAGACACTGTCCAATCAGTTCAGAACAGTTCTTTGAAGGGAAAGCCAGAGTTGATAGGCATCCCCGCTGGAAGGCTCTTACAGAGGAGAGTGTTAAATAGAGTCAACTGGCAGGTTTAAGCATTGTCTGGGAAATGTCAAACACTGTCAAGACACCACAGAGCTCTCTGCAGCCAAGCCCCAGCGAGGGACTCCTGTGGGCTCATCTCTGAGAACACAGACTGATGGGCCACCAGCCCTGCCCACAGAAAACACCTTATCAGCAGCTGGCGCAGAGAGTACAGCGCCCTCAAAACCACCAAACCAGCCAGGTCAGCCCACCCAGACACCCAGCATCTCCCCGCAGTACCTGCAGCCACATCTGCAGCCCAGCCGTGCTGTCAGGATCCTCTCGGACTGGTCGGGTCAGCGCTGTCCCACCTGCTTCACACGGCATCCCTGCAGCCACAGGCACCTCCTGAAAGGGGGGAACCTGCGAGAGCAGTTTTTAAATGTGTTTCCACAAAGACCAGGCAGTTACAGAAAAGAGATTTCACAGGGACAAAACCAGGGAAAAGGAGGAGGAGGAAGTCGGTCTGCCTGGCTACATGAAATGGGGATGAGAACGAGCAGAGATGCAGGGCACAGCAGAACTGAACAGGAGCTTGAAGGTGACAGGAAGAAAAAACAGGCAAGATGAACTACACAGGTGTTCTGGACAGATTATTTTGTTTAAATCTTGATGAATTCATCCTTATCAATTATTCTGATGATTAATTCTATTTCCACACGGGCATTTTGTCAACATTTAAGAAGATGCACAGGAGACCCCAGGAGAAGCCCCAACACTGACCTAGGAACGAGGTGACGATCTGCAGACTGACAGCACATCGGGCGGGACAAGCTTGCAAAGAAACAAAGTGGCAACGGGTTACATCACATTTACAGCAATCCACAGCCACAGGCAGTGAAAAGCGACTATTTTCTGCAGAGCTGGTGCAGAGCAGAGAGGTGGAGGTGAAGCAGCAGCTGACGGGGGAGGCTGAAGCAGTGCCACCCACGGCAGGAGCTCTGCCGGCTGTTTGCAGGCTCAGAGCAAGTGGTGCTGCCGGATTTCCCAACCAGAAGCACTCCCAGGATCCCAGCACACAGAAACTTGTCCTTTAATTGCTTTTCAGTCACTTCTTGTACCTTCATTGTGTGAGACTTCTGCTCTGCCTGCAGATGTCAAGAGATACTTTTCTGAAAGCGGAGCAGGTCGTTGCAGCTTGAAACAAACAGGATTTGTCTTTTGGCAAAGGTGCAAATTAGAAGCTCAGCACAGAAACTGAACTTTGTCCAGAAAGCCAGAGGAGCAGCAGGGCTCTGCAAAGGGGCTGGGCTCCAGCACACCCCCCTGCTCACCCCCCACATCTCTCCCAGCACCTCCGAGCTGGGAAAAACTGTCCCAGAGCCCGAAGGCAAGAGCCCGCCTGGGCCAGCTCTCGCCCTCGGGCTTAATGCCGGTTTCTGATCAGCACCTCTTGGCTCTGGTGACTGGCACCCTCTGAAGCACCACTCTGAGGGGTTTCATCAGACTGAACCCACCCAGCCCAAATCACCACAGAGAGCAGAAAATATTAAATGCGTCACTGCTTTCACACTTGAAGTAAAAATAAAGGGCTAAAATTCACTTTCCCTGGGGTAACCTGACAGATAAACCCCGCAGACACAACAGACCCTTACAGACAGCAAAACCCACCAAGTTCAAGGTAAAAGGACAAGCACAGTCACACATCAGAACGTCTGAACAGCCCCAACTGTGACAACAAATCCACAATTCAGAACCATGAAACACTTTGGGTTTTTAGACCAAAGCTTTCCCTTCCCCGGCGATCCCACCACCCCCTCCAGGGAAATCGGCCCCAGCCCCTGCGCTCACCCACTGCTAGGCCGGGGACACCACCACTGGTGCTGGTGCTGGGGCTGGTGCTGGTGCTGGTGCCACCTTTGCAGGAGAAAAATTCCTTCAGCCATCCAGAACAAAGCGAGTGTTTTAAAAGGAGGAATTCCCACTTGCTGGGTGAACCAAATCTCTGCATGTATCATCCCTCAGTGCAGACCCCAGAGAGCTGGAGGACCTCCTGCCTAGGCCGCCTCACTGCAGACCATGGAGCCCTGGCAGACTGTCGGCAGGAAGTAGGCCCTGTGGGGGCCAGGGGGACCCCCGGGGGGGCTCCAGCACGTTGTCCCGCCCAGCACCTGCCCACACTCCTGCCTGTGCCGTGAGGGGGGATTGGGGACCCAGGGGGATTATTGGGGGGGTGTTATTGGGGTTCTGTGGGAGTTGTGGGGGTTATTGGGGTCCTGGGGGGTGTATTTGGTTCCTAGAGGGAATGTAATGGAGTCGGGGTGGGGGGTGTCCTGGAGGGGTTTGGGAGGGTTATTGGGGTCCTCGGGGGGGGGGGGGTCTTGAGGGAGATATTGGTGTCTGAGGTGGGGGGATTGGGGACATCCTGGAGGGGGTTCTGGGGGAGGTATTGGGGTCCTGGGGGTGTCTTGGGGGAGGCATTGGGGTCTGGGGGAGGGTCTTGGTTGTTGGGGAGTGTTATTGGGGTACTGGGCGTCTCCTGGGGGGGGCTAATGGGGCTTAGGGGAGTCCTGGGGGTGGGCTGGTAGGGTCCTGGGGAGATATTTGGGGTCTTGGGGGGTAAAGGGCAAGCAGGATTATCAAGCAATATTCAGAAATCATTATAAGTTGCTATAAGTTGCTATAAGTAAATAAGGTGCAAAGCAGGTGATCATTTCCTTGTATCAGTACACTTCTCCCCTGCCCGTGGTTTCAGAATGTGTCAGCTGTATCAGAAAACAAGGTTGTCCCTAGGAGCCTTGCCTTAATCTTAGGTCTAGTAAGGGGCAGGAAGAGGAAGGGGCAGCCTGAAAGCTAAGGCAGTTGAAGGTGATGTGGAAAGGCTTCTGTCAGCGCCTTTGCCGTGGTGTCCCTCTGGATGCACTTTAGAACCTCTAGTTCATTCTGCCCTGGTCCTG
The DNA here is from genome assembly GCF_031877795.1 of Strix aluco. Taxonomy (NCBI): domain Eukaryota; kingdom Metazoa; phylum Chordata; class Aves; order Strigiformes; family Strigidae; genus Strix; species Strix aluco. Next base: position 1,084,987 of record NC_133966.1, read on the forward strand.
TTCCTCTCTGGCCACTCAGCCCCAGACGTTGCGGAAGGGACGCACGCTGTCAGCTTGACATCAAGTGAGTAGGGGCTGCGCTGTGAACGTGCAAACTGCTTTGTAAAATCACCCCCGGGTGATGTATTGCGCACCTCGCCTGTGACACTGAGCTCCTGAGAAGTGTTGCTCTTAGCCTGGTCTTCCTCGTGCAGACATTTGGACAGACTTCATGTGCCCAGCGAATGAGCCTTTGCTGGGATGACTGTCCCCTGAGAACAGACTCTCAGTGGGCTGCGGCACAGTTCTGACAAGGGGTCTGCAGCACTGAAAACTGTCCCATAAGGTATCTGACAGCCCCTCAGGCACGGTAGAAAATCAAAATAAGGGAGGCTAGTGCATGCTGTCGGATGTGGACAGAACTTTTTCGATTTCTCTGGATGTTAACCAGTGGTAAGATAGCTACCGAAATCTCTGACTTTTCTTCCTCACGGCCAAGGGAAGTGCCTTACCAGCACTGACACTGACGGCTCGTTGTGCACGGCTGGTTCATTACAGCACAGGATCAGCCTCTGAATCTCTTGGCTAAGGAACTTTCTAAAGCCGGTATTAGACCGTACTAGTGCCATACTGCTTGTAACTTACTAACATTTATTTTTGGTTTGGAAGCAACTCGGTCATTATACTAAGTAGTTTAGCAGTGTAAATTCTGTAGTTTATCACAGTTTAAGAAGAACATGAAAGTAGCAAAAAATATTTTCTTACACAGTTATCTGCTCCTTTACAGGCAGCGGAAGATGCGTCTGTACCAGTTGTCAAGTTTGAGTTTGATGGCTTTGAGGTAAGCGTTTTGCTTTTTTTCTTGCTTTGGAACAGGAGAACTTCTCCAGGGAGCTGTGACCATGCTGTTTTACAAGGTTATTGGTACCTCAGAGTGTATTTAGGAAACTGTAATTAAATGGCCTGACCGCAGCCGATCCCAGGAGAAGAGGCTGCAGTCAAATGGGAGCTGATAGGAAAATAAGCCCCCAGGAAGCTTGGCAGGTGGGGGGGCATCAGAGACAACCCTTTCTGCCCTGTGCTTAGAGCGGGGGAGCCTGCTGGAACGGCACTTATCTGCCAGGGACTGTGCAGAGTGGGAGCAGAGGCAGTGCCCTTGCTGACTCCTCCCAGCTCTGACAAGCTGGCTTTCTACAGAGGGATGCGTATGGGGTAGTTGACGGTGTGAATCGTGTCAGCAGACTAAATGCTTTGTTGCAAATCAAAAATGAAGTGATCGTGAGACAAGCAATCTGGAAAATGGCAAGTAAAAGTACTCACGAGACTCCTGCCTGGGTTTGTCAGCTGCAGGAATCCTTGTATCTTGACTGCGTCTTATACGGTGACTGGAGACCTGCGTGCTGTAGTACCTAAGCAAGTCACTGCTTGGTACCACTCTCATGAAGTCACTTGTTCCGTGACCTTCTTGTGGCCTTTGTCTGGTGCAGACATTCACAGAATAACTTTCTTGCCTCAGACTGTGCTATGAACCAGACGCTTCAGGATCAAAAGGGCTTACTGCATAGAGAAGATGCTCTCTCCCTTGCTGAAGTACAGCTGAGGTGACTGAACTTACGTCTTAATTCTATAATTAATTTTAACTTCCCTTTTAATGGAAATTCTAAGTTTAGAGTAATCTTTTTCAACTTAAAACCCCCTTCCTTTCCCTAGCTTAAAAGGAAAGGGGGTTTTGTAAAGTTCTCTTAAAAAGAAAGGGGGTAAATGAAGGGTTTTATAAATAAAATATGGAACTTCTAGCAATTTTCTTGAGTTTTTTGGCAAATAAATCTCTTGGAAGATGTATCTATAGTCACATAGTTCTAAATACAAATGTTAACCACTCTTTTTAGACTTGACTAACTGTCCCCCACCGGTGTGCTGTTCACAAACAGTGCAGCATTCTAACTCACGGTTGGCACTTTTTTTCCTCTTAAGATTGATCTGGTGTTTGCAAGACCGTCTGTGCAAACTGTTTCTGATAAGCTTGATCTCGGAGATGACTGGCAGCTGAGAAGCCTGGATAGGAGGTGTGTATGAAGCTTAAATGGTGAGCGTATTTACACATCTTTAAGAAGAAAGTGTTACTGAAGTTGGTCTAGAATGCACATGACACAACTCCAGTTTCTGTACGAGATGCATAAGCTGATCTCCTGTGTACTTGAGATCCGAGGAGGTGGCAAGTGGGTGTAAATTTAGATGTTTCAAGGAGCTGTGTGTTTAGATAGACCTGTATTTCATGTTTCTTGGATCAGGGTGTGTGCACTGTTCCACGTTGCCACAGAGACTGCTTCAGATGAATAGGTGGAGCACTTGATAGAGGAGAATGTGTGGTAGTTCATTAAAAAAAGGAAGATATTTAAAATACCCAAAGCCTAACTTGCTCGCTGTTTAACAGTGACTGGTTTAATTGTTCCTGGCTGTTGAAGAAACCTGGCTGTCGGAATCCTCTAGAAAGGCCTTATTAAAAATGGTTGGCGGTAGTCTATAAACTATGACAAAGCTGTTGAGGGCACCAGTTACCTGTAGGGATACGGAATGTTATGTGTAATCTGTAATTTTTAACGCACTACAAAGCGAGTAATCCAAACTTGTTTTCATAGATTTGAACGATAAACTGTAAGCTATTCATCCAGCGTAGCATAAACCAGACCTGTACCTGTTACTAGGAACTTCTGTCCTTCAACTTTTCTCTTAGAGTTACCGATGAAATGCTACATCTAGTGCCAAGTGAGGAGAACTTCTGGCTCACGCTCCGTGCGCTTAAACTGTGGGCAAAACGTGAGTAAGGTGGTTGTTTGTAATCTTTAAGCTTTTCAGAGGCACCTCATGCTGAAAAGATAAGACCATTAGAAGTACTTCAGCCATGGAGAGCCATTTAAATGACAGTTTTCAAGCAAAAGCCAGTTTTTTAGTTTAGATTCAAGGTGTGTCCATGGGGTAGAGTGGGTGTGTTTTTTAATGGGGGTAGAGTGGGGAGAAGAGGGGAGTGCCTGCAAGACAAGGTGCTTTATTGCTTATCAGGAACCTGACTACAGATGGTAAAAAAGCCAAGTGAAGTATAAAAGCTTGATCCATAAGGAATAAGAAAGTATTGTTTGTGCATGTGGCTAGAGCAGGTACTAGAAGAATGGCAGAAATTTTGTCTTAAGGGAAGTTGGAGTGAAGCAGTAGCTGTAGCAGTGTAGGCAAATTTCAGAGTAGCAGTATTTTGGGGAGTGGTGTGGTAATGATTCTTCTTCTCATCACTGTTAAGGACCAACAGTTTTGGCCTCATCGCACTGCAATAACAACTGCCTTGGAGGCTGAAGTGTACTGAGTATTCTATAGATTGTGAAGTTGGTGCTGCAAATTTGAAGGGATATCCTTGGGTGTTGGAAGACTGCAGGCTAACTCCAGTGTGTCCGCTCTAGGTCATGGCATTTACTGCAACCTGCTGGGATTTCATGGTGGGGTTTCCTGGGCAATGCTGGTAGCAAGAACATGTCCGCTCTATCCAAATGCTTTGGCTTCTGCTCTTGTGAACAAGTTCTTCTTGGGTTTTTTTGTTTTTTGTTTGTTTGGTTGGGGGTTTTTTTTTCAAAATGGTAAGAGCTATTCTTTATTTTAATTTGCAGAAGGAAGTAACACTTCTAGAGGTAGTTCTTCCTATAAGATTTACATTGACAGCATTCAGTCCTACCCTGAATTACATGGCAGAGTTTTAGATGGACAGTTACTGGGTTTTCTTATAGAGGAAATGGCCAAATCCTGCACTGCTGAAACAACCCAAAGACAGCAATCTTAGTTTGCCACTGTAGGACCCTAGGGTGTGTAAACATTGAATTCAGAAGCCTTTAAACTTTTTTCTAACCCAAACTGATGCTAAGCGCAATTGTTTTAACATCCGAGATGAACCCCTCAGACCGGTACCGTGTAACGGGGATCCTCACCCCAGGCTCTCCACAGCAGAACTCTGCACACAAGGGATCTGCATCAACGCCAGCGGTAACGGGAGAGGAGTTCAAACATGCTAAAGTCCTTCCCGTGCTCGTTAACTGGTTAAAAAGTGTAATTCTTGCTATATGAAACCACATTATGTGAATTGGTACCTAAGCACAACTCACAAGTGAAACGATCCTGTCAGCATAGCGCTTCTTGCCATCAAAATACTTGATCAGCAACAGTTCAGTGTTTCAAACAAGAAGACGTCAGAGCAATTAAAAAGTGAAGAGGGAACACGTATCTTGAAAGGCAATGCCCGCAGAGGCAGTTAATTTGGAGGAAGGAGAGACTGGAAGAGATCTCCAGGCCCATCAAAAGGTGACTGAGCTCCATAGTGAGCAGTCAGGGGTTGTCTGGTTGCTTCCTCCTTTCTTTATTTCCCTTGGAAGGCTCTTGCAGAACCCAAATCTTCTAAGCATTAAAGAGTTTTCTTCCAGTTTGCAGCTTAAAGTTACTCAGGGCCAGGCATTACACATTTTTTCTGGTGCCCACACCCTTCAGTCTTAGTAACTGTTCTCCCTAAGTGTTATTTCCCTCTTCTGCATTTACAGCAGTCACCCCACTCTTCTCCCACTTGCTTTTCTGGCCCAAGCAAATCCCGCACTCCTGACGTCAGCACGCGTGTCCATCTCCCACGTCCCAGCGATCCCCGCAGCTCTCCTCGCCAGTTCTTCCAGGGACAGTTCATCTTTCCGGTACGTGAAGGACCAGCAGGGCCACCACGTCAGACGAGCTGTGCTCTCGTCAGTGGCATTAACTCTCCTCTGCCCTTGCTGAAAACACTGTGCCTGACACACGGCAGGGCAGCGCTGGCTCACGCCCCCATCACGCTGCTGGCTCCCAGATGCTCTCTTGTGCTTCCCTTGAGCTCCCTGTAGGGCTTCTTCCCCCTCCTCAGTTTTGGCCAGCCAAAGAACATCCAACTTCTGACTCTCAAATTCTTCCCACTCTTCTAAATATCTTCGTGGGGGTCTCAGCCTTCTGCCCTTCAGATCAGTAGCTTATCATAACAGGAGAAGGATAGCACTTTTTTTCCCCAGGTAAGCAAATACTTAAACTCTTTGTTTAAATAGAAAAATTAAGAGGAAGGAAAAAATAACAGCCAAGTGGAAAGTGAAAGTTTAATTTGGTGCTGAAACAGCTTGAATACTTCTGCTGCAGCTGTAGCAGGGGGATGACGCTTAAATGTCTGATCAGGAGAAAAGCAAAAATCCTTCCGCTAAGGTTTCAAATTACAAAATAACTTCATCGAAGGGAAGACAGACTGTCTATATGTAAATATTGCTGTATGTTCATAGTGCCTTCTCAGCACAGTGTTTCTCTTACGGCACGAAGAACTTACTGGTATGAAAAGTTAGGAATTTTAAGTGTTATTTTGAAGCAATTTACACTTAAATCAGCAGTGGTGAGGAAACAGTCAAGAATTTGGCTTGCAGAATGGGAGATGATTCGTGACTGTCCCCACAGCTTTTGCTGTGAATGACGTTTACAGCTCTCTCACTGTGTGGCAGTGCCAGGCTTTGTCAGGGTCGGTCTGGTCAGGACCTCAGCAGGCTCCTTGTCCATCACTGCGATTCTTCAGTCAGCAAAGACAGAAAGAAGGCCGGGCAGCACTGCCGCCATTGGCCGAGCGTAGCCCCGCCCCCATCCGGCTGCTAGCAACCTGGGCAGCAGCACTGTTGCTATTGGCTGAGCGAAGCCCCGCCCCTGCCCGGTTTCCTGGCAACCAGGGCAGCACTGCCGCTATTGGCTGAGTGAAACGCCGCCCCCATTTGCCTCTTAGCAACCTGGGCAGCAGCACTGCTGCTATTGGCCGAGCGAAGCCCCGCCCCTGCCCGGTTTCCTAGCAACCAGGGCAGCACTGCCGCTATTGGCTGAGTGAAACGCCGCCCCCATTTGGCTCCTAGCAACCTGGGCAGTAGCACTGCTGCTATTGGCCGAGCGAAGCCCCTCCCCTGCCTGGTTTCCTGGCAACCAGGGCAGCACTGCCGCCATTGGCCGAGCATAGCCCCGCCCCCATTTGGCTCCTAGCAACCTGGGCAGTAGCACTGCTGCTATTGGCCGAGAAAAGCCCCGCCCCCATTTGGCTCCTAGCAACCTGGGCAGTAGCACTGCCGCCATTGGCCGAGCATAGCCCCGCCCCCATTTGGCTCCTAGCAACCTGGGCAGTAGCACTGCTGCTATTGGCCGAGCAAAGCCCCGCCCCCATTGTGTCCTAATAATGCCCGGGATGCGACCAGCACTGCCAGGGCAGCGGCGATCATTTGAGGAGGAGGAGGCGAGTAGTGAGGAGGTGGCGAGTAGTGAGGAGGAGGAGGAGGCGAGTAGTGAGGAGGAGGCAATTACTGAGGAGGAGGAGGCGAGTAGTGAGGAGGAGGCAATTACTGAGGAGGAGGAGGAGGAGGTGATCAGTGAGGAGGAGGCAATCAGGGAGGAGGAGGCGATCAGGGAGGAGGAGGAGACGGCGAGCAGCATCACGACCATGGCGAGCAGCATCAGGACACGGCGACCAGTGCCACCAGCAGCTCCCAGGTGAGGACAGAGCCAGAGCCAGACCCGACAGGCTCCTCGGCAGGGCAGCCCCTCGCCACGCGCAGAGCACCGGCCCTTTGACCTGAGCTGCCAGCTGCCGTCGTGAGCGGGGCCGGGGGGTCTCTGGGTGGCCCAGGGATGGGCTTGGGGGGCTCCAGGTGGGGGGCTCAGGGGGGCTCCGGAGGGCCCAGGATCACTCTGGGAGGACTCCGGAGGGCCCAGGGCCGGTCTGGGTGGGCTCTGGGGCCCGGGAGGGGCTCAAGGGGGTCTCCGGAGGGCCCAGGGCCGGTCCGCGCAGGCTCCGGGGAGGGGGGGTGGGTCCAGGGGCCGGGCCGGTCGCTGTCCCTCCCATGCGGTCCCAGGAGTTGGCAGCAGGGGGGCCACGGGGGCCATGGTGCAGTCGGGGTCACCCCTTGTGCGTGAACTGGGTGAACTGGGTGGCTGCGCTCGTTTCACGGCCCCTGGCCTTTCAATTCTGTAAGAATAACGATGTGGAATTGAGCACTGCAAACAGCTGGAAGCCCTGAAGGTGTTTCCCGGCGCTCGACGCGGGCAGAGCGGTGGTTCTGGGTGAGGGGTTTGGCTGGAGGGAGCCGTTGGGCGCAGGTCGGCACCTTGAACCCGGCTCCTCTGCACAGCCCGGGCCCCTGCGCCGTGGTGACGGCGTGTGGTGGGAGCGGGGCCGCTGGCCTCAGGCCTTCCCCTTGTTGTTGTCTGGCTTCAGAGCTGCAGGTTGTGAGTTTCAGAGCAGCCAAACAGTGAGGGTAGACAAAGGTTCAACAGTCAGGTGAGACAAAGAGTAAAGGAAGTAGTGTGAAGCTTTTGAAACAAAACCCAGGTGAATGTGAGCGGTGTGTCCGTGGGGCAAGGTGAGCGGTGGTCTCACTGAGGTCAGATGGCCAGGGCTGAAGGGGTCCTGCAGATTTTTCAGCAAAGATACGAGGTGATTTGGAGAGACTGTGGCCTCTCCCGTGGTTATCACCTGAGTAAAACGGTACATGTGCTTAAGGGTTTGGTGGTCTTGGAAGAGAACAATTAATTATTGTTGGGCTCCAAAGCCCCATCCAAATGTCGCCTGCTGACTCGGGTCAGTTTTGTTCAGTAGTTGTGTGCCGGCATGGTTTCTGACAAGCACGGCAGTAGTAGCTGAGGTTAATAACTGTGGAAGCCAGAGCAGTTCCTCGAGGCGAAGTCCCTGAGGCGCAGCGCGGGGCAGCGGGTGGCCCAGCCGTGGGCAGCGGCTCCCCCTCGGAGCAGGAGGGTCAATGTACACGTGTCAGAGCCCTGGCTCCTCACACAGCACCAGCCTCCTTTTGCGGAGACGGGGGATTGTTTTCCTGGCTTTTCATCTTCTGAATAGATGGCCCTCAGAGGAACCCACTGGCCGTATTCGCTTGGCGTAAGCTTGGAAGCACCAAACAAAATAAACATTTTTGCTGAATAGTGTCATAAAGGCAGCAGTTACCTTCTGGATGCCTGTACTGGCACGGAGATGGCAAAATCCCATTCTCTGTGATGGACTTGCACCATCTTTTGAGTCCTAGGCCCACATGGGCCTGTTAGGCCATTCCCAGCTGGGACTCACAAAGTCCTTACCGTCAGAACATAATGAACATATCAGAACGTAATGTTTTGATGTTTAGGTTTTATAATCTGTTTTCACTGCTTTTGGTTGGGTACAAGTGCTTTGTTCTAAGTTCTCATCACCTTTATTTCTTCTTCTAGAACTCGAACCGAGCCAGTGAGTGGAACATCAGCCACGCCGTGCGTGCATTACAAGTTCTTCTCCCTGCTGCAGTACGACACGGTCACCTTCAGCGGCCTCAACATCTCCCTGGGCGACCTGAAGCGCCAGATCATGGGCCGCCACAAGCTGAAGGTGACCAACTGCGAGCTGCAGATATCCAACGCCCAGACCGGAGAAGGTGCGTGGGGGCGGCGGGCACGGGGCCTCGGGCACTGCCCGGCTGGCGGCGGCCACGGCCTGCGGGAGCCACACTCTGCTCTCTGTGGCTTGTCCCCACGTGGCGTGAGTCAGCCTGGGGCCCGTCCCGCCGGCGTGCGGGGAACCGGGAGGGCAAGTGGCGCCAGCGATTCAGTGGGGTGCGAAGGGACGGTGCGATTCGGCCACCATCGGTAGCTGTGGCTTGTGTGGGGACCTCACAGAGCCGTTCCGATCTGTTGTTGGACACGGAGCTGGGCGTAGGAGACTACGTGGTCCATGTGCAACGTCTAGTGCTTGCAAAAGCCCAGTAGCCACTTACCGGCCATCACTGGCAGTAAAACAAGTTTTGTGCTAGAAGGGAGTGGGAATCAACAATGGTGTTGGCTCCAGCTTTGTTGAACATTTCTGTTGGAGCTCTGCTTGGACAAGTGTGAAAAGTAGCCCTGTTGAGCGTGATGTCGCTGCTCAATCTGCAGATGTGGAGTCGTGGCGAGGCAGAGTGACACTGGTAGTTGCCAAGGCCCCGCAGCTACACGGGATGTTGCTGCCTGCAGGGAACAGGCTCCTGCTGGCAGATGCCAGTTTTGTCTGAGAGCTGTTAGACTAAGCTGGCAGCTGTTAAATTCAAAGGGAGCAAACAGAAATTTCCAGGGACTTCAGGACTAATGCTCCAGCTTTAGTCCTTTCCTATTTAAAACCAAAAAAGTTAACTTTTAAGTCTACATTGTTTGACTTCACCAGATTTCATCATTGACACAGATTTCATCACCAAAATGAACTCAATTGATTGACGTGAAGGAAAAATAAATGTATGAAAGCCAACAGGTGTCAGGTCCCTTCACAGAACTACCTCGGCAGCGCACTCCGCTGTTTGTGAACCCTCTTCCACAAATTCTCTGCCTCAGTGACCCAGCTGGTGGGATGCTTCAAGTCCCACATACAAATATGTGCCCTGATAAGTGTCCTGTGCAAATAAAGCCTTTACTTCACCAGGTTATTGTCACTCTTCAGTTTTCAGTTGATCCATTTCAATGTGTACTGATTGACTTTTAAGGGGAATCCATTTTTCTATCAGTCTGGTATTAGATGGCTGGAGGTCTCCTCCCTGTGCACTTCACAAGTGGATTGAAAACAAGCATCCCTCTCTCTGTCTGTATATATCTCATGCAAGGACAGTCTATCCAGAAGGCAGATGTCAATGCTTCTAATGGTCAACGAATTGTCATAAAATACAAAAAGAGGACCCATTCCTCTTTTTGCATCATACACCTCTTGTGCCTGTTCCACCTGACCTCTGCAGGCTTGCAGAATTGGCGAATAAGTGCACTGGTTGCTGTCCTCATATACACAGCCTCCCTCGAGGAGAGGTGCTGCCACCTGCAATCCTCTGCAGACCTACCACAACCCTCAGCTGGGCACAGGCGTAGCAAACTCCTGCCTTTTTGTGGAGCCACTGTTGCTTATCCTGTGCCTCTGAAATCTCAGTCCAGTGGTTTGTGATCTGGACCAGAAAGAACACTCTGTATGACTCCGTTCAGCAGGTGGAAACAGCTGCTTTGGGCTTCCAGAGCTGCAGCTGCCATCATCTCCCCGTTGCTTGTCAGCCTCAGTGCTCTTTGAGCTCCTCCGACATCAAAAAGTCCCATCTCAGGCCTTTCCTGACAGGTGGCTGTGTAATGGTGAGATTCCCCATTTGAGCAGAGCTCTAGGCGTTGGTTTCAGGGTATGACTTCTGTAAAAGCTTTGGGTTTTGTCATTAGTAGTACTTTCACAGCAACTTTGGCTTTCGGGCCATTGTTCTGATTCGGCCTCCATAGGTAACGGCTTTTAATAGTTAAAACTGTAGGCAGATTACAGGGCATGGCTGCTGATGGTGCTTTAAAACATTTAGTCGTATCCAGCTTGTGCAAGTACAATATATAAACCATTCTCATGGAGACATCTTTACATGTGAGACTCACTCATGGGAGATCTTCACATTTGAGGCTCACTCAGTCAAAGTGTCTCAGGTAGCTCCTCCTCTTCAAAAGACGAACACGGTGAAGCCAAGGCAAAGCATGGAGACCTTCAGGCACACTCTGGTTTCAAAAGGCTTTTCAGAAGACTTGTCTTCGTAATTAATTTCATTTGAGTCTCTCTGCTCTGCAAAAAGTGAATTGAAAGAATTCACGTCCCTTTGGCTTATTCAAACTAGATGATTAGCTTAAGAGAGGAGACACCACTTTAGTTGGAGCCAGTTCTGCCCTACGTGTGAAAGCAAGCTCAAAAAACCCCTCAGGTTCCTGTGATCCAAACTCCAGCACTGCCAGTTCCGTTTGCATTCGCATGTACAGCCCTGAGCAGCTGACAGTGTGGCTGTCGATGGATGAAGCCCCGAGAAGCAGAGAGCTGGCGGCTCTCTTCTGTGTTCTGTCAGTCCCCAGCACTCGCAGCACAGGGGAATCGTTTTGAGGGAACAGCTCGGAAAGCAGCGGCGCAGAGTTTGCATGCTTTAGCCGAGCGCCTGCTTTGTTGCAGGGTAAGCTGGTCAGACTTTAGAATCTGGTTTACGCAGGTGAGACTTTGCTGTGGTTTGTTCCTCTCCAAAGATCTCTCGGGTTTGTAGCCTAACAGAAGCAAAAGCAACTTGAGCTAGGTCAGGAAAGAACCTCAGGCATGAGCAGACTCTCCTTTAGTGACCTCTGAGACCATTTTGCTGCTGGCATCCAAACTGTTTGAAAAGAATGGAAAAGGTTTTGCTGCTGGTGTTTGATTCTCAAACCTGAAGACTTCTTGAAAGGTTCTGTTAGTGTGTTGAGACGACAGGAGTGCCATGTCACATACAAAATTTTGCTTTTATGCCTGTGAAGGGGTTCTCTCAAGTGCTATGTAATGACATATTAATATACATTCTTACGAACTGACTAATGTTTTCTTCTGTATTGGTGTTGTTTTCAGAATACACAGATGAGAACACCCTGATTCCTAAGAACTCCTCGGTGATTGTTAGAAGAGTCCCTGTTAGAGTCAAAACTACCAGCAAAACACGATTTATGTAAGTACCCATAAAGCATTGTAGTCTGTGAGGGGTTGCAGTGTGTTAACTTTTTGTATGGAGGTTAGTTTACAGAGGCATTCGGAGTGTATCTTTCTTCTTTTTATTGCTTTTACAGTAAAGAGAGATACGCATGTTCCCCTCTCAGAAGAGTCTGTCAGTGTTTGACTGTGTCTTGCATTTGGGGGAGGCGGGGTGGGATATGGCAGGTATTCTTATGCCTCAGATCTGGCTTTCTGGCACACTGGCTACAGAGGAAAGACTGAAAGACAAAGGTCGCTGTTTGGGTGGTTGATTATGTAAGAGCACAAAGCTGTAGCACAGACTTCATCGTTTTGATACTTACACAGCAGAGACAAAATATCTGAGGACTTCCTCTGGCACTGTTGTGTTCTAGAGCTGTAAGTCGGACAGTAATTGCTGACAAACTAGAAATGGGATTTTTTTTTTTTTTAGTTGCACTGAATGTGCCAAGAGAGAACAGTTTATGTATACAAATACATTTCCACGTTCACTAGACTATCAGAATATAATGTCTTGATGTTCAGGTTTTATAATCTGTTTTCACTGCTTTTGGTTGGGTACAAGTGCTTTGTTCTAAGTTCTCATCACCTTTATTTCTTCCTCTAGAACTCGAACCGAGCCAGTGAGTGGAACACCAAAAGCGGTATGTAAAAACACAATCTCACACTTTGTTTCTACACATTGCACTTAATTCTAAACAACGTAGCCTTGTATTAATCTCCCAAACATGAACTTAATCTGTTCTGCAGCAAGACACAGTATATGTTGTAGAGACCATGTATTTGATTCCCAGCACAGTGAAAACTGAGTAATGCCACCATTTGCACAGTTCTAATGTGAATATTGGTATTTGTGCCTAGTGATGCATTGTGTTTCATATTGAATATGCTGGAATATTTCCTGAATGACTTTGTGCTGTACAGATAACGTAGGATTGGTTTTAGATCAGGTAGGTTCAAGGTTTGCACAATTCAATTGGTGCTGTGTTCTACATCTGTCTGTCTAGAGCTAGTATGTTTGTATAGGCTGTCGTGTGCTCTTTGTTTCTTGCAATTAAAATTGTTTGGAGTGCATTTTTTCCATTTTCACATTGTATCACTTAGCTTTTGTTTTGAAATACTTTCTTTGCCTAACAGTTTGGGAAGATGTTATCAAAACCCACTGAGAAACCATTGTTGTTCTACTTGGTACTCTTTCTTACTTTTGACTTGGCGGTTCAAACAAATCCCAAAATCAACGTATCCCATACGTTTTGAGGACAGTTCTGTGCAGCTAAAAGATTCCTTTTCGTGTCCTGAAATACTTGGGTATTTGTTCCTAAAGCTGTATAACTGAAGTGCTATTGTTTGGCCTCCTCTGAGTACTTAAAGGTCTCTAACGGATTGCTGTGAGTTTAAATGTTGTTGCTACCTGAAGTGGCCTTCCTAAGTTCTGCATTTGATCTTCCCGTTTTATCCGATGAAACGGTTTAGTTTCATAGTTTGTCTGCAAATGCAAATATCTAAAGCCCAGCGCACCGAGTTTAGCTGCTTCTCATGAACCACGTTGGCCCTCTGAAGCTGTCATAGGTTTGGACTTTGTTTTGAACCAATACACTTACATTAGGTTGGACATGTCTCTGTCCGTGACACTCGGAGGATAGAGTGCAGACTTTCAGACTACAGTAGAGGTTAACTTTTGCTATGTTTTGATTGTACAACTTGAATATGTGTTTAATTTTTTGTGAACAGATTGAGGACTCTTCTGCACCCACTCCTCTGGCCCAGCTCATTAAGGTATGTGTATATTCTTGTCAAAGACTTAAAAAAACCCCACCACCACCAACAAAAAACCCCACTGGCTTCATATTTTTAAGTCTTGTACGGTGATGTATAACTGGATAACTGCTGTAATGTGAACAAAACTTAATTTTTAATAATTTACAGTATTGGTTTTAACTTTAGAATGTGTGTATATTTCCGTAGCACCCTGTAAAGAGTAGTTCCCAGTTTGGGAGGACAGAAGGGGAGTCCCTCAACACAATGTTGCACTATTGCTCATCTTCAAGACATAAAGAAGCAGCACTTCAGGACCTGTTTACTGTTTCTCAGACCTTTTGTTAATTTTGTGTTGGAGACCGACACAATTTTCACAGAAGAATTTAACTGGCTGCAAGTTATGGACATGTTGGGGGGGGGGAGGGGGGGGGCGTGCAACAGCCAAAATAGAAGCGTTTGTGTAACACGGAGAATTGCGTGGCTACTGTTGAGTTTCTAGTCACTGCAGTTATAGAGCCACTCTCTGAATGCTGCACAGTTTCATAACTTGTAGTCTATGGAGAGTGGACAACACACCCTAATTGGTTTGAACGCAGACTGTAAATTGTGTAAATGTGCCTAATTGTTTGCAGGAATATACCAATGTGTTAGTGCAGCGTATTAGCAGAGGTGGCCTTCTGAAGCTGCTGTAATGCCATGGTTTGCTATGGAACTGCTTGCATTTTTTGCTCAACAATGTGTCACTTTGTCTGGGAAAGCACTAGTGGTTGCACTTTGTGAAAAGGCGTAGTGTGAGCCTGTCAAATTACTGGTCTTAGAGAATAGAGAAGGCAGGGCCTCGTGCAGAGGGGCTAGTTCTTTCTTCTGAAAATAAAGGCTGGAGTTGGAGAAATCTCTTCCCACTCTCCTCTTCCCTCTCTGACTGCAGAATTAAATTGTGTACATTTGGGGAAAAAACCCCAACAGTTACTTTGGAAGGTAGTCACCAGAAGAAATTGTTGGTTCTGTAAAAACTCATGTGAAGTTTGACTCTAAAATGTGAAAAACTGTCCAAGTGCTGTACACATTCAAGCTTTTGAGAAAATGTAGGTATTTCAGAAAAATGCAGGAATGTAACGTAAAGCAGCTCCAAACTGTTATACTCCAACCTCCTCAGTGCAGACGGGCTTGGCTTGGAGGCAATGTGTTGACAAGTTTTCTGCTTTGTTATTACCTTGTAGGAAATTCCGTATTTGAATTATGGTCTGTGCCTAGTAATGGTTTGTGGGGTTTGGATGTGTCTTGTAAACTGTCTGGGTTTAAACAAATTGGTCAAGTATCTGTAAAGTTTTCTGTAAATGGTAACGGAAGGGGTTTCATAGATGTCGGTCTGGATTATGTTACTGTGGTGTCTATAAAACAACCGTTTCATAAACTGTTGAAACTCGTGGGTTGCTTTTGCATATAAAATCAAACCCATGAGTGGTTGCTCTGAATGATGGGTGCTTGGAGGTCCGTATCCTTTACATCCCTCCCTTAGACCCTGCTGGGATCTGGACTAGTGTGTAATGAGAACATTTGAACAAATGCTACTTACAAAAAATCAGCTGGCTTTGATAATTTGAAGGTCTAGTTCTGCGTAAGGTTTCTATCACAATTTGTGTGTTAGAAGGGCACAGCAAACAGGAAAAAATCTGCAGGTTGTGCTGACCGTAGTTAAATCACTTACCGTGAAGAAGTGAGTAGGCAGGGGACATGCAGTTTGGGCTGCCTACAGCACACCATGGTCCAATTTCTGCTGGAAAGAATCTTTTGTCTTGCTGAGGAATTATAAAAAGCTTGATTCCTCTTAATGCTTCTGTGTCTGAAGCTGAATTTCGGTGAGCAAAAGCAACTTCCCTGACTCTTAAGTTGTGTGTCCTTTTAATGCTGCAAAGTGTAAACACTGATACTTGCATACGTCTCCATTAAATGTACAGCGGAGATTTTCTCCTTCAAATAATCTGGAGCTCAGGAATCCATTTAAAAATACTGGATAATGTAATTTTTTCTACGCAGAGCTTCAGTCTGCTTGGAAGACATTTGGATTGGTTACACAAGTCTTTAAGTAAGGTACAAACAGAGCCTCGGGTTTTGAGTGCCCAAGAATGCTCCTTCCAAGCAGGTTAACGGGCACAGAGACACCATGTGATGGCGTAAGGGCTCCCCAGAACATCTCTGGGACAACTCTGGCTCATAGAAGCAGCTGCTTTCCTGCAACCTCAGCTACTGCTGGGCTGCTTTTTACAGGGTTGGGTGAGTCTTTGGCTGGGGGAGCTTAAATGTGTTTCTAATGTGCGTGTCCAATAATTACCTGTTAAACAGACCGGCAATCTGGCTGAAGCCAACGCTTCCGAGGAAGATAAAATACGAGCTATGATGATCCAGTCTTGCCGTCAGTACGATCCAATCAAGTAAGTGTTGGCAAAGTCCTACCTGTTCTTTGAAGACTATGGAAACATTGTAGAGATGGTTGTTGGAACAAGAGAGACGCATACATACCATTTTCTTTTTTTCCCAAAAACCTTTTAGTTACGTGAAGAAACCCTTGGGTCCACCTCCACCATCCTATACTTGCTTTCGCTGTGGAAAACCTGGGCACTATAGAAAGAACTGCCCGACAAATGGGGTAAGATTGTGGGGGGCTTCTGGTGTCACTTGTTTTTTCACTTGTTTTACCTTGGCAGTTACGCAGCAGTTACATGAATACCCCTGTTAGGAATTGTTTCTCTTGGGCTGAAATACAGAGGTTCTATGGCAGTGGTGCAAAGCCCTTCAAAATTCCAGGGAAAGCTGGAATTTTCAATGGGAAATTTTCTTTCTTCGAGGTCATAGTCCTTGTATATGTCCATAGATCTTTCTCTATGAGCTTTAATGTATATTTTTATATATTTCAATGTTACTGCAAATTTTTCTCATCTCTTTTTAATGACAGTTTGCAGTTTTTAGTATTTTGTAGAAAAAGATGCCGTTTCTCTTGACCCCATCTATTGAATATTTGCGTGTTATAATTACACAAGTCTCTGGTTGAGTATTCAGGCCATTTAACGTTACTCACTGAACGTACGTGCATCAGCTCTGAATTCAACCTTCACCTGTAGGTGGTGAATATCAGTGTCCCCAGTGGCCGATCCAGAGCCCTGCATTAAGCTCTCCCTCTGAACTGCGCTTTGGAGGAGGAGGGGGTTTGTGCCTCTCCTCTGAGGGGATGGGGAGCTGAGGGATATTTCACCCTTAAGGACCCTGAAGCTGAGCCAAAGAATGTCGACGGCGTTCAGAACACTGCTCGAGCCTTTGGAGCATCCTGGCTATATTCATTTAGGAAAAAGAGTATTTCAGTCGAGCAACGCTTAGGCTAGGTAAAAGGAGAGGATTAAAGGCCTTTCCTGCTTAAAATCGTGGTTGAAATGTCGTTTTAAGTGTGGGTCTTAAGATGAGCTATGTCTGCATTTCTTTTCTTAACAGGACAGTAATTTTCAGTCTGTTCCCAGACTTAAAAAGTGCACAGGAATTCCCAGGAGTTTCATGGTGGAGGTGGAAGATCCCAATACCAAGGGCGCTATGCTGACGAAGACTGGAAGATATGCAATACCAATTATTAATGCGTGAGTATGGAATTAGCTGGTCTGACCAAAAAGTGAAGGAGAGAAGCCACGTGTCAGTGTCTGAGTGGCAATGCCACCAAGCTGGCCAGCATCTGTAATTACGGGGCAAGAAGCACTGTCGTTGTATCTTAACCTTAAAACCTGTGATGATTTCTAATATTAAAATAGGGCAGTCCTGCTGCTCAGGGCCCTGAACGCTGGTTAAGCTTGTGGTATGCTAAGAATCCGTATTTCTGCAAAACATTTCAGTCGTGTTTACAGTGGCGTCATTCTTTTTGAAAGCTCCTTTTGCTTCTGTTTTATCTTGCTAAGGCTTCTTGCCGAATTTAACAAACAGCTGTTGGACTGAGATTCCCTCTGCCTCTGACATTTATCAGATCCCATGTGTGAAGCAGAGGGATGTTTACCTGTTGCTGTAAACTAAGAAAATCCTGCTGTGTGCTGACAAGAGTGGCTGTTTTAAAATGCACTCGGTAGCAGCTCTGTTCTTCCGTCATGGCTCTCCTTTTGCAGAAGCTGTAACATAGACTTCTTCCATTTATAAAACACAATTACACAGAGACTGACTTTATCCTGAGCCTGCGATTGACATTTACCCTCTGGCAAAGGAGAGGTGGGGTTCATTTCACCTGGTGTCTAGCTGTCAGAAAATGATTTCTCTAGTCTGAGCTAATTTCTTAGTTGATCCAATGAATGGAAGAGTTCTGCAGAAGGAAAATTGTTCCCCCCTCCCTTTTCTAGCACTCTGGCTATAGAAAAGTAGTTTAAACTAAATGTCTGTATTTTTGAAGGCTAATGTGGAGTGAGAATGACACCTACTGTCTTCATTGGATAAAATCCAAAGCTTGGGGAAGTTCTCCTTTATCCATCTTTGACTTTTTTTCTTTTTCCTTCCCCATCCCCCCTCCAGGGAAGCTTATGCCAGAGGAAAGAAGGAAAAGCCTCCCTTTTTACCAGAGGAGCCATCCTCTTCCTCCCTTTCCTCAGACGATCCTATTCCGGAGGAGCTGTTATGTTCCATTTGTAAAGAAATCATGGCTGATGCAGTCATTATTCCCTGCTGTAGAAACAGTTACTGTGACGAATGTAAGTGTTACTGCCATGTTTGCTAATTCAAAACATCACACCTGATCTTCTGACAGCAGAAAGATCATAAGATTCCTTTGTTACCAGCTCTGTTTAATACTTAAGTGTACCCCGAGTAGGAAAGGACTCTTCTTGTAGAAAGGAAAAAACAAAGGCAGAAGGCTTTTTTCCCTTTTTATGCACCTAGTTAAATCCTCTTTCCATGCAGAAGGATGAGTACGAGAAGAGTGCGTAATGCTGCAGCTGATTACAGTGTTAGTTATCAAATGCATTGAGTTTGTGCACAGTCCTTTCTCTCATACAAAACTACAGAGCCAACGCTGGTGACTTACTGTGGTCTGCAGCAAATGGCTCGTTAGGCATTTAATCCACATTCTTCTCCACGGGAGAGTTGGTTAAAACCGTCAGAACTTGAACCTACTAATGGTTTTTGGAGATGTGTCTTATTCATGAGCCTTGAGGTTGGTGACTTCTCACTGTGCTGGACAGTGGAGAACAGACTAGTCAGAACATCAAGGCACAGCCTGCTCTACATCTTCAAACGTTACAATAGTGAAATAGCAAAACTGGGCAGCTATTTCCTGCATACTAGAAATTTTTTACACTGCTGAACATTTATAGCTTCATGCTCTCAGTTCGGAACCATATTCACCCATTAACCATCTACAGGCCTTTATAATTGATTAGAACCCAGACAATGTCCTTAGTTTAGCTAAAACCTATTTTGATGATTCTGATTATACCCAGGTATTAGAACGGCATTACTGGACTCTGAGGAACATACATGCCCAACATGTCATCAGGCAGGTGTTTCTCCCGACACTTTAGTTGCCAACAAGTGCCTACGCCAGGTAATGCAGTGACTTTTAGATAAACTGTTTGTAAGAAAAGTCTAGTCAGTCAGTTAGCTGAAAGGGAAGAAAATATTAATGTACACCTCCTTAAACAAGGCTAAATGGAATAAGGCTAAATTTACTTTGCAAATACATTCCCTGTTGTTACAGAAGCTGACAACTCTTGAGCGACAATCTGGCAAATTCAGGTCACACTTGTGTTCAACAGGATTGCCTCAGTTTCAAATTCAGTGTTAACACCGGAGTGCTTTACGTACAGATAGTCTGAGTTACCAGTCATTAACACCAGTGTTTAATGGGATGCGTTCATGTATCACCGAAGGGTTTGGCTTGGAAGGGACCTTAAAGCCCATCCAGTCCAACCCCCCTGCCACAGGCAGGGACACCTTCCACTAGCCCAGGTGGCCCAAAGCCCCGTCCAACCTGGCCTTGAACCCTTCCAGGGAGGGGGCAGCCTCAGCTTCTCTGGGCAACCTGTGCCAGGGCCTCACCACCCTCACAGGGAAGAATTTCTTCCTTAGATCTAATCTGAATATATCCGTATGTTGGTTTATTTTAGGATGGAGAGTATCTACGGGAATACACAAGTAATTCTACTCTGTGGAGGCTTTTGTTCATTGAGCTGCTGAAGGTTCATGTCACCTCTTTGTAAATATTTTTCTGCCTCTAGGCTGTGAACAACTTCAAAAATGGAA
Source organism: Strix aluco (assembly GCF_031877795.1). NCBI lineage: Eukaryota > Metazoa > Chordata > Aves > Strigiformes > Strigidae > Strix > Strix aluco. Next base: position 1,104,536 of record NC_133966.1, read on the forward strand.
CTGGGTATGCACAGGTGATCCGTAAGCAGAGGCGGCAGCAGCAGCAGCCACCAGCACATCCACCAGCTCTGACCCCTCCTGCTGCGCTGGTGGCTGCCAGGGGACGTCCTCAATCTTCCCCCCTCTCAATCCGTGGTTTGCGGGAGGAGAAGGTAGGTGTTCTTCCACCATATGCAGTGATTTTCGTATTTTAGTCGAGCTTATTTTCCAACTGTTTGCACTGATTCACTAGGGCTATCTGGTTCCTGGACTGAGACAGCCAGCATTGCCGAGTCTTCTGGGCTACCGAGGACGATCAATACCCACAACCGGTAAAGTAACTGTACCTTACAAATTTCGCTTAAAAAAATTATCTTCAGGTAAACTGAAAGGGATTTTTTTTCTCTCCCCATGCCAAAAGGTCATCCAGTGAGAGCCGGCAAAATTCGCTCGGCAAGTGGCAGACCAGACTGGGAAGTGTAAGTATGCTACAGAAATTCAATATATTGCTGCTTGTAACCTGTTAAACGAGGCCGTAACACATAACGGACACAACAGCTGATTTATAAGGGAATAAGTATGCACAGATCGTTGTGGAGAATACATGTGGTAACTAATTTTTAAATGGCTTAATTTGAATTGGCCTTCACAAAGGGGATCTGTGCTCTCAGGAAGATTATTTAAAATAAAACTCCAGTACATGATTGAAAAGAGGACTCTGAAGAATGAAGTCTTTCTGAGGCAATCATAATTACATGTGAAAATGAAACATAATTAAAGGATCAGATGGAAAGGCACCCTCTTGATTACTGAATAGGGCTGAAGAAATTGATTTCCCAATAGAAATCAGCCTCCAATATTCTTTTTTTAACACCTTAGTTAATACTGATTGAGCAAAGTATTGGAAAAGGCAAGGCTGTTACTTTACTATTTAGTCACCTCAAGCAGCCAAGCTGCTTTCTCTCAGTTGGAGAGAGAGGAGTCTCTTTTGGTTTATTGCAGCATCGTTAGTCCTTCCTTTTGGTATCTCTGTGTTATAGATCGATTGTAAGGGTGAACTGTGTGTATAAAATCTTAAAGATAAGTCAAAACAAAAACCAGGGTCCATCCCACAGATTGTCTAAAACCTCAAGTTCAGTATGCAAAAAATAACAATTCAGGGCCAAGAACGGGCCAAAGACGTCACCATGAAGCAGCAACCTAGGAAGCGTGTGCGGAAGATGTTAAAAGAAGTTTGAGAGAAGATGAGTAAATGTCTGTGCAGTACTTTGAAGATCAGAACTGTGACGTATTAAGCGTGTCAAGGTGTGGCAGAAGAGCGCTTGGCACGTGTCTCTTTTAGCACGGGCAGCCTCCGGCCACAGTTGCCAAACTGACTATAAGAAGGGGAGACTGAGGGATTTGTTGGGGGTGAGGATGTGGAAGGCAAGTATGAGGACCAAGAAATGAGCGTAGTCTCAAATGAACAAAAAGCAGGGAGAAAAATGCTTAAGTTGAGAACAAGAAGTGCTCGCCACCACGCTCCTCCTCCATTCACTTTCCTCTTTAAAATCAGGGCAGAGTGTAACAAGCAGTGACTGGTGTTTTGGGGTTTCTTTAGAAGCTCAAATCGCGGACGCCCGCACAGTGAATGTACCCAGAGGACTCAGGCCCCAGCACTACCAGCATCAACACCGCTCTCTGTGCCTGTGCCTCCATCTCCCTTGTATCCTCCACCACCCTCCGCACTTCCTCTTCCCCCGGGGGTACCACCACAACCGTTTCCTCCTCGGTTTCCACCTGGGCAGCCTCCATCTGCTGGGTGCACTCTCCCTCCTCCAGAATATCTCCCAGCTCCTGCAGACACGTCACCAGCTTGAGGACCAGCAGCAGTTCCAATGGCTCATTCAAATGCCATCCCAATGACACAAGCACCTCCTTTGGAGAATCACTGAGGTTGGAAAAAACCTCTAAGATCATCGAGTCCAACCGTTAACCCAACACTGCCAAGTCCACCACTCAACCATGTCCCTCAGCGCCACATCTACCCGTGGATGGTGACTCAACCACCTCCTTGGGCAGCCTGTTCCAATGCTGACAACCCTTTCAGTGGAGAAGTGTTCCCCAATAGCTGATCTAAACTTCCCCTGGTGCAACTGGAGGCCGCTGCTTCTCCTCCTATCGCTTGTTACTGGGGAAAAGAGACCAACACCCACCTTGCTACAACGTCCTTTTGGGTAGTTGTAGAGGGTGATGAGGTCTCCCCGCAGCCTCCTTCTCTCCAGGCTAAACACCCCCAGTTCCCTCAGCCGCTCCTCACAGGACTTGCTCTCTAGACCCTTCACCACCTCCGTTGCCCTTCTCTGGACGCGCTCCAGCCCCTCAGTGTCTGACTTGTAGTGAGGGGCCCAAAACTGAACACGGTATTCGAGGAGCGGCCTCACCAGAGCCGAGGGCAGGGGGACCGTCGCTCCCCTGGTCCTGCTGTGATTTCTGACACAAGCAGGATGCCTTTGGCCTCCCTTGTCTAGGGAGGAGTTTGACAGAGCACAACGAGACTTAAAGAAGAGTGGGGGTTTGGCTCAATGAAGTTGGGCTGGTTTTCATGTTTGTGTTTCGATGGCCTGTCGGACGGCAGTTACACTCGAGTGCATCTGACATCCGCAAAAATGACAGAGTGTTTGCTCCAATAGACTTTCTGGGTGCAGACGGCAAACATGCAAAACTAAAACAAGACAAATGTCATCCTAAAACTTTCCCTAAGACTTGTAGGAATTCTAAACTGGTTTTGCTTAAATAGCATGTCCACCTTTGCATCTGCAAGCAGTCTGCATTTTCTCATACTGGCCATGTTTTGTTTCTCGGTGTCTTTTTGTGATAAAGGTCAAGCTGTAATTGTAATAAAGGTCAAACTTATCTTAACAGGGAAAAGAAAAAGTCCAGACTCGATGAGTTTACACACGGTTCAGGAGCGGATGGAATCTAAAAAGACTCCAAAGGAGCGCAGGCGTTCCTTTTCCAGGTAACTGCTTTACATGTCCTTAATGGAGGAGCAGGCTGGCTAGAGGAATCAGGAGGATCTCCACTGCCCTCTCCAGGTGGATGGGATGATTCCAGGGATTAGCAGGGAGAGGAGTTCTCTATGTAGGGTACTAGCTCAGCTACGGCAGAGATTACAGTTGACTGAGAGTTACAATTTGGCAGCAGTAGCTGAGGAGCAGGTGTCTCTTTCACTGAAGCTTCTCTGCAGTGACACCCTTCACCTCCTGACAGCCGTGAGGAGGCCAGAACCTGAAGAGGTCTAGTGCCTGGGTTTTCTGTGTCTCCCTGTTCTGAGTGTAACCGTTCCCTCAAAGCTCTTGGGAGGAGATATGGGAGAGAAATTGTATTCACCTCCTCTTTTGTTTATCTCCTGTGGGTACACGGGGAGACGTTAACCTGGACTGCAAACTGGTGGCTTTCCTAGGAATTTCATTGGAGCAGATGGAGCAGAGGAGCCAGGAGTCACGCGGCCTCACTTCGGAAGGTGTGCGCCTTGCTGTCTGCCAGCACTGGTGGTTTTGGGCCTCTGCCGAAACCCTGCTCCTGCTCCTTGAGCTCTACTGGCTGCGCAGGCGGAGGAGCGCTGACTGTGACAGCGGCAGCCAGCGGGGAAGCTCCAGCGATGCTGAGGAGGAGGGAGAGGACGATGACTGGGAGGGCAAAGCAGACCCCAATGACACCTTGGGTCAAGCCAACCCTCGAGTGGGGACCCCCGCTGCATCTGCCAAGCCCTTCCCAAGAAGTCCTTTCTGACAGGGATGCATCCAGCCTAGGGATGGGGCAGCACCTACGAACACCTGAGCACCCCCAAGAACAACATCACCAACCGCCTGCTGCTGGTGCCCCTGAGACCACCCCTCGGGCACGTCTTCCACCAGAGCTGGGCACTGTGGGGGATCCGCCAGCGAGGCACTCCTGCATCCCCGGGGAGCACCTGCCGGAGTACGTGCTGTGCTTCCTCCTCTGCCCCGTGACGAGCCGAACAGAAGCCAGGTCCCCGCTTCCCACGCAGCCTCTGCATCTCCGTATAGCCTCTGCATCTCAAAATCCAATAAATGGGCTTGTTTTAAGAAATCCTGTGTCCGTGAGAGTAGGGTATTCTCCGCCTGGCTTTCCTGAGCGCTTTGCAGCCTCTCCAGCCCAACAGCAAACCTGGGGCTCTGCGCGCGCTTTGGCCCTGAACAAGCATTCTTGCCACATCCAGCAAAACAATCCAAACACTTGTCCTTTGCAGGCACACAGAAGGTGGTGGAAGGGAATCCTCTTGCTGGCTTTCCCGAGTGCCTTGCAGCCTGTCCAGGCCACCAGCAAATCTGGGTCTGTGCGCTTGCTTTGGCCCTGAACTGGTGTTACCGGCAGGGCTTTGGATTTTTCAATCATGGCTTAATATTCCAGTGATTATATTTAAAGAAGTCAATTATATAATTCAGCTAAAATAAGTGTGTGTTTTATTAAGAAACCCTATTTTTAAAATATATTTCAGTTTTATAAAAACCCTGAATTACACATTTCTTATAGAAATACATCACTGGAAATCAGCTAGACAATAACCAATGTTTCTGGAATGTCAGTACACTCAAATTGATGGTCAGTCTGTAAAGAAAAAAATTCTTGAGGATTGTCCTGTGCTTGTTCTTCTGGGATACTACCCTTTTGGATCATTCTAGAGGCATTCCAAGAGACACCTGCACTGGGCCAAGGAAATGTAAGGAATAATCTGATTGCCTAATTACTCAATATGGTTGGATATCCTGTGTTCACAAAGTTCCCTTGTTTCTCACTGCCTCCCAACTTCAGCTTCAGCGACAGAGAAATAAAACCCACCTCTGCTCTGAGGGTTGAATTTCTACTTCATAACTGCTGTAATATACAAATGATTTTGATTTATATTAAGAATTAAGTTTGGGACTGAGTTTATGCACCTCTGATACGTTGGCAGCTATCCAGCAAATACCTCGAGTTGTGTTCACTCTTTTAGATGTCAGAGTAGACACTGAGGAGGAAACACAGTTCTCAGATGTTTCTCTTTGACAACGGACAAGTGTTGGAAACACTGAAAGTTAAATCTTGATGCCTGGAACACTACAGTAGAGTTTTGCGTTTGACTTCAGTGGAAAGAGAATGTGCCCCTGAAAGCAGTTAGCGGAGTGGCCAGGACAAGCAAATTTGTTTTGCTAACACAGTTCAGCAATGTTAGAAAACACTTTTCAAAAAGATTTAAACCTTCCTCTGGACAGGACCAATGAACCTTCCTTCAGAGCCCATCAGCACCATTTGTTTACAATCAGCCAGAGGGACTGCTGTCTAGTGACAGGAGACACTGTCCAATCAGTTCAGAACAGTTCTTTGAAGGGAAAGCCAGAGTTGATAGGCATCCCCGCTGGAAGGCTCTTACAGAGGAGAGTGTTAAATAGAGTCAACTGGCAGGTTTAAGCATTGTCTGGGAAATGTCAAACACTGTCAAGACACCACAGAGCTCTCTGCAGCCAAGCCCCAGCGAGGGACTCCTGTGGGCTCATCTCTGAGAACACAGACTGATGGGCCACCAGCCCTGCCCACAGAAAACACCTTATCAGCAGCTGGCGCAGAGAGTACAGCGCCCTCAAAACCACCAAACCAGCCAGGTCAGCCCACCCAGACACCCAGCATCTCCCCGCAGTACCTGCAGCCACATCTGCAGCCCAGCCGTGCTGTCAGGATCCTCTCGGACTGGTCGGGTCAGCGCTCCCAGCCTTCCAAACCCCGGCCTTCTGGGAGCTGCCCTCAGCCCAGCCCGGGGAAAAAGATGAAGACACCCCTTAACTCTATTTGGAGACTTCCAGGAATTCTCCCACCTCAGGGAAAAGGACATGGAACGAAAATTCTGGTTCAGTTTTTCCAAAGCAAAATAAAACCCAACCACTGCAGCAGCGAGACAGCTGTCCCAGGAGTAGAGATCTTCAAAGCCCTGAAATAAATAGTCTTGCCTCTGGCTTCCAGCTGCATGGGATTGCTTTATAGCACCTTACACAAAAACCACCATAAAATACCTCCGACAAGTTACCAAACAAACAGCATTAAGGTTGTCCACAGGATCAGGCATTGGCTTCTAAACCCCCCATTCTTTGGTACCTTCAGCAAACCGCCAGCTCTGATTCAGCCCTCAGTTGGTTTTCTGAAAAGGTGACAAAAGCAGCTTCAGCAAGATCAGAGTCAGACCACAAAATCTGCTTCCTTTAGAGATCAGGCCCTGCTGTCTCTGAGCAGCTCAGATCCCCCAACAGCCGCTGGGCCTGCAGGAACTGAACAGCTCGAGTCTGACCAGGGGACGAGGCAAAGCCTGGGGAAGAAGGCCAGCTGTGAAACAGTTTGACAGAGAAGAGGGGAGAGAGAAAATGTGGGGCAATAGAGCTTCCCGAGGAGATTAAAAGAATCAGGGCTTCACGAACCCAATCCATGAACTAGACGTTTTGTATCTGTACAGATGTTACTGTACTCGGAATGGCAGAACACTACAATCCACTGCCCAGGGGGAACAGAGAAGCTTTGGAGATGAGCACAGAGCACAGCGCTGCCAACTCTTTAACAGCCAGCAGAGCACACCTCCTCCCGGGGGGGGCAGCTCTAACTGCCACACTGCTGCAGGGAGGACAGGGGAGGAGAGTCAGGACAGCTGCAAAAAGTCCATGAGACTTCTCCAAGGGGAAAAAAAGGAAACAGAAAATAACCAAGATCTTTTTACCAGGCTGTCTGTGACACGAGCCATCAAAACATGAGAGTGGGCGATGGACAGCTGGGAAGAACAGTCAGGATTCCACAAAACAGTTCAGACAGCATGAAATCAGAATGAAAATGAACATTTGTGAAAAACATCTCTTAGTATTTTGCTTTGCCCAAGAGGTACCTCTGTGTCACAAGGTAAATATCCCATTCCGCTGCCCAGATGCAGATTTATTCCAACAGAGAATTATTCCACTAACCAAGGGCTTTTCTACACAATGATCTCTGCAGCCTGGGGCAATGCAGCCGTGCATTCGAGTACATGCACACCCAGCGTGTGCAGGCTGGCAGCTGAAACCTTCCCATACTTCTCTCTTCATTGCTGCTGAAACATTTTGACTCCCCAACCCTACACCCTGGTTCTGCAATAATTCCCCACACAGTCAAACTACAGTCTCAGGCACATCCCTTGACTGCCCAGGATGGAATCCCCAAAGTGCGACTGCTCCCAGTTCCATTTTTCCCGTAGGAAACAATGGGATAGAGAGGAATGTGTGCAGGCACTTCAGCAATGCACACAGCCGAACCACACAGGAACAGCTGGTGTGATGTGGAAGGTGGTGAGACAGAAGCGAGACCTCTGGGGTTGTCAGCTGCCACTTCAACACCTGGGAATGACAGAAGTAGTAGAGGAAATTCTAACTGCTTTTAATATACCAAGAAATAACTGCTACTTGCCTGAAGTTTAGACTGGAAAATCCCTTTATAACACAAAATTAATCTTCATGATGTCCTGGTGACCCTGTGTGACCCCTCTTCAAACAGATCACCATTCTGAAACCTCTCAGCTGCTTCTCCTGTGACACTGAACACCTGACAACTCTCTCACTGCCAGTGGTCCTGCTGCCTCTCCTGATCCATCACATTTTCATCACCACCTTCAGATGCCTGCTGCTCACCACGGTCAGTGAGGATGAAGGAAAACAGGACCGTGACAACAGTAACCAGAACAGGGTATTAAAGAACTGACAGCAGAGCTCTGAAACAGAAGGCACAGACAGCAAGGCATTACTGTGCACAAGCTTTCACAGTGCAGACGCAGTATTGACAGGGTAGGAATCTGCTCCTCAGCTCTGGAAAACCCAATCCCCTCAGCAGCAGCACTACTGGCACCTGCAAGCTTCCTTCCTTAAGTTCTAAGGACAGAGGAGCATCCCCTGGATCCAGATGCAGCCCCCCTCTGACTGCTGCCATTCTGAGGTGTTGCATTTTTCATATCGATCAACAATAGCTTATAAAGCAAGATTTCAGTTAACTGTCCTAAAACCTCAATCCCCAACAGGAATTGCCTCAAAAGGTCGATCAGAGACGAGCCGGCTCCACCTGCTGCATGGCCTCCCCTGACCACCACACACAAAGCTCAAGCCCTCCCCAGCCTGTCCCAGCCAGCGCCCCAGGAAGGTGCTGTCAGACCTCTCCGCTCCCCTGACAGCCCCCCGCCAGCTCCCCGGCACAGGGCACACGCCGGCTGCAGGCTGCCAGCCAGCCTTAGGGACAGGGAGTCACTTCAGGAAAACTCACCTCTTCCCCAAAGACCAGGTTCTGCTCCAAACCCAAGTGACTGCCGCGAGCCCACAGCACCCTGCCTCTCCGCAGCACCCGAGGGGTGCAAACCCCGACCCGGAGCAGACGCCCGCCCTGTCCCACCTGCTTCACACGGCATCCCTGCAGCCACAGGCACCTCCTGAAAGGGGGGAACCTGCGAGAGCAGTTTTTAAATGTGTTTCCACAAAGACCAGGCAGTTACAGAAAAGAGATTTCACAGGGACAAAACCAGGGAAAAGGAGGAGGAGGAAGTCGGTCTGCCTGGCTACATGAAATGGGGATGAGAACGAGCAGAGATGCAGGGCACAGCAGAACTGAACAGGAGCTTGAAGGTGACAGGAAGAAAAAAACAGGCAAGATGAACTACACAGGTATTCTGGACAGATTATTTTGTTTAAATCTTGATGAATTCATCCTTATCAATTATTCTGATGATTAATTCTATTTCCACACGGGCATTTTGTCAACATTTAAGAAGATGCACAGGAGACCCCAGGAGAAGCCCCAACACTGACCTAGGAACGAGGTGACGATCTGCAGACTGACAGCACATCGGGCGGGACAAGCTTGCAAAGAAACAAAGTGGCAACGGGTTACATCACATTTACAGCAATCCACAGCCACAGGCAGTGAAAAGCGACTATTTTCTGCAGAGCTGGTGCAGAGCAGAGAGGTGGAGGTGAAGCAGCAGCTGACGGGGGAGGCTGAAGCAGTGCCACCCACGGCAGGAGCTCTGCCGGCTGTTTGCAGGCTCAGAGCAAGTGGTGCTGCCGGATTTCCCAACCAGAAGCACTCCCAGGATCCCAGCACACAGAAACTTGTCCTTTAATTGCTTTTCAGTCACTTCTTGTACCTTCATTGTGTGAGACTTCTGCTCTGCCTGCAGATGTCAAGAGATACTTTTCTGAAAGCGGAGCAGGTCGTTGCAGCTTGAAACAAACAGGATTTGTCTTTTGGCAAAGGTGCAAATTAGAAGCTCAGCACAGAAACTGAACTTTGTCCAGAAAGCCAGAGGAGCAGCAGGGCTCTGCAAAGGGGCTGGGCTCCAGCACACCCCCCTGCTCACCCCCCACATCTCTCCCAGCACCTCCGAGCTGGGAAAAACTGTCCCAGAGCCCGAAGGCAAGAGCCCGCCTGGGCCAGCTCTCGCCCTCGGGCTTAATGCCGGTTTCTGATCAGCACCTCTTGGCTCTGGTGACTGGCACCCTCTGAAGCACCACTCTGAGGGGTTTCATCGGACTGAACCCACCCAGCCCAAATCACCACAGAGAGCAGAAAATATTAAATGCGTCACTGCTTTCACACTTGAAGTAAAAATAAAGGGCTAAAATTCACTTTCCCTGGGGTAACCTGACAGATAAACCCCGCAGACACAACAGACCCTTACAGACAGCAAAACCCACCAAGTTCAAGGTAAAAGGACAAGCACAGTCACACATCAGAACGTCTGAACAGCCCCAACTGTGACAACAAATCCACAATTCAGAACCATGAAACACTTTGGGTTTTTAGACCAAAGCTTTCCCTTCCCCGGCGATCCAACCACCCCCTCCAGGGAAATCGGCCCCAGCCCCTGCGCTCACCCACTGCTAGGCCGGGGACACCACCACTGGTGCTGGTGCTGGGGCTGGTGCCACCTTTGCAGGAGAAAAATTCCTTCAGCCATCCAGAACAAAGCGAGTGTTTTAAAAGGAGGAATTCCCACTTGCTGGGTGAACCAAATCTCTGCGTGGATCATCCCTCAGTGCAGACCACAGAGAGCTGGAGGACCTCCTGCCTAGGCCACCTCACTGCAGACCATGGAGCCCTGGCAGACTGTCGGCAGGAAGTAGGCCCTGTGGGGGCCAGGGGGACCCCCGGGGGGGCTCCAGCACGTTGTCCCGCCCAGCACCTGCCCACACTCCTGCCTGTGCCGTGAGGGGGGATTGGGGACCCGGGGGGATTATTGGGGGGGTGTTATTGGGGTTCTGTGGGAGTTGTGGGGGTTATTGGGGTCCTGGGGGGTGTATTTGGTTCCTAGAGGGAATGTAATGGAGTCGGGGTGGGGGGTGTCCTGGAGGGGTTTGGGAGGGTTATTGGGGTCCTCGGGGGGGGGGGGGTCTTGAGGGAGATATTGGTGTCTGAGGTGGGGGGATTGGGGACATCCTGGAGGGGGTTCTGGGGGAGGTATTGGGGTCCTGGGGGTGTCTTGGGGGAGGCATTGGGGTCTGGGGGAGGGTCTTGGTTGTTGGGGAGTGTTATTGGGGTACTGGGCGTCTCCTGGGGGGGGCTAATGGGGCTTAGGGGAGTCCTGGGGGTGGGCTGGTAGGGTCCTGGGGAGATATTTGGGGTCTTGGGGGGTAAAGGGCAAGCAGGATTATCAAGCAATATTCAGAAATCATTATAAGTTGCTATAAGTTGCTATAAGTAAATAAGGTGCAAAGCAGGTGATCATTTCCTTGTATCAGTACACTTCTCCCCTGCCCGTGGTTTCAGAATGTGTCAGCTGTATCAGAAAACAAGGTTGTCCCTAGGAGCCTTGCCTTAATCTTAGGTCTAGTAAGGGGCAGGAAGAGGAAGGGGCAGCCTGAAAGCTAAGGCAGTTGAAGGTGATGTGGAAAGGCTTCTGTCAGCGCCTTTGCCGTGGTGTCCCTCTGGATGCACTTTAGAACCTCTAGTTCATTCTGCCCTGGTCCTGTTCCTCTCTGGCCACTCAGCCCCAGACGTTGCGGAAGGGACGCACGCTGTCAGCTTGACATCAAGTGAGTAGGGGCTGCGCTGTGAACGTGCAAACTGCTTTGTAAAATCACCCCCGGGTGATGTATTGCGCACCTCGCCTGTGACACTGAGCTCCTGAGAAGTGTTGCTCTTAGCCTGGTCTTCCTCGTGCAGACATTTGGACAGACTTCATGTGCCCAGCGAATGAGCCTTTGCTGGGATGACTGTCCCCTGAGAACAGACTCTCAGTGGGCTGCGGCACAGTTCTGACAAGGGGTCTGCAGCACTGAAAACTGTCCCATAAGGTATCTGACAGCCCCTCAGGCACGGTAGAAAATCAAAATAAGGGAGGCTAGTGCATGCTGTCGGATGTGGACAGAACTTTTTCGATTTCTCTGGATGTTAACCAGTGGTAAGATAGCTACCGAAATCTCTGACTTTTCTTCCTCACGGCCAAGGGAAGTGCCTTACCAGCACTGACACTGACGGCTCGTTGTGCACGGCTGGTTCATTACAGCACAGGATCAGCCTCTGAATCTCTTGGCTAAGGAACTTTCTAAAGCCGGTATTAGACCGTACTAGTGCCATACTGCTTGTAACTTACTAACATTTATTTTTGGTTTGGAAGCAACTCGGTCATTATACTAAGTAGTTTAGCAGTGTAAATTCTGTAGTTTATCACAGTTTAAGAAGAACATGAAAGTAGCAAAAAATATTTTCTTACACAGTTATCTGCTCCTTTACAGGCAGCGGAAGATGCGTCTGTACCAGTTGTCAAGTTTGAGTTTGATGGCTTTGAGGTAAGCGTTTTGCTTTTTTTCTTGCTTTGGAACAGGAGAACTTCTCCAGGGAGCTGTGACCATGCTGTTTTACAAGGTTATTGGTACCTCAGAGTGTATTTAGGAAACTGTAATTAAATGGCCTGACCGCAGCCGATCCCAGGAGAAGAGGCTGCAGTCAAATGGGAGCTGATAGGAAAATAAGCCCCCAGGAAGCTTGGCAGGTGGGGGGGCATCAGAGACAACCCTTTCTGCCCTGTGCTTAGAGCGGGGGAGCCTGCTGGAACGGCACTTATCTGCCAGGGACTGTGCAGAGTGGGAGCAGAGGCAGTGCCCTTGCTGACTCCTCCCAGCTCTGACAAGCTGGCTTTCTACAGAGGGATGCGTATGGGGTAGTTGACGGTGTGAATCGTGTCAGCAGACTAAATGCTTTGTTGCAAATCAAAAATGAAGTGATCGTGAGACAAGCAATCTGGAAAATGGCAAGTAAAAGTACTCACGAGACTCCTGCCTGGGTTTGTCAGCTGCAGGAATCCTTGTATCTTGACTGCGTCTTATACGGTGACTGGAGACCTGCGTGCTGTAGTACCTAAGCAAGTCACTGCTTGGTACCACTCTCATGAAGTCACTTGTTCCGTGACCTTCTTGTGGCCTTTGTCTGGTGCAGACATTCACAGAATAACTTTCTTGCCTCAGACTGTGCTATGAACCAGACGCTTCAGGATCAAAAGGGCTTACTGCATAGAGAAGATGCTCTCTCCCTTGCTGAAGTACAGCTGAGGTGACTGAACTTACGTCTTAATTCTATAATTAATTTTAACTTCCCTTTTAATGGAAATTCTAAGTTTAGAGTAATCTTTTTCAACTTAAAACCCCCTTCCTTTCCCTAGCTTAAAAGGAAAGGGGGTTTTGTAAAGTTCTCTTAAAAAGAAAGGGGGTAAATGAAGGGTTTTATAAATAAAATATGGAACTTCTAGCAATTTTCTTGAGTTTTTTGGCAAATAAATCTCTTGGGAGATGTATCTATAGTCACATAGTTCTAAATACAAATGTTAACCACTCTTTTTAGACTTGACTAACTGTCCCCCACTGGTGTGCTGTTCACAAACAGTGCAGCATTCTAACTCACGGTTGGCACTTTTTTTCCTCTTAAGATTGATCTGGTGTTTGCAAGACTGTCTGTGCAAACTGTTTCTGAATAGCTTGATCTCGGAGATGACTGGCAGCTGAGAAGCCTGGATAGGAGGTGTGTATGAAGCTTAAATGGTGAGCGTATTTACACATCTTTAAGAAGAAAGTGTTACTGAAGTTGGTCTAGAATGCACGTGACACAACTCCAGTTTCTGTACGAGGTGCATAAGCTGATCTCCTGTGTACTTGAGATCCGAGGAGGTGGCAAGTGGGTGTAAATTTAGATGTTTCAAGGAGCTGTGTGTTTAGATAGACCTGTATTTCATGTTTCTTGGATCAGGGTGTGTGCACTGTTCCACGTTGCCACAGAGACTGCTTCAGATGAATAGGTGGAGCACTTGATAGAGGAGAATGTGTGGTAGTTCATAAAAAAAAGGAAGATATTTAAAATACCCAAAGCCTAACTTGCTCGCTGTTTAACAGTGACTGGTTTAATTGTTCCTGGCTGTTGAAGAAACCTGGCTGTCGGAATCCTCTAGAAAGGCCTTATTAAAAATGGTTGGCGGTAGTCTATAAACTATGACAAAGCTGTTGAGGGCACCAGTTACCTGTAGGGATACGGAATGTTATGTGTAATCTGTAATTTTTAACGCACTACAAAGCGAGTAATCCAAACTTGTTTTCATAGATTTGAACGATAAACTGTAAGCTATTCATCCAGCGTAGCATAAACCAGACCTGTACCTGTTACTAGGAACTTCTGTCCTTCAACTTTTCTCTTAGAGTTACCGATGAAATGCTACATCTAGTGCCAAGTGAGGAGAACTTCTGGCTCACGCTCCGTGCGCTTAAACTGTGGGCAAAACGTGAGTAAGGTGGTTGTTTGTAATCTTTAAGCTTTTCAGAGGCACCTCATGCTGAAAAGATAAGACCATTAGAAGTACTTCAGCCATGGAGAGCCATTTAAATGACAGTTTTCAAGCAAAAGCCAGTTTTTTAGTTTAGATTCAAGGTGTGTCCATGGGGTAGAGTGGGTGTGTTTTTTAATGGGGGTAGAGTGGGGAGAAGAGGGGAGTGCCTGCAAGACAAGGTGCTTTATTGCTTATCAGGAACCTGACTACAGATGGTAAAAAAGCCAAGTGAAGTATAAAAGCTTGATCCATAAGGAATAAGAAAGTATTGTTTGTGCATGTGGCTAGAGCAGGTACTAGAAGAATGGCAGAAATTTTGTCTTAAGGGAAGTTGGAGTGAAGCAGTAGCTGTAGCAGTGTAGGCAAATTTCAGAGTAGCAGTATTTTGGGGAGTGGTGTGGTAATGATTCTTCTTCTCATCACTGTTAAGGACCAACAGTTTTGGCCTCATCGCACTGCAATAACAACTGCCTTGGAGGCTGAAGTGTACTGAGTATTCTATAGATTGTGAAGTTGGTGCTGCAAATTTGAAGGGATATCCTTGGGTGTTGGAAGACTGCAGGCTAACTCCAGTGTGTCCGCTCTAGGTCATGGCATTTACTGCAACCTGCTGGGATTTCATGGTGGGGTTTCCTGGGCAATGCTGGTAGCAAGAACATGTCCGCTCTATCCAAATGCTTTGGCTTCTGCTCTTGTGAACAAGTTCTTCTTGGGTTTTTTTGTTTTTTGTTTGTTTGGTTGGGTTTTTTTTTTTTCAAAATGGTAAGAGCTATTCTTTATTTTAATTTGCAGAAGGAAGTAACACTGCTAGAGGTAGTTCTTCCTATAAGATTTACATTGACAGCATTCAGTCCTACCCTGAATTACATGGCAGAGTTTTAGATGGACAGTTACTGGGTTTTCTTATAGAGGAAATGGCCAAATCCTGCACTGCTGAAACAACCCAAAGACAGCAATCTTAGTTTGCCACTGTAGGACCCTAGGGTGTGTAAACATTGAATTCAGAAGCCTTTAAACTTTTTTCTAACCCAAACTGATGCTAAGCGCAATTGTTTTAACATCCGAGATGAACCCCTCAGACCGGTACCGTGTAACGGGGATCCTCACCCCAGGCTCTCCACAGCAGAACTCTGCACACAAGGGATCTGCATCAACGCCAGCGGTAACGGGAGAGGAGTTCAAACATGCTAAAGTCCTTCCCGTGCTCGTTAACTGGTTAAAAAGTGTAATTCTTGCTATATGAAACCACATTATGTGAATTGGTACCTAAGCACAACTCACAAGTGAAACGATCCTGTCAGCATAGCGCTTCTTGCCATCAAAATACTTGATCAGCAACAGTTCAGTGTTTCAAACAAGAAGACGTCAGAGCAATTAAAAAGTGAAGAGGGAACACGTATCTTGAAAGGCAATGCCCGCAGAGGCAGTTAATTTGGAGGAAGGAGAGACTGGAAGAGATCTCCAGGCCCATCAAAAGGTGACTGAGCTCCATAGTGAGCAGTCAGGGGTTGTCTGGTTGCTTCCTCCTTTCTTTATTTCCCTTGGAAGGCTCTTGCAGAACCCAAATCTTCTAAGCATTAAAGAGTTTTCTTCCAGTTTGCAGCTTAAAGTTACTCAGGGCCAGGCATTACACATTTTTTCTGGTGCCCACACCCTTCAGTCTTAGTAACTGTTCTCCCTAAGTGTTATTTCCCTCTTCTGCATTTACAGCAGTCACCCCACTCTTCTCCCACTTGCTTTTCTGGCCCAAGCAAATCCCGCACTCCTGACGTCAGCACGCGTGTCCATCTCCCACGTCCCAGCGATCCCCGCAGCTCTCCTCGCCAGTTCTTCCAGGGACAGTTCATCTTTCCGGTACGTGAAGGACCAGCAGGGCCACCACGTCAGACGAGCTGTGCTCTCGTCAGTGGCATTAACTCTCCTCTGCCCTTGCTGAAAACACTGTGCCTGACACACGGCAGGGCAGCGCTGGCTCACGCCCCCATCACGCTGCTGGCTCCCAGATGCTCTCTTGTGCTTCCCTTGAGCTCCCTGTAGGGCTTCTTCCCCCTCCTCAGTTTTGGCCAGCCAAAGAACATCCAACTTCTGACTCTCAAATTCTTCCCACTCTTCTAAATATCTTCGTGGGGGTCTCAGCCTTCTGCCCTTCAGATCAGTAGCTTATCATAACAGGAGAAGGATAGCACTTTTTTTCCCCAGGTAAGCAAATACTTAAACTCTTTGTTTAAATAGAAAAATTAAGAGGAAGGAAAAAATAACAGCCAAGTGGAAAGTGAAAGTTTAATTTGGTGCTGAAACAGCTTGAATACTTCTGCTGCAGCTGTAGCAGGGGGATGACGCTTAAATGTCTGATCAGGAGAAAAGCAAAAATCCTTCCGCTAAGGTTTCAAATTACAAAATAACTTCATCGAAGGGAAGACAGACTGTCTATATGTAAATATTGCTGTATGTTCATAGTGCCTTCTCAGCACAGTGTTTCTCTTACGGCACGAAGAACTTACTGGTATGAAAAGTTAGGAATTTTAAGTGTTATTTTGAAGCAATTTACACTTAAATCAGCAGTGGTGAGGAAACAGTCAAGAATTTGGCTTGCAGAATGGGAGATGATTCGTGACTGTCCCCACAGCTTTTGCTGTGAATGACGTTTACAGCTCTCTCACTGTGTGGCAGTGCCAGGCTTTGTCAGGGTCGGTCTGGTCAGGACCTCAGCAGGCTCCTTGTCCATCACTGCGATTCTTCAGTCAGCAAAGACAGAAAGAAGGCCGGGCAGCACTGCCGCCATTGGCCGAGCGTAGCCCCGCCCCCATCCGGCTGCTAGCAACCTGGGCAGCAGCACTGTTGCTATTGGCTGAGCGAAGCCCCGCCCCTGCCCGGTTTCCTGGCAACCAGGGCAGCACTGCCGCTATTGGCTGAGTGAAACGCCGCCCCCATTTGGCTCCTAGCAACCTGGGCAGTAGCACTGCTGCTATTGGCCGAGCGAAGCCCCTCCCCTGCCTGGTTTCCTGGCAACCAGGGCAGCACTGCCGCCATTGGCCGAGCATAGCCCCGCCCCCATTTGGCTCCTAGCAACCTGGGCAGTAGCACTGCTGCTATTGGCCGAGCAAAGCCCCGCCCCCATTGTGTCCTAATAATGCCCGGGATGCGACCAGCACTGCCAGGGCAGCGGCGATCATTTGAGGAGGAGGAGGCGAGTAGTGAGGAGGTGGCGAGTAGTGAGGAGGAGGAGGAGGCGAGTAGTGAGGAGGAGGCAATTACTGAGGAGGAGGAGGCGAGTAGTGAGGAGGAGGCAATTACTGAGGAGGAGGAGGAGGAGGTGATCAGTGAGGAGGAGGCAATCAGGGAGGAGGAGGCGATCAGGGAGGAGGAGGAGACGGCGAGCAGCATCACGACCATGGCGAGCAGCATCAGGACACGGCGACCAGTGCCACCAGCAGCTCCCAGGTGAGGACAGAGCCAGAGCCAGACCCGACAGGCTCCTCGGCAGGGCAGCCCCTCGCCACGCGCAGAGCACCGGCCCTTTGACCTGAGCTGCCAGCTGCCGTCGTGAGCGGGGCCGGGGGGTCTCTGGGTGGCCCAGGGATGGGCTTGGGGGGCTCCAGGTGGGGGGCTCAGGGGGGCTCCGGAGGGCCCAGGATCACTCTGGGAGGACTCCGGAGGGCCCAGGGCCGGTCTGGGTGGGCTCTGGGGCCCGGGAGGGGCTCAAGGGGGTCTCCGGAGGGCCCAGGGCCGGTCCGGGCAGGCTCCGGGGAGGGGGGGTGGGTCCAGGGGCCGGGCCGGTCGCTGTCCCTCCCATGCGGTCCCAGGAGTTGGCAGCAGGGGGGCCACGGGGGCCATGGTGCAGTCGGGGTCACCCCTTGTGCGTGAACTGGGTGAACTGGGTGGCTGCGCTCGTTTCACGGCCCTTGGCCTTTCAATTCTGTAAGAATAACGATGTGGAATTGAGCACTGCAAACAGCTGGAAGCCCTGAAGGTGTTTCCCGGCGCTCGACGCGGGCAGAGCGGTGGTTCTGGGTGAGGGGTTTGGCTGGAGGGAGCCGTTGGGCGCAGGTCGGCACCTTGAACCCGGCTCCTCTGCACAGCCCGGGCCCCTGCGCCGTGGTGACGGCGTGTGGTGGGAGCGGGGCCGCTGGCCTCAGGCCTTCCCCTTGTTGTTGTCTGGCTTCAGAGCTGCAGGTTGTGAGTTTCAGAGCAGCCAAACAGTGAGGGTAGACAAAGGTTCAACAGTCAGGTGAGACAAAGAGTAAAGGAAGTAGTGTGAAGCTTTTGAAACAAAACCCAGGTGAATGTGAGCGGTGTGTCCGTGGGGCAAGGTGAGCGGTGGTCTCACTGAGGTCAGATGGCCAGGGCTGAAGGGGTCCTGCAGATTTTTCAGCAAAGATACGAGGTGATTTGGAGAGACTGTGGCCTCTCCCTCCCGTGGTTATCACCTGAGTAAAACGGTACGTGTGCTTAAGGATTTCTGACAAGCACAGCAGTAGTAGCTGAGGTTAATAACTGGAAGCCAGAGCAGTTCCTCGAGGTGAAGTCCCTGAGGCGCAGCGCGGGGCAGCGGGTGGCCCAGCCGTGGGCAGCGGCTCCCCCTCGGAGCAGGAGGGTCAATGTACACGTGTCAGAGCCCTGGCTCCTCACACAGCACCAGCCTCCTTTTGCGGAGACGGGGGATTGTTTTCCTGGCTTTTCATCTTCTGAATAGATGGCCCTCAGAGAGAGAGGAACCCACTGGCCGTATTCGCTTGGCGTAAGCTTGGAAGCACCAAACAAAATAAACATTTTTGCTGAATAGTGTCATAAAGGCAGCAGTTACCTTCTGGATGCCTGTACTGGCACGGAGATGGCAAAATCCCATTCTCTGTGATGGACTTGCACCATCTTTTGAGTCCTAGGCCCACATGGGCCTGTTAGGCCATTCCCAGCTGGGACTCACAAAGTCCTTACCGTCAGAACATAATGAACATATCAGAACGTAATGTTTTGATGTTTAGGTTTTATAATCTGTTTTCACTGCTTTTGGTTGGGTACAAGTGCTTTGTTCTAAGTTCTCATCACCTTTATTTCTTCTTCTAGAACTCGAACCGAGCCAGTGAGTGGAACATCAGCCACGCCGTGCGTGCATTACAAGTTCTTCTCCCTGCTGCAGTACGACACGGTCACCTTCAGCGGCCTCAACATCTCCCTGGGCGACCTGAAGCGCCAGATCATGGGCCGCCACAAGCTGAAGGTGACCAACTGCGAGCTGCAGATATCCAACGCCCAGACCGGAGAAGGTGCGTGGGGGCGGCGGGCACGGGGCCTCGGGCACTGCCCGGCTGGCGGCGGCCACGGCCTGCGGGAGCCACACTCTGCTCTCTGTGGCTTGTCCCCACGTGGCGTGAGTCAGCCTGGGGCCCGTCCCGCCGGCGTGCGGGGAACCGGGAGGGCAAGTGGCGCCAGCGATTCAGTGGGGTGCGAAGGGACGGTGCGATTCGGCCACCATCGGTAGCTGTGGCTTGTGTGGGGACCTCACAGAGCCGTTCCGATCTGTTGTTGGACACGGAGCTGGGCGTAGGAGACTACGTGGTCCATGTGCAACGTCTAGTGCTTGCAAAAGCCCAGTAGCCACTTACCGGCCATCACTGGCAGTAAAACAAGTTTTGTGCTAGAAGGGAGTGGGAATCAACAATGGTGTTGGCTCCAGCTTTGTTGAACATTTCTGTTGGAGCTCTGCTTGGACAAGTGTGAAAAGTAGCCCTGTTGAGCGTGATGTCGCTGCTCAATCTGCAGATGTGGAGTCGTGGCGAGGCAGAGTGACACTGGTAGTTGCCAAGGCCCCGCAGCTACACGGGATGTTGCTGCCTGCGGGGAACAGGCTCCTGCTGGCAGATGCCAGTTTTGTCTGAGAGCTGTTAGACTAAGCTGGCAGCTGTTAAATTCAAAGGGAGCAAACAGAAATTTCCAGGGACTTCAGGACTAATGCTCCAGCTTTAGTCCTTTCCTATTTAAAACCAAAAAAGTTAACTTTTAAGTCTACATTGTTTGACTTCACCAGATTTCATCATTGACACAGATTTCATCACCAAAATGAACTCAATTGATTGACGTGAAGGAAAAATAAATGTATGAAAGCCAACAGGTGTCAGGTCCCTTCACAGAACTACCTCGGCAGCGCACTCCGCTGTTTGTGAACCCTCTTCCACAAATTCTCTGCCTCAGTGACCCAGCTGGTGGGATGCTTCAAGTCCCACATACAAATATGTGCCCTGATAAGTGTCCTGTGCAAATAAAGCCTTTACTTCACCAGGTTATTGTCACTCTTCAGTTTTCAGTTGATCCATTTCAATGTGTACTGATTGACTTTTAAGGGGAATCCATTTTTCTATCAGTCTGGTATTAGATGGCTGGAGGTCTCCTCCCTGTGCACTTCACAAGTGGATTGAAAACAAGCATCCCTCTCTCTGTCTGTATATATCTCATGCAAGGACAGTCTATCCAGAAGGCAGATGTCAATGCTTCTAATGGTCAACGAATTGTCATAAAATACAAAAAGAGGACCCATTCCTCTTTTTGCATCATACACCTCTTGTGCCTGTTCCACCTGACCTCTGCAGGCTTGCAGAATTGGCGAATAAGTGCACTGGTTGCTGTCCTCATATACACAGCCTCCCTCGAGGAGAGGTGCTGCCACCTGCAATCCTCTGCAGACCTACCACAACCCTCAGCTGGGCACAGGCATAGCAAACTCCTGCCTTTTTGTGGAGCCACTGTTGCTTATCCTGTGCCTCTGAAATCTCAGTCCAGTGGTTTGTGATCTGGACCAGAAAGAACACTCTGTATGACTCCGTTCAGCAGGTGGAAACAGCTGCTTTGGGCTTCCAGAGCTGCAGCTGCCATCATCTCCCCGTTGCTTGTCAGCCTCAGTGCTCTTTGAGCTCCTCCGACATCAAAAAGTCCCATCTCAGGCCTTTCCTGACAGGTGGCTGTGTAATGGTGAGATTCCCCATTTGAGCAGAGCTCTAGGCGTTGGTTTCAGGGTATGACTTCTGTAAAAGCTTTGGGTTTTGTCATTAGTAGTACTTTCACAGCAACTTTGGCTTTCGGGCCATTGTTCTGATTCGGCCTCCATAGGTAACGGCTTTTAATAGTTAAAACTGTAGGCAGATTACAGGGCATGGCTGCTGATGGTGCTTTAAAACATTTAGTCGTATCCAGCTTGTGCAAGTACAATATATAAACCATTCTCATGGAGACATCTTTACATGTGAGACTCACTCATGGGAGATCTTCACATTTGAGGCTCACTCAGTCAAAGTGTCTCAGGTAGCTCCTCCTCTTCAAAAGACGAACACGGTGAAGCCAAGGCAAAGCATGGAGACCTTCAGGCACACTCTGGTTTCAAAAGGCTTTTCAGAAGACTTGTCTTCGTAATTAATTTCATTTGAGTCTCTCTGCTCTGCAAAAAGTGAATTGAAAGAATTCACGTCCCTTTGGCTTATTCAAACTAGATGATTAGCTTAAGAGAGGAGACACCACTTTAGTTGGAGCCAGTTCTGCCCTACGTGTGAAAGCAAGCTCAAAAAACCCCTCAGGTTCCTGTGATCCAAACTCCAGCACTGCCAGTTCCGTTTGCATTCGCATGTACAGCCCTGAGCAGCTGACAGTGTGGCTGTCGATGGATGAAGCCCCGAGAAGCAGAGAGCTGGCGGCTCTCTTCTGTGTTCTGTCAGTCCCCAGCACTCGCAGCACAGGGGAATCGTTTTGAGGGAACAGCTCGGAAAGCAGCGGCGCAGAGTTTGCATGCTTTAGCCGAGCGCCTGCTTTGTTGCAGGGTAAGCTGGTCAGACTTTAGAATCTGGTTTACGCAGGTGAGACTTTGCTGTGCTTTGTTCCTCTCCAAAGATCTCTCGGGTTTGTAGCCTAACAGAAGCAAAAGCAACTTGAGCTAGGTCAGGAAAGAACCTCAGGCATGAGCAGACTCTCCTTTAGTGACCTCTGAGACCATTTTGCTGCTGGCATCCAAACTGTTTGAAAAGAATGGAAAAGGTTTTGCTGCTGGTGTTTGATTCTCAAACCTGAAGACTTCTTGAAAGGTTCTGTTAGTGTGTTGAGACGACAGGAGTGCCATGTCACATACAAAATTTTGCTTTTATGCCTGTGAAGGGGTTCTCTCAAGTGCTATGTAATGACATATTAATATACATTCTTACGAACTGACTAATGTTTTCTTCTGTATTGGTGTTGTTTTCAGAATACACAGATGAGAACACCCTGATTCCTAAGAACTCCTCGGTGATTGTTAGAAGAGTCCCTGTTAGAGTCAAAACTACCAGCAAAACACGATTTATGTAAGTACCCATAAAGCATTGTAGTCTGTGAGGGGTTGCAGTGTGTTAACTTTTTGTATGGAGATTAGTTTACAGAGGCATTCGGAGTGTATCTTTCTTCTTTTTATTGCTTTTACAGTAAAGAGAGATACGCATGTTCCCCTCTCAGAAGAGTCTGTCAGTGTTTGACTGTGTCTTGCATTTGGGGGAGGCGGGGTGGGATATGGCAGGTATTCTTATGCCTCAGATCTGGCTTTCTGGCATACTGGCTACAGAGGAAAGACTGAAAGACAAAGGTCGCTGTTTGGGTGGTTGATTATGTAAGAGCACAAAGCTGTAGCACAGACTTCATCGTTTTGATACTTACACAGCAGAGACAAAATATCTGAGGACTTCCTCTGGCACTGTTGTGTTCTAGAGCTGTAAGTCGGACAGTAATTGCTGACAAACTAGAAATGGGATTTTTTTTTTTTTTAGTTGCACTGAATGTGCCAAGAGAGAACAGTTTATGTATACAAATACATTTCCACGTTCACTAGACTATCAGAATATAATGTCTTGATGTTCAGGTTTTATAATCTGTTTTCACTGCTTTTGGTTGGGTACAAGTGCTTTGTTCTAAGTTCTCATCACCTTTATTTCTTCCTCTAGAACTCGAACCGAGCCAGTGAGTGGAACACCAAAAGCGGTATGTAAAAACACAATCTCACACTTTGTTTCTACACATTGCACTTAATTCTAAACAACGTAGCCTTGTATTAATCTCCCAAACATGAACTTAATCTGTTCTGCAGCAAGACACAGTATATGTTGTAGAGACCATGTATTTGATTCCCAGCACAGTGAAAACTGAGTAATGCCACCATTTGCACAGTTCTAATGTGAATATTGGTATTTGTGCCTAGTGATGCATTGTGTTTCATATTGAATATGCTGGAATATTTCCTGAATGACTTTGTGCTGTACAGATAACGTAGGATTGGTTTTAGATCAGGTAGGTTCAAGGTTTGCACAATTCAATTGGTGCTGTGTTCTACATCTGTCTGTCTAGAGCTAGTATGTTTGTATAGGCTGTCGTGTGCTCTTTGTTTCTTGCAATTAAAATTGTTTGGAGTGCATTTTTTCCATTTTCACATTGTATCACTTAGCTTTTGTTTTGAAATACTTTCTTTGCCTAACAGTTTGGGAAGATGTTATCAAAACCCACTGAGAAACCATTGTTGTTCTACTTGGTACTCTTTCTTACTTTTGACTTGGCGGTTCAAACAAATCCCAAAATCAACGTATCCCATACGTTTTGAGGACAGTTCTGTGCAGCTAAAAGATTCCTTTTCGTGTCCTGAAATACTTGGGTATTTGTTCCTAAAGCTGTATAACTGAAGTGCTATTGTTTGGCCTCCTCTGAGTACTTAAAGGTCTCTACCGGATTGCTGTGAGTTTAAATGTTGTTGCTACCTGAAGTGGCCTTCCTAAGTTCTGCATTTGATCTTCCCGTTTTATCCGATGAAACGGTTTAGTTTCATAGTTTGTCTGCAAATGCAAATATCTAAAGCCCAGCGCACCGAGTTTAGCTGCTTCTCATGAACCACGTTGGCCCTCTGAAGCTGTCATAGGTTTGGACTTTGTTTTGAACCAATACACTTACATTAGGTTGGACATGTCTCTGTCCGTGACACTCGGAGGATAGAGTGCAGACTTTCAGACTACAGTAGAGGTTAACTTTTGCTATGTTTTGATTGTACAACTTGAATATGTGTTTAATTTTTTGTGAACAGATTGAGGACTCTTCTGCACCCACTCCTCTGGCCCAGCTCATTAAGGTATGTGTATATTCTTGTCAAAGACTTAAAAAAACCCCACCACCACCAACAAAAAACCCCACTGGCTTCATATTTTTAAGTCTTGTACGGTGATGTATAACTGGATAACTGCTGTAATGTGAACAAAACTTAATTTTTAATAATTTACAGTATTGGTTTTAACTTTAGAATGTGTGTATATTTCCGTAGCACCCTGTAAAGAGTAGTTCCCAGTTTGGGAGGACAGAAGGGGAGTCCCTCAACACAATGTTGCACTATTGCTCATCTTCAAGACATAAAGAAGCAGCACTTCAGGACCTGTTTACTGTTTCTCAGACCTTTTGTTAATTTTGTGTTGGAGACCGACACAATTTTCACAGAAGAATTTAACTGGCTGCAAGTTATGGACATGTTGGGGGGGGGGGGGGGGGGGGGCGTGCAACAGCCAAAATAGAAGCGTTTGTGTAACACGGAGAATTGCGTGGCTACTGTTGAGTTTCTAGTCACTGCAGTTATAGAGCCACTCTCTGAATGCTGCACAGTTTCATAACTTGTAGTCTATGGAGAGTGGACAACACACCCTAATTGGTTTGAACGCAGACTGTAAATTGTGTAAATGTGCCTAATTGTTTGCAGGAATATACCAATGTGTTAGTGCAGCGTATTAGCAGAGGTGGCCTTCTGAAGCTGCTGTAATGCCATGGTTTGCTATGGAACTGCTTGCATTTTTTGCTCAACAATGTGTCACTTTGTCTGGGAAAGCACTAGTGGTTGCACTTTGTGAAAAGGCGTAGTGTGAGCCTGTCAAATTACTGGTCTTAGAGAATAGAGAAGGCAGGGCCTCGTGCAGAGGGGCTAGTTCTTTCTTCTGAAAATAAAGGCTGGAGTTGGAGAAATCTCTTCCCACTCTCCTCTTCCCTCTCTGACTGCAGAATTAAATTGTGTACATTTGGGGAAAAAACCCCAACAGTTACTTTGGAAGGTAGTCACCAGAAGAAATTGTTGGTTCTGTAAAAACTCATGTGAAGTTTGACTCTAAAATGTGAAAAACTGTCCAAGTGCTGTACACATTCAAGCTTTTGAGAAAATGTAGGTATTTCAGAAAAATGCAGGAATGTAACGTAAAGCAGCTCCAAACTGTTATACTCCAACCTCCTCAGTGCAGACGGGCTTGGCTTGGAGGCAATGTGTTGACAAGTTTTCTGCTTTGTTATTACCTTGTAGGAAATTCCGTATTTGAATTATGGTCTGTGCCTAGTAATGGTTTGTGGGGTTTGGATGTGTCTTGTAAACTGTCTGGGTTTAAACAAATTGGTCAAGTATCTGTAAAGTTTTCTGTAAATGGTAACGGAAGGGGTTTCATAGATGTCGGTCTGGATTATGTTACTGTGGTGTCTATAAAACAACCGTTTCATAAACTGTTGAAACTCGTGGGTTGCTTTTGCATATAAAATCAAACCCATGAGTGGTTGCTCTGAATGATGGGTGCTTGGAGGTCCGTATCCTTTACATCCCTCCCTTAGACCCTGCTGGGATCTGGACTAGTGTGTAATGAGAACATTTGAACAAATGCTACTTACAAAAAATCAGCTGGCTTTGATAATTTGAAGGTCTAGTTCTGCGTAAGGTTTCTATCACAATTTGTGTGTTAGAAGGGCACAGCAAACAGGAAAAAATCTGCAGGTTGTGCTGACCGTAGTTAAATCACTTACCGTGAAGAAGTGAGTAGGCAGGGGACATGCAGTTTGGGCTGCCTACAGCACACCATGGTCCAATTTCTGCTGGAAAGAATCTTTTGTCTTGCTGAGGAATTATAAAAAGCTTGATTCCTCTTAATGCTTCTGTGTCTGAAGCTGAATTTCGGTGAGCAAAAGCAACTTCCCTGACTCTTAAGTTGTGTGTCCTTTTAATGCTGCAAAGTGTAAACACTGATACTTGCATACGTCTCCATTAAATGTACAGCGGAGATTTTCTCCTTCAAATAATCTGGAGCTCAGGAATCCATTTAAAAATACTGGATAATGTAATTTTTTCTACGCAGAGCTTCAGTCTGCTTGGAAGACATTTGGATTGGTTACACAAGTCTTTAAGTAAGGTACAAACAGAGCCTCGGGTTTTGAGTGCCCAAGAATGCTCCTTCCAAGCAGGTTAACGGGCACAGAGACACCATGTGATGGCGTAAGGGCTCCCCAGAACATCTCTGGGACAACTCTGGCTCATAGAAGCAGCTGCTTTCCTGCAACCTCAGCTACTGCTGGGCTGCTTTTTACAGGGTTGGGTGAGTCTTTGGCTGGGGGAGCTTAAATGTGTTTCTAATGTGCGTGTCCAATAATTACCTGTTAAACAGACCGGCAATCTGGCTGAAGCCAACGCTTCCGAGGAAGATAAAATACGAGCTATGATGATCCAGTCTTGCCGTCAGTACGATCCAATCAAGTAAGTGTTGGCAAAGTCCTACCTGTTCTTTGAAGACTATGGAAACATTGTAGAGATGGTTGTTGGAACAAGAGAGACGCATACATACCATTTTCTTTTTTTCCCAAAAACCTTTTAGTTACGTGAAGAAACCCTTGGGTCCACCTCCACCATCCTATACTTGCTTTCGCTGTGGAAAACCTGGGCACTATAGAAAGAACTGCCCGACAAATGGGGTAAGATTGTGGGGGGCTTCTGGTGTCACTTGTTTTTTCACTTGTTTTACCTTGGCAGTTACGCAGCAGTTACATGAATACCCCTGTTAGGAATTGTTTCTCTTGGGCTGAAATACAGAGGTTCTATGGCAGTGGTGCAAAGCCCTTCAAAATTCCAGGGAAAGCTGGAATTTTCAATGGGAAATTTTCTTTCTTCGAGGTCATAGTCCTTGTATATGTCCATAGATCTTTCTCTATGAGCTTTAATGTATATTTTTATATATTTCAATGTTACTGCAAATTTTTCTCATCTCTTTTTAATGACAGTTTGCAGTTTTTAGTATTTTGTAGAAAAAGATGCCGTTTCTCTTGACCCCATCTATTGAATATTTGCGTGTTATAATTACACAAGTCTCTGGTTGAGTATTCAGGCCATTTAACGTTACTCACTGAACGTACGTGCATCAGCTCTGAATTCAACCTTCACCTGTAGGTGGTGAATATCAGTGTCCCCAGTGGCCGATCCAGAGCCCTGCATTAAGCTCTCCCTCTGAACTGCGCTTTGGAGGAGGAGGGGGTTTGTGCCTCTCCTCTGAGGGGATGGGGAGCTGAGGGATATTTCACCCTTAAGGACCCTGAAGCTGAGCCAAAGAATGTCGACGGCGTTCAGAACACTGCTCGAGCCTTTGGAGCATCCTGGCTATATTCATTTAGGAAAAAGAGTATTTCAGTCGAGCAACGCTTAGGCTAGGTAAAAGGAGAGGATTAAAGGCCTTTCCTGCTTAAAATCGTGGTTGAAATGTCGTTTTAAGTGTGGGTCTTAAGATGAGCTATGTCTGCATTTCTTTTCTTAACAGGACAGTAATTTTCAGTCTGTTCCCAGACTTAAAAAGTGCACAGGAATTCCCAGGAGTTTCATGGTGGAGGTGGAAGATCCCAATACCAAGGGCGCTATGCTGACGAAGACTGGAAGATATGCAATACCAATTATTAATGCGTGAGTATGGAATTAGCTGGTCTGACCAAAAAGTGAAGGAGAGAAGCCACGTGTCAGTGTCTGAGTGGCAATGCCACCAAGCTGGCCAGCATCTGTAATTACGGGGCAAGAAGCACTGTCGTTGTATCTTAACCTTAAAACCTGTGATGATTTCTAATATTAAAATAGGGCAGTCCTGCTGCTCAGGGCCCTGAACGCTGGTTAAGCTTGTGGTATGCTAAGAATCCGTATTTCTGCAAAACATTTCAGTCGTGTTTACAGTGGCGTCATTCTTTTTGAAAGCTCCTTTTGCTTCTGTTTTATCTTGCTAAGGCTTCTTGCCGAATTTAACAAACAGCTGTTGGACTGAGATTCCCTCTGCCTCTGACATTTATCAGATCCCATGTGTGAAGCAGAGGGATGTTTACCTGTTGCTGTAAACTAAGAAAATCCTGCTGTGTGCTGACAAGAGTGGCTGTTTTAAAATGCACTCGGTAGCAGCTCTGTTCTTCCGTCATGGCTCTCCTTTTGCAGAAGCTGTAACATAGACTTCTTCCATTTATAAAACACAATTACACAGAGACTGACTTTATCCTGAGCCTGCGATTGACATTTACCCTCTGGCAAAGGAGAGGTGGGGTTCATTTCACCTGGTGTCTAGCTGTCAGAAAATGATTTCTCTAGTCTGAGCTAATTTCTTAGTTGATCCAATGAATGGAAGAGTTCTGCAGAAGGAAAATTGTTCCCCCCTCCCTTTTCTAGCACTCTGGCTATAGAAAAGTAGTTTAAACTAAATGTCTGTATTTTTGAAGGCTAATGTGGAGTGAGAATGACACCTACTGTCTTCATTGGATAAAATCCAAAGCTTGGGGAAGTTCTCCTTTATCCATCTTTGACTTTTTTTCTTTTTCCTTCCCCATCCCCCCTCCAGGGAAGCTTATGCCAGAGGAAAGAAGGAAAAGCCTCCCTTTTTACCAGAGGAGCCATCCTCTTCCTCCCTTTCCTCAGACGATCCTATTCCGGAGGAGCTGTTATGTTCCATTTGTAAAGAAATCATGGCTGATGCAGTCATTATTCCCTGCTGTAGAAACAGTTACTGTGACGAATGTAAGTGTTACTGCCATGTTTGCTAATTCAAAACATCACACCTGATCTTCTGACAGCAGAAAGATCATAAGATTCCTTTGTTACCAGCTCTGTTTAATACTTAAGTGTACCCCGAGTAGGAAAGGACTCTTCTTGTAGAAAGGAAAAAACAAAGGCAGAAGGCTTTTTTCCCTTTTTATGCACCTAGTTAAATCCTCTTTCCATGCAGAAGGATGAGTACGAGAAGAGTGCGTAATGCTGCAGCTGATTACAGTGTTAGTTATCAAATGCATTGAGTTTGTGCACAGTCCTTTCTCTCATACAAAACTACAGAGCCAACGCTGGTGACTTACTGTGGTCTGCAGCAAATGGCTCGTTAGGCATTTAATCCACATTCTTCTCCACGGGAGAGTTGGTTAAAACCGTCAGAACTTGAACCTACTAATGGTTTTTGGAGATGTGTCTTATTCATGAGCCTTGAGGTTGGTGACTTCTCACTGTGCTGGACAGTGGAGAACAGACTAGTCAGAACATCAAGGCACAGCCTGCTCTACATCTTCAAACGTTACAATAGTGAAATAGCAAAACTGGGCAGCTATTTCCTGCATACTAGAAATTTTTTACACTGCTGAACATTTATAGCTTCATGCTCTCAGTTCGGAACCATATTCACCCATTAACCATCTACAGGCCTTTATAATTGATTAGAACCCAGACAATGTCCTTAGTTTAGCTAAAACCTATTTTGATGATTCTGATTATACCCAGGTATTAGAACGGCATTACTGGACTCTGAGGAACATACATGCCCAACATGTCATCAGGCAGGTGTTTCTCCCGACACTTTAGTTGCCAACAAGTGCCTACGCCAGGTAATGCAGTGACTTTTAGATAAACTGTTTGTAAGAAAAGTCTAGTCAGTCAGTTAGCTGAAAGGGAAGAAAATATTAATGTACACCTCCTTAAACAAGGCTAAATGGAATAAGGCTAAATTTACTTTGCAAATACATTCCCTGTTGTTACAGAAGCTGACAACTCTTGAGCGACAATCTGGCAAATTCAGGTCACACTTGTGTTCAACAGGATTGCCTCAGTTTCAAATTCAGTGTTACCACCGGAGTGCTTTACGTACAGATAGTCTGAGTTACCAGTCATTAACACCAGTGTTTAATGGGATGCGTTCATGTATCACCGAAGGGTTTGGCTTGGAAGGGACCTTAAAGCCCATCCAGTCCAACCCCCCTGCCACAGGCAGGGACACCTTCCACTAGCCCAGGTGGCCCAAAGCCCCGTCCAACCTGGCCTTGAACCCTTCCAGGGAGGGGGCAGCCTCAGCTTCTCTGGGCAACCTGTGCCAGGGCCTCACCACCCTCACAGGGAAGAATTTCTTCCTTAGATCTAATCTGAATATATCCGTATGTTGGTTTATTTTAGGATGGAGAGTATCTACGGGAATACACAAGTAATTCTACTCTGTGGAGGCTTTTGTTCATTGAGCTGCTGAAGGTTCATGTCACCTCTTTGTAAATATTTTTCTGCCTCTAGGCTGTGAACAACTTCAAAAATGGAACTGGGTATGCACAGGTGATCCGTAAGCAGAGGCGGCAGCAGCAGCAGCCACCAGCACATCCACCAGCTCTGACCCCTCCTGCTGCGCTGGTGGCTGCCAGGGGACGTCCTCAATCTTCCCCCCTCTCAATCCGTGGTTTGCGGGAGGAGAAGGTAGGTGTTCTTCCACCATATGCAGTGATTTTCGTATTTTAGTCGAGCTTATTTTCCAACTGTTTGCACTGATTCACTAGGGCTATCTGGTTCCTGGACTGAGACAGCCAGCATTGCCGAGTCTTCTGGGCTACCGAGGACGATCAATACCCACAACCGGTAAAGTAACTGTACCTTACAAATTTCGCTTAAAAAAATTATCTTCAGGTAAACTGAAAGGGATTTTTTTTCTCTCCCCATGCCAAAAGGTCATCCAGTGAGAGCCGGCAAAATTCGCTCGGCAAGTGGCAGACCAGACTGGGAAGTGTAAGTATGCTACAGAAATTCAATATATTGCTGCTTGTAACCTGTTAAACGAGGCCGTAACACATAACGGACACAACAGCTGATTTATAAGGGAATAAGTATGCACAGATCGTTGTGGAGAATACATGTGGTAACTAATTTTTAAATGGCTTAATTTGAATTGGCCTTCACAAAGGGGATCTGTGCTCTCAGGAAGATTATTTAAAATAAAACTCCAGTACATGATTGAAAAGAGGACTCTGAAGAATGAAGTCTTTCTGAGGCAATCATAATTACATGTGAAAATGAAACATAATTAAAGGATCAGATGGAAAGGCACCCTCTTGATTACTGAATAGGGCTGAAGAAATTGATTTCCCAATAGAAATCAGCCTCCAATATTCTTTTTTTAACACCTTAGTTAATACTGATTGAGCAAAGTATTGGAAAAGGCAAGGCTGTTACTTTACTATTTAGTCACCTCAAGCAGCCAAGCTGCTTTCTCTCAGTTGGAGAGAGAGGAGTCTCTTTTGGTTTATTGCAGCATCGTTAGTCCTTCCTTTTGGTATCTCTGTGTTATAGATCGATTGTAAGGGTGAACTGTGTGTATAAAATCTTAAAGATAAGTCAAAACAAAAACCAGGGTCCATCCCACAGATTGTCTAAAACCTCAAGTTCAGTATGCAAAAAATAACAATTCAGGGCCAAGAACGGGCCAAAGACGTCACCATGAAGCAGCAACCTAGGAAGCGTGTGCGGAAGATGTTAAAAGAAGTTTGAGAGAAGATGAGTAAATGTCTGTGCAGTACTTTGAAGATCAGAACTGTGACGTATTAAGCGTGTCAAGGTGTGGCAGAAGAGCGCTTGGCACGTGTCTCTTTTAGCACGGGCAGCCTCCGGCCACAGTTGCCAAACTGACTATAAGAAGGGGAGACTGAGGGATTTGTTGGGGGTGAGGATGTGGAAGGCAAGTATGAGGACCAAGAAATGAGCGTAGTCTCAAATGAACAAAAAGCAGGGAGAAAAATGCTTAAGTTGAGAACAAGAAGTGCTCGCCACCACGCTCCTCCTCCATTCACTTTCCTCTTTAAAATCAGGGCAGAGTGTAACAAGCAGTGACTGGTGTTTTGGGGTTTCTTTAGAAGCTCAAATCGCGGACGCCCGCACAGTGAATGTACCCAGAGGACTCAGGCCCCAGCACTACCAGCATCAACACCGCTCTCTGTGCCTGTGCCTCCATCTCCCTTGTATCCTCCACCACCCTCCGCACTTCCTCTTCCCCCGGGGGTACCACCACAACCGTTTCCTCCTCGGTTTCCACCTGGGCAGCCTCCATCTGCTGGGTGCACTCTCCCTCCTCCAGAATATCTCCCAGCTCCTGCAGACACGTCACCAGCTTGAGGACCAGCAGCAGTTCCAATGGCTCATTCAAATGCCATCCCAATGACACAAGCACCTCCTTTGGAGAATCACTGAGGTTGGAAAAAACCTCTAAGATCATCGAGTCCAACCGTTAACCCAACACTGCCAAGTCCACCACTCAACCATGTCCCTCAGCGCCACATCTACCCGTGGATGGTGACTCAACCACCTCCTTGGGCAGCCTGTTCCAATGCTGACAACCCTTTCAGTGGAGAAGTGTTCCCCAATAGCTGATCTAAACTTCCCCTGGTGCAACTGGAGGCCGCTGCTTCTCCTCCTATCGCTTGTTACTGGGGAAAAGAGACCAACACCCACCTTGCTACAACGTCCTTTTGGGTAGTTGTAGAGGGTGATGAGGTCTCCCCGCAGCCTCCTTCTCTCCAGGCTAAACACCCCCAGTTCCCTCAGCCGCTCCTCACAGGACTTGCTCTCTAGACCCTTCACCACCTCCGTTGCCCTTCTCTGGACGCGCTCCAGCCCCTCAGTGTCTGACTTGTAGTGAGGGGCCCAAAACTGAACACGGTATTCGAGGAGCGGCCTCACCAGAGCCGAGGGCAGGGGGACCGTCGCTCCCCTGGTCCTGCTGTGATTTCTGACACAAGCAGGATGCCTTTGGCCTCCCTTGTCTAGGGAGGAGTTTGACAGAGCACAACGAGACTTAAAGAAGAGTGGGGGTTTGGCTCAATGAAGTTGGGCTGGTTTTCATGTTTGTGTTTCGATGGCCTGTCGGACGGCAGTTACACTCGAGTGCATCTGACATCCGCAAAAATGACAGAGTGTTTGCTCCAATAGACTTTCTGGGTGCAGACGGCAAACATGCAAAACTAAAACAAGACAAATGTCATCCTAAAACTTTCCCTAAGACTTGTAGGAATTCTAAACTGGTTTTGCTTAAATAGCATGTCCACCTTTGCATCTGCAAGCAGTCTGCATTTTCTCATACTGGCCATGTTTTGTTTCTCGGTGTCTTTTTGTGATAAAGGTCAAGCTGTAATTGTAATAAAGGTCAAACTTATCTTAACAGGGAAAAGAAAAAGTCCAGACTCGATGAGTTTACACACGGTTCAGGAGCGGATGGAATCTAAAAAGACTCCAAAGGAGCGCAGGCGTTCCTTTTCCAGGTAACTGCTTTACATGTCCTTAATGGAGGAGCAGGCTGGCTAGAGGAATCAGGAGGATCTCCACTGCCCTCTCCAGGTGGATGGGATGATTCCAGGGATTAGCAGGGAGAGGAGTTCTCTATGTAGGGTACTAGCTCAGCTACGGCAGAGATTACAGTTGACTGAGAGTTACAATTTGGCAGCAGTAGCTGAGGAGCAGGTGTCTCTTTCACTGAAGCTTCTCTGCAGTGACACCCTTCACCTCCTGACAGCCGTGAGGAGGCCAGAACCTGAAGAGGTCTAGTGCCTGGGTTTTCTGTGTCTCCCTGTTCTGAGTGTAACCGTTCCCTCAAAGCTCTTGGGAGGAGATATGGGAGAGAAATTGTATTCACCTCCTCTTTTGTTTATCTCCTGTGGGTACACGGGGAGACGTTAACCTGGACTGCAAACTGGTGGCTTTCCTAGGAATTTCATTGGAGCAGATGGAGCAGAGGAGCCAGGAGTCACGCGGCCTCACTTCGGAAGGTGTGCGCCTTGCTGTCTGCCAGCACTGGTGGTTTTGGGCCTCTGCCGAAACCCTGCTCCTGCTCCTTGAGCTCTACTGGCTGCGCAGGCGGAGGAGCGCTGACTGTGACAGCGGCAGCCAGCGGGGAAGCTCCAGCGATGCTGAGGAGGAGGGAGAGGACGATGACTGGGAGGGCAAAGCAGACCCCAATGACACCTTGGGTCAAGCCAACCCTCGAGTGGGGACCCCCGCTGCATCTGCCAAGCCCTTCCCAAGAAGTCCTTTCTGACAGGGATGCATCCAGCCTAGGGATGGGGCAGCACCTACGAACACCTGAGCACCCCCAAGAACAACATCACCAACCGCCTGCTGCTGGTGCCCCTGAGACCACCCCTCGGGCACGTCTTCCACCAGAGCTGGGCACTGTGGGGGATCCGCCAGCGAGGCACTCCTGCATCCCCGGGGAGCACCTGCCGGAGTACGTGCTGTGCTTCCTCCTCTGCCCCGTGACGAGCCGAACAGAAGCCAGGTCCCCGCTTCCCACGCAGCCTCTGCATCTCCGTATAGCCTCTGCATCTCAAAATCCAATAAATGGGCTTGTTTTAAGAAATCCTGTGTCCGTGAGAGTAGGGTATTCTCCGCCTGGCTTTCCTGAGCGCTTTGCAGCCTCTCCAGCCCAACAGCAAACCTGGGGCTCTGCGCGCGCTTTGGCCCTGAACAAGCATTCTTGCCACATCCAGCAAAACAATCCAAACACTTGTCCTTTGCAGGCACACAGAAGGTGGTGGAAGGGAATCCTCTTGCTGGCTTTCCCGAGTGCCTTGCAGCCTGTCCAGGCCACCAGCAAATCTGGGTCTGTGCGCTTGCTTTGGCCCTGAACTGGTGTTACCGGCAGGGCTTTGGATTTTTCAATCATGGCTTAATATTCCAGTGATTATATTTAAAGAAGTCAATTATATAATTCAGCTAAAATAAGTGTGTGTTTTATTAAGAAACCCTATTTTTAAAATATATTTCAGTTTTATAAAAACCCTGAATTACACATTTCTTATAGAAATACATCACTGGAAATCAGCTAGACAATAACCAATGTTTCTGGAATGTCAGTACACTCAAATTGATGGTCAGTCTGTAAAGAAAAAAATTCTTGAGGATTGTCCTGTGCTTGTTCTTCTGGGATACTACCCTTTTGGATCATTCTAGAGGCATTCCAAGAGACACCTGCACTGGGCCAAGGAAATGTAAGGAATAATCTGATTGCCTAATTACTCAATATGGTTGGATATCCTGTGTTCACAAAGTTCCCTTGTTTCTCACTGCCTCCCAACTTCAGCTTCAGCGACAGAGAAATAAAACCCACCTCTGCTCTGAGGGTTGAATTTCTACTTCATAACTGCTGTAATATACAAATGATTTTGATTTATATTAAGAATTAAGTTTGGGACTGAGTTTATGCACCTCTGATACGTTGGCAGCTATCCAGCAAATACCTCGAGTTGTGTTCACTCTTTTAGATGTCAGAGTAGACACTGAGGAGGAAACACAGTTCTCAGATGTTTCTCTTTGACAACGGACAAGTGTTGGAAACACTGAAAGTTAAATCTTGATGCCTGGAACACTACAGTAGAGTTTTGCGTTTGACTTCAGTGGAAAGAGAATGTGCCCCTGAAAGCAGTTAGCGGAGTGGCCAGGACAAGCAAATTTGTTTTGCTAACACAGTTCAGCAATGTTAGAAAACACTTTTCAAAAAGATTTAAACCTTCCTCTGGACAGGACCAATGAACCTTCCTTCAGAGCCCATCAGCACCATTTGTTTACAATCAGCCAGAGGGACTGCTGTCTAGTGACAGGAGACACTGTCCAATCAGTTCAGAACAGTTCTTTGAAGGGAAAGCCAGAGTTGATAGGCATCCCCGCTGGAAGGCTCTTACAGAGGAGAGTGTTAAATAGAGTCAACTGGCAGGTTTAAGCATTGTCTGGGAAATGTCAAACACTGTCAAGACACCACAGAGCTCTCTGCAGCCAAGCCCCAGCGAGGGACTCCTGTGGGCTCATCTCTGAGAACACAGACTGATGGGCCACCAGCCCTGCCCACAGAAAACACCTTATCAGCAGCTGGCGCAGAGAGTACAGCGCCCTCAAAACCACCAAACCAGCCAGGTCAGCCCACCCAGACACCCAGCATCTCCCCGCAGTACCTGCAGCCACATCTGCAGCCCAGCCGTGCTGTCAGGATCCTCTCGGACTGGTCGGGTCAGCGCTCCCAGCCTTCCAAACCCCGGCCTTCTGGGAGCTGCCCTCAGCCCAGCCCGGGGAAAAAGATGAAGACACCCCTTAACTCTATTTGGAGACTTCCAGGAATTCTCCCACCTCAGGGAAAAGGACATGGAACGAAAATTCTGGTTCAGTTTTTCCAAAGCAAAATAAAACCCAACCACTGCAGCAGCGAGACAGCTGTCCCAGGAGTAGAGATCTTCAAAGCCCTGAAATAAATAGTCTTGCCTCTGGCTTCCAGCTGCATGGGATTGCTTTATAGCACCTTACACAAAAACCACCATAAAATACCTCCGACAAGTTACCAAACAAACAGCATTAAGGTTGTCCACAGGATCAGGCATTGGCTTCTAAACCCCCCATTCTTTGGTACCTTCAGCAAACCGCCAGCTCTGATTCAGCCCTCAGTTGGTTTTCTGAAAAGGTGACAAAAGCAGCTTCAGCAAGATCAGAGTCAGACCACAAAATCTGCTTCCTTTAGAGATCAGGCCCTGCTGTCTCTGAGCAGCTCAGATCCCCCAACAGCCGCTGGGCCTGCAGGAACTGAACAGCTCGAGTCTGACCAGGGGACGAGGCAAAGCCTGGGGAAGAAGGCCAGCTGTGAAACAGTTTGACAGAGAAGAGGGGAGAGAGAAAATGTGGGGCAATAGAGCTTCCCGAGGAGATTAAAAGAATCAGGGCTTCACGAACCCAATCCATGAACTAGACGTTTTGTATCTGTACAGATGTTACTGTACTCGGAATGGCAGAACACTACAATCCACTGCCCAGGGGGAACAGAGAAGCTTTGGAGATGAGCACAGAGCACAGCGCTGCCAACTCTTTAACAGCCAGCAGAGCACACCTCCTCCCGGGGGGGGCAGCTCTAACTGCCACACTGCTGCAGGGAGGACAGGGGAGGAGAGTCAGGACAGCTGCAAAAAGTCCATGAGACTTCTCCAAGGGGAAAAAAAGGAAACAGAAAATAACCAAGATCTTTTTACCAGGCTGTCTGTGACACGAGCCATCAAAACATGAGAGTGGGCGATGGACAGCTGGGAAGAACAGTCAGGATTCCACAAAACAGTTCAGACAGCATGAAATCAGAATGAAAATGAACATTTGTGAAAAACATCTCTTAGTATTTTGCTTTGCCCAAGAGGTACCTCTGTGTCACAAGGTAAATATCCCATTCCGCTGCCCAGATGCAGATTTATTCCAACAGAGAATTATTCCACTAACCAAGGGCTTTTCTACACAATGATCTCTGCAGCCTGGGGCAATGCAGCCGTGCATTCGAGTACATGCACACCCAGCGTGTGCAGGCTGGCAGCTGAAACCTTCCCATACTTCTCTCTTCATTGCTGCTGAAACATTTTGACTCCCCAACCCTACACCCTGGTTCTGCAATAATTCCCCACACAGTCAAACTACAGTCTCAGGCACATCCCTTGACTGCCCAGGATGGAATCCCCAAAGTGCGACTGCTCCCAGTTCCATTTTTCCCGTAGGAAACAATGGGATAGAGAGGAATGTGTGCAGGCACTTCAGCAATGCACACAGCCGAACCACACAGGAACAGCTGGTGTGATGTGGAAGGTGGTGAGACAGAAGCGAGACCTCTGGGGTTGTCAGCTGCCACTTCAACACCTGGGAATGACAGAAGTAGTAGAGGAAATTCTAACTGCTTTTAATATACCAAGAAATAACTGCTACTTGCCTGAAGTTTAGACTGGAAAATCCCTTTATAACACAAAATTAATCTTCATGATGTCCTGGTGACCCTGTGTGACCCCTCTTCAAACAGATCACCATTCTGAAACCTCTCAGCTGCTTCTCCTGTGACACTGAACACCTGACAACTCTCTCACTGCCAGTGGTCCTGCTGCCTCTCCTGATCCATCACATTTTCATCACCACCTTCAGATGCCTGCTGCTCACCACGGTCAGTGAGGATGAAGGAAAACAGGACCGTGACAACAGTAACCAGAACAGGGTATTAAAGAACTGACAGCAGAGCTCTGAAACAGAAGGCACAGACAGCAAGGCATTACTGTGCACAAGCTTTCACAGTGCAGACGCAGTATTGACAGGGTAGGAATCTGCTCCTCAGCTCTGGAAAACCCAATCCCCTCAGCAGCAGCACTACTGGCACCTGCAAGCTTCCTTCCTTAAGTTCTAAGGACAGAGGAGCATCCCCTGGATCCAGATGCAGCCCCCCTCTGACTGCTGCCATTCTGAGGTGTTGCATTTTTCATATCGATCAACAATAGCTTATAAAGCAAGATTTCAGTTAACTGTCCTAAAACCTCAATCCCCAACAGGAATTGCCTCAAAAGGTCGATCAGAGACGAGCCGGCTCCACCTGCTGCATGGCCTCCCCTGACCACCACACACAAAGCTCAAGCCCTCCCCAGCCTGTCCCAGCCAGCGCCCCAGGAAGGTGCTGTCAGACCTCTCCGCTCCCCTGACAGCCCCCCGCCAGCTCCCCGGCACAGGGCACACGCCGGCTGCAGGCTGCCAGCCAGCCTTAGGGACAGGGAGTCACTTCAGGAAAACTCACCTCTTCCCCAAAGACCAGGTTCTGCTCCAAACCCAAGTGACTGCCGCGAGCCCACAGCACCCTGCCTCTCCGCAGCACCCGAGGGGTGCAAACCCCGACCCGGAGCAGACGCCCGCCCTGTCCCACCTGCTTCACACGGCATCCCTGCAGCCACAGGCACCTCCTGAAAGGGGGGAACCTGCGAGAGCAGTTTTTAAATGTGTTTCCACAAAGACCAGGCAGTTACAGAAAAGAGATTTCACAGGGACAAAACCAGGGAAAAGGAGGAGGAGGAAGTCGGTCTGCCTGGCTACATGAAATGGGGATGAGAACGAGCAGAGATGCAGGGCACAGCAGAACTGAACAGGAGCTTGAAGGTGACAGGAAGAAAAAAACAGGCAAGATGAACTACACAGGTATTCTGGACAGATTATTTTGTTTAAATCTTGATGAATTCATCCTTATCAATTATTCTGATGATTAATTCTATTTCCACACGGGCATTTTGTCAACATTTAAGAAGATGCACAGGAGACCCCAGGAGAAGCCCCAACACTGACCTAGGAACGAGGTGACGATCTGCAGACTGACAGCACATCGGGCGGGACAAGCTTGCAAAGAAACAAAGTGGCAACGGGTTACATCACATTTACAGCAATCCACAGCCACAGGCAGTGAAAAGCGACTATTTTCTGCAGAGCTGGTGCAGAGCAGAGAGGTGGAGGTGAAGCAGCAGCTGACGGGGGAGGCTGAAGCAGTGCCACCCACGGCAGGAGCTCTGCCGGCTGTTTGCAGGCTCAGAGCAAGTGGTGCTGCCGGATTTCCCAACCAGAAGCACTCCCAGGATCCCAGCACACAGAAACTTGTCCTTTAATTGCTTTTCAGTCACTTCTTGTACCTTCATTGTGTGAGACTTCTGCTCTGCCTGCAGATGTCAAGAGATACTTTTCTGAAAGCGGAGCAGGTCGTTGCAGCTTGAAACAAACAGGATTTGTCTTTTGGCAAAGGTGCAAATTAGAAGCTCAGCACAGAAACTGAACTTTGTCCAGAAAGCCAGAGGAGCAGCAGGGCTCTGCAAAGGGGCTGGGCTCCAGCACACCCCCCTGCTCACCCCCCACATCTCTCCCAGCACCTCCGAGCTGGGAAAAACTGTCCCAGAGCCCGAAGGCAAGAGCCCGCCTGGGCCAGCTCTCGCCCTCGGGCTTAATGCCGGTTTCTGATCAGCACCTCTTGGCTCTGGTGACTGGCACCCTCTGAAGCACCACTCTGAGGGGTTTCATCGGACTGAACCCACCCAGCCCAAATCACCACAGAGAGCAGAAAATATTAAATGCGTCACTGCTTTCACACTTGAAGTAAAAATAAAGGGCTAAAATTCACTTTCCCTGGGGTAACCTGACAGATAAACCCCGCAGACACAACAGACCCTTACAGACAGCAAAACCCACCAAGTTCAAGGTAAAAGGACAAGCACAGTCACACATCAGAACGTCTGAACAGCCCCAACTGTGACAACAAATCCACAATTCAGAACCATGAAACACTTTGGGTTTTTAGACCAAAGCTTTCCCTTCCCCGGCGATCCAACCACCCCCTCCAGGGAAATCGGCCCCAGCCCCTGCGCTCACCCACTGCTAGGCCGGGGACACCACCACTGGTGCTGGTGCTGGGGCTGGTGCCACCTTTGCAGGAGAAAAATTCCTTCAGCCATCCAGAACAAAGCGAGTGTTTTAAAAGGAGGAATTCCCACTTGCTGGGTGAACCAAATCTCTGCGTGGATCATCCCTCAGTGCAGACCACAGAGAGCTGGAGGACCTCCTGCCTAGGCCACCTCACTGCAGACCATGGAGCCCTGGCAGACTGTCGGCAGGAAGTAGGCCCTGTGGGGGCCAGGGGGACCCCCGGGGGGGCTCCAGCACGTTGTCCCGCCCAGCACCTGCCCACACTCCTGCCTGTGCCGTGAGGGGGGATTGGGGACCCGGGGGGATTATTGGGGGGGTGTTATTGGGGTTCTGTGGGAGTTGTGGGGGTTATTGGGGTCCTGGGGGGTGTATTTGGTTCCTAGAGGGAATGTAATGGAGTCGGGGTGGGGGGTGTCCTGGAGGGGTTTGGGAGGGTTATTGGGGTCCTCGGGGGGGGGGGGGTCTTGAGGGAGATATTGGTGTCTGAGGTGGGGGGATTGGGGACATCCTGGAGGGGGTTCTGGGGGAGGTATTGGGGTCCTGGGGGTGTCTTGGGGGAGGCATTGGGGTCTGGGGGAGGGTCTTGGTTGTTGGGGAGTGTTATTGGGGTACTGGGCGTCTCCTGGGGGGGGCTAATGGGGCTTAGGGGAGTCCTGGGGGTGGGCTGGTAGGGTCCTGGGGAGATATTTGGGGTCTTGGGGGGTAAAGGGCAAGCAGGATTATCAAGCAATATTCAGAAATCATTATAAGTTGCTATAAGTTGCTATAAGTAAATAAGGTGCAAAGCAGGTGATCATTTCCTTGTATCAGTACACTTCTCCCCTGCCCGTGGTTTCAGAATGTGTCAGCTGTATCAGAAAACAAGGTTGTCCCTAGGAGCCTTGCCTTAATCTTAGGTCTAGTAAGGGGCAGGAAGAGGAAGGGGCAGCCTGAAAGCTAAGGCAGTTGAAGGTGATGTGGAAAGGCTTCTGTCAGCGCCTTTGCCGTGGTGTCCCTCTGGATGCACTTTAGAACCTCTAGTTCATTCTGCCCTGGTCCTGTTCCTCTCTGGCCACTCAGCCCCAGACGTTGCGGAAGGGACGCACGCTGTCAGCTTGACATCAAGTGAGTAGGGGCTGCGCTGTGAACGTGCAAACTGCTTTGTAAAATCACCCCCGGGTGATGTATTGCGCACCTCGCCTGTGACACTGAGCTCCTGAGAAGTGTTGCTCTTAGCCTGGTCTTCCTCGTGCAGACATTTGGACAGACTTCATGTGCCCAGCGAATGAGCCTTTGCTGGGATGACTG
This sequence comes from Strix aluco, assembly GCF_031877795.1. Lineage (NCBI taxonomy): Eukaryota > Metazoa > Chordata > Aves > Strigiformes > Strigidae > Strix > Strix aluco. The sequence goes on from NC_133966.1 coordinate 1,145,944, forward strand.
TCCCCTGAGAACAGACTCTCAGTGGGCTGCGGCACAGTTCTGACAAGGGGTCTGCAGCACTGAAAACTGTCCCATAAGGTATCTGACAGCCCCTCAGGCACGGTAGAAAATCAAAATAAGGGAGGCTAGTGCATGCTGTCGGATGTGGACAGAACTTTTTCGATTTCTCTGGATGTTAACCAGTGGTAAGATAGCTACCGAAATCTCTGACTTTTCTTCCTCACGGCCAAGGGAAGTGCCTTACCAGCACTGACACTGACGGCTCGTTGTGCACGGCTGGTTCATTACAGCACAGGATCAGCCTCTGAATCTCTTGGCTAAGGAACTTTCTAAAGCCGGTATTAGACCGTACTAGTGCCATACTGCTTGTAACTTACTAACATTTATTTTTGGTTTGGAAGCAACTCGGTCATTATACTAAGTAGTTTAGCAGTGTAAATTCTGTAGTTTATCACAGTTTAAGAAGAACATGAAAGTAGCAAAAAATATTTTCTTACACAGTTATCTGCTCCTTTACAGGCAGCGGAAGATGCGTCTGTACCAGTTGTCAAGTTTGAGTTTGATGGCTTTGAGGTAAGCGTTTTGCTTTTTTTCTTGCTTTGGAACAGGAGAACTTCTCCAGGGAGCTGTGACCATGCTGTTTTACAAGGTTATTGGTACCTCAGAGTGTATTTAGGAAACTGTAATTAAATGGCCTGACCGCAGCCGATCCCAGGAGAAGAGGCTGCAGTCAAATGGGAGCTGATAGGAAAATAAGCCCCCAGGAAGCTTGGCAGGTGGCGGGGCATCAGAGACAACCCTTTCTGCCCTGTGCTTAGAGCGGGGGAGCCTGCTGGAACGGCACTTATCTGCCAGGGACTGTGCAGAGTGGGAGCAGAGGCAGTGCCCTTGCTGACTCCTCCCAGCTCTGACAAGCTGGCTTTCTACAGAGGGATGCGTATGGGGTAGTTGACGGTGTGAATCGTGTCAGCAGACTAAATGCTTTGTTGCAAATCAAAAATGAAGTGATCGTGAGACAAGCAATCTGGAAAATGGCAAGTAAAAGTACTCACGAGACTCCTGCCTGGGTTTGTCAGCTGCAGGAATCCTTGTATCTTGACTGCGTCTTATACGGTGACTGGAGACCTGCGTGCTGTAGTACCTAAGCAAGTCACTGCTTGGTACCACTCTCATGAAGTCACTTGTTCCGTGACCTTCTTGTGGCCTTTGTCTGGTGCAGACATTCACAGAATAACTTTCTTGCCTCAGACTGTGCTATGAACCAGACGCTTCAGGATCAAAAGGGCTTACTGCATAGAGAAGATGCTCTCTCCCTTGCTGAAGTACAGCTGAGGTGACTGAACTTACGTCTTAATTCTATAATTAATTTTAACTTCCCTTTTAATGGAAATTCTAAGTTTAGAGTAATCTTTTTCAACTTAAAACCCCCTTCCTTTCCCTAGCTTAAAAGGAAAGGGGGTTTTGTAAAGTTCTCTTAAAAAGAAAGGGGGTAAATGAAGGGTTTTATAAATAAAATATGGAACTTCTAGCAATTTTCTTGAGTTTTTTGGCAAATAAATCTCTTGGGAGATGTATCTATAGTCACATAGTTCTAAATACAAATGTTAACCACTCTTTTTAGACTTGACTAACTGTCCCCCACTGGTGTGCTGTTCACAAACAGTGCAGCATTCTAACTCACGGTTGGCACTTTTTTTCCTCTTAAGATTGATCTGGTGTTTGCAAGACCGTCTGTGCAAACTGTTTCTGAATAGCTTGATCTCGGAGATGACTGGCAGCTGAGAAGCCTGGATAGGAGGTGTGTATGAAGCTTAAATGGTGAGCGTATTTACACATCTTTAAGAAGAAAGTGTTACTGAAGTTGGTCTAGAATGCACGTGACACAACTCCAGTTTCTGTACGAGGTGCATAAGCTGATCTCCTGTGTACTTGAGATCCGAGGAGGTGGCAAGTGGGTGTAAATTTAGATGTTTCAAGGAGCTGTGTGTTTAGATAGACCTGTATTTCATGTTTCTTGGATCAGGGTGTGTGCACTGTTCCACGTTGCCACAGAGACTGCTTCAGATGAATAGGTGGAGCACTTGATAGAGGAGAATGTGTGGTAGTTCATAAAAAAAAGGAAGATATTTAAAATACCCAAAGCCTAACTTGCTCGCTGTTTAACAGTGACTGGTTTAATTGTTCCTGGCTGTTGAAGAAACCTGGCTGTCGGAATCCTCTAGAAAGGCCTTATTAAAAATGGTTGGCGGTAGTCTATAAACTATGACAAAGCTGTTGAGGGCACCAGTTACCTGTAGGGATACGGAATGTTATGTGTAATCTGTAATTTTTAACGCACTACAAAGCGAGTAATCCAAACTTGTTTTCATAGATTTGAACGATAAACTGTAAGCTATTCATCCAGCGTAGCATAAACCAGACCTGTACCTGTTACTAGGAACTTCTGTCCTTCAACTTTTCTCTTAGAGTTACCGATGAAATGCTACATCTAGTGCCAAGTGAGGAGAACTTCTGGCTCACGCTCCGTGCGCTTAAACTGTGGGCAAAACGTGAGTAAGGTGGTTGTTTGTAATCTTTAAGCTTTTCAGAGGCACCTCATGCTGAAAAGATAAGACCATTAGAAGTACTTCAGCCATGGAGAGCCATTTAAATGACAGTTTTCAAGCAAAAGCCAGTTTTTTAGTTTAGATTCAAGGTGTGTCCATGGGGTAGAGTGGGTGTGTTTTTTAATGGGGGTAGAGTGGGGAGAAGAGGGGAGTGCCTGCAAGACAAGGTGCTTTATTGCTTATCAGGAACCTGACTACAGATGGTAAAAAAGCCAAGTGAAGTATAAAAGCTTGATCCATAAGGAATAAGAAAGTATTGTTTGTGCATGTGGCTAGAGCAGGTACTAGAAGAATGGCAGAAATTTTGTCTTAAGGGAAGTTGGAGTGAAGCAGTAGCTGTAGCAGTGTAGGCAAATTTCAGAGTAGCAGTATTTTGGGGAGTGGTGTGGTAATGATTCTTCTTCTCATCACTGTTAAGGACCAACAGTTTTGGCCTCATCGCACTGCAATAACAACTGCCTTGGAGGCTGAAGTGTACTGAGTATTCTATAGATTGTGAAGTTGGTGCTGCAAATTTGAAGGGATATCCTTGGGTGTTGGAAGACTGCAGGCTAACTCCAGTGTGTCCGCTCTAGGTCATGGCATTTACTGCAACCTGCTGGGATTTCATGGTGGGGTTTCCTGGGCAATGCTGGTAGCAAGAACATGTCCGCTCTATCCAAATGCTTTGGCTTCTGCTCTTGTGAACAAGTTCTTCTTGGGTTTTTTTGTTTTTTGTTTGTTTGGTTGGGTTTTTTTTTTTTCAAAATGGTAAGAGCTATTCTTTATTTTAATTTGCAGAAGGAAGTAACACTGCTAGAGGTAGTTCTTCCTATAAGATTTACATTGACAGCATTCAGTCCTACCCTGAATTACATGGCAGAGTTTTAGATGGACAGTTACTGGGTTTTCTTATAGAGGAAATGGCCAAATCCTGCACTGCTGAAACAACCCAAAGACAGCAATCTTAGTTTGCCACTGTAGGACCCTAGGGTGTGTAAACATTGAATTCAGAAGCCTTTAAACTTTTTTCTAACCCAAACTGATGCTAAGCGCAATTGTTTTAACATCCGAGATGAACCCCTCAGACCGGTACCGTGTAACGGGGATCCTCACCCCAGGCTCTCCACAGCAGAACTCTGCACACAAGGGATCTGCATCAACGCCAGCGGTAACGGGAGAGGAGTTCAAACATGCTAAAGTCCTTCCCGTGCTCGTTAACTGGTTAAAAAGTGTAATTCTTGCTATATGAAACCACATTATGTGAATTGGTACCTAAGCACAACTCACAAGTGAAACGATCCTGTCAGCATAGCGCTTCTTGCCATCAAAATACTTGATCAGCAACAGTTCAGTGTTTCAAACAAGAAGACGTCAGAGCAATTAAAAAGTGAAGAGGGAACACGTATCTTGAAAGGCAATGCCCGCAGAGGCAGTTAATTTGGAGGAAGGAGAGACTGGAAGAGATCTCCAGGCCCATCAAAAGGTGACTGAGCTCCATAGTGAGCAGTCAGGGGTTGTCTGGTTGCTTCCTCCTTTCTTTATTTCCCTTGGAAGGCTCTTGCAGAACCCAAATCTTCTAAGCATTAAAGAGTTTTCTTCCAGTTTGCAGCTTAAAGTTACTCAGGGCCAGGCATTACACATTTTTTCTGGTGCCCACACCCTTCAGTCTTAGTAACTGTTCTCCCTAAGTGTTATTTCCCTCTTCTGCATTTACAGCAGTCACCCCACTCTTCTCCCACTTGCTTTTCTGGCCCAAGCAAATCCCGCACTCCTGACGTCAGCACGCGTGTCCATCTCCCACGTCCCAGCGATCCCCGCAGCTCTCCTCGCCAGTTCTTCCAGGGACAGTTCATCTTTCCGGTACGTGAAGGACCAGCAGGGCCACCACGTCAGACGAGCTGTGCTCTCGTCAGTGGCATTAACTCTCCTCTGCCCTTGCTGAAAACACTGTGCCTGACACACGGCAGGGCAGCGCTGGCTCACGCCCCCATCACGCTGCTGGCTCCCAGATGCTCTCTTGTGCTTCCCTTGAGCTCCCTGTAGGGCTTCTTCCCCCTCCTCAGTTTTGGCCAGCCAAAGAACATCCAACTTCTGACTCTCAAATTCTTCCCACTCTTCTAAATATCTTCGTGGGGGTCTCAGCCTTCTGCCCTTCAGATCAGTAGCTTATCATAACAGGAGAAGGATAGCACTTTTTTTCCCCAGGTAAGCAAATACTTAAACTCTTTGTTTAAATAGAAAAATTAAGAGGAAGGAAAAAATAACAGCCAAGTGGAAAGTGAAAGTTTAATTTGGTGCTGAAACAGCTTGAATACTTCTGCTGCAGCTGTAGCAGGGGGATGACGCTTAAATGTCTGATCAGGAGAAAAGCAAAAATCCTTCCGCTAAGGTTTCAAATTACAAAATAACTTCATCGAAGGGAAGACAGACTGTCTATATGTAAATATTGCTGTATGTTCATAGTGCCTTCTCAGCACAGTGTTTCTCTTACGGCACGAAGAACTTACTGGTATGAAAAGTTAGGAATTTTAAGTGTTATTTTGAAGCAATTTACACTTAAATCAGCAGTGGTGAGGAAACAGTCAAGAATTTGGCTTGCAGAATGGGAGATGATTCGTGACTGTCCCCACAGCTTTTGCTGTGAATGACGTTTACAGCTCTCTCACTGTGTGGCAGTGCCAGGCTTTGTCAGGGTCGGTCTGGTCAGGACCTCAGCAGGCTCCTTGTCCATCACTGCGATTCTTCAGTCAGCAAAGACAGAAAGAAGGCCGGGCAGCACTGCCGCCATTGGCCGAGCGTAGCCCCGCCCCCATCCGGCTGCTAGCAACCTGGGCAGCAGCACTGTTGCTATTGGCTGAGCGAAGCCCCGCCCCTGCCCGGTTTCCTGGCAACCAGGGCAGCACTGCCGCTATTGGCTGAGTGAAACGCCGCCCCCATTTGGCTCCTAGCAACCTGGGCAGTAGCACTGCTGCTATTGGCCGAGCGAAGCCCCTCCCCTGCCTGGTTTCCTGGCAACCAGGGCAGCACTGCCGCCATTGGCCGAGCATAGCCCCGCCCCCATTTGGCTCCTAGCAACCTGGGCAGTAGCACTGCTGCTATTGGCCGAGCAAAGCCCCGCCCCCATTGTGTCCTAATAATGCCCGGGATGCGACCAGCACTGCCAGGGCAGCGGCGATCATTTGAGGAGGAGGAGGCGAGTAGTGAGGAGGTGGCGAGTAGTGAGGAGGAGGAGGAGGCGAGTAGTGAGGAGGAGGCAATTACTGAGGAGGAGGAGGCGAGTAGTGAGGAGGAGGCAATTACTGAGGAGGAGGAGGAGGAGGTGATCAGTGAGGAGGAGGCAATCAGGGAGGAGGAGGCGATCAGGGAGGAGGAGGAGACGGCGAGCAGCATCACGACCATGGCGAGCAGCATCAGGACACGGCGACCAGTGCCACCAGCAGCTCCCAGGTGAGGACAGAGCCAGAGCCAGACCCGACAGGCTCCTCGGCAGGGCAGCCCCTCGCCACGCGCAGAGCACCGGCCCTTTGACCTGAGCTGCCAGCTGCCGTCGTGAGCGGGGCCGGGGGGTCTCTGGGTGGCCCAGGGATGGGCTTGGGGGGCTCCAGGTGGGGGGCTCAGGGGGGCTCCGGAGGGCCCAGGATCACTCTGGGAGGACTCCGGAGGGCCCAGGGCCGGTCTGGGTGGGCTCTGGGGCCCGGGAGGGGCTCAAGGGGGTCTCCGGAGGGCCCAGGGCCGGTCCGGGCAGGCTCCGGGGAGGGGGGGTGGGTCCAGGGGCCGGGCCGGTCGCTGTCCCTCCCATGCGGTCCCAGGAGTTGGCAGCAGGGGGGCCACGGGGGCCATGGTGCAGTCGGGGTCACCCCTTGTGCGTGAACTGGGTGAACTGGGTGGCTGCGCTCGTTTCACGGCCCTTGGCCTTTCAATTCTGTAAGAATAACGATGTGGAATTGAGCACTGCAAACAGCTGGAAGCCCTGAAGGTGTTTCCCGGCGCTCGACGCGGGCAGAGCGGTGGTTCTGGGTGAGGGGTTTGGCTGGAGGGAGCCGTTGGGCGCAGGTCGGCACCTTGAACCCGGCTCCTCTGCACAGCCCGGGCCCCTGCGCCGTGGTGACGGCGTGTGGTGGGAGCGGGGCCGCTGGCCTCAGGCCTTCCCCTTGTTGTTGTCTGGCTTCAGAGCTGCAGGTTGTGAGTTTCAGAGCAGCCAAACAGTGAGGGTAGACAAAGGTTCAACAGTCAGGTGAGACAAAGAGTAAAGGAAGTAGTGTGAAGCTTTTGAAACAAAACCCAGGTGAATGTGAGCGGTGTGTCCGTGGGGCAAGGTGAGCGGTGGTCTCACTGAGGTCAGATGGCCAGGGCTGAAGGGGTCCTGCAGATTTTTCAGCAAAGATACGAGGTGATTTGGAGAGACTGTGGCCTCTCCCTCCCGTGGTTATCACCTGAGTAAAACGGTACGTGTGCTTAAGGATTTCTGACAAGCACAGCAGTAGTAGCTGAGGTTAATAACTGGAAGCCAGAGCAGTTCCTCGAGGTGAAGTCCCTGAGGCGCAGCGCGGGGCAGCGGGTGGCCCAGCCGTGGGCAGCGGCTCCCCCTCGGAGCAGGAGGGTCAATGTACACGTGTCAGAGCCCTGGCTCCTCACACAGCACCAGCCTCCTTTTGCGGAGACGGGGGATTGTTTTCCTGGCTTTTCATCTTCTGAATAGATGGCCCTCAGAGAGAGAGGAACCCACTGGCCGTATTCGCTTGGCGTAAGCTTGGAAGCACCAAACAAAATAAACATTTTTGCTGAATAGTGTCATAAAGGCAGCAGTTACCTTCTGGATGCCTGTACTGGCACGGAGATGGCAAAATCCCATTCTCTGTGATGGACTTGCACCATCTTTTGAGTCCTAGGCCCACATGGGCCTGTTAGGCCATTCCCAGCTGGGACTCACAAAGTCCTTACCGTCAGAACATAATGAACATATCAGAACGTAATGTTTTGATGTTTAGGTTTTATAATCTGTTTTCACTGCTTTTGGTTGGGTACAAGTGCTTTGTTCTAAGTTCTCATCACCTTTATTTCTTCTTCTAGAACTCGAACCGAGCCAGTGAGTGGAACATCAGCCACGCCGTGCGTGCATTACAAGTTCTTCTCCCTGCTGCAGTACGACACGGTCACCTTCAGCGGCCTCAACATCTCCCTGGGCGACCTGAAGCGCCAGATCATGGGCCGCCACAAGCTGAAGGTGACCAACTGCGAGCTGCAGATATCCAACGCCCAGACCGGAGAAGGTGCGTGGGGGCGGCGGGCACGGGGCCTCGGGCACTGCCCGGCTGGCGGCGGCCACGGCCTGCGGGAGCCACACTCTGCTCTCTGTGGCTTGTCCCCACGTGGCGTGAGTCAGCCTGGGGCCCGTCCCGCCGGCGTGCGGGGAACCGGGAGGGCAAGTGGCGCCAGCGATTCAGTGGGGTGCGAAGGGACGGTGCGATTCGGCCACCATCGGTAGCTGTGGCTTGTGTGGGGACCTCACAGAGCCGTTCCGATCTGTTGTTGGACACGGAGCTGGGCGTAGGAGACTACGTGGTCCATGTGCAACGTCTAGTGCTTGCAAAAGCCCAGTAGCCACTTACCGGCCATCACTGGCAGTAAAACAAGTTTTGTGCTAGAAGGGAGTGGGAATCAACAATGGTGTTGGCTCCAGCTTTGTTGAACATTTCTGTTGGAGCTCTGCTTGGACAAGTGTGAAAAGTAGCCCTGTTGAGCGTGATGTCGCTGCTCAATCTGCAGATGTGGAGTCGTGGCGAGGCAGAGTGACACTGGTAGTTGCCAAGGCCCCGCAGCTACACGGGATGTTGCTGCCTGCGGGGAACAGGCTCCTGCTGGCAGATGCCAGTTTTGTCTGAGAGCTGTTAGACTAAGCTGGCAGCTGTTAAATTCAAAGGGAGCAAACAGAAATTTCCAGGGACTTCAGGACTAATGCTCCAGCTTTAGTCCTTTCCTATTTAAAACCAAAAAAGTTAACTTTTAAGTCTACATTGTTTGACTTCACCAGATTTCATCATTGACACAGATTTCATCACCAAAATGAACTCAATTGATTGACGTGAAGGAAAAATAAATGTATGAAAGCCAACAGGTGTCAGGTCCCTTCACAGAACTACCTCGGCAGCGCACTCCGCTGTTTGTGAACCCTCTTCCACAAATTCTCTGCCTCAGTGACCCAGCTGGTGGGATGCTTCAAGTCCCACATACAAATATGTGCCCTGATAAGTGTCCTGTGCAAATAAAGCCTTTACTTCACCAGGTTATTGTCACTCTTCAGTTTTCAGTTGATCCATTTCAATGTGTACTGATTGACTTTTAAGGGGAATCCATTTTTCTATCAGTCTGGTATTAGATGGCTGGAGGTCTCCTCCCTGTGCACTTCACAAGTGGATTGAAAACAAGCATCCCTCTCTCTGTCTGTATATATCTCATGCAAGGACAGTCTATCCAGAAGGCAGATGTCAATGCTTCTAATGGTCAACGAATTGTCATAAAATACAAAAAGAGGACCCATTCCTCTTTTTGCATCATACACCTCTTGTGCCTGTTCCACCTGACCTCTGCAGGCTTGCAGAATTGGCGAATAAGTGCACTGGTTGCTGTCCTCATATACACAGCCTCCCTCGAGGAGAGGTGCTGCCACCTGCAATCCTCTGCAGACCTACCACAACCCTCAGCTGGGCACAGGCATAGCAAACTCCTGCCTTTTTGTGGAGCCACTGTTGCTTATCCTGTGCCTCTGAAATCTCAGTCCAGTGGTTTGTGATCTGGACCAGAAAGAACACTCTGTATGACTCCGTTCAGCAGGTGGAAACAGCTGCTTTGGGCTTCCAGAGCTGCAGCTGCCATCATCTCCCCGTTGCTTGTCAGCCTCAGTGCTCTTTGAGCTCCTCCGACATCAAAAAGTCCCATCTCAGGCCTTTCCTGACAGGTGGCTGTGTAATGGTGAGATTCCCCATTTGAGCAGAGCTCTAGGCGTTGGTTTCAGGGTATGACTTCTGTAAAAGCTTTGGGTTTTGTCATTAGTAGTACTTTCACAGCAACTTTGGCTTTCGGGCCATTGTTCTGATTCGGCCTCCATAGGTAACGGCTTTTAATAGTTAAAACTGTAGGCAGATTACAGGGCATGGCTGCTGATGGTGCTTTAAAACATTTAGTCGTATCCAGCTTGTGCAAGTACAATATATAAACCATTCTCATGGAGACATCTTTACATGTGAGACTCACTCATGGGAGATCTTCACATTTGAGGCTCACTCAGTCAAAGTGTCTCAGGTAGCTCCTCCTCTTCAAAAGACGAACACGGTGAAGCCAAGGCAAAGCATGGAGACCTTCAGGCACACTCTGGTTTCAAAAGGCTTTTCAGAAGACTTGTCTTCGTAATTAATTTCATTTGAGTCTCTCTGCTCTGCAAAAAGTGAATTGAAAGAATTCACGTCCCTTTGGCTTATTCAAACTAGATGATTAGCTTAAGAGAGGAGACACCACTTTAGTTGGAGCCAGTTCTGCCCTACGTGTGAAAGCAAGCTCAAAAAACCCCTCAGGTTCCTGTGATCCAAACTCCAGCACTGCCAGTTCCGTTTGCATTCGCATGTACAGCCCTGAGCAGCTGACAGTGTGGCTGTCGATGGATGAAGCCCCGAGAAGCAGAGAGCTGGCGGCTCTCTTCTGTGTTCTGTCAGTCCCCAGCACTCGCAGCACAGGGGAATCGTTTTGAGGGAACAGCTCGGAAAGCAGCGGCGCAGAGTTTGCATGCTTTAGCCGAGCGCCTGCTTTGTTGCAGGGTAAGCTGGTCAGACTTTAGAATCTGGTTTACGCAGGTGAGACTTTGCTGTGCTTTGTTCCTCTCCAAAGATCTCTCGGGTTTGTAGCCTAACAGAAGCAAAAGCAACTTGAGCTAGGTCAGGAAAGAACCTCAGGCATGAGCAGACTCTCCTTTAGTGACCTCTGAGACCATTTTGCTGCTGGCATCCAAACTGTTTGAAAAGAATGGAAAAGGTTTTGCTGCTGGTGTTTGATTCTCAAACCTGAAGACTTCTTGAAAGGTTCTGTTAGTGTGTTGAGACGACAGGAGTGCCATGTCACATACAAAATTTTGCTTTTATGCCTGTGAAGGGGTTCTCTCAAGTGCTATGTAATGACATATTAATATACATTCTTACGAACTGACTAATGTTTTCTTCTGTATTGGTGTTGTTTTCAGAATACACAGATGAGAACACCCTGATTCCTAAGAACTCCTCGGTGATTGTTAGAAGAGTCCCTGTTAGAGTCAAAACTACCAGCAAAACACGATTTATGTAAGTACCCATAAAGCATTGTAGTCTGTGAGGGGTTGCAGTGTGTTAACTTTTTGTATGGAGATTAGTTTACAGAGGCATTCGGAGTGTATCTTTCTTCTTTTTATTGCTTTTACAGTAAAGAGAGATACGCATGTTCCCCTCTCAGAAGAGTCTGTCAGTGTTTGACTGTGTCTTGCATTTGGGGGAGGCGGGGTGGGATATGGCAGGTATTCTTATGCCTCAGATCTGGCTTTCTGGCATACTGGCTACAGAGGAAAGACTGAAAGACAAAGGTCGCTGTTTGGGTGGTTGATTATGTAAGAGCACAAAGCTGTAGCACAGACTTCATCGTTTTGATACTTACACAGCAGAGACAAAATATCTGAGGACTTCCTCTGGCACTGTTGTGTTCTAGAGCTGTAAGTCGGACAGTAATTGCTGACAAACTAGAAATGGGATTTTTTTTTTTTTTAGTTGCACTGAATGTGCCAAGAGAGAACAGTTTATGTATACAAATACATTTCCACGTTCACTAGACTATCAGAATATAATGTCTTGATGTTCAGGTTTTATAATCTGTTTTCACTGCTTTTGGTTGGGTACAAGTGCTTTGTTCTAAGTTCTCATCACCTTTATTTCTTCCTCTAGAACTCGAACCGAGCCAGTGAGTGGAACACCAAAAGCGGTATGTAAAAACACAATCTCACACTTTGTTTCTACACATTGCACTTAATTCTAAACAACGTAGCCTTGTATTAATCTCCCAAACATGAACTTAATCTGTTCTGCAGCAAGACACAGTATATGTTGTAGAGACCATGTATTTGATTCCCAGCACAGTGAAAACTGAGTAATGCCACCATTTGCACAGTTCTAATGTGAATATTGGTATTTGTGCCTAGTGATGCATTGTGTTTCATATTGAATATGCTGGAATATTTCCTGAATGACTTTGTGCTGTACAGATAACGTAGGATTGGTTTTAGATCAGGTAGGTTCAAGGTTTGCACAATTCAATTGGTGCTGTGTTCTACATCTGTCTGTCTAGAGCTAGTATGTTTGTATAGGCTGTCGTGTGCTCTTTGTTTCTTGCAATTAAAATTGTTTGGAGTGCATTTTTTCCATTTTCACATTGTATCACTTAGCTTTTGTTTTGAAATACTTTCTTTGCCTAACAGTTTGGGAAGATGTTATCAAAACCCACTGAGAAACCATTGTTGTTCTACTTGGTACTCTTTCTTACTTTTGACTTGGCGGTTCAAACAAATCCCAAAATCAACGTATCCCATACGTTTTGAGGACAGTTCTGTGCAGCTAAAAGATTCCTTTTCGTGTCCTGAAATACTTGGGTATTTGTTCCTAAAGCTGTATAACTGAAGTGCTATTGTTTGGCCTCCTCTGAGTACTTAAAGGTCTCTACCGGATTGCTGTGAGTTTAAATGTTGTTGCTACCTGAAGTGGCCTTCCTAAGTTCTGCATTTGATCTTCCCGTTTTATCCGATGAAACGGTTTAGTTTCATAGTTTGTCTGCAAATGCAAATATCTAAAGCCCAGCGCACCGAGTTTAGCTGCTTCTCATGAACCACGTTGGCCCTCTGAAGCTGTCATAGGTTTGGACTTTGTTTTGAACCAATACACTTACATTAGGTTGGACATGTCTCTGTCCGTGACACTCGGAGGATAGAGTGCAGACTTTCAGACTACAGTAGAGGTTAACTTTTGCTATGTTTTGATTGTACAACTTGAATATGTGTTTAATTTTTTGTGAACAGATTGAGGACTCTTCTGCACCCACTCCTCTGGCCCAGCTCATTAAGGTATGTGTATATTCTTGTCAAAGACTTAAAAAAACCCCACCACCACCAACAAAAAACCCCACTGGCTTCATATTTTTAAGTCTTGTACGGTGATGTATAACTGGATAACTGCTGTAATGTGAACAAAACTTAATTTTTAATAATTTACAGTATTGGTTTTAACTTTAGAATGTGTGTATATTTCCGTAGCACCCTGTAAAGAGTAGTTCCCAGTTTGGGAGGACAGAAGGGGAGTCCCTCAACACAATGTTGCACTATTGCTCATCTTCAAGACATAAAGAAGCAGCACTTCAGGACCTGTTTACTGTTTCTCAGACCTTTTGTTAATTTTGTGTTGGAGACCGACACAATTTTCACAGAAGAATTTAACTGGCTGCAAGTTATGGACATGTTGGGGGGGGGGAGGGGGGGGGCGTGCAACAGCCAAAATAGAAGCGTTTGTGTAACACGGAGAATTGCGTGGCTACTGTTGAGTTTCTAGTCACTGCAGTTATAGAGCCACTCTCTGAATGCTGCACAGTTTCATAACTTGTAGTCTATGGAGAGTGGACAACACACCCTAATTGGTTTGAACGCAGACTGTAAATTGTGTAAATGTGCCTAATTGTTTGCAGGAATATACCAATGTGTTAGTGCAGCGTATTAGCAGAGGTGGCCTTCTGAAGCTGCTGTAATGCCATGGTTTGCTATGGAACTGCTTGCATTTTTTGCTCAACAATGTGTCACTTTGTCTGGGAAAGCACTAGTGGTTGCACTTTGTGAAAAGGCGTAGTGTGAGCCTGTCAAATTACTGGTCTTAGAGAATAGAGAAGGCAGGGCCTCGTGCAGAGGGGCTAGTTCTTTCTTCTGAAAATAAAGGCTGGAGTTGGAGAAATCTCTTCCCACTCTCCTCTTCCCTCTCTGACTGCAGAATTAAATTGTGTACATTTGGGGAAAAAACCCCAACAGTTACTTTGGAAGGTAGTCACCAGAAGAAATTGTTGGTTCTGTAAAAACTCATGTGAAGTTTGACTCTAAAATGTGAAAAACTGTCCAAGTGCTGTACACATTCAAGCTTTTGAGAAAATGTAGGTATTTCAGAAAAATGCAGGAATGTAACGTAAAGCAGCTCCAAACTGTTATACTCCAACCTCCTCAGTGCAGACGGGCTTGGCTTGGAGGCAATGTGTTGACAAGTTTTCTGCTTTGTTATTACCTTGTAGGAAATTCCGTATTTGAATTATGGTCTGTGCCTAGTAATGGTTTGTGGGGTTTGGATGTGTCTTGTAAACTGTCTGGGTTTAAACAAATTGGTCAAGTATCTGTAAAGTTTTCTGTAAATGGTAACGGAAGGGGTTTCATAGATGTCGGTCTGGATTATGTTACTGTGGTGTCTATAAAACAACCGTTTCATAAACTGTTGAAACTAGTGGGTAGCTTTTGCATATAAAATCAAACCCATGAGTGGTTGCTCTGAATGATGGGTGCTTGGAGGTCCGTATCCTTTACATCCCTCCCTTAGACCCTGCTGGGATCTGGACTAGTGTGTAATGAGAACATTTGAACAAATGCTACTTACAAAAAATCAGCTGGCTTTGATAATTTGAAGGTCTAGTTCTGCGTAAGGTTTCTATCACAATTTGTGTGTTAGAAGGGCACAGCAAACAGGAAAAAATCTGCAGGTTGTGCTGACCGTAATTAAATCACTTACCGTGAAGAAGTGAGTAGGCAGGGGACATGCAGTTTGGGCTGCCTACAGCACACCATGGTCCAATTTCTGCTGGAAAGAATCTTTTGTCTTGCTGAGGAATTATAAAAAGCTTGATTCCTCTTAATGCTTCTGTGTCTGAAGCTGAATTTCGGTGAGCAAAAGCAACTTCCCTGACTCTTAAGTTGTGTGTCCTTTTAATGCTGCAAAGTGTAAACACTGATACTTGCATACGTCTCCATTAAATGTACAGCGGAGATTTTCTCCTTCAAATAATCTGGAGCTCAGGAATCCATTTAAAAATACTGGATAATGTAATTTTTTCTACGCAGAGCTTCAGTCTGCTTGGAAGACATTTGGATTGGTTACACAAGTCTTTAAGTAAGGTACAAACAGAGCCTCGGGTTTTGAGTGCCCAAGAATGCTCCTTCCAAGCAGGTTAACGGGCACAGAGACACCATGTGATGGCGTAAGGGCTCCCCAGAACATCTCTGGGACAACTCTGGCTCATAGAAGCAGCTGCTTTCCTGCAACCTCAGCTACTGCTGGGCTGCTTTTTACAGGGTTGGGTGAGTCTTTGGCTGGGGGAGCTTAAATGTGTTTCTAATGTGCGTGTCCAATAATTACCTGTTAAACAGACCGGCAATCTGGCTGAAGCCAACGCTTCCGAGGAAGATAAAATACGAGCTATGATGATCCAGTCTTGCCGTCAGTACGATCCAATCAAGTAAGTGTTGGCAAAGTCCTACCTGTTCTTTGAAGACTATGGAAACATTGTAGAGATGGTTGTTGGAACAAGAGAGACGCATACATACCATTTTCTTTTTTTCCCAAAAACCTTTTAGTTACGTGAAGAAACCCTTGGGTCCACCTCCACCATCCTATACTTGCTTTCGCTGTGGAAAACCTGGGCACTATAGAAAGAACTGCCCGACAAATGGGGTAAGATTGTGGGGGGCTTCTGGTGTCACTTGGTTTTTCACTTGTTTTACCTTGGCAGTTACGCAGCAGTTACATGAATACCCCTGTTAGGAATTGTTTCTCTTGGGCTGAAATACAGAGGTTCTATGGCAGTGGTGCAAAGCCCTTCAAAATTCCAGGGAAAGCTGGAATTTTCAATGGGAAATTTTCTTTCTTCGAGGTCATAGTCCTTGTATATGTCCATAGATCTTTCTCTATGAGCTTTAATGTATATTTTTATATATTTCAATGTTACTGCAAATTTTTCTCATCTTAACTCTTTTTAATGACAGTTTGCAGTTTTTAGTATTTTGTAGAAAAAGATGCTGTTTCTCTTGACCCCATCTATTGAATATTTGCGTGTTATAATTACACAAGTCTCTGGTTGAGTATTCAAGCCATTTAACGTTACTCACTGAACGTACGTGCATCAGCTCTGAATTCAACCTTCACCTGTAGGTGGTGAATATCAGTGTCCCCAGTGGCCGATCCAGAGCCCTGCATTAAGCTCTCCCTCTGAACTGCGCTTTGGAGGAGGAGGGGGTTTGTGCCTCTCCTCTGAGGGGATGGGGAGCTGAGGGATATTTCACCCTTAAGGACCCTGAAGCTGAGCCAAAGAATGTCGACGGCGTTCAGAACACTGCTCGAGCCTTTGGAGCATCCTGGCTATATTCATTTAGGAAAAAGAGTATTTCAGTCGAGCAACGCTTAGGCTAGGTAAAAGGAGAGGATTAAAGGCCTTTCCTGCTTAAAATCGTGGTTGAAATGTCATTTTAAGTGTGGGTCTTAAGATGAGCTATGTCTGCATTTCTTTTCTTAACAGGACAGTAATTTTCAGTCTGTTCCCAGACTTAAAAAGTGCACAGGAATTCCCAGGAGTTTCATGGTGGAGGTGGAAGATCCCAATACCAAGGGCGCTATGCTGACGAAGACTGGAAGATATGCAATACCAATTATTAATGCGTGAGTATGGAATTAGCTGGTCTGACCAAAAAGTGAAGGAGAGAAGCCACGTGTCAGTGTCTCAGTGGCAATGCCACCAAGCTGGCCAGCATCTGTAATTACGGGGCAAGAAGCACTGTCGTTGTATCTTAACCTTAAAACCTGTGATGATTTCTAATATTAAAATAGGGCAGTCCTGCTGCTCAGGGCCCTGAACGCTGGTTAAGCTTGTGGTATGCTAAGAATCCGTATTTCTGCAAAACATTTCAGTCGTGTTTACAGTGGCGTCATTCTTTTTGAAAGCTCCTTTTGCTTCTGTTTTATCTTGCTAAGGCTTCTTGCCGAATTTAACAAACAGCTGTTGGACTGAGATTCCCTCTGCCTCTGACATTTATCAGATCCCATGTGTGAAGCAGAGGGATGTTTACCTGTTGCTGTAAACTAAGAAAATCCTGCTGTGTGCTGACAAGAGTGGCTGTTTTAAAATGCACTCGGTAGCAGCTCTGTTCTTCCGTCATGGCTCTCCTTTTGCAGAAGCTGTAACATAGACTTCTTCCATTTATAAAACACAATTACACAGAGACTGACTTTATCCTGAGCCTGCGATTGACATTTACCCTCTGGCAAAGGAGAGGTGGGGTTCATTTCACCTGGTGTCTAGCTGTCAGAAAATGATTTCTCTAGTCTGAGCTAATTTCTTAGTTGATCCAATGAATGGAAGAGTTCTGCAGAAGGAAAATTGTTCCCCCCTCCCTTTTCTAGCACTCTGGCTATAGAAAAGTAGTTTAAACTAAATGTCTGTATTTTTGAAGGCTAATGTGGAGTGAGAATGACACCTACTGTCTTCATTGGATAAAATCCAAAGCTTGGGGAAGTTCTCCTTTATCCATCTTTGACTTTTTTTCTTTTTCCTTCCCCATCCCCCCTCCAGGGAAGCTTATGCCAGAGGAAAGAAGGAAAAGCCTCCCTTTTTACCAGAGGAGCCATCCTCTTCCTCCCTTTCCTCAGACGATCCTATTCCGGAGGAGCTGTTATGTTCCATTTGTAAAGAAATCATGGCTGATGCAGTCATTATTCCCTGCTGTAGAAACAGTTACTGTGACGAATGTAAGTGTTACTGCCATGTTTGCTAATTCAAAACATCACACCTGATCTTCTGACAGCAGAAAGATCATAAGATTCCTTTGTTACCAGCTCTGTTTAATACTTAAGTGTACCCCGAGTAGGAAAGGACTCTTCTTGTAGAAAGGAAAAAACAAAGGCAGAAGGCTTTTTTCCCTTTTTATGCACCTAGTTAAATCCTCTTTCCATGCAGAAGGATGAGTACGAGAAGAGTGCGTAATGCTGCAGCTGATTACAGTGTTAGTTATCAAATGCATTGAGTTTGTGCACAGTCCTTTCTCTCATACAAAACTACAGAGCCAACGCTGGTGACTTACTGTGGTCTGCAGCAAATGGCTCGTTAGGCATTTAATCCACATTCTTCTCCACGGGAGAGTTGGTTAAAACCGTCAGAACTTGAACCTACTAATGGTTTTTGGAGATGTGTCTTATTCATGAGCCTTGAGGTTGGTGACTTCTCACTGTGCTGGACAGTGGAGAACAGACTAGTCAGAACATCAAGGCACGGCCTGCTCTACATCTTCAAACGTTACAATAGTGAAATAGCAAAACTGGGCAGCTATTTCCTGCATACTAGAAATTTTTTACACTGCTGAACATTTATAGCTTCATGCTCTCAGTTTGGAACCATATTCACCCATTAACCATCTACAGGCCTTTATAATTGATTAGAACCCAGACAATGTCCTTAGTTTAGCTAAAACCTATTTTGATGATTCTGATTATACCCAGGTATTAGAACGGCATTACTGGACTCTGAGGAACATACATGCCCAACATGTCATCAGGCAGGTGTTTCTCCCGACACTTTAGTTGCCAACAAGTGCCTACGCCAGGTAATGCAGTGACTTTTAGATAAACTGTTTGTAAGAAAAGTCTAGTCAGTCAGTTAGCTGAAAGGGAAGAAAATATTAATGTACACCTCCTTAAACAAGGCTAAATGGAATAAGGCTAAATTTACTTTGCAAATACATTCCCTGTTGTTACAGAAGCTGACAACTCTTGAGCGACAATCTGGCAAATTCAGGTCACACTTGTGTTCAACAGGATTGCCTCAGTTTCAAATTCAGTGTTACCACCGGAGTGCTTTACGTACAGATAGTCTGAGTTACCAGTCATTAACACCAGTGTTTAATGGGATGCGTTCATGTATCACCGAAGGGTTTGGCTTGGAAGGGACCTTAAAGCCCATCCAGTCCAACCCCCCTGCCACAGGCAGGGACACCTTCCACTAGCCCAGGTGGCCCAAAGCCCCGTCCAACCTGGCCTTGAACCCTTCCAGGGAGGGGGCAGCCTCAGCTTCTCTGGGCAACCTGTGCCAGGGCCTCACCACCCTCACAGGGAAGAATTTCTTCCTTAGATCTAATCTGAATATATCCGTATGTTGGTTTATTTTAGGATGGAGAGTATCTACGGGAATACACAAGTAATTCTACTCTGTGGAGGCTTTTGTTCATTGAGCTGCTGAAGGTTCATGTCACCTCTTTGTAAATATTTTTCTGCCTCTAGGCTGTGAACAACTTCAAAAATGGAACTGGGTATGCACAGGTGATCCGTAAGCAGAGGCGGCAGCAGCAGCAGCCACCAGCACATCCACCAGCTCTGACCCCTCCTGCTGCGCTGGTGGCTGCCAGGGGACGTCCTCAATCTTCCCCCCTCTCAATCCGTGGTTTGCGGGAGGAGAAGGTAGGTGTTCTTCCACCATATGCAGTGATTTTCGTATTTTAGTCGAGCTTATTTTCCAACTGTTTGCACTGATTCACTAGGGCTATCTGGTTCCTGGACTGAGACAGCCAGCATTGCCGAGTCTTCTGGGCTACCGAGGACGATCAATACCCACAACCGGTAAAGTAACTGTACCTTACAAATTTCGCTTAAAAAAATTATCTTCAGGTAAACTGAAAGGGATTTTTTTTCTCTCCCCATGCCAAAAGGTCATCCAGTGAGAGCCGGCAAAATTCGCTCGGCAAGTGGCAGACCAGACTGGGAAGTGTAAGTATGCTACAGAAATTCAATATATTGCTGCTTGTAACCTGTTAAACGAGGCCGTAACACATAACGGACACAACAGCTGATTTATAAGGGAATAAGTATGCACAGATCGTTGTGGAGAATACATGTGGTAACTAATTTTTAAATGGCTTAATTTGAATTGGCCTTCACAAAGGGGATCTGTGCTCTCAGGAAGATTATTTAAAATAAAACTCCAGTACATGATTGAAAAGAGGACTCTGAAGAATGAAGTCTTTCTGAGGCAATCATAATTACATGTGAAAATGAAACATAATTAAAGGATCAGATGGAAAGGCACCCTCTTGATTACTGAATAGGGCTGAAGAAATTGATTTCCCAATAGAAATCAGCCTCCAATATTCTTTTTTTAACACCTTAGTTAATACTGATTGAGCAAAGTATTGGAAAAGGCAAGGCTGTTACTTTACTATTTAGTCACCTCAAGCAGCCAAGCTGCTTTCTCTCAGTTGGAGAGAGAGGAGTCTCTTTTGGTTTATTGCAGCATCGTTAGTCCTTCCTTTTGGTATCTCTGTGTTATAGATCGATTGTAAGGGTGAACTGTGTGTATAAAATCTTAAAGATAAGTCAAAACAAAAACCAGGGTCCATCCCACAGATTGTCTAAAACCTCAAGTTCAGTATGCAAAAAATAACAATTCAGGACCAAGAACGGGCCAAAGACGTCACCATGAAGCAGCAACCTAGGAAGCGTGTGCGGAAGATGTTAAAAGAAGTTTGAGAGAAGATGAGTAAATGTCTGTGCAGTACTTTGAAGATCAGAACTGTGACGTATTAAGCGTGTCAAGGTGTGGCAGAAGAGCGCTTGGCACGTGTCTCTTTTAGCACGGGCAGCCTCCGGCCACAGTTGCCAAACTGACTATAAGAAGGGGAGACTGAGGGATTTGTTGGGGGTGAGGATGTGGAAGGCAAGTATGAGGACCAAGAAATGAGCGTAGTCTCAAATGAACAAAAAGCAGGGAGAAAAATGCTTAAGTTGAGAACAAGAAGTGCTCGCCACCACGCTCCTCCTCCATTCACTTTCCTCTTTAAAATCAGGGCAGAGTGTAACAAGCAGTGACTGGTATTTTGGGGTTTCTTTAGAAGCTCAAATCGCGGACGCCCGCACAGTGAATGTACCCAGAGGACTCAGGCCCCAGCACTACCAGCATCAACACCGCTCTCTGTGCCTGTGCCTCCATCTCCCTTGTATCCTCCACCACCCTCCGCACTTCCTCTTCCCCCGGGGGTACCACCACAACCGTTTCCTCCTCGGTTTCCACCTGGGCAGCCTCCATCTGCTGGGTGCACTCTCCCTCCTCCAGAATATCTCCCAGCTCCTGCAGACACGTCACCAGCTTGAGGACCAGCAGCAGTTCCAATGGCTCATTCAAATGCCATCCCAATGACACAAGCACCTCCTTTGGAGAATCACTGAGGTTGGAAAAAACCTCTAAGATCATCGAGTCCAACCGTTAACCCAACACTGCCAAGTCCACCACTCAACCATGTCCCTCAGCGCCACATCTACCCGTGGATGGTGACTCAACCACCTCCTTGGGCAGCCTGTTCCAATGCTGACAACCCTTTCAGTGGAGAAGTGTTCCCCAATAGCTGATCTAAACTTCCCCTGGTGCAACTGGAGGCCGCTGCTTCTCCTCCTATCGCTTGTTACTGGGGAAAAGAGACCAACACCCACCTTGCTACAACGTCCTTTTGGGTAGTTGTAGAGGGTGATGAGGTCTCCCCGCAGCCTCCTTCTCTCCAGGCTAAACACCCCCAGTTCCCTCAGCCGCTCCTCACAGGACTTGCTCTCTAGACCCTTCACCACCTCCGTTGCCCTTCTCTGGACGCGCTCCAGCCCCTCAGTGTCTGACTTGTAGTGAGGGGCCCAAAACTGAACACGGTATTCAAGGAGCGGCCTCACCAGAGCCGAGGGCAGGGGGACCGTCGCTCCCCTGGTCCTGCTGTGATTTCTGACACAAGCAGGATGCCTTTGGCCTCCCTTGTCTAGGGAGGAGTTTGACAGAGCACAACGAGACTTAAAGAAGAGTGGGGGTTTGGCTCAATGAAGTTGGGCTGGTTTTCATGTTTGTGTTTCGATGGCCTGTCGGACGGCAGTTACACTCGAGTGCATCTGACATCCGCAAAAATGACAGAGTGTTTGCTCCAATAGACTTTCTGGGTGCAGACGGCAAACATGCAAAACTAAAACAAGACAAATGTCATCCTAAAACTTTCCCTAAGACTTGTAGGAATTCTAAACTGGTTTTGCTTAAATAGCATGTCCACCTTTGCATCTGCAAGCAGTCTGCATTTTCTCATACTGGCCATGTTTTGTTTCTCGGTGTCTTTTTGTGATAAAGGTCAAGCTGTAATTGTAATAAAGGTCAAACTTATCTTAACAGGGAAAAGAAAAAGTCCAGACTCGATGAGTTTACACACGGTTCAGGAGCGGATGGAATCTAAAAAGACTCCAAAGGAGCGCAGGCGTTCCTTTTCCAGGTAACTGCTTTACATGTCCTTAATGGAGGAGCAGGCTGGCTAGAGGAATCAGGAGGATCTCCACTGCCCTCTCCAGGTGGATGGGATGATTCCAGGGATTAGCAGGGAGAGGAGTTCTCTATGTAGGGTACTAGCTCAGCTACGGCAGAGATTACAGTTGACTGAGAGTTACAATTTGGCAGCAGTAGCTGAGGAGCAGGTGTCTCTTTCACTGAAGCTTCTCTGCAGTGACACCCTTCACCTCCTGACAGCCGTGAGGAGGCCAGAACCTGAAGAGGTCTAGTGCCTGGGTTTTCTGTGTCTCCCTGTTCTGAGTGTAACCGTTCCCTCAAAGCTCTTGGGAGGAGATATGGGAGAGAAATTGTATTCACCTCCTCTTTTGTTTATCTCCTGTGGGTACATGGGGAGACGTTAACCTGGACTGCAAACTGGTGGCTTTCCTAGGAATTTCATTGGAGCAGATGGAGCAGAGGAGCCAGGAGTCACGCGGCCTCACTTCGGAAGGCGTGCGCCTTGCTGTCTGCCAGCACTGGTGGTTTTGGGCCTCTGCCGAAACCCTGCTCCTGCTCCTTGAGCTCTACTGGCTGCGCAGGCGGAGGAGCGCTGACTGTGACAGCGGCAGCCAGCGGGGAAGCTCCAGCGATGCTGAGGAGGAGGGAGAGGACGATGACTGGGAGGGCAAAGCAGACCCCAATGACACCTTGGGTCAAGCCAACCCTCGAGTGGGGACCCCCGCTGCATCTGCCAAGCCCTTCCCAAGAAGTCCTTTCTGACAGGGATGCATCCAGCCTAGGGATGGGGCAGCACCTACGAACACCTGAGCACCCCCAAGAACAACATCACCAACCGCCTGCTGCTGGTGCCCCTGAGACCACCCCTCGGGCACGTCTTCCACCAGAGCTGGGCACTGTGGGGGATCCGCCAGCGAGGCACTCCTGCATCCCCGGGGAGCACCTGCCGGAGTACGTGCTGTGCTTCCTCCTCTGCCCCGTGACGAGCCGAACAGAAGCCAGGTCCCCGCTTCCCACGCAGCCTCTGCATCTCCGTATAGCCTCTGCATCTCAAAATCCAATAAATGGGCTTGTTTTAAGAAATCCTGTGTCCGTGAGAGTAGGGTATTCTCCGCCTGGCTTTCCTGAGCGCTTTGCAGCCTCTCCAGCCCAACAGCAAACCTGGGGCTCTGCGCGCGCTTTGGCCCTGAACAAGCATTCTTGCCACATCCAGCAAAACAATCCAAACACTTGTCCTTTGCAGGCACACAGAAGGTGGTGGAAGGGAATCCTCTTGCTGGCTTTCCCGAGTGCCTTGCAGCCTGTCCAGGCCACCAGCAAATCTGGGTCTGTGCGCTTGCTTTGGCCCTGAACTGGTGTTACCGGCAGGGCTTTGGATTTTTCAATCATGGCTTAATATTCCAGTGATTATATTTAAAGAAGTCAATTATATAATTCAACTAAAATAAGTGTGTGTTTTATTCAGAAACCCTATTTTAAAAATATATTTCAGTTTTATAAAAACCCTGAATTACACATTTCTTATAGAAATACATCACTGGAAATCAGCTAGACAATAACCAATGTTTCTGGAATGTCAGTACACTCAAATTGATGGTCAGTCTGTAAAGAAAAAAATTCTTGAGGATTGTCCTGTGCTTGTTCTTCTGGGATACTACCCTTTTGGATCATTCTAGAGGCATTCCAAGAGACACCTGCACTGGGCCAAGGAAATGTAAGGAATAATCTGATTGCCTAATTACTCAATATGGTTGGATATCCTGTGTTCACAAAGTTCCCTTGTTTCTCACTGCCTCCCAACTTCAGCTTCAGCGACAGAGAAATAAAACCCACCTCTGCTCTGAGGGTTGAATTTCTACTTCATAACTGCTGTAATATACAAATGATTTTGATTTATATTAAGAATTAAGTTTGGGACTGAGTTTATGCACCTCTGATACGTTGGCAGCTATCCAGCAAATACCTCGAGTTGTGTTCACTCTTTTAGATGTCAGAGTAGACACTGAGGAGGAAACACAGTTCTCAGATGTTTCTCTTTGACAACGGACAAGTGTTGGAAACACTGAAAGTTAAATCTTGATGCCTGGAACACTACAGTAGAGTTTTGCGTTTGACTTCAGTGGAAAGAGAATGTGCCCCTGAAAGCAGTTAGCGGAGTGGCCAGGACAAGCAAATTTGTTTTGCTAACACAGTTCAGCAATGTTAGAAAACACTTTTCAAAAAGATTTAAACCTTCCTCTGGACAGGACCAATGAACCTTCCTTCAGAGCCCATCAGCACCATTTGTTTACAATCAGCCAGAGGGACTGCTGTCTAGTGACAGGAGACACTGTCCAATCAGTTCAGAACAGTTCTTTGAAGGGAAAGCCAGAGTTGATAGGCATCCCCGCTGGAAGGCTCTTACAGAGGAGAGTGTTAAATAGAGTCAACTGGCAGGTTTAAGCATTGTCTGGGAAATGTCAAACACTGTCAAGACACCACAGAGCTCTCTGCAGCCAAGCCCCAGCGAGGGACTCCTGTGGGCTCATCTCTGAGAACACAGACTGATGGGCCACCAGCCCTGCCCACAGAAAACACCTTATCAGCAGCTGGCGCAGAGAGTACAGCGCCCTCAAAACCACCAAACCAGCCAGGTCAGCCCACCCAGACACCCAGCATCTCCCCGCAGTACCTGCAGCCACATCTGCAGCCCAGCCGTGCTGTCAGGATCCTCTCGGACTGGTCGGGTCAGCGCTCCCAGCCTTCCAAACCCCGGCCTTCTGGGAGCTGCCCTCAGCCCAGCCCGGGGAAAAAGATGAAGACACCCCTTAACTCTATTTGGAGACTTCCAGGAATTCTCCCACCTCAGGGAAAAGGACATGGAACGAAAATTCTGGTTCAGTTTTTCCAAAGCAAAATAAAACCCAACCACTGCAGCAGCGAGACAGCTGTCCCAGGAGTAGAGATCTTCAAAGCCCTGAAATAAATAGTCTTGCCTCTGGCTTCCAGCTGCATGGGATTGCTTTATAGCACCTTACACAAAAACCACCATAAAATACCTCCGACAAGTTACCAAACAAACAGCATTAAGGTTGTCCACAGGATCAGGCATTGGCTTCTAAACCCCCCATTCTTTGGTACCTTCAGCAAACCGCCAGCTCTGATTCAGCCCTCAGTTGGTTTTCTGAAAAGGTGACAAAAGCAGCTTCAGCAAGATCAGAGTCAGACCACAAAATCTGCTTCCTTTAGAGATCAGGCCCTGCTGTCTCTGAGCAGCTCAGATCCCCCAACAGCCGCTGGGCCTGCAGGAACTGAACAGCTCGAGTCTGACCAGGGGACGAGGCAAAGCCTGGGGAAGAAGGCCAGCTGTGAAACAGTTTGACAGAGAAGAGGGGAGAGAGAAAATGTGGGGCAATAGAGCTTCCCGAGGAGATTAAAAGAATCAGGGCTTCACGAACCCAATCCATGAACTAGACGTTTTGTATCTGTACAGATGTTACTGTACTCGGAATGGCAGAACACTACAATCCACTGCCCAGGGGGAACAGAGAAGCTTTGGAGATGAGCACAGAGCACAGCGCTGCCAACTCTTTAACAGCCAGCAGAGCACACCTCCTCCCGGGGGGGGCAGCTCTAACTGCCACACTGCTGCAGGGAGGACAGGGGAGGAGAGTCAGGACAGCTGCAAAAAGTCCATGAGACTTCTCCAAGGGGAAAAAAAGGAAACAGAAAATAACCAAGATCTTTTTACCAGGCTGTCTGTGACACGAGCCATCAAAACATGAGAGTGGGCGATGGACAGCTGGGAAGAACAGTCAGGATTCCACAAAACAGTTCAGACAGCATGAAATCAGAATGAAAATGAACATTTGTGAAAAACATCTCTTAGTATTTTGCTTTGCCCAAGAGGTACCTCTGTGTCACAAGGTAAATATCCCATTCCGCTGCCCAGATGCAGATTTATTCCAACAGAGAATTATTCCACTAACCAAGGGCTTTTCTACACAATGACCTCTGCAGCCTGGGGCAATGCAGCCGTGCATTCGAGTACATGCACACCCAGCGTGTGCAGGCTGGCAGCTGAAACCTTCCCATACTTCTCTCTTCATTGCTGCTGAAACATTTTGACTCCCCAACCCTACACCCTGGTTCTGCAATAATTCCCCACACAGTCAAACTACAGTCTCAGGCACATCCCTTGACTGCCCAGGATGGAATCCCCAAAGTGCGACTGCTCCCGGTTCCATTTTTCCCGTAGGAAACAATGGGATAGAGAGGAATGTGTGCAGGCACTTCAGCAATGCACACAGCCGAACCACACAGGAACAGCTGGTGTGATGTGGAAGGTGGTGAGACAGAAGCGAGACCTCTGGGGTTGTCAGCTGCCACTTCAACACCTGGGAATGACAGAAGTAGTAGAGGAAATTCTAACTGCTTTTAATATACCAAGAAATAACTGCTACTTGCCTGAAGTTTAGACTGGAAAATCCCTTTATAACACAAAATTAATCTTCATGATGTCCTGGTGACCCTGTGTGACCCCTCTTCAAACAGATCACCATTCTGAAACCTCTCAGCTGCTTCTCCTGTGACACTGAACACCTGACAACTCTCTCAATGCCAGTGGTCCTGCTGCCTCTCCTGATCCATCACATTTTCATCACCACCTTCAGATGCCTGCTGCTCACCACGGTCAGTGAGGATGAAGGAAAACAGGACCGTGACAACAGTAACCAGAACAGGGTATTAAAGAACTGACAGCAGAGCTCTGAAACAGAAGGCACAGACAGCAAGGCATTACTGTGCACAAGCTTTCACAGTGCAGACGCAGTATTGACAGGGTAGGAATCTGCTCCCCAGCTCTGGAAAACCCAATCCCCTCAGCAGCAGCACTACTGGCACCTGCAAGCTTCCTTCCTTAAGTTCTAAGGACAGAGGAGCATCCCCTGGATCCAGATGCAGCCCCCCTCTGACTGCTGCCATTCTGAGGTGTTGCATTTTTCATATCGATCAACAATAGCTTATAAAGCAAGATTTCAGTTAACTGTCCTAAAACCTCAATCCCCAACAGGAATTGCCTCAAAAGGTCGATCAGAGACGAGCCGGCTCCACCTGCTGCATGGCCTCCCCTGACCACCACACACAAAGCTCAAGCCCTCCCCAGCCTGTCCCAGCCAGCGCCCCAGGAAGGTGCTGTCAGACCTCTCCGCTCCCCTGACAGCCCCCCGCCAGCTCCCCGGCACAGGGCACACGCCGGCTGCAGGCTGCCAGCCAGCCTTAGGGACAGGGAGTCACTTCAGGAAAACTCACCTCTTCCCCAAAGACCAGGTTCTGCTCCGAACCCAAGTGACTGCCGCGAGCCCACAGCACCCTGCCTCTCCGCAGCACCCGAGGGGTGCAAACCCCGACCCGGAGCAGACGCCCGCCCTGTCCCACCTGCTTCACACGGCATCCCTGCAGCCACAGGCACCTCCTGAAAGGGGGGAACCTGCGAGAGCAGTTTTTAAATGTGTTTCCACAAAGACCAGGCAGTTACAGAAAAGAGATTTCACAGGGACAAAACCAGGGAAAAGGAGGAGGAGGAAGTCGGTCTGCCTGGCTACATGAAATGGGGATGAGAACGAGCAGAGATGCAGGGCACAGCAGAACTGAACAGGAGCTTGAAGGTGACAGGAAGAAAAAACAGGCAAGATGAACTACACAGGTATTCTGGACAGATTATTTTGTTTAAATCTTGATGAATTCATCCTTATCAATTATTCTGATGATTAATTCTATTTCCACACGGGCATTTTGTCAACATTTAAGAAGATGCACAGGAGACCCCAGGAGAAGCCCCAACACTGACCTAGGAACGAGGTGACGATCTGCAGACTGACAGCACATCGGGCGGGACAAGCTTGCAAAGAAACAAAGTGGCAACGGGTTACATCACATTTACAGCAATCCACAGCCACAGGCAGTGAAAAGCGACTATTTTCTGCAGAGCTGGTGCAGAGCAGAGAGGTGGAGGTGAAGCAGCAGCTGACGGGGGAGGCTGAAGCAGTGCCACCCACGGCAGGAGCTCTGCCGGCTGTTTGCAGGCTCAGAGCAAGTGGTGCTGCCGGATTTCCCAACCAGAAGCACTCCCAGGATCCCAGCACACAGAAACTTGTCCTTTAATTGCCTTTCAGTCACTTCTTGTACCTTCATTGTGTGAGACTTCTGCTCTGCCTGCAGATGTCAAGAGATACTTTTCTGAAAGCGGAGCAGGTCGTTGCAGCTTGAAACAAACAGGATTTGTCTTTTGGCAAAGGTGCAAATTAGAAGCTCAGCACAGAAACTGAACTTTGTCCAGAAAGCCAGAGGAGCAGCAGGGCTCTGCAAAGGGGCTGGGCTCCAGCACACCCCCCTGCTCACCCCCCACATCTCTCCCAGCACCTCCAAGCTGGGAAAAACTGTCCCAGAGCCCGAAGGCAAGAGCCCGCCTGGGCCAGCTCTCGCCCTCGGGCTTAATGCCGGTTTCTGATCAGCACCTCTTGGCTCTGGTGACTGGCACCCTCTGAAGCACCACTCTGAGGGGTTTCATCGGACTGAACCCACCCAGCCCAAATCACCACAGAGAGCAGAAAATATTAAATGCATCACTGCTTTCACACTTGAAGTAAAAATAAAGGGCTAAAATTCACTTTCCCTGGGGTAACCTGACAGATAAACCCCGCAGACACAACAGACCCTTACAGACAGCAAAACCCACCAAGTTCAAGGTAAAAGGACAAGCACAGTCACACATCAGAACGTCTGAACAGCCCCAACTGTGACAACAAATCCACAATTCAGAACCATGAAACAGTTTGGGTTTTTAGACCAAAGCTTTCCCTTCCCCGGCGATCCAACCACCCCCTCCAGGGAAATCGGCCCCAGCCCCTGCGCTCACCCACTGCTAGGCCGGGGACACCACCACTGGTGCTGGTGCTGGGGCTGGTGCTGGTGCTGGTGCCACCTTTGCAGGAGAGAAATTCCTTCAGCCATCCAGAACAAAGCGAGTGTTTTAAAAGGAGGAATTCCCACTTGCTGGGTGAACCAAATCTCTGCGTGGATCATCCCTCAGTGCAGACCACAGAGAGCTGGAGGACCTCCTGCCTAGGCCACCTCACTGCAGACCATGGAGCCCTGGCAGACTGTCGGCAGGAAGTAGGCCCTGTGGGGGCCAGGGGGACCCCCGGGGGGGCTCCAGCACGTTGTCCCGCCCAGCACCTGCCCACACTCCTGCCTGTGCCGTGAGGGGGGATTGGGGACCCGGGGGGATTATTGGGGGGGTGTTATTGGGGTTCTGTGGGAGTTGTGGGGGTTATTGGGGTCCTGGGGGGTGTATTTGGTTCCTAGAGGGAATGTAATGGAGTCGGGGTGGGGGGTGTCCTGGAGGGGTTTGGGAGGGTTATTGGGGTCCTCGGGGGGGGGGGGGGTCTTGAGGGAGATATTGGTGTCTGAGGTGGGGGGATTGGGGACATCCTGGAGGGGGTTCTGGGGGAGGTATTGGGGTCCTGGGGGTGTCTTGGGGGAGGCATTGGGGTCTGGGGGAGGGTCTTGGTTGTTGGGGAGTGTTATTGGGGTACTGGGCGTCTCCTGGGGGGGGCTAATGGGGCTTAGGGGAGTCCTGGGGGTGGGCTGGTAGGGTCCTGGGGAGATATTTGGGGTCTTGGGGGGTAAAGGGCAAGCAGGATTATCAAGCAATATTCAGAAATCATTATAAGTTGCTATAAGTAAATAAGGTGCAAAGCAGGTGATCATTTCCTTGTATCAGTACACTTCTCCCCTGCCCGTGGTTTCAGAATGTGTCAGCTGTATCAGAAAACAAGGTTGTCCCTAGGAGCCTTGCCTTAATCTTAGGTCTAGTAAGGGGCAGGAAGAGGAAGGGGCAGCCTGAAAGCTAAGGCAGTTGAAGGTGATGTGGAAAGGCTTCTGTCAGCGCCTTTGCCGTGGTGTCCCTCTGGATGCACTTTAGAACCTCTAGTTCATTCTGCCCTGGTCCTGTTCCTCTCTGGCCACTCAGCCCCAGACGTTGCGGAAGGGACGCACGCTGTCAGCTTGACATCAAGTGAGTAGGGGCTGCGCTGTGAACGTGCAAACTGCTTTGTAAAATCACCCCCGGGTGATGTATTGCGCACCTCGCCTGTGACACTGAGCTCCTGAGAAGTGTTGCTCTTAGCCTGGTCTTCCTCGTGCAGACATTTGGACAGACTTCATGTGCCCAGCGAATGAGCCTTTGCTGGGATGACTGTCCCCTGAGAACAGACTCTCAGTGGGCTGCGGCACAGTTCTGACAAGGGGTCTGCAGCACTGAAAACTGTCCCATAAGGTATCTGACAGCCCCTCAGGCACGGTAGAAAATCAAAATAAGGGAGGCTAGTGCATGCTGTCGGATGTGGACAGAACTTTTTCGATTTCTCTGGATGTTAACCAGTGGTAAGATAGCTACCGAAATCTCTGACTTTTCTTCCTCACGGCCAAGGGAAGTGCCTTACCAGCACTGACACTGACGGCTCGTTGTGCACGGCTGGTTCATTACAGCACAGGATCAGCCTCTGAATCTCTTGGCTAAGGAACTTTCTAAAGCCGGTATTAGACCGTACTAGTGCCATACTGCTTGTAACTTACTAACATTTATTTTTGGTTTGGAAGCAACTCGGTCATTATACTAAGTAGTTTAGCAGTG
Organism: Strix aluco; assembly: GCF_031877795.1. Taxonomy (NCBI): domain Eukaryota; kingdom Metazoa; phylum Chordata; class Aves; order Strigiformes; family Strigidae; genus Strix; species Strix aluco. Next base: position 1,176,565 of record NC_133966.1, read on the forward strand.
TAAATTCTGTAGTTTATCACAGTTTAAGAAGAACATGAAAGTAGCAAAAAATATTTTCTTACACAGTTATCTGCTCCTTTACAGGCAGCGGAAGATGCGTCTGTACCAGTTGTCAAGTTTGAGTTTGATGGCTTTGAGGTAAGCGTTTTGCTTTTTTTCTTGCTTTGGAACAGGAGAACTTCTCCAGGGAGCTGTGACCATGCTGTTTTACAAGGTTATTGGTACCTCAGAGTGTATTTAGGAAACTGTAATTAAATGGCCTGACCGCAGCTGATCCCAGGAGAAGAGGCTGCAGTCAAATGGGAGCTGATAGGAAAATAAGCCCCCAGGAAGCTTGGCAGGTGGGGGGGCATCAGAGACAACCCTTTCTGCCCTGTGCTTAGAGCGGGGGAGCCTGCTGGAACGGCACTTATCTGCCAGGGACTGTGCAGAGTGGGAGCAGAGGCAGTGCCCTTGCTGACTCCTCCCAGCTCTGACAAGCTGGCTTTCTACAGAGGGATGCGTATGGGGTAGTTGACGGTGTGAATCGTGTCAGCAGACTAAACGCTTTGTTGCAAATCAAAAATGAAGTGATCGTGAGACAAGCAATCTGGAAAATGGCAAGTAAAAGTACTCACGAGACTCCTGCCTGGGTTTGTCAGCTGCAGGAATCCTTGTATCTTGACTGCGTCTTATACGGTGACTGGAGACCTGCGTGCTGTAGTACCTAAGCAAGTCACTGCTTGGTACCACTCTCATGAAGTCACTTGTTCCGTGACCTTCTTGTGGCCTTTGTCTGGTGCAGACATTCACAGAATAACTTTCTTGCCTCAGACTGTGCTATGAACCAGACGCTTCAGGATCAAAAGGGCTTACTGCATAGAGAAGATGCTCTCTCCCTTGCTGAAGTACAGCTGAGGTGACTGAACTTACGTCTTAATTCTATAATTAATTTTAACTTCCCTTTTAATGGAAATTCTAAGTTTAGAGTAATCTTTTTCAACTTAAAACCCCCTTCCTTTCCCTAGCTTAAAAGGAAAGGGGGTTTTGTAAAGTTCTCTTAAAAAGAAAGGGGGTAAATGAAGGGTTTTATAAATAAAATATGGAACTTCTAGCAATTTTCTTGAGTTTTTTGGCAAATAAATCTCTTGGGAGATGTATCTATAGTCACATAGTTCTAAATACAAATGTTAACCACTCTTTTTAGACTTGACTAACTGTCCCCCACCGGTGTGCTGTTCACAAACAGTGCAGCATTCTAACTCACGGTTGGCACTTTTTTTCCTCTTAAGATTGATCTGGTGTTTGCAAGACCGTCTGTGCAAACTGTTTCTGAATAGCTTGATCTCGGAGATGACTGGCAGCTGAGAAGCCTGGATAGGAGGTGTGTATGAAGCTTAAATGGTGAGCGTATTTACACATCTTTAAGAAGAAAGTGTTACTGAAGTTGGTCTAGAATGCACGTGACACAACTCCAGTTTCTGTACGAGATGCATAAGCTGATCTCCTGTGTACTTGAGATCCGAGGAGGTGGCAAGTGGGTGTAAATTTAGATGTTTCAAGGAGCTGTGTGTTTAGATAGACCTGTATTTCATGTTTCTTGGATCAGGGTGTGTGCACTGTTCCACGTTGCCACAGAGACTGCTTCAGATGAATAGGTGGAGCACTTGATAGAGGAGAATGTGTGGTAGTTCATTAAAAAAAGGAAGATATTTAAAATACCCAAAGCCTAACTTGCTCGCTGTTTAACAGTGACTGGTTTAATTGTTCCTGGCTGTTGAAGAAACCTGGCTGTCGGAATCCTCTAGAAAGGCCTTATTAAAAATGGTTGGCGGTAGTCTATAAACTATGACAAAGCTGTTGAGGGCACCAGTTACCTGTAGGGATACGGAATGTTATGTGTAATCTGTAATTTTTAACGCACTACAAAGCGAGTAATCCAAACTTGTTTTCATAGATTTGAACGATAAACTGTAAGCTATTCATCCAGCGTAGCATAAACCAGACCTGTACCTGTTACTAGGAACTTCTGTCCTTCAACTTTTCTCTTAGAGTTACCGATGAAATGCTACATCTAGTGCCAAGTGAGGAGAACTTCTGGCTCACGCTCCGTGCGCTTAAACTGTGGGCAAAACGTGAGTAAGGTGGTTGTTTGTAATCTTTAAGCTTTTCAGAGGCACCTCATGCTGAAAAGATAAGACCATTAGAAGTACTTCAGCCATGGAGAGCCATTTAAATGACAGTTTTCAAGCAAAAGCCAGTTTTTTAGTTTAGATTCAAGGTGTGTCCATGGGGTAGAGTGGGTGTGTTTTTTAATGGGGGTAGAGTGGGGAGAAGAGGGGAGTGCCTGCAAGACAAGGTGCTTTATTGCTTATCAGGAACCTGACTACAGATGGTAAAAAAGCCAAGTGAAGTATAAAAGCTTGATCCATAAGGAATAAGAAAGTATTGTTTGTGCATGTGGCTAGAGCAGGTACTAGAAGAATGGCAGAAATTTTGTCTTAAGGGAAGTTGGAGTGAAGCAGTAGCTGTAGCAGTGTAGGCAAATTTCAGAGTAGCAGTATTTTGGGGAGTGGTGTGGTAATGATTCTTCTTCTCATCACTGTTAAGGACCAACAGTTTTGGCCTCATCGCACTGCAATAACAACTGCCTTGGAGGCTGAAGTGTACTGAGTATTCTATAGATTGTGAAGTTGGTGCTGCAAATTTGAAGGGATATCCTTGGGTGTTGGAAGACTGCAGGCTAACTCCAGTGTGTCCGCTCTAGGTCATGGCATTTACTGCAACCTGCTGGGATTTCATGGTGGGGTTTCCTGGGCAATGCTGGTAGCAAGAACATGTCCGCTCTATCCAAATGCTTTGGCTTCTGCTCTTGTGAACAAGTTCTTCTTGGGTTTTTTTGTTTTTTGTTTGTTTGGTTGGGGTTTTTTTTTTCAAAATGGTAAGAGCTATTCTTTATTTTAATTTGCAGAAGGAAGTAACACTGCTAGAGGTAGTTCTTCCTATAAGATTTACATTGACAGCATTCAGTCCTACCCTGAATTACATGGCAGAGTTTTAGATGGACAGTTACTGGGTTTTCTTATAGAGGAAATGGCCAAATCCTGCACTGCTGAAACAACCCAAAGACAGCAATCTTAGTTTGCCACTGTAGGACCCTAGGGTGTGTAAACATTGAATTCAGAAGCCTTTAAACTTTTTTCTAACCCAAACTGATGCTAAGCGCAATTGTTTTAACATCCGAGATGAACCCCTCAGACCGGTACCGTGTAACGGGGATCCTCACCCCAGGCTCTCCACAGCAGAACTCTGCACACAAGGGATCTGCATCAACGCCAGCGGTAACGGGAGAGGAGTTCAAACATGCTAAAGTCCTTCCCGTGCTCGTTAACTGGTTAAAAAGTGTAATTCTTGCTATATGAAACCACATTATGTGAATTGGTACCTAAGCACAACTCACAAGTGAAACGATCCTGTCAGCATAGCGCTTCTTGCCATCAAAATACTTGATCAGCAACAGTTCAGTGTTTCAAACAAGAAGACGTCAGAGCAATTAAAAAGTGAAGAGGGAACACGTATCTTGAAAGGCAATGCCCGCAGAGGCAGTTAATTTGGAGGAAGGAGAGACTGGAAGAGATCTCCAGGCCCATCAAAAGGTGACTGAGCTCCATAGTGAGCAGTCAGGGGTTGTCTGGTTGCTTCCTCCTTTCTTTATTTCCCTTGGAAGGCTCTTGCAGAACCCAAATCTTCTAAGCATTAAAGAGTTTTCTTCCAGTTTGCAGCTTAAAGTTACTCAGGGCCAGGCATTACACATTTTTTCTGGTGCCCACACCCTTCAGTCTTAGTAACTGTTCTCCCTAAGTGTTATTTCCCTCTTCTGCATTTACAGCAGTCACCCCACTCTTCTCCCACTTGCTTTTCTGGCCCAAGCAAATCCCGCACTCCTGACGTCAGCACGCGTGTCCATCTCCCACGTCCCAGCGATCCCCGCAGCTCTCCTCGCCAGTTCTTCCAGGGACAGTTCATCTTTCCGGTACGTGAAGGACCAGCAGGGCCACCACGTCAGACGAGCTGTGCTCTCGTCAGTGGCATTAACTCTCCTCTGCCCTTGCTGAAAACACTGTGCCTGACACACGGCAGTGCAGCGCTGGCTCACGCCCCCATCACGCTGCTGGCTCCCAGATGCTCTCTTGTGCTTCCCTTGAGCTCCCTGTAGGGCTTCTTCCCCCTCCTCAGTTTTGGCCAGCCAAAGAACATCCAACTTCTGACTCTCAAATTCTTCCCACTCTTCTAAATATCTTCGTGGGGGTCTCAGCCTTCTGCCCTTCAGATCAGTAGCTTATCATAACAGGAGAAGGATAGCACTTTTTTTCCCCAGGTAAGCAAATACTTAAACTCTTTGTTTAAATAGAAAAATTAAGAGGAAGGAAAAAATAACAGCCAAGTGGAAAGTGAAAGTTTAATTTGGTGCTGAAACAGCTTGAATACTTCTGCTGCAGCTGTAGCAGGGGGCTGACGCTTAAATGTCTGATCAGGAGAAAAGCAAAAATCCTTCCGCTAAGGTTTCAAATTACAAAATAACTTCATCGAAGGGAAGACAGACTGTCTATATGTAAATATTGCTGTATGTTCATAGTGCCTTCTCAGCACAGTGTTTCTCTTACGGCACGAAGAACTTACTGGTATGAAAAGTTAGGAATTTTAAGTGTTATTTTGAAGCAATTTACACTTAAATCAGCAGTGGTGAGGAAACAGTCAAGAATTTGGCTTGCAGAATGGGAGATGATTCGTGACTGTCCCCACAGCTTTTGCTGTGAATGACGTTTACAGCTCTCTCACTGTGTGGCAGTGCCAGGCTTTGTCAGGGTCGGTCTGGTCAGGACCTCAGCAGGCTCCTTGTCCATCACTGCGATTCTTCAGTCAGCAAAGACAGAAAGAAGGCCGGGCAGCACTGCCGCCATTGGCCGAGCGTAGCCCCGCCCCCATCCGGCTGCTAGCAACCTGGGCAGCAGCACTGCTGCTATTGGCCGAGCGAAGCCCCGCCCCTGCCCGGTTTCCTAGCAACCAGGGCAGCACTGCCGCCATTGGCCGAGCATAGCCCCGCCCCCATTTGGCTCCTAGCAACCTGGGCAGTAGCGCTGCTGCTATTGGCCGAGCGAAGCCCCGCCCCCATTGTGTCCTAATAATGCCCGGGATGCGACCAGCACTGCCAGGGCAGCGGCGATCATTTGAGGAGGAGGAGGCGAGTAGTGAGGAGGTGGCGAGTAGTGAGGAGGAGGAGGAGGCGAGTAGTGAGGAGGAGGCAATTACTGAGGAGGAGGAGGCGAGTAGTGAGGAGGAGGCAATTACTGAGGAGGAGGAGGAGGCAATCAGGGAGGAGGAGGAGACGGCAAGCAGCATCACGACCATGGCGAGCAGCATCAGGACACGGCGACCAGTGCCACCAGCAGCTCCCAGGTGAGGACAGAGCCAGAGCCAGACCCGACAGGCTCCTCGGCAGGGCAGCCCCTCGCTGCGCGCAGAGCGCCAGCCCTTTGACCTGAGCTGCCAGCCGCCGTTGTGAGCGGGGCCGGGGGGGTCTCTGGGGGGCCCGGGGATGGGCTTGGGGGGCTCCAGATGGGGGGCTCAGGGGGGCTCCGGAGGCCCCAGGATCACTCTGGGAGGACTCCGGAGGGCCCAGGGCTGGTCTGGGTGGGCTCTGGGGCCCGGGAGGGGCTCAAGGGGGTCTCCGGAGGGCCCAGGGCCGGTCCGCGCAGGCTCCGGGGAGAGTGGGGAGGGTCCAGAGGCCGGGCCGGTCGCTGTCCCTCCCACGCGGTCCCAGGAGTTGGCAGCAGGGGGGCCACGGGGGCCATGGTGCAGTCGGGGTCACCCCTTGTGCGTGAACTGGGTGAACTGGGTGGCTGCGCTCGTTTCACGGCCCCTGGCCTTTCAATTCTGTAAGAATAACGATGTGGAATTGAGCACTGCAAACAGCTGGAAGCCCTGAAGGTGTTTCCCGGCGCTCGACGCGGGCAGAGCGGTGGTTCTGGGTGAGGGGTTTGGCTGGAGGGAGCCGTTGGGCGCAGGTCGGCACCTTGAACCCGGCTCCTCTGCACAGCCCGGGCCCCTGCGCCGTGGTGACGGCGTGTGGTGGGAGCGGGGCCGCTGGCCTCAGGCCTTCCCCTTGTTGTTGTCTGGCTTCAGAGCTGCAGGTTGTGAGTTTCAGAGCAGCCAAACAGTGAGGGTAGACAAAGGTTCAACAGTCAGGTGAGACAAAGAGTAAAGGAAGTAGTGTGAAGCTTTTGAAACAAAACCCAGGTGAATGTGAGCGGTGTGTCCGTGGGGCAAGGTGAGCGGTGGTCTCACTGAGGTCAGATGGCCAGGGCTGAAGGGGTCCTGCAGATTTTTCAGCAAAGATACGAGGTGATTTGGAGAGACTGTGGCCTCTCCCTCCCGTGGTTATCACCTGAGTAAAACGGTACGTGTGCTTAAGGGTTTGGTGGTCTTGGAAGAGAACAATTAATTATTGTTGGGCTCCAAAGCCCCATCCAAATGTCGCCTGCTGACTCGGGTCAGTTTTGTTCAGTAGTTGTGTGCCGGCATGGTTTCTGACAAGCACGGCAGTAGTAGCTGAGGTTAATAACTGTGGAAGCCAGAGCAGTTCCTCGAGGTGAAGTCCCTGAGGCGCAGCGCGGGGCAGCGGGTGGCCCAGCCGTGGGCAGCGGCTCCCCCTCGGAGCAGGAGGGTCAATGTACACGTGTCAGAGCCCTGGCTCCTCACACAGCACCAGCCTCCTTTTGCGGAGACGGGGGATTGTTTTCCTGGCTTTTCATCTTCTGAATAGATGGCCCTCAGAGAGAGAGGAACCCACTGGCCGTATTCGCTTGGCGTAAGCTTGGAAGCACCAAACAAAATAAACATTTTTGCTGAATAGTGTCATAAAGGCAGCAGTTACCTTCTGGATGCCTGTACTGGCACGGAGATGGCAAAATCCCATTCTCTGTGATGGACTTGCACCATCTTTTGAGTCCTAGGCCCACATGGGCCTGTTAGGCCATTCCCAGCTGGGACTCACAAAGTCCTTACCGTCAGAACATAATGAACATATCAGAACGTAATGTTTTGATGTTTAGGTTTTATAATCTGTTTTCACTGCTTTTGGTTGGGTACAAGTGCTTTGTTCTAAGTTCTCATCACCTTTATTTCTTCTTCTAGAACTCGAACCGAGCCAGTGAGTGGAACATCAGCCACGCCGTGCGTGCATTACAAGTTCTTCTCCCTGCTGCAGTACGACACGGTCACCTTCAGCGGCCTCAACATCTCCCTGGGCGACCTGAAGCGCCAGATCATGGGCCGCCACAAGCTGAAGGTGACCAACTGCGAGCTGCAGATATCCAACGCCCAGACCGGAGAAGGTGCGTGGGGGCGGCGGGCACGGGGCCTCGGGCACTGCCCGGCTGGCGGCGGCCACGGCCTGCGGGAGCCACACTCTGCTCTCTGTGGCTTGTCCCCACGTGGCGTGAGTCAGCCTGGGGCCCGTCCCGCCGGCGTGCGGGGAACCGGGAGGGCAAGTGGCGCCAGCGATTCAGTGGGGTGCGAAGGGACGGTGCGATTCGGCCACCATCGGTAGCTGTGGCTTGTGTGGGGACCTCACAGAGCCGTTCCGATCTGTTGTTGGACACGGAGCTGGGCGTAGGAGACTACGTGGTCCATGTGCAACGTCTAGTGCTTGCAAAAGCCCAGTAGCCACTTACCGGCCATCACTGGCAGTAAAACAAGTTTTGTGCTAGAAGGGAGTGGGAATCAACAATGGTGTTGGCTCCAGCTTTGTTGAACATTTCTGTTGGAGCTCTGCTTGGACAAGTGTGAAAAGTAGCCCTGTTGAGCGTGATGTCGCTGCTCAATCTGCAGATGTGGAGTCGTGGCGAGGCAGAGTGACACTGGTAGTTGCCAAGGCCCCGCAGCTACACGGGATGTTGCTGCCTGCGGGGAACAGGCTCCTGCTGGCAGATGCCAGTTTTGTCTGAGAGCTGTTAGACTAAGCTGGCAGCTGTTAAATTCAAAGGGAGCAAACAGAAATTTCCAGGGACTTCAGGACTAATGCTCCAGCTTTAGTCCTTTCCTATTTAAAACCAAAAAAGTTAACTTTTAAGTCTACATTGTTTGACTTCACCAGATTTCATCATTGACACAGATTTCATCACCAAAATGAACTCAATTGATTGACGTGAAGGAAAAATAAATGTATGAAAGCCAACAGGTGTCAGGTCCCTTCACAGAACTACCTCGGCAGCGCACTCCGCTGTTTGTGAACCCTCTTCCACAAATTCTCTGCCTCAGTGACCCAGCTGGTGGGATGCTTCAAGTCCCACATACAAATATGTGCCCTGATAAGTGTCCTGTGCAAATAAAGCCTTTACTTCACCAGGTTATTGTCACTCTTCAGTTTTCAGTTGATCCATTTCAATGTGTACTGATTGACTTTTAAGGGGAATCCATTTTTCTATCAGTCTGGTATTAGATGACTGGAGGTCTCCTCCCTGTGCACTTCACAAGTGGATTGAAAACAAGCATCCCTCTCTCTGTCTGTATATATCTCATGCAAGGACAGTCTATCCAGAAGGCAGATGTCAATGCTTCTAATGGTCAACGAATTGTCATAAAATACAAAAAGAGGACCCATTCCTCTTTTTGCATCATACACCTCTTGTGCCTGTTCCACCTGACCTCTGCAGGCTTGCAGAATCGGCGAATAAGTGCACTGGTTGCTGTCCTCATATACACAGCCTCCCTCGAGGAGAGGTGCTGCCACCTGCAATCCTCTGCAGACCTACCACAACCCTCAGCTGGGCACAGGCGTAGCAAACTCCTGCCTTTTTGTGGAGCCACTGTTGCTTATCCTGTGCCTCTGAAATCTCAGTCCAGTGGTTTGTGATCTGGACCAGAAAGAACACTCTGTATGACTCCGTTCAGCAGGTGGAAACAGCTGCTTTGGGCTTCCAGAGCTGCAGCTGCCATCATCTCCCCGTTGCTTGTCAGCCTCAGTGCTCTTTGAGCTCCTCCGACATCAAAAAGTCCCATCTCAGGCCTTTCCTGACAGGTGGCTGTGTAATGGTGAGATTCCCCATTTGAGCAGAGCTCTAGGCGTTGGTTTCAGGGTATGACTTCTGTAAAAGCTTTGGGTTTTGTCATTAGTAGTACTTTCACAGCAACTTTGGCTTTCGGGCCATTGTTCTGATTCGGCCTCCATAGGTAACGGCTTTTAATAGTTAAAACTGTAGGCAGATTACAGGGCATGGCTGCTGATGGTGCTTTAAAACATTTAGTCGTATCCAGCTTGTGCAAGTACAATATATAAACCATTCTCATGGAGACATCTTTACATGTGAGACTCACTCATGGGAGATCTTCACATTTGAGGCTCACTCAGTCAAAGTGTCTCAGGTAGCTCCTCCTCTTCAAAAGACGAACACGGTGAAGCCAAGGCAAAGCATGGAGACCTTCAGGCACACTCTGGTTTCAAAAGGCTTTTCAGAAGACTTGTCTTCGTAATTAATTTCATTTGAGTCTCTCTGCTCTGCAAAAAGTGAATTGAAAGAATTCACGTCCCTTTGGCTTATTCAAACTAGATGATTAGCTTAAGAGAGGAGACACCACTTTAGTTGGAGCCAGTTCTGCCCTACGTGTGAAAGCAAGCTCAAAAAACCCCTCAGGTTCCTGTGATCCAAACTCCAGCACTGCCAGTTCCGTTTGCATTCGCATGTACAGCCCTGAGCAGCTGACAGTGTGGCTGTCGATGGATGAAGCCCCGAGAAGCAGAGAGCTGGCGGCTCTCTTCTGTGTTCTGTCAGTCCCCAGCACTCGCAGCACAGGGGAATCGTTTTGAGGGAACAGCTCGGAAAGCAGCGGCGCAGAGTTTGCATGCTTTAGCCGAGCGCCTGCTTTGTTGCAGGGTAAGCTGGTCAGACTTTAGAATCTGGTTTACGCAGGTGAGACTTTGCTGTGGTTTGTTCCTCTCCAAAGATCTCTCGGGTTTGTAGCCTAACAGAAGCAAAAGCAACTTGAGCTAGGTCAGGAAAGAACCTCAGGCATGAGCAGACTCTCCTTTAGTGACCTCTGAGACCATTTTGCTGCTGGCATCCAAACTGTTTGAAAAGAATGGAAAAGGTTTTGCTGCTGGTGTTTGATTCTCAAACCTGAAGACTTCTTGAAAGGTTCTGTTAGTGTGTTGAGACGACAGGAGTGCCATGTCACATACAAAATTTTGCTTTTATGCCTGTGAAGGGGTTCTCTCAAGTGCTATGTAATGACATATTAATATACATTCTTACGAACTGACTAATGTTTTCTTCTGTATTGGTGTTGTTTTCAGAATACACAGATGAGAACACCCTGATTCCTAAGAACTCCTCGGTGATTGTTAGAAGAGTCCCTGTTAGAGTCAAAACTACCAGCAAAACACGATTTATGTAAGTACCCATAAAGCATTGTAGTCTGTGAGGGGTTGCAGTGTGTTAACTTTTTGTATGGAGATTAGTTTACAGAGGCATTCGGAGTGTATCTTTCTTCTTTTTATTGCTTTTACAGTAAAGAGAGATACGCATGTTCCCCTCTCAGAAGAGTCTGTCAGTGTTTGACTGTGTCTTGCATTTGGGGGAGGCGGGGTGGGATATGGCAGGTATTCTTATGCCTCAGATCTGGCTTTCTGGCACACTGGCTACAGAGGAAAGACTGAAAGACAAAGGTCGCTGTTTGGGTGGTTGATTATGTAAGAGCACAAAGCTGTAGCACAGACTTCATCGTTTTGATACTTACACAGCAGAGACAAAATATCTGAGGACTTCCTCTGGCACTGTTGTGTTCTAGAGCTGTAAGTCGGACAGTAATTGCTGACAAACTAGAAATGGGATTTTTTTTTTTTTTAGTTGCACTGAATGTGCCAAGAGAGAACAGTTTATGTATACAAATACATTTCCACGTTCACTAGACTATCAGAATATAATGTCTTGATGTTCAGGTTTTATAATCTGTTTTCACTGCTTTTGGTTGGGTACAAGTGCTTTGTTCTAAGTTCTCATCACCTTTATTTCTTCCTCTAGAACTCGAACCGAGCCAGTGAGTGGAACACCAAAAGCGGTATGTAAAAACACAATCTCACACTTTGTTTCTACACATTGCACTTAATTCTAAACAACGTAGCCTTGTATTAATCTCCCAAACATGAACTTAATCTGTTCTGCAGCAAGACACAGTATATGTTGTAGAGACCATGTATTTGATTCCCAGCACAGTGAAAACTGAGTAATGCCACCATTTGCACAGTTCTAATGTGAATATTGGTATTTGTGCCTAGTGATGCATTGTGTTTCATATTGAATATGCTGGAATATTTCCTGAATGACTTTGTGCTGTACAGATAACGTAGGATTGGTTTTAGATCAGGTAGGTTCAAGGTTTGCACAATTCAATTGGTGCTGTGTTCTACATCTGTCTGTCTAGAGCTAGTATGTTTGTATAGGCTGTCGTGTGCTCTTTGTTTCTTGCAATTAAAATTGTTTGGAGTGCATTTTTTCCATTTTCACATTGTATCACTTAGCTTTTGTTTTGAAATACTTTCTTTGCCTAACAGTTTGGGAAGATGTTATCAAAACCCACTGAGAAACCATTGTTGTTCTACTTGGTACTCTTTCTTACTTTTGACTTGGCGGTTCAAACAAATCCCAAAATCAACGTATCCCATACGTTTTGAGGACAGTTCTGTGCAGCTAAAAGATTCCTTTTCGTGTCCTGAAATACTTGGGTATTTGTTCCTAAAGCTGTATAACTGAAGTGCTATTGTTTGGCCTCCTCTGAGTACTTAAAGGTCTCTACCGGATTGCTGTGAGTTTAAATGTTGTTGCTACCTGAAGTGGCCTTCCTAAGTTCTGCATTTGATCTTCCCGTTTTATCCGATGAAACGGTTTAGTTTCATAGTTTGTCTGCAAATGCAAATATCTAAAGCCCAGCGCACCGAGTTTAGCTGCTTCTCATGAACCACGTTGGCCCTCTGAAGCTGTCATAGGTTTGGACTTTGTTTTGAACCAATACACTTACATTAGGTTGGACATGTCTCTGTCCGTGACACTCGGAGGATAGAGTGCAGACTTTCAGACTACAGTAGAGGTTAACTTTTGCTATGTTTTGATTGTACAACTTGAATATGTGTTTAATTTTTTGTGAACAGATTGAGGACTCTTCTGCACCCACTCCTCTGGCCCAGCTCATTAAGGTATGTGTATATTCTTGTCAAAGACTTAAAAAAACCCCACCACCACCAACAAAAAACCCCACTGGCTTCATATTTTTAAGTCTTGTACGGTGATGTATAACTGGATAACTGCTGTAATGTGAACAAAACTTAATTTTTAATAATTTACAGTATTGGTTTTAACTTTAGAATGTGTGTATATTTCCGTAGCACCCTGTAAAGAGTAGTTCCCAGTTTGGGAGGACAGAAGGGGAGTCCCTCAACACAATGTTGCACTATTGCTCATCTTCAAGACATAAAGAAGCAGCACTTCAGGACCTGTTTACTGTTTCTCAGACCTTTTGTTAATTTTGTGTTGGAGACCGACACAATTTTCACAGAAGAATTTAACTGGCTGCAAGTTATGGACATGTTGGGGGGGGGGGGGGGGGGGGGGCGTGCAACAGCCAAAATAGAAGCGTTTGTGTAACACGGAGAATTGCGTGGCTACTGTTGAGTTTCTAGTCACTGCAGTTATAGAGCCACTCTCTGAATGCTGCACAGTTTCATAACTTGTAGTCTATGGAGAGTGGACAACACACCCTAATTGGTTTGAACGCAGACTGTAAATTGTGTAAATGTGCCTAATTGTTTGCAGGAATATACCAATGTGTTAGTGCAGCGTATTAGCAGAGGTGGCCTTCTGAAGCTGCTGTAATGCCATGGTTTGCTATGGAACTGCTTGCATTTTTTGCTCAACAATGTGTCACTTTGTCTGGGAAAGCACTAGTGGTTGCACTTTGTGAAAAGGCGTAGTGTGAGCCTGTCAAATTACTGGTCTTAGAGAATAGAGAAGGCAGGGCCTCGTGCAGAGGGGCTAGTTCTTTCTTCTGAAAATAAAGGCTGGAGTTGGAGAAATCTCTTCCCACTCTCCTCTTCCCTCTCTGACTGCAGAATTAAATTGTGTACATTTGGGGAAAAAACCCCAACAGTTACTTTGGAAGGTAGTCACCAGAAGAAATTGTTGGTTCTGTAAAAACTCATGTGAAGTTTGACTCTAAAATGTGAAAAACTGTCCAAGTGCTGTACACATTCAAGCTTTTGAGAAAATGTAGGTATTTCAGAAAAATGCAGGAATGTAACGTAAAGCAGCTCCAAACTGTTATACTCCAACCTCCTCAGTGCAGACGGGCTTGGCTTGGAGGCAATGTGTTGACAAGTTTTCTGCTTTGTTATTACCTTGTAGGAAATTCCGTATTTGAATTATGGTCTGTGCCTAGTAATGGTTTGTGGGGTTTGGATGTGTCTTGTAAACTGTCTGGGTTTAAACAAATTGGTCAAGTATCTGTAAAGTTTTCTGTAAATGGTAACGGAAGGGGTTTCATAGATGTCGGTCTGGATTATGTTACTGTTGTGTCTATAAAACAACCGTTTCATAAACTGTTGAAACTAGTGGGTAGCTTTTGCATATAAAATCAAACCCATGAGTGGTTGCTCTGAATGATGGGTGCTTGGAGGTCCGTATCCTTTACATCCCTCCCTTAGACCCTGCTGGGATCTGGACTAGTGTGTAATGAGAACATTTGAACAAATGCTACTTACAAAAAATCAGCTGGCTTTGATAATTTGAAGGTCTAGTTCTGCGTAAGGTTTCTATCACAATTTGTGTGTTAGAAGGGCACAGCAAACAGGAAAAAATCTGCAGGTTGTGCTGACCGTAGTTAAATCACTTACCGTGAAGAAGTGAGTAGGCAGGGGACATGCAGTTTGGGCTGCCTACAGCACACCATGGTCCAATTTCTGCTGGAAAGAATCTTTTGTCTTGCTGAGGAATTATAAAAAGCTTGATTCCTCTTAATGCTTCTGTGTCTGAAGCTGAATTTCGGTGAGCAAAAGCAACTTCCCTGACTCTTAAGTTGTGTGTCCTTTTAATGCTGCAAAGTGTAAACACTGATACTTGCATACGTCTCCATTAAATGTACAGCGGAGATTTTCTCCTTCAAATAATCTGGAGCTCAGGAATCCATTTAAAAATACTGGATAATGTAATTTTTTCTACGCAGAGCTTCAGTCTGCTTGGAAGACATTTGGATTGGTTACACAAGTCTTTAAGTAAGGTACAAACAGAGCCTCGGGTTTTGAGTGCCCAAGAATGCTCCTTCCAAGCAGGTTAACGGGCACAGAGACACCATGTGATGGCGTAAGGGCTCCCCAGAACATCTCTGGGACAACTCTGGCTCATAGAAGCAGCTGCTTTCCTGCAACCTCAGCTACTGCTGGGCTGCTTTTTACAGGGTTGGGTGAGTCTTTGGCTGGGGGAGCTTAAATGTGTTTCTAATGTGCGTGTCCAATAATTACCTGTTAAACAGACCGGCAATCTGGCTGAAGCCAACGCTTCCGAGGAAGATAAAATACGAGCTATGATGATCCAGTCTTGCCGTCAGTACGATCCAATCAAGTAAGTGTTGGCAAAGTCCTACCTGTTCTTTGAAGACTATGGAAACATTGTAGAGATGGTTGTTGGAACAAGAGAGACGCATACATACCATTTTCTTTTTTTCCCAAAAACCTTTTAGTTACGTGAAGAAACCCTTGGGTCCACCTCCACCATCCTATACTTGCTTTCGCTGTGGAAAACCTGGGCACTATAGAAAGAACTGCCCGACAAATGGGGTAAGATTGTGGGGGGCTTCTGGTGTCACTTGGTTTTTCACTTGTTTTACCTTGGCAGTTACGCAGCAGTTACATGAATACCCCTGTTAGGAATTGTTTCTCTTGGGCTGAAATACAGAGGTTCTATGGCAGTGGTGCAAAGCCCTTCAAAATTCCAGGGAAAGCTGGAATTTTCAATGGGAAATTTTCTTTCTTCGAGGTCATAGTCCTTGTATATGTCCATAGATCTTTCTCTATGAGCTTTAATGTATATTTTTATATATTTCAATGTTACTGCAAATTTTTCTCATCTCTTTTTAATGACAGTTTGCAGTTTTTAGTATTTTGTA
This sequence comes from Strix aluco, assembly GCF_031877795.1. Taxonomy (NCBI): domain Eukaryota; kingdom Metazoa; phylum Chordata; class Aves; order Strigiformes; family Strigidae; genus Strix; species Strix aluco. The sequence continues at coordinate 1,191,751 of NC_133966.1, forward strand.
GAAAAAGATGCCGTTTCTCTTGACCCCATCTATTGAATATTTGCGTGTTATAATTACACAAGTCTCTGGTTGAGTATTCAGGCCATTTAACGTTACTCACTGAACGTACGTGCATCAGCTCTGAATTCAACCTTCACCTGTAGGTGGTGAATATCAGTGTCCCCAGTGGCCGATCCAGAGCCCTGCATTAAGCTCTCCCTCTGAACTGCGCTTTGGAGGAGGAGGGGGTTTGTGCCTCTCCTCTGAGGGGATGGGGAGCTGAGGGATATTTCACCCTTAAGGACCCTGAAGCTGAGCCAAAGAATGTCGACGGCGTTCAGAACACTGCTCGAGCCTTTGGAGCATCCTGGCTATATTCATTTAGGAAAAAGAGTATTTCAGTCGAGCAACGCTTAGGCTAGGTAAAAGGAGAGGATTAAAGGCCTTTCCTGCTTAAAATCGTGGTTGAAATGTCGTTTTAAGTGTGGGTCTTAAGATGAGCTATGTCTGCATTTCTTTTCTTAACAGGACAGTAATTTTCAGTCTGTTCCCAGACTTAAAAAGTGCACAGGAATTCCCAGGAGTTTCATGGTGGAGGTGGAAGATCCCAATACCAAGGGCGCTATGCTGACGAAGACTGGAAGATATGCAATACCAATTATTAATGCGTGAGTATGGAATTAGCTGGTCTGACCAAAAAGTGAAGGAGAGAAGCCACGTGTCAGTGTCTGAGTGGCAATGCCACCAAGCTGGCCAGCATCTGTAATTACGGGGCAAGAAGCACTGTCGTTGTATCTTAACCTTAAAACCTGTGATGATTTCTAATATTAAAATAGGGCAGTCCTGCTGCTCAGGGCCCTGAACGCTGGTTAAGCTTGTGGTATGCTAAGAATCCGTATTTCTGCAAAACATTTCAGTCGTGTTTACAGTGGCGTCATTCTTTTTGAAAGCTCCTTTTGCTTCTGTTTTATCTTGCTAAGGCTTCTTGCCGAATTTAACAAACAGCTGTTGGACTGAGATTCCCTCTGCCTCTGACATTTATCAGATCCCATGTGTGAAGCAGAGGGATGTTTACCTGTTGCTGTAAACTAAGAAAATCCTGCTGTGTGCTGACAAGAGTGGCTGTTTTAAAATGCACTCGGTAGCAGCTCTGTTCTTCCGTCATGGCTCTCCTTTTGCAGAAGCTGTAACATAGACTTCTTCCATTTATAAAACACAATTACACAGAGACTGACTTTATCCTGAGCCTGCGATTGACATTTACCCTCTGGCAAAGGAGAGGTGGGGTTCATTTCACCTGGTGTCTAGCTGTCAGAAAATGATTTCTCTAGTCTGAGCTAATTTCTTAGTTGATCCAATGAATGGAAGAGTTCTGCAGAAGGAAAATTGTTCCCCCCTCCCTTTTCTAGCACTCTGGCTATAGAAAAGTAGTTTAAACTAAATGTCTGTATTTTTGAAGGCTAATGTGGAGTGAGAATGACACCTACTGTCTTCATTGGATAAAATCCAAAGCTTGGGGAAGTTCTCCTTTATCCATCTTTGACTTTTTTTCTTTTTCCTTCCCCATCCCCCCTCCAGGGAAGCTTATGCCAGAGGAAAGAAGGAAAAGCCTCCCTTTTTACCAGAGGAGCCATCCTCTTCCTCCCTTTCCTCAGACGATCCTATTCCGGAGGAGCTGTTATGTTCCATTTGTAAAGAAATCATGGCTGATGCAGTCATTATTCCCTGCTGTAGAAACAGTTACTGTGACGAATGTAAGTGTTACTGCCATGTTTGCTAATTCAAAACATCACACCTGATCTTCTGACAGCAGAAAGATCATAAGATTCCTTTGTTACCAGCTCTGTTTAATACTTAAGTGTACCCCGAGTAGGAAAGGACTCTTCTTGTAGAAAGGAAAAAACAAAGGCAGAAGGCTTTTTTCCCTTTTTATGCACCTAGTTAAATCCTCTTTCCATGCAGAAGGATGAGTACGAGAAGAGTGCGTAATGCTGCAGCTGATTACAGTGTTAGTTATCAAATGCATTGAGTTTGTGCACAGTCCTTTCTCTCATACAAAACTACAGAGCCAACGCTGGTGACTTACTGTGGTCTGCAGCAAATGGCTCGTTAGGCATTTAATCCACATTCTTCTCCACGGGAGAGTTGGTTAAAACCGTCAGAACTTGAACCTACTAATGGTTTTTGGGGATGTGTCTTATTCATGAGCCTTGAGGTTGGTGACTTCTCACTGTGCTGGACAGTGGAGAACAGACTAGTCAGAACATCAAGGCACGGCCTGCTCTACATCTTCAAACGTTACAATAGTGAAATAGCAAAACTGGGCAGCTATTTCCTGCATACTAGAAATTTTTTACACTGCTGAACATTTATAGCTTCATGCTCTCAGTTCGGAACCATATTCACCCATTAACCATCTACAGGCCTTTATAATTGATTAGAACCCAGACAATGTCCTTAGTTTAGCTAAAACCTATTTTGATGATTCTGATTATACCCAGGTATTAGAACGGCATTACTGGACTCTGAGGAACATACATGCCCAACATGTCATCAGGCAGGTGTTTCTCCCGACACTTTAGTTGCCAACAAGTGCCTACGCCAGGTAATGCAGTGACTTTTAGATAAACTGTTTGTAAGAAAAGTCTAGTCAGTCAGTTAGCTGAAAGGGAAGAAAATATTAATGTACACCTCCTTAAACAAGGCTAAATGGAATAAGGCTAAATTTACTTTGCAAATACATTCCCTGTTGTTACAGAAGCTGACAACTCTTGAGCGACAATCTGGCAAATTCAGGTCACACTTGTGTTCAACAGGATTGCCTCAGTTTCAAATTCAGTGTTAACACCGGAGTGCTTTACATACAGATAGTCTGAGTTACCAGTCATTAACACCAGTGTTTAATGGGATGCGTTCATGTATCACCGAAGGGTTTGGCTTGGAAGGGACCTTAAAGCCCATCCAGTCCAACCCCCCTGCCACAGGCAGGGACACCTTCCACTAGCCCAGGTGGCCCAAAGCCCCGTCCAACCTGGCCTTGAACCCTTCCAGGGAGGGGGCAGCCTCAGCTTCTCTGGGCAACCTGTGCCAGGGCCTCACCACCCTCACAGGGAAGAATTTCTTCCTTAGATCTAATCTGAATATATCCGTATGTTGGTTTATTTTAGGATGGAGAGTATCTACGGGAATACACAAGTAATTCTACTCTGTGGAGGCTTTTGTTCATTGAGCTGCTGAAGGTTCATGTCACCTCTTTGTAAATATTTTTCTGCCTCTAGGCTGTGAACAACTTCAAAAATGGAACTGGGTATGCACAGGTGATCCGTAAGCAGAGGCGGCAGCAGCAGCAGCCACCAGCACATCCACCAGCTCTGACCCCTCCTGCTGCGCTGGTGGCTGCCAGGGGACGTCCTCAATCTTCCCCCCTCTCAATCCGTGGTTTGCGGGAGGAGAAGGTAGGTGTTCTTCCACCATATGCAGTGATTTTCGTATTTTAGTCGAGCTTATTTTCCAACTGTTTGCACTGATTCACTAGGGCTATCTGGTTCCTGGACTGAGACAGCCAGCATTGCCGAGTCTTCTGGGCTACCGAGGACGATCAATACCCACAACCGGTAAGTAACTGTACCTTACAAATTTCGCTTAAAAAAATTATCTTCAGGTAAACTGAAAGGGATTTTTTTTCTCTCCCCATGCCAAAAGGTCATCCAGTGAGAGCCGGCAAAATTCGCTCGGCAAGTGGCAGACCAGACTGGGAAGTGTAAGTATGCTACAGAAATTCAATATATTGCTGCTTGTAACCTGTTAAACGAGGCCGTAACACATAACGGACACAACAGCTGATTTATAAGGGAATAAGTATGCACAGATCGTTGTGGAGAATACATGTGGTAACTAATTTTTAAATGGCTTAATTTGAATTGGCCTTCACAAAGGGGATCTGTGCTCTCAGGAAGATTATTTAAAATAAAACTCCAGTACATGATTGAAAAGAGGACTCTGAAGAATGAAGTCTTTCTGAGGCAATCATAATTACAACCACCTCCTTGGGCAGCCTGTTCCAATGCTGACAACCCTTTCAGTGGAGAAGTGTTCCCCAATAGCTGATCTAAACCTCCCCTGGTGCAACTGGAGGCCGCTGCTTCTCCTCCTATCGCTTGTTACTGGGGAAAAGAGACCAACACCCACCTTGCTACAACGTCCTTTTGGGTAGTTGTAGAGGGTGATGAGGTCTCCCCGCAGCCTCCTTCTCTCCAGGCTAAACACCCCCAGTTCCCTCAGCCGCTCCTCACAGGACTTGCTCTCTAGACCCTTCACCACCTCCGTTGCCCTTCTCTGGACGCGCTCCAGCCCCTCAGTGTCTGACTTGTAGTGAGGGGCCCAAAACTGAACACGGTATTCGAGGAGCGGCCTCACCAGAGCCGAGGGCAGGGGGACCGTCGCTCCCCTGGTCCTGCTGTGATTTCTGACACAAGCAGGATGCCTTTGGCCTCCCTTGTCTAGGGAGGAGTTTGACAGAGCACAACGAGACTTAAAGAAGAGTGGGGGTTTGGCTCAATGAAGTTGGGCTGGTTTTCATGTTTGTGTTTCGATGGCCTGTCGGACGGCAGTTACACTCGAGTGCATCTGACATCCGCAAAAATGACAGAGTGTTTGCTCCAATAGACTTTCTGGGTGCAGACGGCAAACATGCAAAACTAAAACAAGACAAATGTCATCCTAAAACTTTCCCTAAGACTTGTAGGAATTCTAAACTGGTTTTGCTTAAATAGCATGTCCACCTTTGCATCTGCAAGCAGTCTGCATTTTCTCATACTGGCCATGTTTTGTTTCTCGGTGTCTTTTTGTGATAAAGGTCAAGCTGTAATTGTAATAAAGGTCAAACTTATCTTAACAGGGAAAAGAAAAAGTCCAGACTCGATGAGTTTACACACGGTTCAGGAGCGGATGGAATCTAAAAAGACTCCAAAGGAGCGCAGGCGTTCCTTTTCCAGGTAACTGCTTTACATGTCCTTAATGGAGGAGCAGGCTGGCTAGAGGAATCAGGAGGATCTCCACTGCCCTCTCCAGGTGGATGGGATGATTCCAGGGATTAGCAGGGAGAGGAGTTCTCTATGTAGGGTACTAGCTCAGCTACGGCAGAGATTACAGTTGACTGAGAGTTACAATTTGGCAGCAGTAGCTGAGGAGCAGGTGTCTCTTTCACTGAAGCTTCTCTGCAGTGACACCCTTCACCTCCTGACAGCCGTGAGGAGGCCAGAACCTGAAGAGGTCTAGTGCCTGGGTTTTCTGTGTCTCCCTGTTCTGAGTGTAACCGTTCCCTCAAAGCTCTTGGGAGGAGATATGGGAGAGAAATTGTATTCACCTCCTCTTTTGTTTATCTCCTGTGGGTACACGGGGAGACGTTAACCTGGACTGCAAACTGGTGGCTTTCCTAGGAATTTCATTGGAGCAGATGGAGCAGAGGAGCCAGGAGTCACGCGGCCTCACTTCGGAAGGCGTGCGCCTTGCTGTCTGCCAGCACTGGTGGTTTTGGGCCTCTGCCGAAACCCTGCTCCTGCTCCTTGAGCTCTACTGGCTGCGCAGGCGGAGGAGCGCTGACTGTGACAGCGGCAGCCAGCGGGGAAGCTCCAGCGATGCTGAGGAGGAGGGAGAGGACGATGACTGGGAGGGCAAAGCAGACCCCAATGGCACCTTGGGTCAAGCCAACCCTCGAGTGGGGACCCCCGCTGCATCTGCCAAGCCCTTCCCAAGAAGTCCTTTCTGACAGGGATGCATCCAGCCTAGGGATGGGGCAGCACCTACGAACACCTGAGCACCCCCAAGAACAACATCACCAACCGCCTGCTGCTGGTGCCCCTGAGACCACCCCTCGGGCACGTCTTCCACCAGAGCTGGGCACTGTGGGGGATCCGCCAGCGAGGCACTCCTGCATCCCCGGGGAGCACCTGCCGGAGTACGTGCTGTGCTTCCTCCTCTGCCCCGTGACGAGCCGAACAGAAGCCAGGTCCCCGCTTCCCACGCAGCCTCTGCATCTCCGTATAGCCTCTGCATCTCAAAATCCAATAAATGGGCTTGTTTTAAGAAATCCTGTGTCCGTGAGAGTAGGGTATTCTCCGCCTGGCTTTCCTGAGCGCTTTGCAGCCTCTCCAGCCCAACAGCAAACCTGGGGCTCTGCGCGCGCTTTGGCCCTGAACAAGCATTCTTGCCACATCCAGCAAAACAATCCAAACACTTGTCCTTTGCAGGCACACAGAAGGTGGTGGAAGGGAATCCTCTTGCTGGCTTTCCCGAGTGCCTTGCAGCCTGTCCAGGCCACCAGCAAATCTGGGTCTGTGCGCTTGCTTTGGCCCTGAACTGGTGTTACCGGCAGGGCTTTGGATTTTTCAATCATGGCTTAATATTCCAGTGATTATATTTAAAGAAGTCAATTCAACTAAAATAAGTGTGTGTTTTATTCAGAAACCCTATTTTAAAAATATATTTCAGTTTTATAAAAACCCTGAATTACACATTTCTTATAGAAATACATCACTGGAAATCAGCTAGACAATAACCAATGTTTCTGGAATGTCAGTACACTCAAATTGATGGTCAGTCTGTAAAGAAAAAAATTCTTGAGGATTGTCCTGTGCTTGTTCTTCTGGGATACTACCCTTTTGGATCATTCTAGAGGCATTCCAAGAGACACCTGCACTGGGCCAAGGAAATGTAAGGAATAATCTGATTGCCTAATTACTCAATATGGTTGGATATCCTGTGTTCACAAAGTTCCCTTGTTTCTCACTGCCTCCCAACTTCAGCTTCAGCGACAGAGAAATAAAACCCACCTCTGCTCTGAGGGTTGAATTTCTACTTCATAACTGCTGTAATATACAAATGATTTTGATTTATATTAAGAATTAAGTTTGGGACTGAGTTTATGCACCTCTGATACGTTGGCAGCTATCCAGCAAATACCTCGAGTTGTGTTCACTCTTTTAGATGTCAGAGTAGACACTGAGGAGGAAACACAGTTCTCAGATGTTTCTCTTTGACAACGGACAAGTGTTGGAAACACTGAAAGTTAAATCTTGATGCCTGGAACACTACAGTAGACTTCAGTGGAAAGAGAATGTGCCCCTGAAAGCAGTTAGCGGAGTGGCCAGGACAAGCAAATTTGTTTTGCTAACACAGTTCAGCAATGTTAGAAAACACTTTTCAAAAAGATTTAAACCTTCCTCTGGACAGGACCAATGAACCTTCCTTCAGAGCCCATCAGCACCATTTGTTTACAATCAGCCAGAGGGACTGCTGTCTAGTGACAGGAGACACTGTCCAATCAGTTCAGAACAGTTCTTTGAAGGGAAAGCCAGAGTTGATAGGCATCCCCGCTGGAAGGCTCTTACAGAGGAGAGTGTTAAATAGAGTCAACTGGCAGGTTTAAGCATTGTCTGGGAAATGTCAAACACTGTCAAGACACCACAGAGCTCTCTGCAGCCAAGCCCCAGCGAGGGACTCCTGTGGGCTCATCTCTGAGAACACAGACTGATGGGCCACCAGCCCTGCCCACAGAAAACACCTTATCAGCAGCTGGCGCAGAGAGTACAGCGCCCTCAAAACCACCAAACCAGCCAGGTCAGCCCACCCAGACACCCAGCATCTCCCCGCAGTACCTGCAGCCACATCTGCAGCCCAGCCGTGCTGTCAGGATCCTCTCGGACTGGTCGGGTCAGCGCTGTCCCACCTGCTTCACACGGCATCCCTGCAGCCACAGGCACCTCCTGAAAGGGGGGAACCTGCGAGAGCAGTTTTTAAATGTGTTTCCACAAAGACCAGGCAGTTACAGAAAAGAGATTTCACAGGGACAAAACCAGGGAAAAGGAGGAGGAGGAAGTCGGTCTGCCTGGCTACATGAAATGGGGATGAGAACGAGCAGAGATGCAGGGCACAGCAGAACTGAACAGGAGCTTGAAGGTGACAGGAAGAAAAAACAGGCAAGATGAACTACACAGGTGTTCTGGACAGATTATTTTGTTTAAATCTTGATGAATTCATCCTTATCAATTATTCTGATGATTAATTCTATTTCCACACGGGCATTTTGTCAACATTTAAGAAGATGCACAGGAGACCCCAGGAGAAGCCCCAACACTGACCTAGGAACGAGGTGACGATCTGCAGACTGACAGCACATCAGGCGGGACAAGCTTGCAAAGAAACAAAGTGGCAACGGGTTACATCACATTTACAGCAATCCACAGCCACAGGCAGTGAAAAGCGACTATTTTCTGCAGAGCTGGTGCAGAGCAGAGAGGTGGAGGTGAAGCAGCAGCTGACGGGGGAGGCTGAAGCAGTGCCACCCACGGCAGGAGCTCTGCCGGCTGTTTGCAGGCTCAGAGCAAGTGGTGCTGCCGGATTTCCCAACCAGAAGCACTCCCAGGATCCCAGCACACAGAAACTTGTCCTTTAATTGCTTTTCAGTCACTTCTTGTACCTTCATTGTGTGAGACTTCTGCTCTGCCTGCAGATGTCAAGAGATACTTTTCTGAAAGCGGAGCAGGTCGTTGCAGCTTGAAACAAACAGGATTTGTCTTTTGGCAAAGGTGCAAATTAGAAGCTCAGCACAGAAACTGAACTTTGTCCAGAAAGCCAGAGGAGCAGCAGGGCTCTGCAAAGGGGCTGGGCTCCAGCACACCCCCCTGCTCACCCCCCACATCTCTCCCAGCACCTCCGAGCTGGGAAAAACTGTCCCAGAGCCCGAAGGCAAGAGCCCGCCTGGGCCAGCTCTCGCCCTCGGGCTTAATGCCGGTTTCTGATCAGCACCTCTTGGCTCTGGTGACTGGCACCCTCTGAAGCACCACTCTGAGGGGTTTCATCAGACTGAACCCACCCAGCCCAAATCACCACAGAGAGCAGAAAATATTAAATGCATCACTGCTTTCACACTTGAAGTAAAAATAAAGGGCTAAAATTCACTTTCCCTGGGGTAACCTGACAGATAAACCCCGCAGACACAACAGACCCTTACAGACAGCAAAACCCACCAAGTTCAAGGTAAAAGGACAAGCACAGTCACACATCAGAACGTCTGAACAGCCCCAACTGTGACAACAAATCCACAATTCAGAACCATGAAACAGTTTGGGTTTTTAGACCAAAGCTTTCCCTTCCCCGGCGATCCAACCACCCCCTCCAGGGAAATCGGCCCCAGCCCCTGCGCTCACCCACTGCTAGGCCGGGGACACCACCACTGGTGCTGGTGCTGGGGCTGGTGCTGGTGCTGGTGCCACCTTTGCAGGAGAGAAATTCCTTCAGCCATCCAGAACAAAGCGAGTGTTTTAAAAGGAGGAATTCCCACTTGCTGGGTGAACCAAATCTCTGCGTGGATCATCCCTCAGTGCAGACCACAGAGAGCTGGAGGACCTCCTGCCTAGGCCACCTCACTGCAGACCATGGAGCCCTGGCAGACTGTCGGCAGGAAGTAGGCCCTGTGGGGGCCAGGGGGACCCCCGGGGGGGCTCCAGCACGTTGTCCCGCCCAGCACCTGCCCACACTCCTGCCTGTGCCGTGAGGGGGGATTGGGGACCCGGGGGGATTATTGGGGGGGTGTTATTGGGGTTCTGTGGGAGTTGTGGGGGTTATTGGGGTCCTGGGGGGTGTATTTGGTTCCTAGAGGGAATGTAATGGAGTCGGGGTGGGGGGTGTCCTGGAGGGGTTTGGGAGGGTTATTGGGGTCCTCGGGGGGGGGGGGGGGTCTTGAGGGAGATATTGGTGTCTGAGGTGGGGGGATTGGGGACATCCTGGAGGGGGTTCTGGGGGAGGTATTGGGGTCCTGGGGGTGTCTTGGGGGAGGCATTGGGGTCTGGGGGAGGGTCTTGGTTGTTGGGGAGTGTTATTGGGGTACTGGGCGTCTCCTGGGGGGGGCTAATGGGGCTTAGGGGAGTCCTGGGGGTGGGCTGGTAGGGTCCTGGGGAGATATTTGGGGTCTTGGGGGGTAAAGGGCAAGCAGGATTATCAAGCAATATTCAGAAATCATTATAAGTTGCTATAAGTTGCTATAAGTAAATAAGGTGCAAAGCAGGTGATCATTTCCTTGTATCAGTACACTTCTCCCCTGCCCGTGGTTTCAGAATGTGTCAGCTGTATCAGAAAACAAGGTTGTCCCTAGGAGCCTTGCCTTAATCTTAGGTCTAGTAAGGGGCAGGAAGAGGAAGGGGCAGCCTGAAAGCTAAGGCAGTTGAAGGTGATGTGGAAAGGCTTCTGTCAGCGCCTTTGCCGTGGTGTCCCTCTGGATGCACTTTAGAACCTCTAGTTCATTCTGCCCTGGTCCTGTTCCTCTCTGGCCACTCAGCCCCAGACGTTGCGGAAGGGACGCACGCTGTCAGCTTGACATCAAGTGAGTAGGGGCTGCGCTGTGAACGTGCAAACTGCTTTGTAAAATCACCCCCGGGTGATGTATTGCGCACCTCGCCTGTGACACTGAGCTCCTGAGAAGTGTTGCTCTTAGCCTGGTCTTCCTCGTGCAGACATTTGGACAGACTTCATGTGCCCAGCGAATGAGCCTTTGCTGGGATGACTGTCCCCTGAGAACAGACTCTCAGTGGGCTGCGGCACAGTTCTGACAAGGGGTCTGCAGCACTGAAAACTGTCCCATAAGGTATCTGACAGCCCCTCAGGCACGGTAGAAAATCAAAATAAGGGAGGCTAGTGCATGCTGTCGGATGTGGACAGAACTTTTTCGATTTCTCTGGATGTTAACCAGTGGTAAGATAGCTACCGAAATCTCTGACTTTTCTTCCTCACGGCCAAGGGAAGTGCCTTACCAGCACTGACACTGACGGCTCGTTGTGCACGGCTGGTTCATTACAGCACAGGATCAGCCTCTGAATCTCTTGGCTAAGGAACTTTCTAAAGCCGGTATTAGACCGTACTAGTGCCATACTGCTTGTAACTTACTAACATTTATTTTTGGTTTGGAAGCAACTCGGTCATTATACTAAGTAGTTTAGCAGTGTAAATTCTGTAGTTTATCACAGTTTAAGAAGAACATGAAAGTAGCAAAAAATATTTTCTTACACAGTTATCTGCTCCTTTACAGGCAGCGGAAGATGCGTCTGTACCAGTTGTCAAGTTTGAGTTTGATGGCTTTGAGGTAAGCGTTTTGCTTTTTTTCTTGCTTTGGAACAGGAGAACTTCTCCAGGGAGCTGTGACCATGCTGTTTTACAAGGTTATTGGTACCTCAGAGTGTATTTAGGAAACTGTAATTAAATGGCCTGACCGCAGCCGATCCCAGGAGAAGAGGCTGCAGTCAAATGGGAGCTGATAGGAAAATAAGCCCCCAGGAAGCTTGGCAGGTGGGGGGGCATCAGAGACAACCCTTTCTGCCCTGTGCTTAGAGCGGGGGAGCCTGCTGGAACGGCACTTATCTGCCAGGGACTGTGCAGAGTGGGAGCAGAGGCAGTGCCCTTGCTGACTCCTCCCAGCTCTGACAAGCTGGCTTTCTACAGAGGGATGCGTATGGGGTAGTTGACGGTGTGAATCGTGTCAGCAGACTAAATGCTTTGTTGCAAATCAAAAATGAAGTGATCGTGAGACAAGCAATCTGGAAAATGGCAAGTAAAAGTACTCACGAGACTCCTGCCTGGGTTTGTCAGCTGCAGGAATCCTTGTATCTTGACTGCGTCTTATACGGTGACTGGAGACCTGCGTGCTGTAGTACCTAAGCAAGTCACTGCTTGGTACCACTCTCATGAAGTCACTTGTTCCGTGACCTTCTTGTGGCCTTTGTCTGGTGCAGACATTCACAGAATAACTTTCTTGCCTCAGACTGTGCTATGAACCAGACGCTTCAGGATCAAAAGGGCTTACTGCATAGAGAAGATGCTCTCTCCCTTGCTGAAGTACAGCTGAGGTGACTGAACTTACGTCTTAATTCTATAATTAATTTTAACTTCCCTTTTAATGGAAATTCTAAGTTTAGAGTAATCTTTTTCAACTTAAAACCCCCTTCCTTTCCCTAGCTTAAAAGGAAAGGGGGTTTTGTAAAGTTCTCTTAAAAAGAAAGGGGGTAAATGAAGGGTTTTATAAATAAAATATGGAACTTCTAGCAATTTTCTTGAGTTTTTTGGCAAATAAATCTCTTGGGAGATGTATCTATAGTCACATAGTTCTAAATACAAATGTTAACCACTCTTTTTAGACTTGACTAACTGTCCCCCACCGGTGTGCTGTTCACAAACAGTGCAGCATTCTAACTCACGGTTGGCACTTTTTTTCCTCTTAAGATTGATCTGGTGTTTGCAAGACCGTCTGTGCAAACTGTTTCTGAATAGCTTGATCTCGGAGATGACTGGCAGCTGAGAAGCCTGGATAGGAGGTGTGTATGAAGCTTAAATGGTGAGCGTATTTACACATCTTTAAGAAGAAAGTGTTACTGAAGTTGGTCTAGAATGCACGTGACACAACTCCAGTTTCTGTACGAGATGCATAAGCTGATCTCCTGTGTACTTGAGATCCGAGGAGGTGGCAAGTGGGTGTAAATTTAGATGTTTCAAGGAGCTGTGTGTTTAGATAGACCTGTATTTCATGTTTCTTGGATCAGGGTGTGTGCACTGTTCCACGTTGCCACAGAGACTGCTTCAGATGAATAGGTGGAGCACTTGATAGAGGAGAATGTGTGGTAGTTCATTAAAAAAAGGAAGATATTTAAAATACCCAAAGCCTAACTTGCTCGCTGTTTAACAGTGACTGGTTTAATTGTTCCTGGCTGTTGAAGAAACCTGGCTGTCGGAATCCTCTAGAAAGGCCTTATTAAAAATGGTTGGCGGTAGTCTATAAACTATGACAAAGCTGTTGAGGGCACCAGTTACCTGTAGGGATACGGAATGTTATGTGTAATCTGTAATTTTTAACGCACTACAAAGCGAGTAATCCAAACTTGTTTTCATAGATTTGAACGATAAACTGTAAGCTATTCATCCAGCGTAGCATAAACCAGACCTGTACCTGTTACTAGGAACTTCTGTCCTTCAACTTTTCTCTTAGAGTTACCGATGAAATGCTACATCTAGTGCCAAGTGAGGAGAACTTCTGGCTCACGCTCCGTGCGCTTAAACTGTGGGCAAAACGTGAGTAAGGTGGTTGTTTGTAATCTTTAAGCTTTTCAGAGGCACCTCATGCTGAAAAGATAAGACCATTAGAAGTACTTCAGCCATGGAGAGCCATTTAAATGACAGTTTTCAAGCAAAAGCCAGTTTTTTAGTTTAGATTCAAGGTGTGTCCATGGGGTAGAGTGGGTGTGTTTTTTAATGGGGGTAGAGTGGGGAGAAGAGGGGAGTGCCTGCAAGACAAGGTGCTTTATTGCTTATCAGGAACCTGACTACAGATGGTAAAAAAGCCAAGTGAAGTATAAAAGCTTGATCCATAAGGAATAAGAAAGTATTGTTTGTGCATGTGGCTAGAGCAGGTACTAGAAGAATGGCAGAAATTTTGTCTTAAGGGAAGTTGGAGTGAAGCAGTAGCTGTAGCAGTGTAGGCAAATTTCAGAGTAGCAGTATTTTGGGGAGTGGTGTGGTAATGATTCTTCTTCTCATCACTGTTAAGGACCAACAGTTTTGGCCTCATCGCACTGCAATAACAACTGCCTTGGAGGCTGAAGTGTACTGAGTATTCTATAGATTGTGAAGTTGGTGCTGCAAATTTGAAGGGATATCCTTGGGTGTTGGAAGACTGCAGGCTAACTCCAGTGTGTCCGCTCTAGGTCATGGCATTTACTGCAACCTGCTGGGATTTCATGGTGGGGTTTCCTGGGCAATGCTGGTAGCAAGAACATGTCCGCTCTATCCAAATGCTTTGGCTTCTGCTCTTGTGAACAAGTTCTTCTTGGGTTTTTTTGTTTTTTGTTTGTTTGGTTGGGGGTTTTTTTTTCAAAATGGTAAGAGCTATTCTTTATTTTAATTTGCAGAAGGAAGTAACACTTCTAGAGGTAGTTCTTCCTATAAGATTTACATTGACAGCATTCAGTCCTACCCTGAATTACATGGCAGAGTTTTAGATGGACAGTTACTGGGTTTTCTTATAGAGGAAATGGCCAAATCCTGCACTGCTGAAACAACCCAAAGACAGCAATCTTAGTTTGCCACTGTAGGACCCTAGGGTGTGTAAACATTGAATTCAGAAGCCTTTAAACTTTTTTCTAACCCAAACTGATGCTAAGCGCAATTGTTTTAACATCCGAGATGAACCCCTCAGACCGGTACCGTGTAACGGGGATCCTCACCCCAGGCTCTCCACAGCAGAACTCTGCACACAAGGGATCTGCATCAACGCCAGCGGTAACGGGAGAGGAGTTCAAACATGCTAAAGTCCTTCCCGTGCTCGTTAACTGGTTAAAAAGTGTAATTCTTGCTATATGAAACCACATTATGTGAATTGGTACCTAAGCACAACTCACAAGTGAAACGATCCTGTCAGCATAGCGCTTCTTGCCATCAAAATACTTGATCAGCAACAGTTCAGTGTTTCAAACAAGAAGACGTCAGAGCAATTAAAAAGTGAAGAGGGAACACGTATCTTGAAAGGCAATGCCCGCAGAGGCAGTTAATTTGGAGGAAGGAGAGACTGGAAGAGATCTCCAGGCCCATCAAAAGGTGACTGAGCTCCATAGTGAGCAGTCAGGGGTTGTCTGGTTGCTTCCTCCTTTCTTTATTTCCCTTGGAAGGCTCTTGCAGAACCCAAATCTTCTAAGCATTAAAGAGTTTTCTTCCAGTTTGCAGCTTAAAGTTACTCAGGGCCAGGCATTACACATTTTTTCTGGTGCCCACACCCTTCAGTCTTAGTAACTGTTCTCCCTAAGTGTTATTTCCCTCTTCTGCATTTACAGCAGTCACCCCACTCTTCTCCCACTTGCTTTTCTGGCCCAAGCAAATCCCGCACTCCTGACGTCAGCACGCGTGTCCATCTCCCACGTCCCAGCGATCCCCGCAGCTCTCCTCGCCAGTTCTTCCAGGGACAGTTCATCTTTCCGGTACGTGAAGGACCAGCAGGGCCACCACGTCAGACGAGCTGTGCTCTCGTCAGTGGCATTAACTCTCCTCTGCCCTTGCTGAAAACACTGTGCCTGACACACGGCAGGGCAGCGCTGGCTCACGCCCCCATCACGCTGCTGGCTCCCAGATGCTCTCTTGTGCTTCCCTTGAGCTCCCTGTAGGGCTTCTTCCCCCTCCTCAGTTTTGGCCAGCCAAAGAACATCCAACTTCTGACTCTCAAATTCTTCCCACTCTTCTAAATATCTTCGTGGGGGTCTCAGCCTTCTGCCCTTCAGATCAGTAGCTTATCATAACAGGAGAAGGATAGCACTTTTTTTCCCCAGGTAAGCAAATACTTAAACTCTTTGTTTAAATAGAAAAACTAAGAGGAAGGAAAAAATAACAGCCAAGTGGAAAGTGAAAGTTTAATTTGGTGCTGAAACAGCTTGAATACTTCTGCTGCAGCTGTAGCAGGGGGCTGACGCTTAAATGTCTGATCAGGAGAAAAGCAAAAATCCTTCCGCTAAGGTTTCAAATTACAAAATAACTTCATCGAAGGGAAGACAGACTGTCTATATGTAAATATTGCTGTATGTTCATAGTGCCTTCTCAGCACAGTGTTTCTCTTACGGCACGAAGAACTTACTGGTATGAAAAGTTAGGAATTTTAAGTGTTATTTTGAAGCAATTTACACTTAAATCAGCAGTGGTGAGGAAACAGTCAAGAATTTGGCTTGCAGAATGGGAGATGATTCGTGACTGTCCCCACAGCTTTTGCTGTGAATGACGTTTACAGCTCTCTCACTGTGTGGCAGTGCCAGGCTTTGTCAGGGTCGGTCTGGTCAGGACCTCAGCAGGCTCCTTGTCCATCACTGCGATTCTTCAGTCAGCAAAGACAGAAAGAAGGCCGGGCAGCACTGCCGCCATTGGCCGAGCGTAGCCCCGCCCCCATCCGGCTGCTAGCAACCTGGGCAGCAGCACTGCTGCTATTGGCTGAGCGAAGCCCCGCCCCTGCCCGGTTTCCTGGCAACCAGGGCAGCACTGCCGCTATTGGCTGAGTGAAACGCCGCCCCCATTTGCCTCTTAGCAACCTGGGCAGCAGCACTGCTGCTATTGGCCGAGCGAAGCCCCGCCCCTGCCCGGTTTCCTAGCAACCAGGGCAGTACTGCCGCTATTGGCTGAGTGAAACGCCGCCCCCATTTGGCTCCTAGCAACCTGGGCAGTAGCGCTGCTGCTATTGGCCGAGCGAAGCCCCGCCCCCATTGTGTCCTAATAATGCCCGGGATGCGACCAGCACTGCCAGGGCAGCGGCGATCATTTGAGGAGGAGGAGGTGAGTAGTGAGGAGGTGGCGAGTAGTGAGGAGGAGGAGGAGGCGAGTAGTGAGGAGGAGGCAATTACTGAGGAGGAGGAGGCGAGTAGTGAGGAGGAGGCAATTACTGAGGAGGAGGAGGAGGAGGTGATCAGTGAGGAGGAGGCAATCAGGGAGGAGGAGGAGACGGCAAGCAGCATCACGACCATGGCGAGCAGCATCAGGACACGGCGACCAGTGCCACCAGCAGCTCCCAGGTGAGGACAGAGCCAGAGCCAGACCCGACAGGCTCCTCGGCAGGGCAGCCCCTCGCCGTGCCCAGAGCGCCGGCCCTTTGACCTGAGGTGCCAGCCGCCGTTGTGAGCGGTGCCGGGGGGGTCTCTGGGGGGCCTGGGGATGGGCTTGGGGGGCTCCAGATGGGGGGCTCAGGGGGGCTCCGGAGGGCCCAGGATCACTCTGGGAGGACTCCGGAGGGCCCAGGGCCGGTCTGGGTGGGCTCTGGGGCCCGGGAGGGGCTCAAGGGGGTCTCCGGAGGGCCCAGGGCCGGTCCGCGCAGGCTCCGGGGAGAGTGGGGAGGGTCCAGAGGCCGGGCCGGTTGCTGTCCCTCCCACGCGGTCCCAGGAGTTGGCAGCAGGGGGGCCACGGGGGCCATGGTGCAGTCGGGGTCACCCCTTGTGCGTGAACTGGGTGAACTGGGTGGCTGCGCTCGTTTCACGGCCCCTGGCCTTTCAATTCTGTAAGAATAACGATGTGGAATTGAGCACTGCAAACAGCTGGAAGCCCTGAAGGTGTTTCCCGGCGCTCGACGCGGGCAGAGCGGTGGTTCTGGGTGAGGGGTTTGGCTGGAGGGAGCCGTTGGGCGCAGGTCGGCACCTTGAACCCGGCTCCTCTGCACAGCCCGGGCCCCTGCGCCGCGGTGACGGCGTGTGGTGGGAGCGGGGCCGCTGGCCTCAGGCCTTCCCCTTGTTGTTGTCTGGCTTCAGAGCTGCAGGTTGTGAGTTTCAGAGCAGCCAAACAGTGAGGGTAGACAAAGGTTCAACAGTCAGGTGAGACAAAGAGTAAAGGAAGTAGTGTGAAGCTTTTGAAACAAAACCCAGGTGAATGTGAGCGGTGTGTCCGTGGGGCAAGGTGAGCGGTGGTCTCACTGAGGTCAGATGGCCAGGGCTGAAGGGGTCCTGCAGATTTTTCAGCAAAGATACGAGGTGATTTGGAGAGACTGTGGCCTCTCCCTCCCGTGGTTATCACCTGAGTAAAACGGTACATGTGCTTAAGGGTTTGGTGGTCTTGGAAGAGAACAATTAATTATTGTTGGGCTCCAAAGCCCCATCCAAATGTCGCCTGCTGACTCGGGTCAGTTTTGTTCAGTAGTTGTGTGCCGGCATGGTTTCTGACAAGCACGGCAGTAGTAGCTGAGGTTAATAACTGTGGAAGCCAGAGCAGTTCCTCGAGGTGAAGTCCCTGAGGCGCAGCGCGGGGCAGCGGGTGGCCCAGCCGTGGGCAGTGGCTCCCCCTCGGAGCAGGAGGGTCAATGTACACGTGTCAGAGCCCTGGCTCCTCACACAGCACCAGCCTCCTTTTGCGGAGACGGGGGATTGTTTTCCTGGCTTTTCATCTTCTGAATAGATGGCCCTCAGAGAGAGAGGAACCCACTGGCCGTATTCGCTTGGCGTAAGCTTGGAAGCACCAAACAAAATAAACATTTTTGCTGAATAGTGTCATAAAGGCAGCAGTTACCTTCTGGATGCCTGTACTGGCACGGAGATGGCAAAATCCCATTCTCTGTGATGGACTTGCACCATCTTTTGAGTCCTAGGCCCACATGGGCCTGTTAGGCCATTCCCAGCTGGGACTCACAAAGTCCTTACCGTCAGAACATAATGAACATATCAGAACGTAATGTTTTGATGTTTAGGTTTTATAATCTGTTTTCACTGCTTTTGGTTGGGTACAAGTGCTTTGTTCTAAGTTCTCATCACCTTTATTTCTTCTTCTAGAACTCGAACCGAGCCAGTGAGTGGAACATCAGCCACGCCGTGCGTGCATTACAAGTTCTTCTCCCTGCTGCAGTACGACACGGTCACCTTCAGCGGCCTCAACATCTCCCTGGGCGACCTGAAGCGCCAGATCATGGGCCGCCACAAGCTGAAGGTGACCAACTGCGAGCTGCAGATATCCAACGCCCAGACCGGAGAAGGTGCGTGGGGGCGGCGGGCACGGGGCCTCGGGCACTGCCCGGCTGGCGGCGGCCACGGCCTGCGGGAGCCACACTCTGCTCTCTGTGGCTTGTCCCCACGTGGCGTGAGTCAGCCTGGGGCCCGTCCCGCCGGCGTGCGGGGAACCGGGAGGGCAAGTGGCGCCAGCGATTCAGTGGGGTGCGAAGGGACGGTGCGATTCGGCCACCATCGGTAGCTGTGGCTTGTGTGGGGACCTCACAGAGCCGTTCCGATCTGTTGTTGGACACGGAGCTGGGCGTAGGAGACTACGTGGTCCATGTGCAACGTCTAGTGCTTGCAAAAGCCCAGTAGCCACTTACCGGCCATCACTGGCAGTAAAACAAGTTTTGTGCTAGAAGGGAGTGGGAATCAACAATGGTGTTGGCTCCAGCTTTGTTGAACATTTCTGTTGGAGCTCTGCTTGGACAAGTGTGAAAAGTAGCCCTGTTGAGCGTGATGTCGCTGCTCAATCTGCAGATGTGGAGTCGTGGCGAGGCAGAGTGACACTGGTAGTTGCCAAGGCCCCGCAGCTACACGGGATGTTGCTGCCTGCGGGGAACAGGCTCCTGCTGGCAGATGCCAGTTTTGTCTGAGAGCTGTTAGACTAAGCTGGCAGCTGTTAAATTCAAAGGGAGCAAACAGAAATTTCCAGGGACTTCAGGACTAATGCTCCAGCTTTAGTCCTTTCCTATTTAAAACCAAAAAAGTTAACTTTTAAGTCTACATTGTTTGACTTCACCAGATTTCATCATTGACACAGATTTCATCACCAAAATGAACTCAATTGATTGACGTGAAGGAAAAATAAATGTATGAAAGCCAACAGGTGTCAGGTCCCTTCACAGAACTACCTCGGCAGCGCACTCCGCTGTTTGTGAACCCTCTTCCACAAATTCTCTGCCTCAGTGACCCAGCTGGTGGGATGCTTCAAGTCCCACATACAAATATGTGCCCTGATAAGTGTCCTGTGCAAATAAAGCCTTTACTTCACCAGGTTATTGTCACTCTTCAGTTTTCAGTTGATCCATTTCAATGTGTACTGATTGACTTTTAAGGGGAATCCATTTTTCTATCAGTCTGGTATTAGATGGCTGGAGGTCTCCTCCCTGTGCACTTCACAAGTGGATTGAAAACAAGCATCCCTCTCTCTGTCTGTATATATCTCATGCAAGGACAGTCTATCCAGAAGGCAGATGTCAATGCTTCTAATGGTCAACGAATTGTCATAAAATACAAAAAGAGGACCCATTCCTCTTTTTGCATCATACACCTCTTGTGCCTGTTCCACCTGACCTCTGCAGGCTTGCAGAATTGGCGAATAAGTGCACTGGTTGCTGTCCTCATATACACAGCCTCCCTCGAGGAGAGGTGCTGCCACCTGCAATCCTCTGCAGACCTACCACAACCCTCAGCTGGGCACAGGCATAGCAAACTCCTGCCTTTTTGTGGAGCCACTGTTGCTTATCCTGTGCCTCTGAAATCTCAGTCCAGTGGTTTGTGATCTGGACCAGAAAGAACACTCTGTATGACTCCGTTCAGCAGGTGGAAACAGCTGCTTTGGGCTTCCAGAGCTGCAGCTGCCATCATCTCCCCGTTGCTTGTCAGCCTCAGTGCTCTTTGAGCTCCTCCGACATCAAAAAGTCCCATCTCAGGCCTTTCCTGACAGGTGGCTGTGTAATGGTGAGATTCCCCATTTGAGCAGAGCTCTAGGCGTTGGTTTCAGGGTATGACTTCTGTAAAAGCTTTGGGTTTTGTCATTAGTAGTACTTTCACAGCAACTTTGGCTTTCGGGCCATTGTTCTGATTCGGCCTCCATAGGTAACGGCTTTTAATAGTTAAAACTGTAGGCAGATTACAGGGCATGGCTGCTGATGGTGCTTTAAAACATTTAGTCGTATCCAGCTTGTGCAAGTACAATATATAAACCATTCTCATGGAGACATCTTTACATGTGAGACTCACTCATGGGAGATCTTCACATTTGAGGCTCACTCAGTCAAAGTGTCTCAGGTAGCTCCTCCTCTTCAAAAGACGAACACGGTGAAGCCAAGGCAAAGCATGGAGACCTTCAGGCACACTCTGGTTTCAAAAGGCTTTTCAGAAGACTTGTCTTCGTAATTAATTTCATTTGAGTCTCTCTGCTCTGCAAAAAGTGAATTGAAAGAATTCACGTCCCTTTGGCTTATTCAAACTAGATGATTAGCTTAAGAGAGGAGACACCACTTTAGTTGGAGCCAGTTCTGCCCTACGTGTGAAAGCAAGCTCAAAAAACCCCTCAGGTTCCTGTGATCCAAACTCCAGCACTGCCAGTTCCGTTTGCATTCGCATGTACAGCCCTGAGCAGCTGACAGTGTGGCTGTCGATGGATGAAGCCCCGAGAAGCAGAGAGCTGGCGGCTCTCTTCTGTGTTCTGTCAGTCCCCAGCACTCGCAGCACAGGGGAATCGTTTTGAGGGAACAGCTCGGAAAGCAGCGGCGCAGAGTTTGCATGCTTTAGCCGAGCGCCTGCTTTGTTGCAGGGTAAGCTGGTCAGACTTTAGAATCTGGTTTACGCAGGTGAGACTTTGCTGTGGTTTGTTCCTCTCCAAAGATCTCTCGGGTTTGTAGCCTAACAGAAGCAAAAGCAACTTGAGCTAGGTCAGGAAAGAACCTCAGGCATGAGCAGACTCTCCTTTAGTGACCTCTGAGACCATTTTGCTGCTGGCATCCAAACTGTTTGAAAAGAATGGAAAAGGTTTTGCTGCTGGTGTTTGATTCTCAAACCTGAAGACTTCTTGAAAGGTTCTGTTAGTGTGTTGAGACGACAGGAGTGCCATGTCACATACAAAATTTTGCTTTTATGCCTGTGAAGGGGTTCTCTCAAGTGCTATGTAATGACATATTAATATACATTCTTACGAACTGACTAATGTTTTCTTCTGTATTGGTGTTGTTTTCAGAATACACAGATGAGAACACCCTGATTCCTAAGAACTCCTCGGTGATTGTTAGAAGAGTCCCTGTTAGAGTCAAAACTACCAGCAAAACACGATTTATGTAAGTACCCATAAAGCATTGTAGTCTGTGAGGGGTTGCAGTGTGTTAACTTTTTGTATGGAGGTTAGTTTACAGAGGCATTCGGAGTGTATCTTTCTTCTTTTTATTGCTTTTACAGTAAAGAGAGATACGCATGTTCCCCTCTCAGAAGAGTCTGTCAGTGTTTGACTGTGTCTTGCATTTGGGGGAGGCGGGGTGGGATATGGCAGGTATTCTTATGCCTCAGATCTGGCTTTCTGGCACACTGGCTACAGAGGAAAGACTGAAAGACAAAGGTCGCTGTTTGGGTGGTTGATTATGTAAGAGCACAAAGCTGTAGCACAGACTTCATCGTTTTGATACTTACACAGCAGAGACAAAATATCTGAGGACTTCCTCTGGCACTGTTGTGTTCTAGAGCTGTAAGTCGGACAGTAATTGCTGACAAACTAGAAATGGGATTTTTTTTTTTTTTAGTTGCACTGAATGTGCCAAGAGAGAACAGTTTATGTATACAAATACATTTCCACGTTCACTAGACTATCAGAATATAATGTCTTGATGTTCAGGTTTTATAATCTGTTTTCACTGCTTTTGGTTGGGTACAAGTGCTTTGTTCTAAGTTCTCATCACCTTTATTTCTTCCTCTAGAACTCGAACCGAGCCAGTGAGTGGAACACCAAAAGCGGTATGTAAAAACACAATCTCACACTTTGTTTCTACACATTGCACTTAATTCTAAACAACGTAGCCTTGTATTAATCTCCCAAACATGAACTTAATCTGTTCTGCAGCAAGACACAGTATATGTTGTAGAGACCATGTATTTGATTCCCAGCACAGTGAAAACTGAGTAATGCCACCATTTGCACAGTTCTAATGTGAATATTGGTATTTGTGCCTAGTGATGCATTGTGTTTCATATTGAATATGCTGGAATATTTCCTGAATGACTTTGTGCTGTACAGATAACGTAGGATTGGTTTTAGATCAGGTAGGTTCAAGGTTTGCACAATTCAATTGGTGCTGTGTTCTACATCTGTCTGTCTAGAGCTAGTATGTTTGTATAGGCTGTCGTGTGCTCTTTGTTTCTTGCAATTAAAATTGTTTGGAGTGCATTTTTTCCATTTTCACATTGTATCACTTAGCTTTTGTTTTGAAATACTTTCTTTGCCTAACAGTTTGGGAAGATGTTATCAAAACCCACTGAGAAACCATTGTTGTTCTACTTGGTACTCTTTCTTACTTTTGACTTGGCGGTTCAAACAAATCCCAAAATCAACGTATCCCATACGTTTTGAGGACAGTTCTGTGCAGCTAAAAGATTCCTTTTCGTGTCCTGAAATACTTGGGTATTTGTTCCTAAAGCTGTATAACTGAAGTGCTATTGTTTGGCCTCCTCTGAGTACTTAAAGGTCTCTAACGGATTGCTGTGAGTTTAAATGTTGTTGCTACCTGAAGTGGCCTTCCTAAGTTCTGCATTTGATCTTCCCGTTTTATCCGATGAAACGGTTTAGTTTCATAGTTTGTCTGCAAATGCAAATATCTAAAGCCCAGCGCACCGAGTTTAGCTGCTTCTCATGAACCACGTTGGCCCTCTGAAGCTGTCATAGGTTTGGACTTTGTTTTGAACCAATACACTTACATTAGGTTGGACATGTCTCTGTCCGTGACACTCGGAGGATAGAGTGCAGACTTTCAGACTACAGTAGAGGTTAACTTTTGCTATGTTTTGATTGTACAACTTGAATATGTGTTTAATTTTTTGTGAACAGATTGAGGACTCTTCTGCACCCACTCCTCTGGCCCAGCTCATTAAGGTATGTGTATATTCTTGTCAAAGACTTAAAAAAACCCCACCACCACCAACAAAAAACCCCACTGGCTTCATATTTTTAAGTCTTGTACGGTGATGTATAACTGGATAACTGCTGTAATGTGAACAAAACTTAATTTTTAATAATTTACAGTATTGGTTTTAACTTTAGAATGTGTGTATATTTCCGTAGCACCCTGTAAAGAGTAGTTCCCAGTTTGGGAGGACAGAAGGGGAGTCCCTCAACACAATGTTGCACTATTGCTCATCTTCAAGACATAAAGAAGCAGCACTTCAGGACCTGTTTACTGTTTCTCAGACCTTTTGTTAATTTTGTGTTGGAGACCGACACAATTTTCACAGAAGAATTTAACTGGCTGCAAGTTATGGACATGTTGGGGGGGGGGGGGGGGGGGGGCGTGCAACAGCCAAAATAGAAGCGTTTGTGTAACACGGAGAATTGCGTGGCTACTGTTGAGTTTCTAGTCACTGCAGTTATAGAGCCACTCTCTGAATGCTGCACAGTTTCATAACTTGTAGTCTATGGAGAGTGGACAACACACCCTAATTGGTTTGAACGCAGACTGTAAATTGTGTAAATGTGCCTAATTGTTTGCAGGAATATACCAATGTGTTAGTGCAGCGTATTAGCAGAGGTGGCCTTCTGAAGCTGCTGTAATGCCATGGTTTGCTATGGAACTGCTTGCATTTTTTGCTCAACAATGTGTCACTTTGTCTGGGAAAGCACTAGTGGTTGCACTTTGTGAAAAGGCGTAGTGTGAGCCTGTCAAATTACTGGTCTTAGAGAATAGAGAAGGCAGGGCCTCGTGCAGAGGGGCTAGTTCTTTCTTCTGAAAATAAAGGCTGGAGTTGGAGAAATCTCTTCCCACTCTCCTCTTCCCTCTCTGACTGCAGAATTAAATTGTGTACATTTGGGGAAAAAACCCCAACAGTTACTTTGGAAGGTAGTCACCAGAAGAAATTGTTGGTTCTGTAAAAACTCATGTGAAGTTTGACTCTAAAATGTGAAAAACTGTCCAAGTGCTGTACACATTCAAGCTTTTGAGAAAATGTAGGTATTTCAGAAAAATGCAGGAATGTAACGTAAAGCAGCTCCAAACTGTTATACTCCAACCTCCTCAGTGCAGACGGGCTTGGCTTGGAGGCAATGTGTTGACAAGTTTTCTGCTTTGTTATTACCTTGTAGGAAATTCCGTATTTGAATTATGGTCTGTGCCTAGTAATGGTTTGTGGGGTTTGGATGTGTCTTGTAAACTGTCTGGGTTTAAACAAATTGGTCAAGTATCTGTAAAGTTTTCTGTAAATGGTAACGGAAGGGGTTTCATAGATGTCGGTCTGGATTATGTTACTGTGGTGTCTATAAAACAACCGTTTCATAAACTGTTGAAACTCGTGGGTTGCTTTTGCATATAAAATCAAACCCATGAGTGGTTGCTCTGAATGATGGGTGCTTGGAGGTCCGTATCCTTTACATCCCTCCCTTAGACCCTGCTGGGATCTGGACTAGTGTGTAATGAGAACATTTGAACAAATGCTACTTACAAAAAATCAGCTGGCTTTGATAATTTGAAGGTCTAGTTCTGCGTAAGGTTTCTATCACAATTTGTGTGTTAGAAGGGCACAGCAAACAGGAAAAAATCTGCAGGTTGTGCTGACCGTAGTTAAATCACTTACCGTGAAGAAGTGAGTAGGCAGGGGACATGCAGTTTGGGCTGCCTACAGCACACCATGGTCCAATTTCTGCTGGAAAGAATCTTTTGTCTTGCTGAGGAATTATAAAAAGCTTGATTCCTCTTAATGCTTCTGTGTCTGAAGCTGAATTTCGGTGAGCAAAAGCAACTTCCCTGACTCTTAAGTTGTGTGTCCTTTTAATGCTGCAAAGTGTAAACACTGATACTTGCATACGTCTCCATTAAATGTACAGCGGAGATTTTCTCCTTCAAATAATCTGGAGCTCAGGAATCCATTTAAAAATACTGGATAATGTAATTTTTTCTACGCAGAGCTTCAGTCTGCTTGGAAGACATTTGGATTGGTTACACAAGTCTTTAAGTAAGGTACAAACAGAGCCTCGGGTTTTGAGTGCCCAAGAATGCTCCTTCCAAGCAGGTTAACGGGCACAGAGACACCATGTGATGGCGTAAGGGCTCCCCAGAACATCTCTGGGACAACTCTGGCTCATAGAAGCAGCTGCTTTCCTGCAACCTCAGCTGCTGCTGGGCTGCTTTTTACAGGGTTGGGTGAGTCTTTGGCTGGGGGAGCTTAAATGTGTTTCTAATGTGCGTGTCCAATAATTACCTGTTAAACAGACCGGCAATCTGGCTGAAGCCAACGCTTCCGAGGAAGATAAAATACGAGCTATGATGATCCAGTCTTGCCGTCAGTACGATCCAATCAAGTAAGTGTTGGCAAAGTCCTACCTGTTCTTTGAAGACTATGGAAACGTTGTAGAGATGGTTGTTGGAACAAGAGAGACGCATACATACCATTTTCTTTTTTTCCCAAAAACCTTTTAGTTACGTGAAGAAACCCTTGGGTCCACCTCCACCATCCTATACTTGCTTTCGCTGTGGAAAACCTGGGCACTATAGAAAGAACTGCCCGACAAATGGGGTAAGATTGTGGGGGGCTTCTGGTGTCACTTGGTTTTTCACTTGTTTTACCTTGGCAGTTACGCAGCAGTTACATGAATACCCCTGTTAGGAATTGTTTCTCTTGGGCTGAAATACAGAGGTTCTATGGCAGTGGTGCAAAGCCCTTCAAAATTCCAGGGAAAGCTGGAATTTTCAATGGGAAATTTTCTTTCTTCGAGGTCATAGTCCTTGTATATGTCCATAGATCTTTCTCTATGAGCTTTAATGTATATTTTTATATATTTCAATGTTACTGCAAATTTTTCTCATCTCTTTTTAATGACAGTTTGCAGTTTTTAGTATTTTGTAGAAAAAGATGCCGTTTCTCTTGACCCCATCTATTGAATATTTGCGTGTTATAATTACACAAGTCTCTGGTTGAGTATTCAGGCCATTTAACGTTACTCACTGAACGTACGTGCATCAGCTCTGAATTCAACCTTCACCTGTAGGTGGTGAATATCAGTGTCCCCAGTGGCCGATCCAGAGCCCTGCATTAAGCTCTCCCTCTGAACTGCGCTTTGGAGGAGGAGGGGGTTTGTGCCTCTCCTCTGAGGGGATGGGGAGCTGAGGGATATTTCACCCTTAAGGACCCTGAAGCTGAGCCAAAGAATGTCGACGGCGTTCAGAACACTGCTCGAGCCTTTGGAGCATCCTGGCTATATTCATTTAGGAAAAAGAGTATTTCAGTCGAGCAACGCTTAGGCTAGGTGAAAGGAGAGGATTAAAGGCCTTTCCTGCTTAAAATCGTGGTTGAAATGTCGTTTTAAGTGTGGGTCTTAAGATGAGCTATGTCTGCATTTCTTTTCTTAACAGGACAGTAATTTTCAGTCTGTTCCCAGACTTAAAAAGTGCACAGGAATTCCCAGGAGTTTCATGGTGGAGGTGGAAGATCCCAATACCAAGGGCGCTATGCTGACGAAGACTGGAAGATATGCAATACCAATTATTAATGCGTGAGTATGGAATTAGCTGGTCTGACCAAAAAGTGAAGGAGAGAAGCCACGTGTCAGTGTCTGAGTGGCAATGCCACCAAGCTGGCCAGCATCTGTAATTACGGGGCAAGAAGCACTGTCGTTGTATCTTAACCTTAAAACCTGTGATGATTTCTAATATTAAAATAGGGCAGTCCTGCTGCTCAGGGCCCTGAACGCTGGTTAAGCTTGTGGTATGCTAAGAATCCGTATTTCTGCAAAACATTTCAGTCGTGTTTACAGTGGCGTCATTCTTTTTGAAAGCTCCTTTTGCTTCTGTTTTATCTTGCTAAGGCTTCTTGCCGAATTTAACAAACAGCTGTTGGACTGAGATTCCCTCTGCCTCTGACATTTATCAGATCCCATGTGTGAAGCAGAGGGATGTTTACCTGTTGCTGTAAACTAAGAAAATCCTGCTGTGTGCTGACAAGAGTGGCTGTTTTAAAATGCACTCGGTAGCAGCTCTGTTCTTCCGTCATGGCTCTCCTTTTGCAGAAGCTGTAACATAGACTTCTTCCATTTATAAAACACAATTACACAGAGACTGACTTTATCCTGAGCCTGCGATTGACATTTACCCTCTGGCAAAGGAGAGGTGGGGTTCATTTCACCTGGTGTCTAGCTGTCAGAAAATGATTTCTCTAGTCTGAGCTAATTTCTTAGTTGATCCAATGAATGGAAGAGTTCTGCAGAAGGAAAATTGTTCCCCCCTCCCTTTTCTAGCACTCTGGCTATAGAAAAGTAGTTTAAACTAAATGTCTGTATTTTTGAAGGCTAATGTGGAGTGAGAATGACACCTACTGTCTTCATTGGATAAAATCCAAAGCTTGGGGAAGTTCTCCTTTATCCATCTTTGACTTTTTTTCTTTTTCCTTCCCCATCCCCCCTCCAGGGAAGCTTATGCCAGAGGAAAGAAGGAAAAGCCTCCCTTTTTACCAGAGGAGCCATCCTCTTCCTCCCTTTCCTCAGACGATCCTATTCCGGAGGAGCTGTTATGTTCCATTTGTAAAGAAATCATGGCTGATGCAGTCATTATTCCCTGCTGTAGAAACAGTTACTGTGACGAATGTAAGTGTTACTGCCATGTTTGCTAATTCAAAACATCACACCTGATCTTCTGACAGCAGAAAGATCATAAGATTCCTTTGTTACCAGCTCTGTTTAATACTTAAGTGTACCCCGAGTAGGAAAGGACTCTTCTTGTAGAAAGGAAAAAACAAAGGCAGAAGGCTTTTTTCCCTTTTTATGCACCTAGTTAAATCCTCTTTCCATGCAGAAGGATGAGTACGAGAAGAGTGCGTAATGCTGCAGCTGATTACAGTGTTAGTTATCAAATGCATTGAGTTTGTGCACAGTCCTTTCTCTCATACAAAACTACAGAGCCAACGCTGGTGACTTACTGTGGTCTGCAGCAAATGGCTCGTTAGGCATTTAATCCACATTCTTCTCCACGGGAGAGTTGGTTAAAACCGTCAGAACTTGAACCTACTAATGGTTTTTGGAGATGTGTCTTATTCATGAGCCTTGAGGTTGGTGACTTCTCACTGTGCTGGACAGTGGAGAACAGACTAGTCAGAACATCAAGGCACGGCCTGCTCTACATCTTCAAACGTTACAATAGTGAAATAGCAAAACTGGGCAGCTATTTCCTGCATACTATAAATTTTTTACACTGCTGAACATTTATAGCTTCATGCTCTCAGTTTGGAACCATATTCACCCATTAACCATCTACAGGCCTTTATAATTGATTAGAACCCAGACAATGTCCTTAGTTTAGCTAAAACCTATTTTGATGATTCTGATTATACCCAGGTATTAGAACGGCATTACTGGACTCTGAGGAACATACATGCCCAACATGTCATCAGGCAGGTGTTTCTCCCGACACTTTAGTTGCCAACAAGTGCCTACGCCAGGTAATGCAGTGACTTTTAGATAAACTGTTTGTAAGAAAAGTCTAGTCAGTCAGTTAGCTGAAAGGGAAGAAAATATTAATGTACACCTCCTTAAACAAGGCTAAATGGAATAAGGCTAAATTTACTTTGCAAATACATTCCCTGTTGTTACAGAAGCTGACAACTCTTGAGCGACAATCTGGCAAATTCAGGTCACACTTGTGTTCAACAGGATTGCCTCAGTTTCAAATTCAGTGTTACCACCGGAGTGCTTTACGTACAGATAGTCTGAGTTACCAGTCATTAACACCAGTGTTTAATGGGATGCGTTCATGTATCACCGAAGGGTTTGGCTTGGAAGGGACCTTAAAGCCCATCCAGTCCAACCCCCCTGCCACAGGCAGGGACACCTTCCACTAGCCCAGGTGGCCCAAAGCCCCGTCCAACCTGGCCTTGAACCCTTCCAGGGAGGGGGCAGCCTCAGCTTCTCTGGGCAACCTGTGCCAGGGCCTCACCACCCTCACAGGGAAGAATTTCTTCCTTAGATCTAATCTGAATATATCCGTATGTTGGTTTATTTTAGGATGGAGAGTATCTACGGGAATACACAAGTAATTCTACTCTGTGGAGGCTTTTGTTCATTGAGCTGCTGAAGGTTCATGTCACCTCTTTGTAAATATTTTTCTGCCTCTAGGCTGTGAACAACTTCAAAAATGGAACTGGGTATGCACAGGTGATCCGTAAGCAGAGGCGGCAGCAGCAGCAGCCACCAGCACATCCACCAGCTCTGACCCCTCCTGCTGCGCTGGTGGCTGCCAGGGGACGTCCTCAATCTTCCCCCCTCTCAGTCCGTGGTTTGCGGGAGGAGAAGGTAGGTTTTCTTCCACCATATGCAGTGATTTTCGTATTTTAGTCAAGCTTATTTTCCAACTGTTTGCACTGATTCACTAGGGCTATCTGGTTCCTGGACTGAGACAGCCAGCATTGCCGAGTCTTCTGGGCTACCGAGGACGATCAATACCCACAACCGGTAAGTAACTGTACCTTACAAATTTCGCTTAAAAAAATTATCTTCAGGTAAACTGAAAGGGATTTTTTTTCTCTCCCCATGCCAAAAGGTCATCCAGTGAGAGCCGGCAAAATTCGCTCGGCAAGTGGCAGACCAGACTGGGAAGTGTAAGTATGCTACAGAAATTCAATATATTGCTGCTTGTAACCTGTTAAACGAGGCCGTAACACATAACGGACACAACAGCTGATTTATAAGGGAATAAGTATGCACAGATCGTTGTGGAGAATACATGTGGTAACTAATTTTTAAATGGCTTAATTTGAATTGGCCTTCACAAAGGGGATCTGTGCTCTCAGGAAGATTATTTAAAATAAAACTCCAGTACATGATTGAAAAGAGGACTCTGAAGAATGAAGTCTTTCTGAGGCAATCATAATTACAACCACCTCCTTGGGCAGCCTGTTCCAATGCTGACAACCCTTTCAGTGGAGAAGTGTTCCCCAGTAGCTGATCTAAACCTCCCCTGGTGCAACTGGAGGCCGCTGCTTCTCCTCCTATCGCTTGTTACTGGGGAAAAGAGACCAACACCCACCTTGCTACAACGTCCTTTTGGGTAGTTGTAGAGGGTGATGAGGTCTCCCCGCAGCCTCCTTCTCTCCAGGCTAAACACCCCCAGTTCCCTCAGCCGCTCCTCACAGGACTTGCTCTCTAGACCCTTCACCACCTCCGTTGCCCTTCTCTGGACGCGCTCCAGCCCCTCAGTGTCTGACTTGTAGTGAGGGGCCCAAAACTGAACACGGTATTCGAGGAGCGGCCTCACCAGAGCCGAGGGCAGGGGGACCGTCGCTCCCCTGGTCCTGCTGTGATTTCTGACACAAGCAGGATGCCTTTGGCCTCCCTTGTCTAGGGAGGAGTTTGACAGAGCACAACGAGACTTAAAGAAGAGTGGGGGTTTGGCTCAATGAAGTTGGGCTGGTTTTCATGTTTGTGTTTCGATGGCCTGTCGGACGGCAGTTACACTCGAGTGCATCTGACATCCGCAAAAATGACAGAGTGTTTGCTCCAATAGACTTTCTGGGTGCAGACGGCAAACATGCAAAACTAAAACAAGACAAATGTCATCCTAAAACTTTCCCTAAGACTTGTAGGAATTCTAAACTGGTTTTGCTTAAATAGCATGTCCACCTTTGCATCTGCAAGCAGTCTGCATTTTCTCATACTGGCCATGTTTTGTTTCTTGGTGTCTTTTTGTGATAAAGGTCAAGCTGTAATTGTAATAAAGGTCAAACTTATCTTAACAGGGAAAAGAAAAAGTCCAGACTCGATGAGTTTACACACGGTTCAGGAGCGGATGGAATCTAAAAAGACTCCAAAGGAGCGCAGGCGTTCCTTTTCCAGGTAACTGCTTTACATGTCCTTAATGGAGGAGCAGGCTGGCTAGAGGAATCAGGAGGATCTCCACTGCCCTCTCCAGGTGGATGGGATGATTCCAGGGATTAGCAGGGAGAGGAGTTCTCTATGTAGGGTACTAGCTCAGCTACGGCAGAGATTACAGTTGACTGAGAGTTACAATTTGGCAGCAGTAGCTGAGGAGCAGGTGTCTCTTTCACTGAAGCTTCTCTGCAGTGACACCCTTCACCTCCTGACAGCCGTGAGGAGGCCAGAACCTGAAGAGGTCTAGTGCCTGGGTTTTCTGTGTCTCCCTGTTCTGAGTGTAACCGTTCCCTCAAAGCTCTTGGGAGGAGATATGGGAGAGAAATTGTATTCACCTCCTCTTTTGTTTATCTCCTGTGGGTACACGGGGAGACGTTAACCTGGACTGCAAACTGGTGGCTTTCCTAGGAATTTCATTGGAGCAGATGGAGCAGAGGAGCCAGGAGTCACGCGGCCTCACTTCGGAAGGCGTGCGCCTTGCTGTCTGCCAGCACTGGTGGTTTTGGGCCTCTGCCGAAACCCTGCTCCTGCTCCTTGAGCTCTACTGGCTGCGCAGGCGGAGGAGCGCTGACTGTGACAGCGGCAGCCAGCGGGGAAGCTCCAGCGATGCTGAGGAGGAGGGAGAGGACGATGACTGGGAGGGCAAAGCAGACCCCAATGACACCTTGGGTCAAGCCAACCCTCGAGTGGGGACCCCCGCTGCATCTGCCAAGCCCTTCCCAAGAAGTCCTTTCTGACAGGGATGCATCCAGCCTAGGGATGGGGCAGCACCTACGAACACCTGAGCACCCCCAAGAACAACATCACCAACCGCCTGCTGCTGGTGCCCCTGAGACCACCCCTCGGGCACGTCTTCCACCAGAGCTGGGCACTGTGGGGGATCCGCCAGCGAGGCACTCCTGCATCCCCGGGGAGCACCTGCCGGAGTACGTGCTGTGCTTCCTCCTCTGCCCCGTGACGAGCCGAACAGAAGCCAGGTCCCCGCTTCCCACGCAGCCTCTGCATCTCCGTATAGCCTCTGCATCTCAAAATCCAATAAATGGGCTTGTTTTAAGAAATCCTGTGTCCGTGAGAGTAGGGTATTCCCTGCCTGGCTTTCCTGAGCGCTTTGCAGCCTCTCCAGCCCAACAGCAAACCTGGGGCTCTGCGCGCGCTTTGGCCCTGAACAAGCATTCTTGCCACATCCAGCAAAACAATCCAAACACTTGTCCTTTGCAGGCACACAGAAGGTGGTGGAAGGGAATCCTCTTGCTGGCTTTCCCGAGTGCCTTGCAGCCTGTCCAGGCCACCAGCAAATCTGGGTCTGTGCGCTTGCTTTGGCCCTGAACTGGTGTTACCGGCAGGGCTTTGGATTTTTCAATCATGGCTTAATATTCCAGTGATTATATTTAAAGAAGTCAATTATATAATTCAGCTAAAATAAGTGTGTGTTTTATTAAGAAACCCTATTTTTAAAATATATTTCAGTTTTATAAAAACCCTGAATTACACATTTCTTATAGAAATACATCACTGGAAATCAGCTAGACAATAACCAATGTTTCTGGAATGTCAGTACACTCAAATTGATGGTCAGTCTGTAAAGAAAAAAATTCTTGAGGATTGTCCTGTGCTTGTTCTTCTGGGATACTACCCTTTTGGATCATTCTAGAGGCATTCCAAGAGACACCTGCACTGGGCCAAGGAAATGTAAGGAATAATCTGATTGCCTAATTACTCAATATGGTTGGATATCCTGTGTTCACAAAGTTCCCTTGTTTCTCACTGCCTCCCAACTTCAGCTTCAGCGACAGAGAAATAAAACCCACCTCTGCTCTGAGGGTTGAATTTCTACTTCATAACTGCTGTAATATACAAATGATTTTGATTTATATTAAGAATTAAGTTTGGGACTGAGTTTATGCACCTCTGATACGTTGGCAGCTATCCAGCAAATACCTCGAGTTGTGTTCACTCTTTTAGATGTCAGAGTAGACACTGAGGAGGAAACACAGTTCTCAGATGTTTCTCTTTGACAACGGACAAGTGTTGGAAACACTGAAAGTTAAATCTTGATGCCTGGAACACTACAGTAGACTTCAGTGGAAAGAGAATGTGCCCCTGAAAGCAGTTAGCGGAGTGGCCAGGACAAGCAAATTTGTTTTGCTAACACAGTTCAGCAATGTTAGAAAACACTTTTCAAAAAGATTTAAACCTTCCTCTGGACAGGACCAATGAACCTTCCTTCAGAGCCCATCAGCACCATTTGTTTACAATCAGCCAGAGGGACTGCTGTCTAGTGACAGGAGACACTGTCCAATCAGTTCAGAACAGTTCTTTGAAGGGAAAGCCAGAGTTGATAGGCATCCCCGCTGGAAGGCTCTTACAGAGGAGAGTGTTAAATAGAGTCAACTGGCAGGTTTAAGCATTGTCTGGGAAATGTCAAACACTGTCAAGACACCACAGAGCTCTCTGCAGCCAAGCCCCAGCGAGGGACTCCTGTGGGCTCATCTCTGAGAACACAGACTGATGGGCCACCAGCCCTGCCCACAGAAAACACCTTATCAGCAGCTGGCGCAGAGAGTACAGCGCCCTCAAAACCACCAAACCAGCCAGGTCAGCCCACCCAGACACCCAGCATCTCCCCGCAGTACCTGCAGCCACATCTGCAGCCCAGCCGTGCTGTCAGGATCCTCTCGGACTGGTCGGGTCAGCGCTGTCCCACCTGCTTCACACGGCATCCCTGCAGCCACAGGCACCTCCTGAAAGGGGGGAACCTGCGAGAGCAGTTTTTAAATGTGTTTCCACAAAGACCAGGCAGTTACAGAAAAGAGATTTCACAGGGACAAAACCAGGGAAAAGGAGGAGGAGGAAGTCGGTCTGCCTGGCTACATGAAATGGGGATGAGAACGAGCAGAGATGCAGGGCACAGCAGAACTGAACAGGAGCTTGAAGGTGACAGGAAGAAAAAACAGGCAAGATGAACTACACAGGTGTTCTGGACAGATTATTTTGTTTAAATCTTGATGAATTCATCCTTATCAATTATTCTGATGATTAATTCTATTTCCACACGGGCATTTTGTCAACATTTAAGAAGATGCACAGGAGACCCCAGGAGAAGCCCCAACACTGACCTAGGAACGAGGTGACGATCTGCAGACTGACAGCACATCGGGCGGGACAAGCTTGCAAAGAAACAAAGTGGCAACGGGTTACATCACATTTACAGCAATCCACAGCCACAGGCAGTGAAAAGCGACTATTTTCTGCAGAGCTGGTGCAGAGCAGAGAGGTGGAGGTGAAGCAGCAGCTGACGGGGGAGGCTGAAGCAGTGCCACCCACGGCAGGAGCTCTGCCGGCTGTTTGCAGGCTCAGAGCAAGTGGTGCTGCCGGATTTCCCAACCAGAAGCACTCCCAGGATCCCAGCACACAGAAACTTGTCCTTTAATTGCTTTTCAGTCACTTCTTGTACCTTCATTGTGTGAGACTTCTGCTCTGCCTGCAGATGTCAAGAGATACTTTTCTGAAAGCGGAGCAGGTCGTTGCAGCTTGAAACAAACAGGATTTGTCTTTTGGCAAAGGTGCAAATTAGAAGCTCAGCACAGAAACTGAACTTTGTCCAGAAAGCCAGAGGAGCAGCAGGGCTCTGCAAAGGGGCTGGGCTCCAGCACACCCCCCTGCTCACCCCCCACATCTCTCCCAGCACCTCCGAGCTGGGAAAAACTGTCCCACAGCCCGAAGGCAAGAGCCCGCCTGGGCCAGCTCTCGCCCTCGGGCTTAATGCCGGTTTCTGATCAGCACCTCTTGGCTCTGGTGACTGGCACCCTCTGAAGCACCACTCTGAGGGGTTTCATCAGACTGAACCCACCCAGCCCAAATCACCACAGAGAGCAGAAAATATTAAATGCGTCACTGCTTTCACACTTGAAGTAAAAATAAAGGGCTAAAATTCACTTTCCCTGGGGTAACCTGACAGATAAACCCCGCAGACACAACAGACCCTTACAGACAGCAAAACCCACCAAGTTCAAGGTAAAAGGACAAGCACAGTCACACATCAGAACGTCTGAACAGCCCCAACTGTGACAACAAATCCACAATTCAGAACCATGAAACACTTTGGGTTTTTAGACCAAAGCTTTCCCTTCCCCGGCGATCCCACCACCCCCTCCAGGGAAATCGGCCCCAGCCCCTGCGCTCACCCACTGCTAGGCCGGGGACACCACCACTGGTGCTGGTGCTGGGGCTGGTGCTGGTGCTGGTGCCACCTTTGCAGGAGAAAAATTCCTTCAGCCATCCAGAACAAAGCGAGTGTTTTAAAAGGAGGAATTCCCACTTGCTGGGTGAACCAAATCTCTGCATGTATCATCCCTCAGTGCAGACCCCAGAGAGCTGGAGGACCTCCTGCCTAGGCCGCCTCACTGCAGACCATGGAGCCCTGGCAGACTGTCGGCAGGAAGTAGGCCCTGTGGGGGCCAGGGGGACCCCCGGGGGGGCTCCAGCACGTTGTCCCGCCCAGCACCTGCCCACACTCCTGCCTGTGCCGTGAGGGGGGATTGGGGACCCAGGGGGATTATTGGGGGGGTGTTATTGGGGTTCTGTGGGAGTTGTGGGGGTTATTGGGGTCCTGGGGGGTGTATTTGGTTCCTAGAGGGAATGTAATGGAGTCGGGGTGGGGGGTGTCCTGGAGGGGTTTGGGAGGGTTATTGGGGTCCTCGGGGGGGGGGGGGTCTTGAGGGAGATATTGGTGTCTGAGGTGGGGGGATTGGGGACATCCTGGAGGGGGTTCTGGGGGAGGTATTGGGGTCCTGGGGGTGTCTTGGGGGAGGCATTGGGGTCTGGGGGAGGGTCTTGGTTGTTGGGGAGTGTTATTGGGGTACTGGGCGTCTCCTGGGGGGGGCTAATGGGGCTTAGGGGAGTCCTGGGGGTGGGCTGGTAGGGTCCTGGGGAGATATTTGGGGTCTTGGGGGGTAAAGGGCAAGCAGGATTATCAAGCAATATTCAGAAATCATTATAAGTTGCTATAAGTTGCTATAAGTAAATAAGGTGCAAAGCAGGTGATCATTTCCTTGTATCAGTACACTTCTCCCCTGCCCGTGGTTTCAGAATGTGTCAGCTGTATCAGAAAACAAGGTTGTCCCTAGGAGCCTTGCCTTAATCTTAGGTCTAGTAAGGGGCAGGAAGAGGAAGGGGCAGCCTGAAAGCTAAGGCAGTTGAAGGTGATGTGGAAAGGCTTCTGTCAGCGCCTTTGCCGTGGTGTCCCTCTGGATGCACTTTAGAACCTCTAGTTCATTCTGCCCTGGTCCTGTTCCTCTCTGGCCACTCAGCCCCAGACGTTGCGGAAGGGACGCACGCTGTCAGCTTGACATCAAGTGAGTAGGGGCTGCGCTGTGAACGTGCAAACTGCTTTGTAAAATCACCCCCGGGTGATGTATTGCGCACCTCGCCTGTGACACTGAGCTCCTGAGAAGTGTTGCTCTTAGCCTGGTCTTCCTCGTGCAGACATTTGGACAGACTTCATGTGCCCAGCGAATGAGCCTTTGCTGGGATGACTGTCCCCTGAGAACAGACTCTCAGTGGGCTGCGGCACAGTTCTGACAAGGGGTCTGCAGCACTGAAAACTGTCCCATAAGGTATCTGACAGCCCCTCAGGCACGGTAGAAAATCAAAATAAGGGAGGCTAGTGCATGCTGTCGGATGTGGACAGAACTTTTTCGATTTCTCTGGATGTTAACCAGTGGTAAGATAGCTACCGAAATCTCTGACTTTTCTTCCTCACGGCCAAGGGAAGTGCCTTACCAGCACTGACACTGACGGCTCGTTGTGCACGGCTGGTTCATTACAGCACAGGATCAGCCTCTGAATCTCTTGGCTAAGGAACTTTCTAAAGCCGGTATTAGACCGTACTAGTGCCATACTGCTTGTAACTTACTAACATTTATTTTTGGTTTGGAAGCAACTCGGTCATTATACTAAGTAGTTTAGCAGTGTAAATTCTGTAGTTTATCACAGTTTAAGAAGAACATGAAAGTAGCAAAAAATATTTTCTTACACAGTTATCTGCTCCTTTACAGGCAGCGGAAGATGCGTCTGTACCAGTTGTCAAGTTTGAGTTTGATGGCTTTGAGGTAAGCGTTTTGCTTTTTTTCTTGCTTTGGAACAGGAGAACTTCTCCAGGGAGCTGTGACCATGCTGTTTTACAAGGTTATTGGTACCTCAGAGTGTATTTAGGAAACTGTAATTAAATGGCCTGACCGCAGCCGATCCCAGGAGAAGAGGCTGCAGTCAAATGGGAGCTGATAGGAAAATAAGCCCCCAGGAAGCTTGGCAGGTGGGGGGGCATCAGAGACAACCCTTTCTGCCCTGTGCTTAGAGCGGGGGAGCCTGCTGGAACGGCACTTATCTGCCAGGGACTGTGCAGAGTGGGAGCAGAGGCAGTGCCCTTGCTGACTCCTCCCAGCTCTGACAAGCTGGCTTTCTACAGAGGGATGCGTATGGGGTAGTTGACGGTGTGAATCGTGTCAGCAGACTAAATGCTTTGTTGCAAATCAAAAATGAAGTGATCGTGAGACAAGCAATCTGGAAAATGGCAAGTAAAAGTACTCACGAGACTCCTGCCTGGGTTTGTCAGCTGCAGGAATCCTTGTATCTTGACTGCGTCTTATACGGTGACTGGAGACCTGCGTGCTGTAGTACCTAAGCAAGTCACTGCTTGGTACCACTCTCATGAAGTCACTTGTTCCGTGACCTTCTTGTGGCCTTTGTCTGGTGCAGACATTCACAGAATAACTTTCTTGCCTCAGACTGTGCTATGAACCAGACGCTTCAGGATCAAAAGGGCTTACTGCATAGAGAAGATGCTCTCTCCCTTGCTGAAGTACAGCTGAGGTGACTGAACTTACGTCTTAATTCTATAATTAATTTTAACTTCCCTTTTAATGGAAATTCTAAGTTTAGAGTAATCTTTTTCAACTTAAAACCCCCTTCCTTTCCCTAGCTTAAAAGGAAAGGGGGTTTTGTAAAGTTCTCTTAAAAAGAAAGGGGGTAAATGAAGGGTTTTATAAATAAAATATGGAACTTCTAGCAATTTTCTTGAGTTTTTTGGCAAATAAATCTCTTGGAAGATGTATCTATAGTCACATAGTTCTAAATACAAATGTTAACCACTCTTTTTAGACTTGACTAACTGTCCCCCACCGGTGTGCTGTTCACAAACAGTGCAGCATTCTAACTCACGGTTGGCACTTTTTTTCCTCTTAAGATTGATCTGGTGTTTGCAAGACCGTCTGTGCAAACTGTTTCTGATAAGCTTGATCTCGGAGATGACTGGCAGCTGAGAAGCCTGGATAGGAGGTGTGTATGAAGCTTAAATGGTGAGCGTATTTACACATCTTTAAGAAGAAAGTGTTACTGAAGTTGGTCTAGAATGCACATGACACAACTCCAGTTTCTGTACGAGATGCATAAGCTGATCTCCTGTGTACTTGAGATCCGAGGAGGTGGCAAGTGGGTGTAAATTTAGATGTTTCAAGGAGCTGTGTGTTTAGATAGACCTGTATTTCATGTTTCTTGGATCAGGGTGTGTGCACTGTTCCACGTTGCCACAGAGACTGCTTCAGATGAATAGGTGGAGCACTTGATAGAGGAGAATGTGTGGTAGTTCATTAAAAAAAGGAAGATATTTAAAATACCCAAAGCCTAACTTGCTCGCTGTTTAACAGTGACTGGTTTAATTGTTCCTGGCTGTTGAAGAAACCTGGCTGTCGGAATCCTCTAGAAAGGCCTTATTAAAAATGGTTGGCGGTAGTCTATAAACTATGACAAAGCTGTTGAGGGCACCAGTTACCTGTAGGGATACGGAATGTTATGTGTAATCTGTAATTTTTAACGCACTACAAAGCGAGTAATCCAAACTTGTTTTCATAGATTTGAACGATAAACTGTAAGCTATTCATCCAGCGTAGCATAAACCAGACCTGTACCTGTTACTAGGAACTTCTGTCCTTCAACTTTTCTCTTAGAGTTACCGATGAAATGCTACATCTAGTGCCAAGTGAGGAGAACTTCTGGCTCACGCTCCGTGCGCTTAAACTGTGGGCAAAACGTGAGTAAGGTGGTTGTTTGTAATCTTTAAGCTTTTCAGAGGCACCTCATGCTGAAAAGATAAGACCATTAGAAGTACTTCAGCCATGGAGAGCCATTTAAATGACAGTTTTCAAGCAAAAGCCAGTTTTTTAGTTTAGATTCAAGGTGTGTCCATGGGGTAGAGTGGGTGTGTTTTTTAATGGGGGTAGAGTGGGGAGAAGAGGGGAGTGCCTGCAAGACAAGGTGCTTTATTGCTTATCAGGAACCTGACTACAGATGGTAAAAAAGCCAAGT
Organism: Strix aluco; assembly: GCF_031877795.1. NCBI lineage: Eukaryota > Metazoa > Chordata > Aves > Strigiformes > Strigidae > Strix > Strix aluco. The sequence goes on from NC_133966.1 coordinate 1,231,426, forward strand.
GAAGTATAAAAGCTTGATCCATAAGGAATAAGAAAGTATTGTTTGTGCATGTGGCTAGAGCAGGTACTAGAAGAATGGCAGAAATTTTGTCTTAAGGGAAGTTGGAGTGAAGCAGTAGCTGTAGCAGTGTAGGCAAATTTCAGAGTAGCAGTATTTTGGGGAGTGGTGTGGTAATGATTCTTCTTCTCATCACTGTTAAGGACCAACAGTTTTGGCCTCATCGCACTGCAATAACAACTGCCTTGGAGGCTGAAGTGTACTGAGTATTCTATAGATTGTGAAGTTGGTGCTGCAAATTTGAAGGGATATCCTTGGGTGTTGGAAGACTGCAGGCTAACTCCAGTGTGTCCGCTCTAGGTCATGGCATTTACTGCAACCTGCTGGGATTTCATGGTGGGGTTTCCTGGGCAATGCTGGTAGCAAGAACATGTCCGCTCTATCCAAATGCTTTGGCTTCTGCTCTTGTGAACAAGTTCTTCTTGGGTTTTTTTGTTTTTTGTTTGTTTGGTTGGGGGTTTTTTTTTCAAAATGGTAAGAGCTATTCTTTATTTTAATTTGCAGAAGGAAGTAACACTTCTAGAGGTAGTTCTTCCTATAAGATTTACATTGACAGCATTCAGTCCTACCCTGAATTACATGGCAGAGTTTTAGATGGACAGTTACTGGGTTTTCTTATAGAGGAAATGGCCAAATCCTGCACTGCTGAAACAACCCAAAGACAGCAATCTTAGTTTGCCACTGTAGGACCCTAGGGTGTGTAAACATTGAATTCAGAAGCCTTTAAACTTTTTTCTAACCCAAACTGATGCTAAGCGCAATTGTTTTAACATCCGAGATGAACCCCTCAGACCGGTACCGTGTAACGGGGATCCTCACCCCAGGCTCTCCACAGCAGAACTCTGCACACAAGGGATCTGCATCAACGCCAGCGGTAACGGGAGAGGAGTTCAAACATGCTAAAGTCCTTCCCGTGCTCGTTAACTGGTTAAAAAGTGTAATTCTTGCTATATGAAACCACATTATGTGAATTGGTACCTAAGCACAACTCACAAGTGAAACGATCCTGTCAGCATAGCGCTTCTTGCCATCAAAATACTTGATCAGCAACAGTTCAGTGTTTCAAACAAGAAGACGTCAGAGCAATTAAAAAGTGAAGAGGGAACACGTATCTTGAAAGGCAATGCCCGCAGAGGCAGTTAATTTGGAGGAAGGAGAGACTGGAAGAGATCTCCAGGCCCATCAAAAGGTGACTGAGCTCCATAGTGAGCAGTCAGGGGTTGTCTGGTTGCTTCCTCCTTTCTTTATTTCCCTTGGAAGGCTCTTGCAGAACCCAAATCTTCTAAGCATTAAAGAGTTTTCTTCCAGTTTGCAGCTTAAAGTTACTCAGGGCCAGGCATTACACATTTTTTCTGGTGCCCACACCCTTCAGTCTTAGTAACTGTTCTCCCTAAGTGTTATTTCCCTCTTCTGCATTTACAGCAGTCACCCCACTCTTCTCCCACTTGCTTTTCTGGCCCAAGCAAATCCCGCACTCCTGACGTCAGCACGCGTGTCCATCTCCCACGTCCCAGCGATCCCCGCAGCTCTCCTCGCCAGTTCTTCCAGGGACAGTTCATCTTTCCGGTACGTGAAGGACCAGCAGGGCCACCACGTCAGACGAGCTGTGCTCTCGTCAGTGGCATTAACTCTCCTCTGCCCTTGCTGAAAACACTGTGCCTGACACACGGCAGGGCAGCGCTGGCTCACGCCCCCATCACGCTGCTGGCTCCCAGATGCTCTCTTGTGCTTCCCTTGAGCTCCCTGTAGGGCTTCTTCCCCCTCCTCAGTTTTGGCCAGCCAAAGAACATCCAACTTCTGACTCTCAAATTCTTCCCACTCTTCTAAATATCTTCGTGGGGGTCTCAGCCTTCTGCCCTTCAGATCAGTAGCTTATCATAACAGGAGAAGGATAGCACTTTTTTTCCCCAGGTAAGCAAATACTTAAACTCTTTGTTTAAATAGAAAAATTAAGAGGAAGGAAAAAATAACAGCCAAGTGGAAAGTGAAAGTTTAATTTGGTGCTGAAACAGCTTGAATACTTCTGCTGCAGCTGTAGCAGGGGGATGACGCTTAAATGTCTGATCAGGAGAAAAGCAAAAATCCTTCCGCTAAGGTTTCAAATTACAAAATAACTTCATCGAAGGGAAGACAGACTGTCTATATGTAAATATTGCTGTATGTTCATAGTGCCTTCTCAGCACAGTGTTTCTCTTACGGCACGAAGAACTTACTGGTATGAAAAGTTAGGAATTTTAAGTGTTATTTTGAAGCAATTTACACTTAAATCAGCAGTGGTGAGGAAACAGTCAAGAATTTGGCTTGCAGAATGGGAGATGATTCGTGACTGTCCCCACAGCTTTTGCTGTGAATGACGTTTACAGCTCTCTCACTGTGTGGCAGTGCCAGGCTTTGTCAGGGTCGGTCTGGTCAGGACCTCAGCAGGCTCCTTGTCCATCACTGCGATTCTTCAGTCAGCAAAGACAGAAAGAAGGCCGGGCAGCACTGCCGCCATTGGCCGAGCGTAGCCCCGCCCCCATCCGGCTGCTAGCAACCTGGGCAGCAGCACTGTTGCTATTGGCTGAGCGAAGCCCCGCCCCTGCCCGGTTTCCTGGCAACCAGGGCAGCACTGCCGCTATTGGCTGAGTGAAACGCCGCCCCCATTTGCCTCTTAGCAACCTGGGCAGCAGCACTGCTGCTATTGGCCGAGCGAAGCCCCGCCCCTGCCCGGTTTCCTAGCAACCAGGGCAGCACTGCCGCTATTGGCTGAGTGAAACGCCGCCCCCATTTGGCTCCTAGCAACCTGGGCAGTAGCACTGCTGCTATTGGCCGAGCGAAGCCCCTCCCCTGCCTGGTTTCCTGGCAACCAGGGCAGCACTGCCGCCATTGGCCGAGCATAGCCCCGCCCCCATTTGGCTCCTAGCAACCTGGGCAGTAGCACTGCTGCTATTGGCCGAGAAAAGCCCCGCCCCCATTTGGCTCCTAGCAACCTGGGCAGTAGCACTGCCGCCATTGGCCGAGCATAGCCCCGCCCCCATTTGGCTCCTAGCAACCTGGGCAGTAGCACTGCTGCTATTGGCCGAGCAAAGCCCCGCCCCCATTGTGTCCTAATAATGCCCGGGATGCGACCAGCACTGCCAGGGCAGCGGCGATCATTTGAGGAGGAGGAGGCGAGTAGTGAGGAGGTGGCGAGTAGTGAGGAGGAGGAGGAGGCGAGTAGTGAGGAGGAGGCAATTACTGAGGAGGAGGAGGCGAGTAGTGAGGAGGAGGCAATTACTGAGGAGGAGGAGGAGGAGGTGATCAGTGAGGAGGAGGCAATCAGGGAGGAGGAGGCGATCAGGGAGGAGGAGGAGACGGCGAGCAGCATCACGACCATGGCGAGCAGCATCAGGACACGGCGACCAGTGCCACCAGCAGCTCCCAGGTGAGGACAGAGCCAGAGCCAGACCCGACAGGCTCCTCGGCAGGGCAGCCCCTCGCCACGCGCAGAGCACCGGCCCTTTGACCTGAGCTGCCAGCTGCCGTCGTGAGCGGGGCCGGGGGGTCTCTGGGTGGCCCAGGGATGGGCTTGGGGGGCTCCAGGTGGGGGGCTCAGGGGGGCTCCGGAGGGCCCAGGATCACTCTGGGAGGACTCCGGAGGGCCCAGGGCCGGTCTGGGTGGGCTCTGGGGCCCGGGAGGGGCTCAAGGGGGTCTCCGGAGGGCCCAGGGCCGGTCCGCGCAGGCTCCGGGGAGGGGGGGTGGGTCCAGGGGCCGGGCCGGTCGCTGTCCCTCCCATGCGGTCCCAGGAGTTGGCAGCAGGGGGGCCACGGGGGCCATGGTGCAGTCGGGGTCACCCCTTGTGCGTGAACTGGGTGAACTGGGTGGCTGCGCTCGTTTCACGGCCCCTGGCCTTTCAATTCTGTAAGAATAACGATGTGGAATTGAGCACTGCAAACAGCTGGAAGCCCTGAAGGTGTTTCCCGGCGCTCGACGCGGGCAGAGCGGTGGTTCTGGGTGAGGGGTTTGGCTGGAGGGAGCCGTTGGGCGCAGGTCGGCACCTTGAACCCGGCTCCTCTGCACAGCCCGGGCCCCTGCGCCGTGGTGACGGCGTGTGGTGGGAGCGGGGCCGCTGGCCTCAGGCCTTCCCCTTGTTGTTGTCTGGCTTCAGAGCTGCAGGTTGTGAGTTTCAGAGCAGCCAAACAGTGAGGGTAGACAAAGGTTCAACAGTCAGGTGAGACAAAGAGTAAAGGAAGTAGTGTGAAGCTTTTGAAACAAAACCCAGGTGAATGTGAGCGGTGTGTCCGTGGGGCAAGGTGAGCGGTGGTCTCACTGAGGTCAGATGGCCAGGGCTGAAGGGGTCCTGCAGATTTTTCAGCAAAGATACGAGGTGATTTGGAGAGACTGTGGCCTCTCCCGTGGTTATCACCTGAGTAAAACGGTACATGTGCTTAAGGGTTTGGTGGTCTTGGAAGAGAACAATTAATTATTGTTGGGCTCCAAAGCCCCATCCAAATGTCGCCTGCTGACTCGGGTCAGTTTTGTTCAGTAGTTGTGTGCCGGCATGGTTTCTGACAAGCACGGCAGTAGTAGCTGAGGTTAATAACTGTGGAAGCCAGAGCAGTTCCTCGAGGCGAAGTCCCTGAGGCGCAGCGCGGGGCAGCGGGTGGCCCAGCCGTGGGCAGCGGCTCCCCCTCGGAGCAGGAGGGTCAATGTACACGTGTCAGAGCCCTGGCTCCTTACACAGCACCAGCCTCCTTTTGCGGAGACGGGGGATTGTTTTCCTGGCTTTTCATCTTCTGAATAGATGGCCCTCAGAGGAACCCACTGGCCGTATTCGCTTGGCGTAAGCTTGGAAGCACCAAACAAAATAAACATTTTTGCTGAATAGTGTCATAAAGGCAGCAGTTACCTTCTGGATGCCTGTACTGGCACGGAGATGGCAAAATCCCATTCTCTGTGATGGACTTGCACCATCTTTTGAGTCCTAGGCCCACATGGGCCTGTTAGGCCATTCCCAGCTGGGACTCACAAAGTCCTTACCGTCAGAACATAATGAACATATCAGAACGTAATGTTTTGATGTTTAGGTTTTATAATCTGTTTTCACTGCTTTTGGTTGGGTACAAGTGCTTTGTTCTAAGTTCTCATCACCTTTATTTCTTCTTCTAGAACTCGAACCGAGCCAGTGAGTGGAACATCAGCCACGCCGTGCGTGCATTACAAGTTCTTCTCCCTGCTGCAGTACGACACGGTCACCTTCAGCGGCCTCAACATCTCCCTGGGCGACCTGAAGCGCCAGATCATGGGCCGCCACAAGCTGAAGGTGACCAACTGCGAGCTGCAGATATCCAACGCCCAGACCGGAGAAGGTGCGTGGGGGCGGCGGGCACGGGGCCTCGGGCACTGCCCGGCTGGCGGCGGCCACGGCCTGCGGGAGCCACACTCTGCTCTCTGTGGCTTGTCCCCACGTGGCGTGAGTCAGCCTGGGGCCCGTCCCGCCGGCGTGCGGGGAACCGGGAGGGCAAGTGGCGCCAGCGATTCAGTGGGGTGCGAAGGGACGGTGCGATTCGGCCACCATCGGTAGCTGTGGCTTGTGTGGGGACCTCACAGAGCCGTTCCGATCTGTTGTTGGACACGGAGCTGGGCGTAGGAGACTACGTGGTCCATGTGCAACGTCTAGTGCTTGCAAAAGCCCAGTAGCCACTTACCGGCCATCACTGGCAGTAAAACAAGTTTTGTGCTAGAAGGGAGTGGGAATCAACAATGGTGTTGGCTCCAGCTTTGTTGAACATTTCTGTTGGAGCTCTGCTTGGACAAGTGTGAAAAGTAGCCCTGTTGAGCGTGATGTCGCTGCTCAATCTGCAGATGTGGAGTCGTGGCGAGGCAGAGTGACACTGGTAGTTGCCAAGGCCCCGCAGCTACACGGGATGTTGCTGCCTGCAGGGAACAGGCTCCTGCTGGCAGATGCCAGTTTTGTCTGAGAGCTGTTAGACTAAGCTGGCAGCTGTTAAATTCAAAGGGAGCAAACAGAAATTTCCAGGGACTTCAGGACTAATGCTCCAGCTTTAGTCCTTTCCTATTTAAAACCAAAAAAGTTAACTTTTAAGTCTACATTGTTTGACTTCACCAGATTTCATCATTGACACAGATTTCATCACCAAAATGAACTCAATTGATTGACGTGAAGGAAAAATAAATGTATGAAAGCCAACAGGTGTCAGGTCCCTTCACAGAACTACCTCGGCAGCGCACTCCGCTGTTTGTGAACCCTCTTCCACAAATTCTCTGCCTCAGTGACCCAGCTGGTGGGATGCTTCAAGTCCCACATACAAATATGTGCCCTGATAAGTGTCCTGTGCAAATAAAGCCTTTACTTCACCAGGTTATTGTCACTCTTCAGTTTTCAGTTGATCCATTTCAATGTGTACTGATTGACTTTTAAGGGGAATCCATTTTTCTATCAGTCTGGTATTAGATGGCTGGAGGTCTCCTCCCTGTGCACTTCACAAGTGGATTGAAAACAAGCATCCCTCTCTCTGTCTGTATATATCTCATGCAAGGACAGTCTATCCAGAAGGCAGATGTCAATGCTTCTAATGGTCAACGAATTGTCATAAAATACAAAAAGAGGACCCATTCCTCTTTTTGCATCATACACCTCTTGTGCCTGTTCCACCTGACCTCTGCAGGCTTGCAGAATTGGCGAATAAGTGCACTGGTTGCTGTCCTCATATACACAGCCTCCCTCGAGGAGAGGTGCTGCCACCTGCAATCCTCTGCAGACCTACCACAACCCTCAGCTGGGCACAGGCGTAGCAAACTCCTGCCTTTTTGTGGAGCCACTGTTGCTTATCCTGTGCCTCTGAAATCTCAGTCCAGTGGTTTGTGATCTGGACCAGAAAGAACACTCTGTATGACTCCGTTCAGCAGGTGGAAACAGCTGCTTTGGGCTTCCAGAGCTGCAGCTGCCATCATCTCCCCGTTGCTTGTCAGCCTCAGTGCTCTTTGAGCTCCTCCGACATCAAAAAGTCCCATCTCAGGCCTTTCCTGACAGGTGGCTGTGTAATGGTGAGATTCCCCATTTGAGCAGAGCTCTAGGCGTTGGTTTCAGGGTATGACTTCTGTAAAAGCTTTGGGTTTTGTCATTAGTAGTACTTTCACAGCAACTTTGGCTTTCGGGCCATTGTTCTGATTCGGCCTCCATAGGTAACGGCTTTTAATAGTTAAAACTGTAGGCAGATTACAGGGCATGGCTGCTGATGGTGCTTTAAAACATTTAGTCGTATCCAGCTTGTGCAAGTACAATATATAAACCATTCTCATGGAGACATCTTTACATGTGAGACTCACTCATGGGAGATCTTCACATTTGAGGCTCACTCAGTCAAAGTGTCTCAGGTAGCTCCTCCTCTTCAAAAGACGAACACGGTGAAGCCAAGGCAAAGCATGGAGACCTTCAGGCACACTCTGGTTTCAAAAGGCTTTTCAGAAGACTTGTCTTCGTAATTAATTTCATTTGAGTCTCTCTGCTCTGCAAAAAGTGAATTGAAAGAATTCACGTCCCTTTGGCTTATTCAAACTAGATGATTAGCTTAAGAGAGGAGACACCACTTTAGTTGGAGCCAGTTCTGCCCTACGTGTGAAAGCAAGCTCAAAAAACCCCTCAGGTTCCTGTGATCCAAACTCCAGCACTGCCAGTTCCGTTTGCATTCGCATGTACAGCCCTGAGCAGCTGACAGTGTGGCTGTCGATGGATGAAGCCCCGAGAAGCAGAGAGCTGGCGGCTCTCTTCTGTGTTCTGTCAGTCCCCAGCACTCGCAGCACAGGGGAATCGTTTTGAGGGAACAGCTCGGAAAGCAGCGGCGCAGAGTTTGCATGCTTTAGCCGAGCGCCTGCTTTGTTGCAGGGTAAGCTGGTCAGACTTTAGAATCTGGTTTACGCAGGTGAGACTTTGCTGTGGTTTGTTCCTCTCCAAAGATCTCTCGGGTTTGTAGCCTAACAGAAGCAAAAGCAACTTGAGCTAGGTCAGGAAAGAACCTCAGGCATGAGCAGACTCTCCTTTAGTGACCTCTGAGACCATTTTGCTGCTGGCATCCAAACTGTTTGAAAAGAATGGAAAAGGTTTTGCTGCTGGTGTTTGATTCTCAAACCTGAAGACTTCTTGAAAGGTTCTGTTAGTGTGTTGAGACGACAGGAGTGCCATGTCACATACAAAATTTTGCTTTTATGCCTGTGAAGGGGTTCTCTCAAGTGCTATGTAATGACATATTAATATACATTCTTACGAACTGACTAATGTTTTCTTCTGTATTGGTGTTGTTTTCAGAATACACAGATGAGAACACCCTGATTCCTAAGAACTCCTCGGTGATTGTTAGAAGAGTCCCTGTTAGAGTCAAAACTACCAGCAAAACACGATTTATGTAAGTACCCATAAAGCATTGTAGTCTGTGAGGGGTTGCAGTGTGTTAACTTTTTGTATGGAGGTTAGTTTACAGAGGCATTCGGAGTGTATCTTTCTTCTTTTTATTGCTTTTACAGTAAAGAGAGATACGCATGTTCCCCTCTCAGAAGAGTCTGTCAGTGTTTGACTGTGTCTTGCATTTGGGGGAGGCGGGGTGGGATATGGCAGGTATTCTTATGCCTCAGATCTGGCTTTCTGGCACACTGGCTACAGAGGAAAGACTGAAAGACAAAGGTCGCTGTTTGGGTGGTTGATTATGTAAGAGCACAAAGCTGTAGCACAGACTTCATCGTTTTGATACTTACACAGCAGAGACAAAATATCTGAGGACTTCCTCTGGCACTGTTGTGTTCTAGAGCTGTAAGTCGGACAGTAATTGCTGACAAACTAGAAATGGGATTTTTTTTTTTTTTAGTTGCACTGAATGTGCCAAGAGAGAACAGTTTATGTATACAAATACATTTCCACGTTCACTAGACTATCAGAATATAATGTCTTGATGTTCAGGTTTTATAATCTGTTTTCACTGCTTTTGGTTGGGTACAAGTGCTTTGTTCTAAGTTCTCATCACCTTTATTTCTTCCTCTAGAACTCGAACCGAGCCAGTGAGTGGAACACCAAAAGCGGTATGTAAAAACACAATCTCACACTTTGTTTCTACACATTGCACTTAATTCTAAACAACGTAGCCTTGTATTAATCTCCCAAACATGAACTTAATCTGTTCTGCAGCAAGACACAGTATATGTTGTAGAGACCATGTATTTGATTCCCAGCACAGTGAAAACTGAGTAATGCCACCATTTGCACAGTTCTAATGTGAATATTGGTATTTGTGCCTAGTGATGCATTGTGTTTCATATTGAATATGCTGGAATATTTCCTGAATGACTTTGTGCTGTACAGATAACGTAGGATTGGTTTTAGATCAGGTAGGTTCAAGGTTTGCACAATTCAATTGGTGCTGTGTTCTACATCTGTCTGTCTAGAGCTAGTATGTTTGTATAGGCTGTCGTGTGCTCTTTGTTTCTTGCAATTAAAATTGTTTGGAGTGCATTTTTTCCATTTTCACATTGTATCACTTAGCTTTTGTTTTGAAATACTTTCTTTGCCTAACAGTTTGGGAAGATGTTATCAAAACCCACTGAGAAACCATTGTTGTTCTACTTGGTACTCTTTCTTACTTTTGACTTGGCGGTTCAAACAAATCCCAAAATCAACGTATCCCATACGTTTTGAGGACAGTTCTGTGCAGCTAAAAGATTCCTTTTCGTGTCCTGAAATACTTGGGTATTTGTTCCTAAAGCTGTATAACTGAAGTGCTATTGTTTGGCCTCCTCTGAGTACTTAAAGGTCTCTAACGGATTGCTGTGAGTTTAAATGTTGTTGCTACCTGAAGTGGCCTTCCTAAGTTCTGCATTTGATCTTCCCGTTTTATCCGATGAAACGGTTTAGTTTCATAGTTTGTCTGCAAATGCAAATATCTAAAGCCCAGCGCACCGAGTTTAGCTGCTTCTCATGAACCACGTTGGCCCTCTGAAGCTGTCATAGGTTTGGACTTTGTTTTGAACCAATACACTTACATTAGGTTGGACATGTCTCTGTCCGTGACACTCGGAGGATAGAGTGCAGACTTTCAGACTACAGTAGAGGTTAACTTTTGCTATGTTTTGATTGTACAACTTGAATATGTGTTTAATTTTTTGTGAACAGATTGAGGACTCTTCTGCACCCACTCCTCTGGCCCAGCTCATTAAGGTATGTGTATATTCTTGTCAAAGACTTAAAAAAACCCCACCACCACCAACAAAAAACCCCACTGGCTTCATATTTTTAAGTCTTGTACGGTGATGTATAACTGGATAACTGCTGTAATGTGAACAAAACTTAATTTTTAATAATTTACAGTATTGGTTTTAACTTTAGAATGTGTGTATATTTCCGTAGCACCCTGTAAAGAGTAGTTCCCAGTTTGGGAGGACAGAAGGGGAGTCCCTCAACACAATGTTGCACTATTGCTCATCTTCAAGACATAAAGAAGCAGCACTTCAGGACCTGTTTACTGTTTCTCAGACCTTTTGTTAATTTTGTGTTGGAGACCGACACAATTTTCACAGAAGAATTTAACTGGCTGCAAGTTATGGACATGTTGGGGGGGGGGGGGGGGGGGGGGGCGTGCAACAGCCAAAATAGAAGCGTTTGTGTAACACGGAGAATTGCGTGGCTACTGTTGAGTTTCTAGTCACTGCAGTTATAGAGCCACTCTCTGAATGCTGCACAGTTTCATAACTTGTAGTCTATGGAGAGTGGACAACACACCCTAATTGGTTTGAACGCAGACTGTAAATTGTGTAAATGTGCCTAATTGTTTGCAGGAATATACCAATGTGTTAGTGCAGCGTATTAGCAGAGGTGGCCTTCTGAAGCTGCTGTAATGCCATGGTTTGCTATGGAACTGCTTGCATTTTTTGCTCAACAATGTGTCACTTTGTCTGGGAAAGCACTAGTGGTTGCACTTTGTGAAAAGGCGTAGTGTGAGCCTGTCAAATTACTGGTCTTAGAGAATAGAGAAGGCAGGGCCTCGTGCAGAGGGGCTAGTTCTTTCTTCTGAAAATAAAGGCTGGAGTTGGAGAAATCTCTTCCCACTCTCCTCTTCCCTCTCTGACTGCAGAATTAAATTGTGTACATTTGGGGAAAAAACCCCAACAGTTACTTTGGAAGGTAGTCACCAGAAGAAATTGTTGGTTCTGTAAAAACTCATGTGAAGTTTGACTCTAAAATGTGAAAAACTGTCCAAGTGCTGTACACATTCAAGCTTTTGAGAAAATGTAGGTATTTCAGAAAAATGCAGGAATGTAACGTAAAGCAGCTCCAAACTGTTATACTCCAACCTCCTCAGTGCAGACGGGCTTGGCTTGGAGGCAATGTGTTGACAAGTTTTCTGCTTTGTTATTACCTTGTAGGAAATTCCGTATTTGAATTATGGTCTGTGCCTAGTAATGGTTTGTGGGGTTTGGATGTGTCTTGTAAACTGTCTGGGTTTAAACAAATTGGTCAAGTATCTGTAAAGTTTTCTGTAAATGGTAACGGAAGGGGTTTCATAGATGTCGGTCTGGATTATGTTACTGTGGTGTCTATAAAACAACCGTTTCATAAACTGTTGAAACTCGTGGGTTGCTTTTGCATATAAAATCAAACCCATGAGTGGTTGCTCTGAATGATGGGTGCTTGGAGGTCCGTATCCTTTACATCCCTCCCTTAGACCCTGCTGGGATCTGGACTAGTGTGTAATGAGAACATTTGAACAAATGCTACTTACAAAAAATCAGCTGGCTTTGATAATTTGAAGGTCTAGTTCTGCGTAAGGTTTCTATCACAATTTGTGTGTTAGAAGGGCACAGCAAACAGGAAAAAATCTGCAGGTTGTGCTGACCGTAGTTAAATCACTTACCGTGAAGAAGTGAGTAGGCAGGGGACATGCAGTTTGGGCTGCCTACAGCACACCATGGTCCAATTTCTGCTGGAAAGAATCTTTTGTCTTGCTGAGGAATTATAAAAAGCTTGATTCCTCTTAATGCTTCTGTGTCTGAAGCTGAATTTCGGTGAGCAAAAGCAACTTCCCTGACTCTTAAGTTGTGTGTCCTTTTAATGCTGCAAAGTGTAAACACTGATACTTGCATATGTCTCCATTAAATGTACAGCGGAGATTTTCTCCTTCAAATAATCTGGAGCTCAGGAATCCATTTAAAAATACTGGATAATGTAATTTTTTCTACGCAGAGCTTCAGTCTGCTTGGAAGACATTTGGATTGGTTACACAAGTCTTTAAGTAAGGTACAAACAGAGCCTCGGGTTTTGAGTGCCCAAGAATGCTCCTTCCAAGCAGGTTAACGGGCACAGAGACACCATGTGATGGCGTAAGGGCTCCCCAGAACATCTCTGGGACAACTCTGGCTCATAGAAGCAGCTGCTTTCCTGCAACCTCAGCTACTGCTGGGCTGCTTTTTACAGGGTTGGGTGAGTCTTTGGCTGGGGGAGCTTAAATGTGTTTCTAATGTGCGTGTCCAATAATTACCTGTTAAACAGACCGGCAATCTGGCTGAAGCCAACGCTTCCGAGGAAGATAAAATACGAGCTATGATGATCCAGTCTTGCCGTCAGTACGATCCAATCAAGTAAGTGTTGGCAAAGTCCTACCTGTTCTTTGAAGACTATGGAAACATTGTAGAGATGGTTGTTGGAACAAGAGAGACGCATACATACCATTTTCTTTTTTTCCCAAAAACCTTTTAGTTACGTGAAGAAACCCTTGGGTCCACCTCCACCATCCTATACTTGCTTTCGCTGTGGAAAACCTGGGCACTATAGAAAGAACTGCCCGACAAATGGGGTAAGATTGTGGGGGGCTTCTGGTGTCACTTGTTTTTTCACTTGTTTTACCTTGGCAGTTACGCAGCAGTTACATGAATACCCCTGTTAGGAATTGTTTCTCTTGGGCTGAAATACAGAGGTTCTATGGCAGTGGTGCAAAGCCCTTCAAAATTCCAGGGAAAGCTGGAATTTTCAATGGGAAATTTTCTTTCTTCGAGGTCATAGTCCTTGTATATGTCCATAGATCTTTCTCTATGAGCTTTAATGTATATTTTTATATATTTCAATGTTACTGCAAATTTTTCTCATCTCTTTTTAATGACAGTTTGCAGTTTTTAGTATTTTGTAGAAAAAGATGCCGTTTCTCTTGACCCCATCTATTGAATATTTGCGTGTTATAATTACACAAGTCTCTGGTTGAGTATTCAGGCCATTTAACGTTACTCACTGAACGTACGTGCATCAGCTCTGAATTCAACCTTCACCTGTAGGTGGTGAATATCAGTGTCCCCAGTGGCCGATCCAGAGCCCTGCATTAAGCTCTCCCTCTGAACTGCGCTTTGGAGGAGGAGGGGGTTTGTGCCTCTCCTCTGAGGGGATGGGGAGCTGAGGGATATTTCACCCTTAAGGACCCTGAAGCTGAGCCAAAGAATGTCGACGGCGTTCAGAACACTGCTCGAGCCTTTGGAGCATCCTGGCTATATTCATTTAGGAAAAAGAGTATTTCAGTCGAGCAACGCTTAGGCTAGGTAAAAGGAGAGGATTAAAGGCCTTTCCTGCTTAAAATCGTGGTTGAAATGTCGTTTTAAGTGTGGGTCTTAAGATGAGCTATGTCTGCATTTCTTTTCTTAACAGGACAGTAATTTTCAGTCTGTTCCCAGACTTAAAAAGTGCACAGGAATTCCCAGGAGTTTCATGGTGGAGGTGGAAGATCCCAATACCAAGGGCGCTATGCTGACGAAGACTGGAAGATATGCAATACCAATTATTAATGCGTGAGTATGGAATTAGCTGGTCTGACCAAAAAGTGAAGGAGAGAAGCCACGTGTCAGTGTCTGAGTGGCAATGCCACCAAGCTGGCCAGCATCTGTAATTACGGGGCAAGAAGCACTGTCGTTGTATCTTAACCTTAAAACCTGTGATGATTTCTAATATTAAAATAGGGCAGTCCTGCTGCTCAGGGCCCTGAACGCTGGTTAAGCTTGTGGTATGCTAAGAATCCGTATTTCTGCAAAACATTTCAGTCGTGTTTACAGTGGCGTCATTCTTTTTGAAAGCTCCTTTTGCTTCTGTTTTATCTTGCTAAGGCTTCTTGCAGAATTTAACAAACAGCTGTTGGACTGAGATTCCCTCTGCCTCTGACATTTATCAGATCCCATGTGTGAAGCAGAGGGATGTTTACCTGTTGCTGTAAACTAAGAAAATCCTGCTGTGTGCTGACAAGAGTGGCTGTTTTAAAATGCACTCGGTAGCAGCTCTGTTCTTCCGTCATGGCTCTCCTTTTGCAGAAGCTGTAACATAGACTTCTTCCATTTATAAAACACAATTACACAGAGACTGACTTTATCCTGAGCCTGCGATTGACATTTACCCTCTGGCAAAGGAGAGGTGGGGTTCATTTCACCTGGTGTCTAGCTGTCAGAAAATGATTTCTCTAGTCTGAGCTAATTTCTTAGTTGATCCAATGAATGGAAGAGTTCTGCAGAAGGAAAATTGTTCCCCCCTCCCTTTTCTAGCACTCTGGCTATAGAAAAGTAGTTTAAACTAAATGTCTGTATTTTTGAAGGCTAATGTGGAGTGAGAATGACACCTACTGTCTTCATTGGATAAAATCCAAAGCTTGGGGAAGTTCTCCTTTATCCATCTTTGACTTTTTTTCTTTTTCCTTCCCCATCCCCCCTCCAGGGAAGCTTATGCCAGAGGAAAGAAGGAAAAGCCTCCCTTTTTACCAGAGGAGCCATCCTCTTCCTCCCTTTCCTCAGACGATCCTATTCCGGAGGAGCTGTTATGTTCCATTTGTAAAGAAATCATGGCTGATGCAGTCATTATTCCCTGCTGTAGAAACAGTTACTGTGACGAATGTAAGTGTTACTGCCATGTTTGCTAATTCAAAACATCACACCTGATCTTCTGACAGCAGAAAGATCATAAGATTCCTTTGTTACCAGCTCTGTTTAATACTTAAGTGTACCCCGAGTAGGAAAGGACTCTTCTTGTAGAAAGGAAAAAACAAAGGCAGAAGGCTTTTTTCCCTTTTTATGCACCTAGTTAAATCCTCTTTCCATGCAGAAGGATGAGTACGAGAAGAGTGCGTAATGCTGCAGCTGATTACAGTGTTAGTTATCAAATGCATTGAGTTTGTGCACAGTCCTTTCTCTCATACAAAACTACAGAGCCAACGCTGGTGACTTACTGTGGTCTGCAGCAAATGGCTCGTTAGGCATTTAATCCACATTCTTCTCCACGGGAGAGTTGGTTAAAACCGTCAGAACTTGAACCTACTAATGGTTTTTGGAGATGTGTCTTATTCATGAGCCTTGAGGTTGGTGACTTCTCACTGTGCTGGACAGTGGAGAACAGACTAGTCAGAACATCAAGGCACGGCCTGCTCTACATCTTCAAACGTTACAATAGTGAAATAGCAAAACTGGGCAGCTATTTCCTGCATACTAGAAATTTTTTACACTGCTGAACATTTATAGCTTCATGCTCTCAGTTTGGAACCATATTCACCCATTAACCATCTACAGGCCTTTATAATTGATTAGAACCCAGACAATGTCCTTAGTTTAGCTAAAACCTATTTTGATGATTCTGATTATACCCAGGTATTAGAACGGCATTACTGGACTCTGAGGAACATACATGCCCAACATGTCATCAGGCAGGTGTTTCTCCCGACACTTTAGTTGCCAACAAGTGCCTACGCCAGGTAATGCAGTGACTTTTAGATAAACTGTTTGTAAGAAAAGTCTAGTCAGTCAGTTAGCTGAAAGGGAAGAAAATATTAATGTACACCTCCTTAAACAAGGCTAAATGGAATAAGGCTAAATTTACTTTGCAAATACATTCCCTGTTGTTACAGAAGCTGACAACTCTTGAGCGACAATCTGGCAAATTCAGGTCACACTTGTGTTCAACAGGATTGCCTCAGTTTCAAATTCAGTGTTACCACCGGAGTGCTTTACGTACAGATAGTCTGAGTTACCAGTCATTAACACCAGTGTTTAATGGGATGCGTTCATGTATCACCGAAGGGTTTGGCTTGGAAGGGACCTTAAAGCCCATCCAGTCCAACCCCCCTGCCACAGGCAGGGACACCTTCCACTAGCCCAGGTGGCCCAAAGCCCCGTCCAACCTGGCCTTGAACCCTTCCAGGGAGGGGGCAGCCTCAGCTTCTCTGGGCAACCTGTGCCAGGGCCTCACCACCCTCACAGGGAAGAATTTCTTCCTTAGATCTAATCTGAATATATCCGTATGTTGGTTTATTTTAGGATGGAGAGTATCTACGGGAATACACAAGTAATTCTACTCTGTGGAGGCTTTTGTTCATTGAGCTGCTGAAGGTTCATGTCACCTCTTTGTAAATATTTTTCTGCCTCTAGGCTGTGAACAACTTCAAAAATGGAACTGGGTATGCACAGGTGATCCGTAAGCAGAGGCGGCAGCAGCAGCAGCCACCAGCACATCCACCAGCTCTGACCCCTCCTGCTGCGCTGGTGGCTGCCAGGGGACGTCCTCAATCTTCCCCCCTCTCAGTCCGTGGTTTGCGGGAGGAGAAGGTAGGTGTTCTTCCACCATATGCAGTGATTTTCGTATTTTAGTCGAGCTTATTTTCCAACTGTTTGCACTGATTCACTAGGGCTATCTGGTTCCTGGACTGAGACAGCCAGCATTGCCGAGTCTTCTGGGCTACCGAGGACGATCAATACCCACAACCGGTAAAGTAACTGTACCTTACAAATTTCGCTTAAAAAAATTATCTTCAGGTAAACTGAAAGGGATTTTTTTTCTCTCCCCATGCCAAAAGGTCATCCAGTGAGAGCCGGCAAAATTCGCTCGGCAAGTGGCAGACCAGACTGGGAAGTGTAAGTATGCTACAGAAATTCAATATATTGCTGCTTGTAACCTGTTAAACGAGGCCGTAACACATAACGGACACAACAGCTGATTTATAAGGGAATAAGTATGCACAGATCGTTGTGGAGAATACATGTGGTAACTAATTTTTAAATGGCTTAATTTGAATTGGCCTTCACAAAGGGGATCTGTGCTCTCAGGAAGATTATTTAAAATAAAACTCCAGTACATGATTGAAAAGAGGACTCTGAAGAATGAAGTCTTTCTGAGGCAATCATAATTACATGTGAAAATGAAACATAATTAAAGGATCAGATGGAAAGGCACCCTCTTGATTACTGAATAGGGCTGAAGAAATTGATTTCCCAATAGAAATCAGCCTCCAATATTCTTTTTTTAACACCTTAGTTAATACTGATTGAGCAAAGTATTGGAAAAGGCAAGGCTGTTACTTTACTATTTAGTCACCTCAAGCAGCCAAGCTGCTTTCTCTCAGTTGGAGAGAGAGGAGTCTCTTTTGGTTTATTGCAGCATCGTTAGTCCTTCCTTTTGGTATCTCTGTGTTATAGATCGATTGTAAGGGTGAACTGTGTGTATAAAATCTTAAAGATAAGTCAAAACAAAAACCAGGGTCCATCCCACAGATTGTCTAAAACCTCAAGTTCAGTATGCAAAAAATAACAATTCAGGGCCAAGAACGGGCCAAAGACGTCACCATGAAGCAGCAACCTAGGAAGCGTGTGCGGAAGATGTTAAAAGAAGTTTGAGAGAAGATGAGTAAATGTCTGTGCAGTACTTTGAAGATCAGAACTGTGACGTATTAAGCGTGTCAAGGTGTGGCAGAAGAGCGCTTGGCACGTGTCTCTTTTAGCACGGGCAGCCTCCGGCCACAGTTGCCAAACTGACTATAAGAAGGGGAGACTGAGGGATTTGTTGGGGGTGAGGATGTGGAAGGCAAGTATGAGGACCAAGAAATGAGCGTAGTCTCAAATGAACAAAAAGCAGGGAGAAAAATGCTTAAGTTGAGAACAAGAAGTGCTCGCCACCACGCTCCTCCTCCATTCACTTTCCTCTTTAAAATCAGGGCAGAGTGTAACAAGCAGTGACTGGTGTTTTGGGGTTTCTTTAGAAGCTCAAATCGCGGACGCCCGCACAGTGAATGTACCCAGAGGACTCAGGCCCCAGCACTACCAGCATCAACACCGCTCTCTGTGCCTGTGCCTCCATCTCCCTTGTATCCTCCACCACCCTCCGCACTTCCTCTTCCCCCGGGGGTACCACCACAACCGTTTCCTCCTCGGTTTCCACCTGGGCAGCCTCCATCTGCTGGGTGCACTCTCCCTCCTCCAGAATATCTCCCAGCTCCTGCAGACACGTCACCAGCTTGAGGACCAGCAGCAGTTCCAATGGCTCATTCAAATGCCATCCCAATGACACAAGCACCTCCTTTGGAGAATCACTGAGGTTGGAAAAAACCTCTAAGATCATCGAGTCCAACCGTTAACCCAACACTGCCAAGTCCACCACTCAACCATGTCCCTCAGCGCCACATCTACCCGTGGATGGTGACTCAACCACCTCCTTGGGCAGCCTGTTCCAATGCTGACAACCCTTTCAGTGGAGAAGTGTTCCCCAATAGCTGATCTAAACTTCCCCTGGTGCAACTGGAGGCCGCTGCTTCTCCTCCTATCGCTTGTTACTGGGGAAAAGAGACCAACACCCACCTTGCTACAACGTCCTTTTGGGTAGTTGTAGAGGGTGATGAGGTCTCCCCGCAGCCTCCTTCTCTCCAGGCTAAACACCCCCAGTTCCCTCAGCCGCTCCTCACAGGACTTGCTCTCTAGACCCTTCACCACCTCCGTTGCCCTTCTCTGGACGCGCTCCAGCCCCTCAGTGTCTGACTTGTAGTGAGGGGCCCAAAACTGAACACGGTATTCGAGGAGCGGCCTCACCAGAGCCGAGGGCAGGGGGACCGTCGCTCCCCTGGTCCTGCTGTGATTTCTGACACAAGCAGGATGCCTTTGGCCTCCCTTGTCTAGGGAGGAGTTTGACAGAGCACAACGAGACTTAAAGAAGAGTGGGGGTTTGGCTCAATGAAGTTGGGCTGGTTTTCATGTTTGTGTTTCGATGGCCTGTCGGACGGCAGTTACACTCGAGTGCATCTGACATCCGCAAAAATGACAGAGTGTTTGCTCCAATAGACTTTCTGGGTGCAGACGGCAAACATGCAAAACTAAAACAAGACAAATGTCATCCTAAAACTTTCCCTAAGACTTGTAGGAATTCTAAACTGGTTTTGCTTAAATAGCATGTCCACCTTTGCATCTGCAAGCAGTCTGCATTTTCTCATACTGGCCATGTTTTGTTTCTCGGTGTCTTTTTGTGATAAAGGTCAAGCTGTAATTGTAATAAAGGTCAAACTTATCTTAACAGGGAAAAGAAAAAGTCCAGACTCGATGAGTTTACACACGGTTCAGGAGCGGATGGAATCTAAAAAGACTCCAAAGGAGCGCAGGCGTTCCTTTTCCAGGTAACTGCTTTACATGTCCTTAATGGAGGAGCAGGCTGGCTAGAGGAATCAGGAGGATCTCCACTGCCCTCTCCAGGTGGATGGGATGATTCCAGGGATTAGCAGGGAGAGGAGTTCTCTATGTAGGGTACTAGCTCAGCTACGGCAGAGATTACAGTTGACTGAGAGTTACAATTTGGCAGCAGTAGCTGAGGAGCAGGTGTCTCTTTCACTGAAGCTTCTCTGCAGTGACACCCTTCACCTCCTGACAGCCGTGAGGAGGCCAGAACCTGAAGAGGTCTAGTGCCTGGGTTTTCTGTGTCTCCCTGTTCTGAGTGTAACCGTTCCCTCAAAGCTCTTGGGAGGAGATATGGGAGAGAAATTGTATTCACCTCCTCTTTTGTTTATCTCCTGTGGGTACATGGGGAGACGTTAACCTGGACTGCAAACTGGTGGCTTTCCTAGGAATTTCATTGGAGCAGATGGAGCAGAGGAGCCAGGAGTCACGCGGCCTCACTTCGGAAGGCGTGCGCCTTGCTGTCTGCCAGCACTGGTGGTTTTGGGCCTCTGCCGAAACCCTGCTCCTGCTCCTTGAGCTCTACTGGCTGCGCAGGCGGAGGAGCGCTGACTGTGACAGCGGCAGCCAGCGGGGAAGCTCCAGCGATGCTGAGGAGGAGGGAGAGGACGATGACTGGGAGGGCAAAGCAGACCCCAATGACACCTTGGGTCAAGCCAACCCTCGAGTGGGGACCCCCGCTGCATCTGCCAAGCCCTTCCCAAGAAGTCCTTTCTGACAGGGATGCATCCAGCCTAGGGATGGGGCAGCACCTACGAACACCTGAGCACCCCCAAGAACAACATCACCAACCGCCTGCTGCTGGTGCCCCTGAGACCACCCCTCGGGCACGTCTTCCACCAGAGCTGGGCACTGTGGGGGATCCGCCAGCGAGGCACTCCTGCATCCCCGGGGAGCACCTGCCGGAGTACGTGCTGTGCTTCCTCCTCTGCCCCGTGACGAGCCGAACAGAAGCCAGGTCCCCGCTTCCCACGCAGCCTCTGCATCTCCGTATAGCCTCTGCATCTCAAAATCCAATAAATGGGCTTGTTTTAAGAAATCCTGTGTCCGTGAGAGTAGGGTATTCTCCGCCTGGCTTTCCTGAGCGCTTTGCAGCCTCTCCAGCCCAACAGCAAACCTGGGGCTCTGCGCGCGCTTTGGCCCTGAACAAGCATTCTTGCCACATCCAGCAAAACAATCCAAACACTTGTCCTTTGCAGGCACACAGAAGGTGGTGGAAGGGAATCCTCTTGCTGGCTTTCCCGAGTGCCTTGCAGCCTGTCCAGGCCACCAGCAAATCTGGGTCTGTGCGCTTGCTTTGGCCCTGAACTGGTGTTACCGGCAGGGCTTTGGATTTTTCAATCATGGCTTAATATTCCAGTGATTATATTTAAAGAAGTCAATTATATAATTCAACTAAAATAAGTGTGTGTTTTATTCAGAAACCCTATTTTAAAAATATATTTCAGTTTTATAAAAACCCTGAATTACACATTTCTTATAGAAATACATCACTGGAAATCAGCTAGACAATAACCAATGTTTCTGGAATGTCAGTACACTCAAATTGATGGTCAGTCTGTAAAGAAAAAAATTCTTGAGGATTGTCCTGTGCTTGTTCTTCTGGGATACTACCCTTTTGGATCATTCTAGAGGCATTCCAAGAGACACCTGCACTGGGCCAAGGAAATGTAAGGAATAATCTGATTGCCTAATTACTCAATATGGTTGGATATCCTGTGTTCACAAAGTTCCCTTGTTTCTCACTGCCTCCCAACTTCAGCTTCAGCGACAGAGAAATAAAACCCACCTCTGCTCTGAGGGTTGAATTTCTACTTCATAACTGCTGTAATATACAAATGATTTTGATTTATATTAAGAATTAAGTTTGGGACTGAGTTTATGCACCTCTGATACGTTGGCAGCTATCCAGCAAATACCTCGAGTTGTGTTCACTCTTTTAGATGTCAGAGTAGACACTGAGGAGGAAACACAGTTCTCAGATGTTTCTCTTTGACAACGGACAAGTGTTGGAAACACTGAAAGTTAAATCTTGATGCCTGGAACACTACAGTAGAGTTTTGCGTTTGACTTCAGTGGAAAGAGAATGTGCCCCTGAAAGCAGTTAGCGGAGTGGCCAGGACAAGCAAATTTGTTTTGCTAACACAGTTCAGCAATGTTAGAAAACACTTTTCAAAAAGATTTAAACCTTCCTCTGGACAGGACCAATGAACCTTCCTTCAGAGCCCATCAGCACCATTTGTTTACAATCAGCCAGAGGGACTGCTGTCTAGTGACAGGAGACACTGTCCAATCAGTTCAGAACAGTTCTTTGAAGGGAAAGCCAGAGTTGATAGGCATCCCCGCTGGAAGGCTCTTACAGAGGAGAGTGTTAAATAGAGTCAACTGGCAGGTTTAAGCATTGTCTGGGAAATGTCAAACACTGTCAAGACACCACAGAGCTCTCTGCAGCCAAGCCCCAGCGAGGGACTCCTGTGGGCTCATCTCTGAGAACACAGACTGATGGGCCACCAGCCCTGCCCACAGAAAACACCTTATCAGCAGCTGGCGCAGAGAGTACAGCGCCCTCAAAACCACCAAACCAGCCAGGTCAGCCCACCCAGACACCCAGCATCTCCCCGCAGTACCTGCAGCCACATCTGCAGCCCAGCCGTGCTGTCAGGATCCTCTCGGACTGGTCGGGTCAGCGCTCCCAGCCTTCCAAACCCCGGCCTTCTGGGAGCTGCCCTCAGCCCAGCCCGGGGAAAAAGATGAAGACACCCCTTAACTCTATTTGGAGACTTCCAGGAATTCTCCCACCTCAGGGAAAAGGACATGGAACGAAAATTCTGGTTCAGTTTTTCCAAAGCAAAATAAAACCCAACCACTGCAGCAGCGAGACAGCTGTCCCAGGAGTAGAGATCTTCAAAGCCCTGAAATAAATAGTCTTGCCTCTGGCTTCCAGCTGCATGGGATTGCTTTATAGCACCTTACACAAAAACCACCATAAAATACCTCCGACAAGTTACCAAACAAACAGCATTAAGGTTGTCCACAGGATCAGGCATTGGCTTCTAAACCCCCCATTCTTTGGTACCTTCAGCAAACCGCCAGCTCTGATTCAGCCCTCAGTTGGTTTTCTGAAAAGGTGACAAAAGCAGCTTCAGCAAGATCAGAGTCAGACCACAAAATCTGCTTCCTTTAGAGATCAGGCCCTGCTGTCTCTGAGCAGCTCAGATCCCCCAACAGCCGCTGGGCCTGCAGGAACTGAACAGCTCGAGTCTGACCAGGGGACGAGGCAAAGCCTGGGGAAGAAGGCCAGCTGTGAAACAGTTTGACAGAGAAGAGGGGAGAGAGAAAATGTGGGGCAATAGAGCTTCCCGAGGAGATTAAAAGAATCAGGGCTTCACGAACCCAATCCATGAACTAGACGTTTTGTATCTGTACAGATGTTACTGTACTCGGAATGGCAGAACACTACAATCCACTGCCCAGGGGGAACAGAGAAGCTTTGGAGATGAGCACAGAGCACAGCGCTGCCAACTCTTTAACAGCCAGCAGAGCACACCTCCTCCCGGGGGGGGCAGCTCTAACTGCCACACTGCTGCAGGGAGGACAGGGGAGGAGAGTCAGGACAGCTGCAAAAAGTCCATGAGACTTCTCCAAGGGGAAAAAAAGGAAACAGAAAATAACCAAGATCTTTTTACCAGGCTGTCTGTGACACGAGCCATCAAAACATGAGAGTGGGCGATGGACAGCTGGGAAGAACAGTCAGGATTCCACAAAACAGTTCAGACAGCATGAAATCAGAATGAAAATGAACATTTGTGAAAAACATCTCTTAGTATTTTGCTTTGCCCAAGAGGTACCTCTGTGTCACAAGGTAAATATCCCATTCCGCTGCCCAGATGCAGATTTATTCCAACAGAGAATTATTCCACTAACCAAGGGCTTTTCTACACAATGATCTCTGCAGCCTGGGGCAATGCAGCCGTGCATTCGAGTACATGCACACCCAGCGTGTGCAGGCTGGCAGCTGAAACCTTCCCATACTTCTCTCTTCATTGCTGCTGAAACATTTTGACTCCCCAACCCTACACCCTGGTTCTGCAATAATTCCCCACACAGTCAAACTACAGTCTCAGGCACATCCCTTGACTGCCCAGGATGGAATCCCCAAAGTGCGACTGCTCCCAGTTCCATTTTTCCCGTAGGAAACAATGGGATAGAGAGGAATGTGTGCAGGCACTTCAGCAATGCACACAGCCGAACCACACAGGAACAGCTGGTGTGATGTGGAAGGTGGTGAGACAGAAGCGAGACCTCTGGGGTTGTCAGCTGCCACTTCAACACCTGGGAATGACAGAAGTAGTAGAGGAAATTCTAACTGCTTTTAATATACCAAGAAATAACTGCTACTTGCCTGAAGTTTAGACTGGAAAATCCCTTTATAACACAAAATTAATCTTCATGATGTCCTGGTGACCCTGTGTGACCCCTCTTCAAACAGATCACCATTCTGAAACCTCTCAGCTGCTTCTCCTGTGACACTGAACACCTGACAACTCTCTCACTGCCAGTGGTCCTGCTGCCTCTCCTGATCCATCACATTTTCATCACCACCTTCAGATGCCTGCTGCTCACCACGGTCAGTGAGGATGAAGGAAAACAGGACCGTGACAACAGTAACCAGAACAGGGTATTAAAGAACTGACAGCAGAGCTCTGAAACAGAAGGCACAGACAGCAAGGCATTACTGTGCACAAGCTTTCACAGTGCAGACGCAGTATTGACAGGGTAGGAATCTGCTCCTCAGCTCTGGAAAACCCAATCCCCTCAGCAGCAGCACTACTGGCACCTGCAAGCTTCCTTCCTTAAGTTCTAAGGACAGAGGAGCATCCCCTGGATCCAGATGCAGCCCCCCTCTGACTGCTGCCATTCTGAGGTGTTGCATTTTTCATATCGATCAACAATAGCTTATAAAGCAAGATTTCAGTTAACTGTCCTAAAACCTCAATCCCCAACAGGAATTGCCTCAAAAGGTCGATCAGAGACGAGCCGGCTCCACCTGCTGCATGGCCTCCCCTGACCACCACACACAAAGCTCAAGCCCTCCCCAGCCTGTCCCAGCCAGCGCCCCAGGAAGGTGCTGTCAGACCTCTCCGCTCCCCTGACAGCCCCCCGCCAGCTCCCCGGCACAGGGCACACGCCGGCTGCAGGCTGCCAGCCAGCCTTAGGGACAGGGAGTCACTTCAGGAAAACTCACCTCTTCCCCAAAGACCAGGTTCTGCTCCAAACCCAAGTGACTGCCGCGAGCCCACAGCACCCTGCCTCTCCGCAGCACCCGAGGGGTGCAAACCCCGACCCGGAGCAGACGCCCGCCCTGTCCCACCTGCTTCACACGGCATCCCTGCAGCCACAGGCACCTCCTGAAAGGGGGGAACCTGCGAGAGCAGTTTTTAAATGTGTTTCCACAAAGACCAGGCAGTTACAGAAAAGAGATTTCACAGGGACAAAACCAGGGAAAAGGAGGAGGAGGAAGTCGGTCTGCCTGGCTACATGAAATGGGGATGAGAACGAGCAGAGATGCAGGGCACAGCAGAACTGAACAGGAGCTTGAAGGTGACAGGAAGAAAAAAACAGGCAAGATGAACTACACAGGTATTCTGGACAGATTATTTTGTTTAAATCTTGATGAATTCATCCTTATCAATTATTCTGATGATTAATTCTATTTCCACACGGGCATTTTGTCAACATTTAAGAAGATGCACAGGAGACCCCAGGAGAAGCCCCAACACTGACCTAGGAACGAGGTGACGATCTGCAGACTGACAGCACATCGGGCGGGACAAGCTTGCAAAGAAACAAAGTGGCAACGGGTTACATCACATTTACAGCAATCCACAGCCACAGGCAGTGAAAAGCGACTATTTTCTGCAGAGCTGGTGCAGAGCAGAGAGGTGGAGGTGAAGCAGCAGCTGACGGGGGAGGCTGAAGCAGTGCCACCCACGGCAGGAGCTCTGCCGGCTGTTTGCAGGCTCAGAGCAAGTGGTGCTGCCGGATTTCCCAACCAGAAGCACTCCCAGGATCCCAGCACACAGAAACTTGTCCTTTAATTGCTTTTCAGTCACTTCTTGTACCTTCATTGTGTGAGACTTCTGCTCTGCCTGCAGATGTCAAGAGATACTTTTCTGAAAGCGGAGCAGGTCGTTGCAGCTTGAAACAAACAGGATTTGTCTTTTGGCAAAGGTGCAAATTAGAAGCTCAGCACAGAAACTGAACTTTGTCCAGAAAGCCAGAGGAGCAGCAGGGCTCTGCAAAGGGGCTGGGCTCCAGCACACCCCCCTGCTCACCCCCCACATCTCTCCCAGCACCTCCGAGCTGGGAAAAACTGTCCCACAGCCCGAAGGCAAGAGCCCGCCTGGGCCAGCTCTCGCCCTCGGGCTTAATGCCGGTTTCTGATCAGCACCTCTTGGCTCTGGTGACTGGCACCCTCTGAAGCACCACTCTGAGGGGTTTCATCGGACTGAACCCACCCAGCCCAAATCACCACAGAGAGCAGAAAATATTAAATGCGTCACTGCTTTCACACTTGAAGTAAAAATAAAGGGCTAAAATTCACTTTCCCTGGGGTAACCTGACAGATAAACCCCGCAGACACAACAGACCCTTACAGACAGCAAAACCCACCAAGTTCAAGGTAAAAGGACAAGCACAGTCACACATCAGAACGTCTGAACAGCCCCAACTGTGACAACAAATCCACAATTCAGAACCATGAAACACTTTGGGTTTTTAGACCAAAGCTTTCCCTTCCCCGGCGATCCAACCACCCCCTCCAGGGAAATCGGCCCCAGCCCCTGCGCTCACCCACTGCTAGGCCGGGGACACCACCACTGGTGCTGGTGCTGGGGCTGGTGCTGGTGCTGGTGCCACCTTTGCAGGAGAGAAATTCCTTCAGCCATCCAGAACAAAGCGAGTGTTTTAAAAGGAGGAATTCCCACTTGCTGGGTGAACCAAATCTCTGCGTGGATCATCCCTCAGTGCAGACCACAGAGAGCTGGAGGACCTCCTGCCTAGGCCACCTCACTGCAGACCATGGAGCCCTGGCAGACTGTCGGCAGGAAGTAGGCCCTGTGGGGGCCAGGGGGACCCCCGGGGGGGCTCCAGCACGTTGTCCCGCCCAGCACCTGCCCACACTCCTGCCTGTGCCGTGAGGGGGGATTGGGGACCCGGGGGGATTATTGGGGGGGTGTTATTGGGGTTCTGTGGGAGTTGTGGGGGTTATTGGGGTCCTGGGGGGTGTATTTGGTTCCTAGAGGGAATGTAATGGAGTCGGGGTGGGGGGTGTCCTGGAGGGGTTTGGGAGGGTTATTGGGGTCCTCGGGGGGGGGGGGGGTCTTGAGGGAGATATTGGTGTCTGAGGTGGGGGGATTGGGGACATCCTGGAGGGGGTTCTGGGGGAGGTATTGGGGTCCTGGGGGTGTCTTGGGGGAGGCATTGGGGTCTGGGGGAGGGTCTTGGTTGTTGGGGAGTGTTATTGGGGTACTGGGCGTCTCCTGGGGGGGGCTAATGGGGCTTAGGGGAGTCCTGGGGGTGGGCTGGTAGGGTCCTGGGGAGATATTTGGGGTCTTGGGGGGTAAAGGGCAAGCAGGATTATCAAGCAATATTCAGAAATCATTATAAGTTGCTATAAGTAAATAAGGTGCAAAGCAGGTGATCATTTCCTTGTATCAGTACACTTCTCCCCTGCCCGTGGTTTCAGAATGTGTCAGCTGTATCAGAAAACAAGGTTGTCCCTAGGAGCCTTGCCTTAATCTTAGGTCTAGTAAGGGGCAGGAAGAGGAAGGGGCAGCCTGAAAGCTAAGGCAGTTGAAGGTGATGTGGAAAGGCTTCTGTCAGCGCCTTTGCCGTGGTGTCCCTCTGGATGCACTTTAGAACCTCTAGTTCATTCTGCCCTGGTCCTGTTCCTCTCTGGCCACTCAGCCCCAGACGTTGCGGAAGGGACGCACGCTGTCAGCTTGACATCAAGTGAGTAGGGGCTGCGCTGTGAACGTGCAAACTGCTTTGTAAAATCACCCCCGGGTGATGTATTGCGCACCTCGCCTGTGACACTGAGCTCCTGAGAAGTGTTGCTCTTAGCCTGGTCTTCCTCGTGCAGACATTTGGACAGACTTCATGTGCCCAGCGAATGAGCCTTTGCTGGGATGACTGTCCCCTGAGAACAGACTCTCAGTGGGCTGCGGCACAGTTCTGACAAGGGGTCTGCAGCACTGAAAACTGTCCCATAAGGTATCTGACAGCCCCTCAGGCACGGTAGAAAATCAAAATAAGGGAGGCTAGTGCATGCTGTCGGATGTGGACAGAACTTTTTCGATTTCTCTGGATGTTAACCAGTGGTAAGATAGCTACCGAAATCTCTGACTTTTCTTCCTCACGGCCAAGGGAAGTGCCTTACCAGCACTGACACTGACGGCTCGTTGTGCACGGCTGGTTCATTACAGCACAGGATCAGCCTCTGAATCTCTTGGCTAAGGAACTTTCTAAAGCCGGTATTAGACCGTACTAGTGCCATACTGCTTGTAACTTACTAACATTTATTTTTGGTTTGGAAGCAACTCGGTCATTATACTAAGTAGTTTAGCAGTGTAAATTCTGTAGTTTATCACAGTTTAAGAAGAACATGAAAGTAGCAAAAAATATTTTCTTACACAGTTATCTGCTCCTTTACAGGCAGCGGAAGATGCGTCTGTACCAGTTGTCAAGTTTGAGTTTGATGGCTTTGAGGTAAGCGTTTTGCTTTTTTTCTTGCTTTGGAACAGGAGAACTTCTCCAGGGAGCTGTGACCATGCTGTTTTACAAGGTTATTGGTACCTCAGAGTGTATTTAGGAAACTGTAATTAAATGGCCTGACCGCAGCTGATCCCAGGAGAAGAGGCTGCAGTCAAATGGGAGCTGATAGGAAAATAAGCCCCCAGGAAGCTTGGCAGGTGGGGGGGCATCAGAGACAACCCTTTCTGCCCTGTGCTTAGAGCGGGGGAGCCTGCTGGAACGGCACTTATCTGCCAGGGACTGTGCAGAGTGGGAGCAGAGGCAGTGCCCTTGCTGACTCCTCCCAGCTCTGACAAGCTGGCTTTCTACAGAGGGATGCGTATGGGGTAGTTGACGGTGTGAATCGTGTCAGCAGACTAAACGCTTTGTTGCAAATCAAAAATGAAGTGATCGTGAGACAAGCAATCTGGAAAATGGCAAGTAAAAGTACTCACGAGACTCCTGCCTGGGTTTGTCAGCTGCAGGAATCCTTGTATCTTGACTGCGTCTTATACGGTGACTGGAGACCTGCGTGCTGTAGTACCTAAGCAAGTCACTGCTTGGTACCACTCTCATGAAGTCACTTGTTCCGTGACCTTCTTGTGGCCTTTGTCTGGTGCAGACATTCACAGAATAACTTTCTTGCCTCAGACTGTGCTATGAACCAGACGCTTCAGGATCAAAAGGGCTTACTGCATAGAGAAGATGCTCTCTCCCTTGCTGAAGTACAGCTGAGGTGACTGAACTTACGTCTTAATTCTATAATTAATTTTAACTTCCCTTTTAATGGAAATTCTAAGTTTAGAGTAATCTTTTTCAACTTAAAACCCCCTTCCTTTCCCTAGCTTAAAAGGAAAGGGGGTTTTGTAAAGTTCTCTTAAAAAGAAAGGGGGTAAATGAAGGGTTTTATAAATAAAATATGGAACTTCTAGCAATTTTCTTGAGTTTTTTGGCAAATAAATCTCTTGGGAGATGTATCTATAGTCACATAGTTCTAAATACAAATGTTAACCACTCTTTTTAGACTTGACTAACTGTCCCCCACCGGTGTGCTGTTCACAAACAGTGCAGCATTCTAACTCACGGTTGGCACTTTTTTTCCTCTTAAGATTGATCTGGTGTTTGCAAGACCGTCTGTGCAAACTGTTTCTGAATAGCTTGATCTCGGAGATGACTGGCAGCTGAGAAGCCTGGATAGGAGGTGTGTATGAAGCTTAAATGGTGAGCGTATTTACACATCTTTAAGAAGAAAGTGTTACTGAAGTTGGTCTAGAATGCACGTGACACAACTCCAGTTTCTGTACGAGATGCATAAGCTGATCTCCTGTGTACTTGAGATCCGAGGAGGTGGCAAGTGGGTGTAAATTTAGATGTTTCAAGGAGCTGTGTGTTTAGATAGACCTGTATTTCATGTTTCTTGGATCAGGGTGTGTGCACTGTTCCACGTTGCCACAGAGACTGCTTCAGATGAATAGGTGGAGCACTTGATAGAGGAGAATGTGTGGTAGTTCATTAAAAAAAGGAAGATATTTAAAATACCCAAAGCCTAACTTGCTCGCTGTTTAACAGTGACTGGTTTAATTGTTCCTGGCTGTTGAAGAAACCTGGCTGTCGGAATCCTCTAGAAAGGCCTTATTAAAAATGGTTGGCGGTAGTCTATAAACTATGACAAAGCTGTTGAGGGCACCAGTTACCTGTAGGGATACGGAATGTTATGTGTAATCTGTAATTTTTAACGCACTACAAAGCGAGTAATCCAAACTTGTTTTCATAGATTTGAACGATAAACTGTAAGCTATTCATCCAGCGTAGCATAAACCAGACCTGTACCTGTTACTAGGAACTTCTGTCCTTCAACTTTTCTCTTAGAGTTACCGATGAAATGCTACATCTAGTGCCAAGTGAGGAGAACTTCTGGCTCACGCTCCGTGCGCTTAAACTGTGGGCAAAACGTGAGTAAGGTGGTTGTTTGTAATCTTTAAGCTTTTCAGAGGCACCTCATGCTGAAAAGATAAGACCATTAGAAGTACTTCAGCCATGGAGAGCCATTTAAATGACAGTTTTCAAGCAAAAGCCAGTTTTTTAGTTTAGATTCAAGGTGTGTCCATGGGGTAGAGTGGGTGTGTTTTTTAATGGGGGTAGAGTGGGGAGAAGAGGGGAGTGCCTGCAAGACAAGGTGCTTTATTGCTTATCAGGAACCTGACTACAGATGGTAAAAAAGCCAAGTGAAGTATAAAAGCTTGATCCATAAGGAATAAGAAAGTATTGTTTGTGCATGTGGCTAGAGCAGGTACTAGAAGAATGGCAGAAATTTTGTCTTAAGGGAAGTTGGAGTGAAGCAGTAGCTGTAGCAGTGTAGGCAAATTTCAGAGTAGCAGTATTTTGGGGAGTGGTGTGGTAATGATTCTTCTTCTCATCACTGTTAAGGACCAACAGTTTTGGCCTCATCGCACTGCAATAACAACTGCCTTGGAGGCTGAAGTGTACTGAGTATTCTATAGATTGTGAAGTTGGTGCTGCAAATTTGAAGGGATATCCTTGGGTGTTGGAAGACTGCAGGCTAACTCCAGTGTGTCCGCTCTAGGTCATGGCATTTACTGCAACCTGCTGGGATTTCATGGTGGGGTTTCCTGGGCAATGCTGGTAGCAAGAACATGTCCGCTCTATCCAAATGCTTTGGCTTCTGCTCTTGTGAACAAGTTCTTCTTGGGTTTTTTTGTTTTTTGTTTGTTTGGTTGGGGTTTTTTTTTTCAAAATGGTAAGAGCTATTCTTTATTTTAATTTGCAGAAGGAAGTAACACTGCTAGAGGTAGTTCTTCCTATAAGATTTACATTGACAGCATTCAGTCCTACCCTGAATTACATGGCAGAGTTTTAGATGGACAGTTACTGGGTTTTCTTATAGAGGAAATGGCCAAATCCTGCACTGCTGAAACAACCCAAAGACAGCAATCTTAGTTTGCCACTGTAGGACCCTAGGGTGTGTAAACATTGAATTCAGAAGCCTTTAAACTTTTTTCTAACCCAAACTGATGCTAAGCGCAATTGTTTTAACATCCGAGATGAACCCCTCAGACCGGTACCGTGTAACGGGGATCCTCACCCCAGGCTCTCCACAGCAGAACTCTGCACACAAGGGATCTGCATCAACGCCAGCGGTAACGGGAGAGGAGTTCAAACATGCTAAAGTCCTTCCCGTGCTCGTTAACTGGTTAAAAAGTGTAATTCTTGCTATATGAAACCACATTATGTGAATTGGTACCTAAGCACAACTCACAAGTGAAACGATCCTGTCAGCATAGCGCTTCTTGCCATCAAAATACTTGATCAGCAACAGTTCAGTGTTTCAAACAAGAAGACGTCAGAGCAATTAAAAAGTGAAGAGGGAACACGTATCTTGAAAGGCAATGCCCGCAGAGGCAGTTAATTTGGAGGAAGGAGAGACTGGAAGAGATCTCCAGGCCCATCAAAAGGTGACTGAGCTCCATAGTGAGCAGTCAGGGGTTGTCTGGTTGCTTCCTCCTTTCTTTATTTCCCTTGGAAGGCTCTTGCAGAACCCAAATCTTCTAAGCATTAAAGAGTTTTCTTCCAGTTTGCAGCTTAAAGTTACTCAGGGCCAGGCATTACACATTTTTTCTGGTGCCCACACCCTTCAGTCTTAGTAACTGTTCTCCCTAAGTGTTATTTCCCTCTTCTGCATTTACAGCAGTCACCCCACTCTTCTCCCACTTGCTTTTCTGGCCCAAGCAAATCCCGCACTCCTGACGTCAGCACGCGTGTCCATCTCCCACGTCCCAGCGATCCCCGCAGCTCTCCTCGCCAGTTCTTCCAGGGACAGTTCATCTTTCCGGTACGTGAAGGACCAGCAGGGCCACCACGTCAGACGAGCTGTGCTCTCGTCAGTGGCATTAACTCTCCTCTGCCCTTGCTGAAAACACTGTGCCTGACACACGGCAGTGCAGCGCTGGCTCACGCCCCCATCACGCTGCTGGCTCCCAGATGCTCTCTTGTGCTTCCCTTGAGCTCCCTGTAGGGCTTCTTCCCCCTCCTCAGTTTTGGCCAGCCAAAGAACATCCAACTTCTGACTCTCAAATTCTTCCCACTCTTCTAAATATCTTCGTGGGGGTCTCAGCCTTCTGCCCTTCAGATCAGTAGCTTATCATAACAGGAGAAGGATAGCACTTTTTTTCCCCAGGTAAGCAAATACTTAAACTCTTTGTTTAAATAGAAAAATTAAGAGGAAGGAAAAAATAACAGCCAAGTGGAAAGTGAAAGTTTAATTTGGTGCTGAAACAGCTTGAATACTTCTGCTGCAGCTGTAGCAGGGGGCTGACGCTTAAATGTCTGATCAGGAGAAAAGCAAAAATCCTTCCGCTAAGGTTTCAAATTACAAAATAACTTCATCGAAGGGAAGACAGACTGTCTATATGTAAATATTGCTGTATGTTCATAGTGCCTTCTCAGCACAGTGTTTCTCTTACGGCACGAAGAACTTACTGGTATGAAAAGTTAGGAATTTTAAGTGTTATTTTGAAGCAATTTACACTTAAATCAGCAGTGGTGAGGAAACAGTCAAGAATTTGGCTTGCAGAATGGGAGATGATTCGTGACTGTCCCCACAGCTTTTGCTGTGAATGACGTTTACAGCTCTCTCACTGTGTGGCAGTGCCAGGCTTTGTCAGGGTCGGTCTGGTCAGGACCTCAGCAGGCTCCTTGTCCATCACTGCGATTCTTCAGTCAGCAAAGACAGAAAGAAGGCCGGGCAGCACTGCCGCCATTGGCCGAGCGTAGCCCCGCCCCCATCCGGCTGCTAGCAACCTGGGCAGCAGCACTGCTGCTATTGGCTGAGCGAAGCCCCGCCCCTGCCCGGTTTCCTGGCAACCAGGGCAGCACTGCCGCTATTGGCTGAGTGAAACGCCGCCCCCATTTGCCTCTTAGCAACCTGGGCAGCAGCACTGCTGCTATTGGCCGAGCGAAGCCCCGCCCCTGCCCGGTTTCCTAGCAACCAGGGCAGCACTGCCGCCATTGGCCGAGCATAGCCCCGCCCCCATTTGGCTCCTAGCAACCTGGGCAGTAGCGCTGCTGCTATTGGCCGAGCGAAGCCCCGCCCCCATTGTGTCCTAATAATGCCCGGGATGCGACCAGCACTGCCAGGGCAGCGGCGATCATTTGAGGAGGAGGAGGCGAGTAGTGAGGAGGTGGCGAGTAGTGCGGAGGAGGAGGAGGCGAGTAGTGAGGAGGAGGCAATTACTGAGGAGGAGGAGGCGAGTAGTGAGGAGGAGGCAATTACTGAGGAGGAGGAGGAGGCAATCAGGGAGGAGGAGGAGACGGCAAGCAGCATCACGACCATGGCGAGCAGCATCAGGACACGGCGACCAGTGCCACCAGCAGCTCCCAGGTGAGGACAGAGCCAGAGCCAGACCCGACAGGCTCCTCGGCAGGGCAGCCCCTCGCTGCGCGCAGAGCGCCAGCCCTTTGACCTGAGCTGCCAGCCGCCGTTGTGAGCGGGGCCGGGGGGGTCTCTGGGGGGCCCGGGGATGGGCTTGGGGGGCTCCAGATGGGGGGCTCAGGGGGGCTCCGGAGGCCCCAGGATCACTCTGGGAGGACTCCGGAGGGCCCAGGGCTGGTCTGGGTGGGCTCTGGGGCCCGGGAGGGGCTCAAGGGGGTCTCCGGAGGGCCCAGGGCCGGTCCGCGCAGGCTCCGGGGAGAGTGGGGAGGGTCCAGAGGCCGGGCCGGTCGCTGTCCCTCCCACGCGGTCCCAGGAGTTGGCAGCAGGGGGGCCACGGGGGCCATGGTGCAGTCGGGGTCACCCCTTGTGCGTGAACTGGGTGAACTGGGTGGCTGCGCTCGTTTCACGGCCCCTGGCCTTTCAATTCTGTAAGAATAACGATGTGGAATTGAGCACTGCAAACAGCTGGAAGCCCTGAAGGTGTTTCCCGGCGCTCGACGCGGGCAGAGCGGTGGTTCTGGGTGAGGGGTTTGGCTGGAGGGAGCCGTTGGGCGCAGGTCGGCACCTTGAACCCGGCTCCTCTGCACAGCCCGGGCCCCTGCGCCGTGGTGACGGCGTGTGGTGGGAGCGGGGCCGCTGGCCTCAGGCCTTCCCCTTGTTGTTGTCTGGCTTCAGAGCTGCAGGTTGTGAGTTTCAGAGCAGCCAAACAGTGAGGGTAGACAAAGGTTCAACAGTCAGGTGAGACAAAGAGTAAAGGAAGTAGTGTGAAGCTTTTGAAACAAAACCCAGGTGAATGTGAGCGGTGTGTCCGTGGGGCAAGGTGAGCGGTGGTCTCACTGAGGTCAGATGGCCAGGGCTGAAGGGGTCCTGCAGATTTTTCAGCAAAGATACGAGGTGATTTGGAGAGACTGTGGCCTCTCCCTCCCGTGGTTATCACCTGAGTAAAACGGTACGTGTGCTTAAGGGTTTGGTGGTCTTGGAAGAGAACAATTAATTATTGTTGGGCTCCAAAGCCCCATCCAAATGTCGCCTGCTGACTCGGGTCAGTTTTGTTCAGTAGTTGTGTGCCGGCATGGTTTCTGACAAGCACGGCAGTAGTAGCTGAGGTTAATAACTGTGGAAGCCAGAGCAGTTCCTCGAGGTGAAGTCCCTGAGGCGCAGCGCGGGGCAGCGGGTGGCCCAGCCGTGGGCAGCGGCTCCCCCTCGGAGCAGGAGGGTCAATGTACACGTGTCAGAGCCCTGGCTCCTCACACAGCACCAGCCTCCTTTTGCGGAGACGGGGGATTGTTTTCCTGGCTTTTCATCTTCTGAATAGATGGCCCTCAGAGAGAGAGGAACCCACTGGCCGTATTCGCTTGGCGTAAGCTTGGAAGCACCAAACAAAATAAACATTTTTGCTGAATAGTGTCATAAAGGCAGCAGTTACCTTCTGGATGCCTGTACTGGCACGGAGATGGCAAAATCCCATTCTCTGTGATGGACTTGCACCATCTTTTGAGTCCTAGGCCCACATGGGCCTGTTAGGCCATTCCCAGCTGGGACTCACAAAGTCCTTACCGTCAGAACATAATGAACATATCAGAACGTAATGTTTTGATGTTTAGGTTTTATAATCTGTTTTCACTGCTTTTGGTTGGGTACAAGTGCTTTGTTCTAAGTTCTCATCACCTTTATTTCTTCTTCTAGAACTCGAACCGAGCCAGTGAGTGGAACATCAGCCACGCCGTGCGTGCATTACAAGTTCTTCTCCCTGCTGCAGTACGACACGGTCACCTTCAGCGGCCTCAACATCTCCCTGGGCGACCTGAAGCGCCAGATCATGGGCCGCCACAAGCTGAAGGTGACCAACTGCGAGCTGCAGATATCCAACGCCCAGACCGGAGAAGGTGCGTGGGGGCGGCGGGCACGGGGCCTCGGGCACTGCCCGGCTGGCGGCGGCCACGGCCTGCGGGAGCCACACTCTGCTCTCTGTGGCTTGTCCCCACGTGGCGTGAGTCAGCCTGGGGCCCGTCCCGCCGGCGTGCGGGGAACCGGGAGGGCAAGTGGCGCCAGCGATTCAGTGGGGTGCGAAGGGACGGTGCGATTCGGCCACCATCGGTAGCTGTGGCTTGTGTGGGGACCTCACAGAGCCGTTCCGATCTGTTGTTGGACACGGAGCTGGGCGTAGGAGACTACGTGGTCCATGTGCAACGTCTAGTGCTTGCAAAAGCCCAGTAGCCACTTACCGGCCATCACTGGCAGTAAAACAAGTTTTGTGCTAGAAGGGAGTGGGAATCAACAATGGTGTTGGCTCCAGCTTTGTTGAACATTTCTGTTGGAGCTCTGCTTGGACAAGTGTGAAAAGTAGCCCTGTTGAGCGTGATGTCGCTGCTCAATCTGCAGATGTGGAGTCGTGGCGAGGCAGAGTGACACTGGTAGTTGCCAAGGCCCCGCAGCTACACGGGATGTTGCTGCCTGCGGGGAACAGGCTCCTGCTGGCAGATGCCAGTTTTGTCTGAGAGCTGTTAGACTAAGCTGGCAGCTGTTAAATTCAAAGGGAGCAAACAGAAATTTCCAGGGACTTCAGGACTAATGCTCCAGCTTTAGTCCTTTCCTATTTAAAACCAAAAAAGTTAACTTTTAAGTCTACATTGTTTGACTTCACCAGATTTCATCATTGACACAGATTTCATCACCAAAATGAACTCAATTGATTGACGTGAAGGAAAAATAAATGTATGAAAGCCAACAGGTGTCAGGTCCCTTCACAGAACTACCTCGGCAGCGCACTCCGCTGTTTGTGAACCCTCTTCCACAAATTCTCTGCCTCAGTGACCCAGCTGGTGGGATGCTTCAAGTCCCACATACAAATATGTGCCCTGATAAGTGTCCTGTGCAAATAAAGCCTTTACTTCACCAGGTTATTGTCACTCTTCAGTTTTCAGTTGATCCATTTCAATGTGTACTGATTGACTTTTAAGGGGAATCCATTTTTCTATCAGTCTGGTATTAGATGACTGGAGGTCTCCTCCCTGTGCACTTCACAAGTGGATTGAAAACAAGCATCCCTCTCTCTGTCTGTATATATCTCATGCAAGGACAGTCTATCCAGAAGGCAGATGTCAATGCTTCTAATGGTCAACGAATTGTCATAAAATACAAAAAGAGGACCCATTCCTCTTTTTGCATCATACACCTCTTGTGCCTGTTCCACCTGACCTCTGCAGGCTTGCAGAATCGGCGAATAAGTGCACTGGTTGCTGTCCTCATATACACAGCCTCCCTCGAGGAGAGGTGCTGCCACCTGCAATCCTCTGCAGACCTACCACAACCCTCAGCTGGGCACAGGCGTAGCAAACTCCTGCCTTTTTGTGGAGCCACTGTTGCTTATCCTGTGCCTCTGAAATCTCAGTCCAGTGGTTTGTGATCTGGACCAGAAAGAACACTCTGTATGACTCCGTTCAGCAGGTGGAAACAGCTGCTTTGGGCTTCCAGAGCTGCAGCTGCCATCATCTCCCCGTTGCTTGTCAGCCTCAGTGCTCTTTGAGCTCCTCCGACATCAAAAAGTCCCATCTCAGGCCTTTCCTGACAGGTGGCTGTGTAATGGTGAGATTCCCCATTTGAGCAGAGCTCTAGGCGTTGGTTTCAGGGTATGACTTCTGTAAAAGCTTTGGGTTTTGTCATTAGTAGTACTTTCACAGCAACTTTGGCTTTCGGGCCATTGTTCTGATTCGGCCTCCATAGGTAACGGCTTTTAATAGTTAAAACTGTAGGCAGATTACAGGGCATGGCTGCTGATGGTGCTTTAAAACATTTAGTCGTATCCAGCTTGTGCAAGTACAATATATAAACCATTCTCATGGAGACATCTTTACATGTGAGACTCACTCATGGGAGATCTTCACATTTGAGGCTCACTCAGTCAAAGTGTCTCAGGTAGCTCCTCCTCTTCAAAAGACGAACACGGTGAAGCCAAGGCAAAGCATGGAGACCTTCAGGCACACTCTGGTTTCAAAAGGCTTTTCAGAAGACTTGTCTTCGTAATTAATTTCATTTGAGTCTCTCTGCTCTGCAAAAAGTGAATTGAAAGAATTCACGTCCCTTTGGCTTATTCAAACTAGATGATTAGCTTAAGAGAGGAGACACCACTTTAGTTGGAGCCAGTTCTGCCCTACGTGTGAAAGCAAGCTCAAAAAACCCCTCAGGTTCCTGTGATCCAAACTCCAGCACTGCCAGTTCCGTTTGCATTCGCATGTACAGCCCTGAGCAGCTGACAGTGTGGCTGTCGATGGATGAAGCCCCGAGAAGCAGAGAGCTGGCGGCTCTCTTCTGTGTTCTGTCAGTCCCC
The DNA here is from genome assembly GCF_031877795.1 of Strix aluco. NCBI lineage: Eukaryota > Metazoa > Chordata > Aves > Strigiformes > Strigidae > Strix > Strix aluco. The sequence continues at coordinate 1,269,511 of NC_133966.1, forward strand.
AGCACTCGCAGCACAGGGGAATCGTTTTGAGGGAACAGCTCGGAAAGCAGCGGCGCAGAGTTTGCATGCTTTAGCCGAGCGCCTGCTTTGTTGCAGGGTAAGCTGGTCAGACTTTAGAATCTGGTTTACGCAGGTGAGACTTTGCTGTGGTTTGTTCCTCTCCAAAGATCTCTCGGGTTTGTAGCCTAACAGAAGCAAAAGCAACTTGAGCTAGGTCAGGAAAGAACCTCAGGCATGAGCAGACTCTCCTTTAGTGACCTCTGAGACCATTTTGCTGCTGGCATCCAAACTGTTTGAAAAGAATGGAAAAGGTTTTGCTGCTGGTGTTTGATTCTCAAACCTGAAGACTTCTTGAAAGGTTCTGTTAGTGTGTTGAGACGACAGGAGTGCCATGTCACATACAAAATTTTGCTTTTATGCCTGTGAAGGGGTTCTCTCAAGTGCTATGTAATGACATATTAATATACATTCTTACGAACTGACTAATGTTTTCTTCTGTATTGGTGTTGTTTTCAGAATACACAGATGAGAACACCCTGATTCCTAAGAACTCCTCGGTGATTGTTAGAAGAGTCCCTGTTAGAGTCAAAACTACCAGCAAAACACGATTTATGTAAGTACCCATAAAGCATTGTAGTCTGTGAGGGGTTGCAGTGTGTTAACTTTTTGTATGGAGATTAGTTTACAGAGGCATTCGGAGTGTATCTTTCTTCTTTTTATTGCTTTTACAGTAAAGAGAGATACGCATGTTCCCCTCTCAGAAGAGTCTGTCAGTGTTTGACTGTGTCTTGCATTTGGGGGAGGCGGGGTGGGATATGGCAGGTATTCTTATGCCTCAGATCTGGCTTTCTGGCACACTGGCTACAGAGGAAAGACTGAAAGACAAAGGTCGCTGTTTGGGTGGTTGATTATGTAAGAGCACAAAGCTGTAGCACAGACTTCATCGTTTTGATACTTACACAGCAGAGACAAAATATCTGAGGACTTCCTCTGGCACTGTTGTGTTCTAGAGCTGTAAGTCGGACAGTAATTGCTGACAAACTAGAAATGGGATTTTTTTTTTTTTTAGTTGCACTGAATGTGCCAAGAGAGAACAGTTTATGTATACAAATACATTTCCACGTTCACTAGACTATCAGAATATAATGTCTTGATGTTCAGGTTTTATAATCTGTTTTCACTGCTTTTGGTTGGGTACAAGTGCTTTGTTCTAAGTTCTCATCACCTTTATTTCTTCCTCTAGAACTCGAACCGAGCCAGTGAGTGGAACACCAAAAGCGGTATGTAAAAACACAATCTCACACTTTGTTTCTACACATTGCACTTAATTCTAAACAACGTAGCCTTGTATTAATCTCCCAAACATGAACTTAATCTGTTCTGCAGCAAGACACAGTATATGTTGTAGAGACCATGTATTTGATTCCCAGCACAGTGAAAACTGAGTAATGCCACCATTTGCACAGTTCTAATGTGAATATTGGTATTTGTGCCTAGTGATGCATTGTGTTTCATATTGAATATGCTGGAATATTTCCTGAATGACTTTGTGCTGTACAGATAACGTAGGATTGGTTTTAGATCAGGTAGGTTCAAGGTTTGCACAATTCAATTGGTGCTGTGTTCTACATCTGTCTGTCTAGAGCTAGTATGTTTGTATAGGCTGTCGTGTGCTCTTTGTTTCTTGCAATTAAAATTGTTTGGAGTGCATTTTTTCCATTTTCACATTGTATCACTTAGCTTTTGTTTTGAAATACTTTCTTTGCCTAACAGTTTGGGAAGATGTTATCAAAACCCACTGAGAAACCATTGTTGTTCTACTTGGTACTCTTTCTTACTTTTGACTTGGCGGTTCAAACAAATCCCAAAATCAACGTATCCCATACGTTTTGAGGACAGTTCTGTGCAGCTAAAAGATTCCTTTTCGTGTCCTGAAATACTTGGGTATTTGTTCCTAAAGCTGTATAACTGAAGTGCTATTGTTTGGCCTCCTCTGAGTACTTAAAGGTCTCTACCGGATTGCTGTGAGTTTAAATGTTGTTGCTACCTGAAGTGGCCTTCCTAAGTTCTGCATTTGATCTTCCCGTTTTATCCGATGAAACGGTTTAGTTTCATAGTTTGTCTGCAAATGCAAATATCTAAAGCCCAGCGCACCGAGTTTAGCTGCTTCTCATGAACCACGTTGGCCCTCTGAAGCTGTCATAGGTTTGGACTTTGTTTTGAACCAATACACTTACATTAGGTTGGACATGTCTCTGTCCGTGACACTCGGAGGATAGAGTGCAGACTTTCAGACTACAGTAGAGGTTAACTTTTGCTATGTTTTGATTGTACAACTTGAATATGTGTTTAATTTTTTGTGAACAGATTGAGGACTCTTCTGCACCCACTCCTCTGGCCCAGCTCATTAAGGTATGTGTATATTCTTGTCAAAGACTTAAAAAAACCCCACCACCACCAACAAAAAACCCCACTGGCTTCATATTTTTAAGTCTTGTACGGTGATGTATAACTGGATAACTGCTGTAATGTGAACAAAACTTAATTTTTAATAATTTACAGTATTGGTTTTAACTTTAGAATGTGTGTATATTTCCGTAGCACCCTGTAAAGAGTAGTTCCCAGTTTGGGAGGACAGAAGGGGAGTCCCTCAACACAATGTTGCACTATTGCTCATCTTCAAGACATAAAGAAGCAGCACTTCAGGACCTGTTTACTGTTTCTCAGACCTTTTGTTAATTTTGTGTTGGAGACCGACACAATTTTCACAGAAGAATTTAACTGGCTGCAAGTTATGGACATGTTGGGGGGGGGGAGGGGGGGGGCGTGCAACAGCCAAAATAGAAGCGTTTGTGTAACACGGAGAATTGCGTGGCTACTGTTGAGTTTCTAGTCACTGCAGTTATAGAGCCACTCTCTGAATGCTGCACAGTTTCATAACTTGTAGTCTATGGAGAGTGGACAACACACCCTAATTGGTTTGAACGCAGACTGTAAATTGTGTAAATGTGCCTAATTGTTTGCAGGAATATACCAATGTGTTAGTGCAGCGTATTAGCAGAGGTGGCCTTCTGAAGCTGCTGTAATGCCATGGTTTGCTATGGAACTGCTTGCATTTTTTGCTCAACAATGTGTCACTTTGTCTGGGAAAGCACTAGTGGTTGCACTTTGTGAAAAGGCGTAGTGTGAGCCTGTCAAATTACTGGTCTTAGAGAATAGAGAAGGCAGGGCCTCGTGCAGAGGGGCTAGTTCTTTCTTCTGAAAATAAAGGCTGGAGTTGGAGAAATCTCTTCCCACTCTCCTCTTCCCTCTCTGACTGCAGAATTAAATTGTGTACATTTGGGGAAAAAACCCCAACAGTTACTTTGGAAGGTAGTCACCAGAAGAAATTGTTGGTTCTGTAAAAACTCATGTGAAGTTTGACTCTAAAATGTGAAAAACTGTCCAAGTGCTGTACACATTCAAGCTTTTGAGAAAATGTAGGTATTTCAGAAAAATGCAGGAATGTAACGTAAAGCAGCTCCAAACTGTTATACTCCAACCTCCTCAGTGCAGACGGGCTTGGCTTGGAGGCAATGTGTTGACAAGTTTTCTGCTTTGTTATTACCTTGTAGGAAATTCCGTATTTGAATTATGGTCTGTGCCTAGTAATGGTTTGTGGGGTTTGGATGTGTCTTGTAAACTGTCTGGGTTTAAACAAATTGGTCAAGTATCTGTAAAGTTTTCTGTAAATGGTAACGGAAGGGGTTTCATAGATGTCGGTCTGGATTATGTTACTGTTGTGTCTATAAAACAACCGTTTCATAAACTGTTGAAACTAGTGGGTAGCTTTTGCATATAAAATCAAACCCATGAGTGGTTGCTCTGAATGATGGGTGCTTGGAGGTCCGTATCCTTTACATCCCTCCCTTAGACCCTGCTGGGATCTGGACTAGTGTGTAATGAGAACATTTGAACAAATGCTACTTACAAAAAATCAGCTGGCTTTGATAATTTGAAGGTCTAGTTCTGCGTAAGGTTTCTATCACAATTTGTGTGTTAGAAGGGCACAGCAAACAGGAAAAAATCTGCAGGTTGTGCTGACCGTAGTTAAATCACTTACCGTGAAGAAGTGAGTAGGCAGGGGACATGCAGTTTGGGCTGCCTACAGCACACCATGGTCCAATTTCTGCTGGAAAGAATCTTTTGTCTTGCTGAGGAATTATAAAAAGCTTGATTCCTCTTAATGCTTCTGTGTCTGAAGCTGAATTTCGGTGAGCAAAAGCAACTTCCCTGACTCTTAAGTTGTGTGTCCTTTTAATGCTGCAAAGTGTAAACACTGATACTTGCATACGTCTCCATTAAATGTACAGCGGAGATTTTCTCCTTCAAATAATCTGGAGCTCAGGAATCCATTTAAAAATACTGGATAATGTAATTTTTTCTACGCAGAGCTTCAGTCTGCTTGGAAGACATTTGGATTGGTTACACAAGTCTTTAAGTAAGGTACAAACAGAGCCTCGGGTTTTGAGTGCCCAAGAATGCTCCTTCCAAGCAGGTTAACGGGCACAGAGACACCATGTGATGGCGTAAGGGCTCCCCAGAACATCTCTGGGACAACTCTGGCTCATAGAAGCAGCTGCTTTCCTGCAACCTCAGCTGCTGCTGGGCTGCTTTTTACAGGGTTGGGTGAGTCTTTGGCTGGGGGAGCTTAAATGTGTTTCTAATGTGCGTGTCCAATAATTACCTGTTAAACAGACCGGCAATCTGGCTGAAGCCAACGCTTCCGAGGAAGATAAAATACGAGCTATGATGATCCAGTCTTGCCGTCAGTACGATCCAATCAAGTAAGTGTTGGCAAAGTCCTACCTGTTCTTTGAAGACTATGGAAACATTGTAGAGATGGTTGTTGGAACAAGAGAGACGCATACATACCATTTTCTTTTTTTCCCAAAAACCTTTTAGTTACGTGAAGAAACCCTTGGGTCCACCTCCACCATCCTATACTTGCTTTCGCTGTGGAAAACCTGGGCACTATAGAAAGAACTGCCCGACAAATGGGGTAAGATTGTGGGGGGCTTCTGGTGTCACTTGGTTTTTCACTTGTTTTACCTTGGCAGTTACGCAGCAGTTACATGAATACCCCTGTTAGGAATTGTTTCTCTTGGGCTGAAATACAGAGGTTCTATGGCAGTGGTGCAAAGCCCTTCAAAATTCCAGGGAAAGCTGGAATTTTCAATGGGAAATTTTCTTTCTTCGAGGTCATAGTCCTTGTATATGTCCATAGATCTTTCTCTATGAGCTTTAATGTATATTTTTATATATTTCAATGTTACTGCAAATTTTTCTCATCTCTTTTTAATGACAGTTTGCAGTTTTTAGTATTTTGTAGAAAAAGATGCCGTTTCTCTTGACCCCATCTATTGAATATTTGCGTGTTATAATTACACAAGTCTCTGGTTGAGTATTCAGGCCATTTAACGTTACTCACTGAACGTACGTGCATCAGCTCTGAATTCAACCTTCACCTGTAGGTGGTGAATATCAGTGTCCCCAGTGGCCGATCCAGAGCCCTGCATTAAGCTCTCCCTCTGAACTGCGCTTTGGAGGAGGAGGGGGTTTGTGCCTCTCCTCTGAGGGGATGGGGAGCTGAGGGATATTTCACCCTTAAGGACCCTGAAGCTGAGCCAAAGAATGTCGACGGCGTTCAGAACACTGCTCGAGCCTTTGGAGCATCCTGGCTATATTCATTTAGGAAAAAGAGTATTTCGGTCGAGCAACGCTTAGGCTAGGTAAAAGGAGAGGATTAAAGGCCTTTCCTGCTTAAAATCGTGGTTGAAATGTCGTTTTAAGTGTGGGTCTTAAGATGAGCTATGTCTGCATTTCTTTTCTTAACAGGACAGTAATTTTCAGTCTGTTCCCAGACTTAAAAAGTGCACAGGAATTCCCAGGAGTTTCATGGTGGAGGTGGAAGATCCCAATACCAAGGGCGCTATGCTGACGAAGACTGGAAGATATGCAATACCAATTATTAATGCGTGAGTATGGAATTAGCTGGTCTGACCAAAAAGTGAAGGAGAGAAGCCACGTGTCAGTGTCTGAGTGGCAATGCCACCAAGCTGGCCAGCATCTGTAATTACGGGGCAAGAAGCACTGTCGTTGTATCTTAACCTTAAAACCTGTGATGATTTCTAATATTAAAATAGGGCAGTCCTGCTGCTCAGGGCCCTGAACGCTGGTTAAGCTTGTGGTATGCTAAGAATCCGTATTTCTGCAAAACATTTCAGTCGTGTTTACAGTGGCGTCATTCTTTTTGAAAGCTCCTTTTGCTTCTGTTTTATCTTGCTAAGGCTTCTTGCCGAATTTAACAAACAGCTGTTGGACTGAGATTCCCTCTGCCTCTGACATTTATCAGATCCCATGTGTGAAGCAGAGGGATGTTTACCTGTTGCTGTAAACTAAGAAAATCCTGCTGTGTGCTGACAAGAGTGGCTGTTTTAAAATGCACTCGGTAGCAGCTCTGTTCTTCCGTCATGGCTCTCCTTTTGCAGAAGCTGTAACATAGACTTCTTCCATTTATAAAACACAATTACACAGAGACTGACTTTATCCTGAGCCTGCGATTGACATTTACCCTCTGGCAAAGGAGAGGTGGGGTTCATTTCACCTGGTGTCTAGCTGTCAGAAAATGATTTCTCTAGTCTGAGCTAATTTCTTAGTTGATCCAATGAATGGAAGAGTTCTGCAGAAGGAAAATTGTTCCCCCCTCCCTTTTCTAGCACTCTGGCTATAGAAAAGTAGTTTAAACTAAATGTCTGTATTTTTGAAGGCTAATGTGGAGTGAGAATGACACCTACTGTCTTCATTGGATAAAATCCAAAGCTTGGGGAAGTTCTCCTTTATCCATCTTTGACTTTTTTTCTTTTTCCTTCCCCATCCCCCCTCCAGGGAAGCTTATGCCAGAGGAAAGAAGGAAAAGCCTCCCTTTTTACCAGAGGAGCCATCCTCTTCCTCCCTTTCCTCAGACGATCCTATTCCGGAGGAGCTGTTATGTTCCATTTGTAAAGAAATCATGGCTGATGCAGTCATTATTCCCTGCTGTAGAAACAGTTACTGTGACGAATGTAAGTGTTACTGCCATGTTTGCTAATTCAAAACATCACACCTGATCTTCTGACAGCAGAAAGATCATAAGATTCCTTTGTTACCAGCTCTGTTTAATACTTAAGTGTACCCCGAGTAGGAAAGGACTCTTCTTGTAGAAAGGAAAAAACAAAGGCAGAAGGCTTTTTTCCCTTTTTATGCACCTAGTTAAATCCTCTTTCCATGCAGAAGGATGAGTACGAGAAGAGTGCGTAATGCTGCAGCTGATTACAGTGTTAGTTATCAAATGCATTGAGTTTGTGCACAGTCCTTTCTCTCATACAAAACTACAGAGCCAACGCTGGTGACTTACTGTGGTCTGCAGCAAATGGCTCGTTAGGCATTTAATCCACATTCTTCTCCACGGGAGAGTTGGTTAAAACCGTCAGAACTTGAACCTACTAATGGTTTTTGGAGATGTGTCTTATTCATGAGCCTTGAGGTTGGTGACTTCTCACTGTGCTGGACAGTGGAGAACAGACTAGTCAGAACATCAAGGCACGGCCTGCTCTACATCTTCAAACGTTACAATAGTGAAATAGCAAAACTGGGCAGCTATTTCCTGCATACTAGAAATTTTTTACACTGCTGAACATTTATAGCTTCATGCTCTCAGTTCGGAACCATATTCACCCATTAACCATCTACAGGCCTTTATAATTGATTAGAACCCAGACAATGTCCTTAGTTTAGCTAAAACCTATTTTGATGATTCTGATTATACCCAGGTATTAGAACGGCATTACTGGACTCTGAGGAACATACATGCCCAACATGTCATCAGGCAGGTGTTTCTCCCGACACTTTAGTTGCCAACAAGTGCCTACGCCAGGTAATGCAGTGACTTTTAGATAAACTGTTTGTAAGAAAAGTCTAGTCAGTCAGTTAGCTGAAAGGGAAGAAAATATTAATGTACACCTCCTTAAACAAGGCTAAATGGAATAAGGCTAAATTTACTTTGCAAATACATTCCCTGTTGTTACAGAAGCTGACAACTCTTGAGCGACAATCTGGCAAATTCAGGTCACACTTGTGTTCAACAGGATTGCCTCAGTTTCAAATTCAGTGTTACCACCGGAGTGCTTTACATACAGATAGTCTGAGTTACCAGTCATTAACACCAGTGTTTAATGGGATGCGTTCATGTATCACCGAAGGGTTTGGCTTGGAAGGGACCTTAAAGCCCATCCAGTCCAACCCCCCTGCCACAGGCAGGGACACCTTCCACTAGCCCAGGTGGCCCAAAGCCCCGTCCAACCTGGCCTTGAACCCTTCCAGGGAGGGGGCAGCCTCAGCTTCTCTGGGCAACCTGTGCCAGGGCCTCACCACCCTCACAGGGAAGAATTTCTTCCTTAGATCTAATCTGAATATATCCGTATGTTGGTTTATTTTAGGATGGAGAGTATCTACGGGAATACACAAGTAATTCTACTCTGTGGAGGCTTTTGTTCATTGAGCTGCTGAAGGTTCATGTCACCTCTTTGTAAATATTTTTCTGCCTCTAGGCTGTGAACAACTTCAAAAATGGAACTGGGTATGCACAGGTGATCCGTAAGCAGAGGCGGCAGCAGCAGCAGCCACCAGCACATCCACCAGCTCTGACCCCTCCTGCTGCGCTGGTGGCTGCCAGGGGACGTCCTCAATCTTCCCCCCTCTCAATCCGTGGTTTGCGGGAGGAGAAGGTAGGTGTTCTTCCACCATATGCAGTGATTTTCGTATTTTAGTCGAGCTTATTTTCCAACTGTTTGCACTGATTCACTAGGGCTATCTGGTTCCTGGACTGAGACAGCCAGCATTGCCGAGTCTTCTGGGCTACCGAGGACGATCAATACCCACAACCGGTAAGTAACTGTACCTTACAAATTTCGCTTAAAAAAATTATCTTCAGGTAAACTGAAAGGGATTTTTTTTCTCTCCCCATGCCAAAAGGTCATCCAGTGAGAGCCGGCAAAATTCGCTCGGCAAGTGGCAGACCAGACTGGGAAGTGTAAGTATGCTACAGAAATTCAATATATTGCTGCTTGTAACCTGTTAAACGAGGCCGTAACACATAACGGACACAACAGCTGATTTATAAGGGAATAAGTATGCACAGATCGTTGTGGAGAATACATGTGGTAACTAATTTTTAAATGGCTTAATTTGAATTGGCCTTCACAAAGGGGATCTGTGCTCTCAGGAAGATTATTTAAAATAAAACTCCAGTACATGATTGAAAAGAGGACTCTGAAGAATGAAGTCTTTCTGAGGCAATCATAATTACAACCACCTCCTTGGGCAGCCTGTTCCAATGCTGACAACCCTTTCAGTGGAGAAGTGTTCCCCAATAGCTGATCTAAACCTCCCCTGGTGCAACTGGAGGCCGCTGCTTCTCCTCCTATCGCTTGTTACTGGGGAAAAGAGACCAACACCCACCTTGCTACAACGTCCTTTTGGGTAGTTGTAGAGGGTGATGAGGTCTCCCCGCAGCCTCCTTCTCTCCAGGCTAAACACCCCCAGTTCCCTCAGCCGCTCCTCACAGGACTTGCTCTCTAGACCCTTCACCACCTCCGTTGCCCTTCTCTGGACGCGCTCCAGCCCCTCAGTGTCTGACTTGTAGTGAGGGGCCCAAAACTGAACACGGTATTCGAGGAGCGGCCTCACCAGAGCCGAGGGCAGGGGGACCGTCGCTCCCCTGGTCCTGCTGTGATTTCTGACACAAGCAGGATGCCTTTGGCCTCCCTTGTCTAGGGAGGAGTTTGACAGAGCACAACGAGA